>NC_050105.1:83343897-83968897 GCF_902167145.1 Zea mays
CACTACCACATCTGATCTAATCTGTCTATCCTATTCCTATATAATGCTTAAGAACATATATGCTACACTTGCTCGGATCTGTCTGTCCTTTTATGCTATTTAAGAACAAATGTGCTACATTTGTTGTATTCTCTATATCCTATATGGTACTTAAGAACATATATGCTATATTTTCATAGAATAATGATGTTTCCCTGAGTTCTATGGATTTCCTTATTTGAGAACAGATATGCTACACTTGAATAGAACAATGATGTTTTCCTGAGTTAGATTAACCTGAGTTCTATGCATTTCCTTATTTGAGAACAGATATGTTACACTTGTATAGAACAATGATGTTTTCCTGAGTTAGATTAACCTGAGTTCTATGCATTTCCCTGTTTGAGAAGAGATAGGCTAGACTTGGATAGAACAATGATGTTTCTTGAGTTCTATGCATTTCCCTGTTGGCTTGTTTATTGGTCTATTTGTAGACCTGTTTGCCGGCCTGTTTGCTGGTTAAGAATTGATATTTGTTGATGATTAAGAACTGATATTATACTCTTGTTCTTACAATAATTGACGAGTTTGGTATGTGCCTATGATGCTAACCTGGTATGCAAAGATAGTGGTCAATGAAAGCTGAGGCTAATCTTGTTTGCTGGATCAAAGAAGCAAGTGTAAATTGTGTACACTGCAGTTGTTACTACTATCTATGTCAAACTGTTAGTACTGTAGTAGCTGTTACTACTATCTCTGTCAAACTGGAATTTTTCGGACTTGATAGTAGCTGATAATAAATTGGTTTCATAATTTGTACACTGCAGTGAGCCAGTGAGTAGCTTCATAGTAGCTGATAATTTGATAGTAGCTGTTAGTAGCTTGATAGTAAATTGGTTTCATTGCTAGAGTTAAAGATTACTTGCATAGTAGTTGTTAGTAGCTTGGTAGTAATGTATCAGGTAATATCTCACGACGCTATTTTCAAGTAATATCTGTTCGTAGCTGTGAGATAACAGATGGTTAAATTATCAAGTAATATCATAGTAGCTGTTAGTTATTATTGTACTTGTATAAATCGTCTCATGTACATTACTGAAATTCTGGTTAAAGATCTGTTCTTTGATATTACTTGTATTACTTGTAATTCTGGTTTAGCACGTACAAGTGTGTCCTTGATATTACTTACATCCAGTTATACACGTGCCCACCAAACACGTGCCCACCAAATCCTGGCTGGTTATGTACAGTCAACCAAATAACCATATAAATTATTACTTGCATCCACTTATACAGGCTTGGCTTGGCCTGCATGAGCTGCTCTGCCTAGCCAAGAAACCAAACAGATGGATAATGTAGCCCTTGATTATTTTTTGCTGCATGTCATTTTTATTATAGATCTAGCTGTTTATTAGGATTACTTATTTTGTTGGGTCCTACGTCTTAACGTAGTAATATGAACCTTTTATTATTTAACTATAAATTTTTAAAGTATTCAACCTTATCTTTGAACAATTGAACAGATTGATTTTTTAGAGATATAAGTTACATGACATGGTTATTCCATAACATCTATTAACCTGTAAATGCACCATTGTTCAGTTCACAAAGGGTGACTATCGTCCGACGTATTCATGTTCAAGGTCCAGCTTGAATATCAATTCGTCAAGCCGGGAAGCATACAGCGCGAATACCTACGCCGAGCACAGGATTCAAGGCGACAGTTCCGGTGGGCTTTGGGTTGAGGGCGATGAAAGCCCGTCCTTGTTGTACACTGACAGAACAGAAGTAAAACAGCACCGCCGAGACGTCTAAAGTCTTAAAAGACGCCGGGAATGGAGGCCCTCCCGCGTTTCTCGGGTACGTAGGCTTATCGCGTGAGGACACGTCGCTCGTTGGGCTCACTGAAAACTCCAACGGTCCCGTCTTTTTTCGATGAGAGTCTTTCCACAGCGGTCGAATGGACGCACATGCACACACAGGGAGTCAGAGACTGCACGGACGCTGCTACACTGTTGCCTCTGCCACATACCACAGGCGGCCTCTGTGCGTCCCACAGTCCACAAAACACTCTTGAAAGCGACCGTCCCATGTCGTCCCCTGTTACGGTGTGCCTGTCTATACGGTCATACGTCAACCCACGCACATCCAGTGCAGAGCGGCTTCTCCGTGCCCGTGGATATCGCGCCAATCCCACCCGGATTCCCACCCGGTGCCGAAACTTTTCTCTCCAATCGAACTATGAGCATCGTCATCTTCCTCTCGCTCTCGACCTCTCTCCCGTTCTCCTCACCCTCCTCTCTCCGTCTCGTGTCATAGCCCCGCCCCATGCTCTTCCTCCTTGCACCACCGCCAGTCCCATGGCCCCCTCTCTTCTCGCCTTGGCCTCACCTAGGCAGACCGGGCCACGGTTCCCAGTTCTCTGCTCGCCACTAGAGTTTAGAGCAGACCATGAGCAGGCGGCGGCGCGCATACCTGGTCGAGCGGACTGCGGCGAGCGGGTGATCCAACACTTGGTGGCGCGCGGGCACGTGACGGCGCGCAGATGCGCAGGCGAGCGAGCGTGTGGCGTGCGCTATTGCGCCAGAGGTGCGCCGGCTGACGATTTCTCCTTTCCGATTTCTTCTCGCTTCTCCGTGATTTCATCGCTCTTTGAGCTTACTGCCCCTTTTGTGCAAGAAAAGACTGAGGCTTTCTCCTTCTCAAATCTCAAGAACTGGTGAGGTTCATGCAAGAAAGGTCGGTGCTTTCTGTTTCTAACCTGTCCAGATCAGTTCCCTTGCCCTTCAATCGCTCCCACATTATTTTCTTTCTTTACTCGACTCGTGTCTCCCTTGGCCACTGACCGCTAAGCTACTAACCTTCAATTACTATGTGATTGCAGTGTCAATGGCAAATAACTAGGGACATGAGGCAACATGCAGCTTCACCATGACTTCTCCAGTGGCATTACTTCTCATCTCCTTGGTGGCACCTTTTTTTTCTTATGCATTTCAAACCATACAACTCAACTCTGCTTCTGTAATCCTGTTATATGGAGATATGTTATCCTGCTTTTTGCTATGAATTTTTCTTATGCTTTTACAAGTTCTTTTTTGCTAACTTACTAGGATGGCATGTACCTTACTACCTCCACCCCGAAAAAGAATGCGGGTCTATGCGATTCGACAAGCATTCCTTTTGCGACAGTGGTAGCTACAAGTAACCAGTTATGTGGGGATTGATCACATTGTGCTTCCACTATAAAAGTGCACTTGCTATCTTGATAATGGTTAAATCTGAGACACTAAAGTGACCTTTTTCTCTTAGGACCACTGTCTGAATACTCCTGCCCCCTTCCCCCCAATTCCCATGGTGGTTTTTAAAGGTTGGTTTTGCTGCTGTTGCAGGTAACGAGACAACTAATGTACTCTTTGAATTGGTTAAAGCTTTTATTCTGTTTTGTACTCGTGTGCTCTTATGCTTGTTATTACTGTTCCGTAAGAATTTTTTTTATCCACACCATTGTCAGATAAGTCATGACCAAGACCAAAAAACAACAGATAATATATACTAACAGGATCATCATATATTGATGAACAATGGCACATGAATATATCACTTCTGTTGCTAGAGCCCATATTAGTTGCGTCTAAGTGAGTTGTTCTATTTGCCATCATTAGTTGCGTCTGCATGGTACTATTTGTCCAGAGCCCATATTTGTTAACACTTTCAGGTACCTTGTCTGCTGATCTCACTGTCGGCCAATTTGTGTATGTGGCGACGAAGAGGATCAAGATGAGCCAGAGAAGGCCATCTTCGTCTTTGCCAAGAACACCTTGCCACCAACTGGTATAAATTGAACAAGCATCACTATCCATTCATTGTTGCTGAAATTGTTGCCACTTATTATTATTTGTCAGACCCCATGTTAGAATTGGGGAACTTCTACATGTTACCAAATCAACCTATGACCACAAATAGGGATCCACAACACATGCGTCAACTTCACTACTTTTACAGCTGCCATTGTGTAAACTTTTACTAAAACTTTTCTCCATTCACAATCCATTCTCATATGCCTTGTGTGTCTGATATATCTACCATACATTACACAAGTGACAAGTAGGGATGCACGAAGCACTTATGCCTGCTTCACAGCCTTCACCTTGAGGGCTTCTGGTGTTTATGTTTAGCTTGATTTTTTTTGCTAAAACAAGATCACAGAGAACAATTAACTGGACTTGTATAATTTAATATAGCTGAACAACACATTTCGTTTGCACTTAATGTTTCTAGTCTTCAGCATCCAGGCATTGCTAAGTGCTCCAAACCCTGACATCCCTATATGGGTGACAATGGGCTCTAAATTTTACTTTATAAAATTTAAGTATTGAATCGGATTAAGATCGGGCCTATTCATTTTTGAACTAAAATTAATTTACGGCCTTACCATTTTGTAAAGAAGCATTTGGATCATGATCCATTACCACCTCTAGACAACCCGCTTGCTGACAATCAAGTGAGAGAATAATCAACCACGTTCAGGTTTTAGTTGCATAATCTAGATGAACTTCTTAGCTCATGGCATTCTTTAATGACTGCCAAAGAGTGGCCACATGTATATGCAACTTGAGCATGAGCTTTGTATAGTAGAAGAAATGGTTACAATATGGTTTGAGATGATCATGTGTATTGGTGACCAGTACAGCTTGTGCCACGTGATCTAATGTGTACAAACATTGTTCCTATACTATAATAATGAATGTAGATATTGAGTACTCTGTTGATAGGGCGCCCGTAAGGGCGCCTTCTGTTCTAGTTTTATTAATGTGCAGGATTTGGGATGTAGAGAAACAAACAATGTAATGTAGCCTGTAAAAGTGGTAAAAGTGTGGCATCTTTCAGATTATAGTGACAAACTAGTAAAACGCCCGTGCGTTGCGACGACATACAAATTATTTACGTATGATGTATTTTACTTATCGATGCATTTGTTAGAACTCTCCTTTTAGAGTCGCTCGTCCTTCAAAATAATTTGGATCACCCTACAGAGGTCTTGCTGTGCTTCTAGGTGGAATAGGATAAAGATGTCAACCACAACATCACCAAAAATCTAATTCTATTTCTCATAGCCACCAGCAGTGATGTCAAATTATAATGTCAAACACCTAATCTACACGAGTCGGATTCTCCACATGAAAGAACATCAGCTATAACGACATGTTTATACCATTGTTAATGCCAACAATCATATTTGCATGACTCAAGCTCATGAGATAGTAGCAAACAATTCTTTCAATACAATACCATGTGAGAAACTTCGGCAATCTCCTTCTCTTTCCCGGGCACTGGCGCCAGGGTCTCTTCGGCAGCTGTAGCAGCTTCTTCCGCGGCCATGTTCAAAATCATCTTACCAATATCAGAAAAAGTGCCCTCCAGATTTGTATCTTCGACTATCTCAGCTTCGGCAGTTACAGCTTCGGCGGGGGCAGCCTCGGTAGCTGCAATGACTTCGGCAGCCGGTGTTTTTGACACCGAGGCCGGCGGTGGCGTCTCTTCAATAGCATCAATAACAGTAATGATCCTTCGCCTTTTTTCAGCAGGCTTCTTGATTGTCGCAGGCTCCTTCTTCTGTAAAAGCTTCATCAGTTGTGGCCCTAGTGGACTTAGCTTGGGAGGTAAAGATTCGGTCATTACCTTTAAAATTTCCTCCACGTCAGCAGCAGGAGGCATTGAAGGAATTTCTTCTTCTATATCAGTTGTTTTTGGCTCCGCAGCTAAAGCTTTTCTTTTCTTCGGAACAGCCACCTTCGGCTCAGGGCTGGATTTTTTCTTTTTCAAAGCTTTCTCATCTTCTTCTATCATTCTAGCAGCTTGCCTCTTCATAACACTGACAACTCTTTTTCGCTTTGGCCCTTCGGCACCCTTGCTTAACCGTTCATAGTTAGGGTATTCAAATTTAGGGGCATCCATTACTCGGTTCAGCCTTCATTTCGGTCGGGTGCCGAAGGCTACTGTCATCAATTGATCTTCTTTCTTAGTGTAGTTGCCCAAAATTTCATTGCACATAGCTTCAATCATTTCCAACCATTCTTGGCAAGGCTCTTTGAAATGTTTCTTGAACTTGAAGTGATAGGGCAGTCAGACAAGTTCATTATTTTTCTTTTCTTCTTTAAGCTTCGGCATATTCCATTCCTTTAACGTCGGAAATACTCTATTGGCTAAGTATTCCTGCACCAAATCTCTATTACCAATATGCTCAGACACAACTCGAAATTCGCCCACAGCTGTTCGGCATGGTGACCCTTGCAGCATGTCGCACAGGGGCCTAGTTAACCCGAAGGTTAGATCTAGTGGGCTCTGAACTATCTTCTCCTTCCCCTCATCAAACTTAACATAAAACCACTCATTCTTCCAGCCGGTTGGCTATTTGGTGCGATAGCTGAACACTGGAGTCTTCATGTCTTTGTGGTAAGCAAAGTTGTAGCAGCCGAAATTCTCGTACAGCCCATCTTCTCTAGCTTTCGTCTAATAGTGAAGCTCATGCACCCGGCAGAAAGCTTCGGCAAGTGGGTTCACTCCTTGGCTTCGGAGGGCCCAGATAAAGACGTTGAGCCTAACGATGGCGTTAGGAGTCAGCTGATGAAGATAAATTTCGAAATCTTTCAAAACATCCCCAATCATTTGATGCAAAGGAAACCTCAATCCTGCTTTGAAGAAACTTCTGTAAACTACCACCTCATCATTTCCTGGCTTCGAAGTAGTTTCTTCCCCGCCAAAACGAATCAGCTTCTTCTCGGTTTCCCCGAAGTAGCCTAGCTTTATCATCATGGGCATATCAGCTTCGGAGACAGTCGACTTTCCAAAGTCCAAGTGGCTAGGTTTGGATGGCATAATGGTGTTATAATCTATCTCTTCTTCACCAGCATCACCCTCTTCAATATCAGCCTGTTCAGCTTCGACAGCAGGTGCACCTTCGTCAGAGGCACCCTCTGTCACAACCAATCCCGACTGCCTCATCACTTTGGAGATTGGGGCAGTCTCAGCAGCTTCTGCCTCCTCTCCGTCGCGCGTAACTCTAGCTGTTGAGCGCACTCTGGCCATTTGATACTGAATTTCTTGTGGTTTTGACGAAGTTGATGACTTTTTGCAATTTTGCCGAAGCTCCCTCTTATGACGAAGCTAAAGCAAGACGATGCTCTGATTGAGAATACGATGAATAAGCTTCGGCTATGGTCAAATTTTTCGACAGCACAACAGTACAATAGTAATAAATGTTGTGGTAACTTCACAACTACTCATCTGTTTATATAGTGCTGCAGGTGGGAAGGTAAATCGTCAAGCCGCTTGCACACGCTGAACAGTCGCCCGCACCCACTGAACGGTGGACCACAGTGCGCAAGAAGCTGGATCGCCAGATCATGCGTACCCGTTGTATGGTGGGACCACCTCGCACTCGGAATATTTAATCGTTTCTCGACAACGAGCTCAGGGAAGGTGTTTTTTGGACCTTCGGCATTCCGAAGCCTAAGAGAATTTTTCACGGGTCGAGCTCGTTACGAAAAATGATCTGGCACCGTAAAGGGGCTACTGTTAGGGATATGCTTCGTCGCCGAAGGTCCTGTAAGAAGAAACACCTTCGGAAGATCAACATAGAAGCGAAACCGAAGCTACCATCCGGGGAGCTTCAGCATAGTTACACGCCTTGAGACGAAGGGTGGCACCGACTTAAAGATGAAAAGACCGATGGGCCCATGATAATCTGTGTCATGACTGTAATCAGTTATAAAGGACATGAATGTAAATCTACACAGGTTGTGTCCTGTGGCTATAAATAGATGAACAGTACCCCTGTACTGTTCACGCTGACTGGTATTCACTCGCACGTCACCCAAATTTTCACCTTCTGTCAAGCCGAAGGTACAAATGTAATTTGATATTATTCGTATTTGTTCATGTTAATATAATAAAAAATATCTTAATGATGTCATATGATTATTCATGTTATTTTCCATGTCTCATATGCTTCTACTCGCATTATTATAATACTGAGATGATGAAGGTACGTCCTTCATAACCTTCGCCTTAAGATCATTATATCCTAAGGGAGATAATGCTTCGAAGGACGAAGGTACTTAACCATTAATACTTTGTGTTGCCTTGTTCTTATCTCATAGCAGTTGAGAACAAGTCCCCAACAGAAGCCATTGGGTAATATGACAAAAAACTGAAAATTACACCCATCCACCAGAGGAGTGCAAAGATCTCCGGAACAGATAAGACGACTTAAAGCCCTAAAGCTGTTTTTTCCTTTTGGTCTTAACTTCCATGTTTTTATTTTTGTGCTTCTTGTACTCCTTGTACATGTATATGGAGGACAGTGTGTGGTTCAGCTCTGCCTTCAGCCTCTCATTCTCATAGATGCCTCTTAGCACGACGAAATGCTCTGCGTCTTCTCTTCGAGCTCGTCTTTATCCATTGAGCAATCTGCCTTCTCAAGTACATCTAGGCTTACACAACAAACTCCTTACCATGTCGCTTCCTTTTGAGATTCAGTGGTAATGCTTTGCTAGCTGGTTTTAACAGTTCCCTTTCTATTGACAAGTCTCTGTACGCTTCAAGAGGGTTCACGTTCAAGATAGGAACGAGGCTCTAGGTGGGGTTCAAGTTTGCCATACTCAAGATATTCGAAGCCATCGAGGAAACTGAGATATTGTAATGCTTCTCTAGGAGGCTAAGCTCCCAAAGGACTGAAGAGAGTGTACCACTCAGATAATGGATCTGTAGTTTTGGGGTTGTATTTATGGATAAAAGATGAGGAATAACATGATCAAATAAATACAAAACGTCGATATAGAGTTATGGGAACATAGCACCCTTATTACTATCAATCATCTTTGATGTTATAGAAGCTTCGCATGCATTAGCTCAAAAAGAATGGGACAAACAAAACCAGACCTCAAAACAAACATGTTATCGCTTCTCCAGAGCCAAATGAGAGAGCAAATGTGGCTAAATGTTTGATGAAAGCAGCAACTCTTAGCATATCTTGTTGTTTGCCTTCCCAAAGAAGTGTCTTCAGCGCATCAACCAATACCTCGTCGTGATCCCTGGATGTAACAGAAAAAATATTTTCATGGTACAAGACAACTTAATAACTACATAAGCTAATTGAAGGAAAATGATCCCTAGGATTATCCAAAATATATTGAAAATGGCACAAATATCAAGATAGGGATGAAAAAATAGACAATAACTATCACCATGGAAATATTTAGTGTATAACATTGTCTCTACATTATTGAAAATTTAGAATTAAGCATGGACATAATACTATCATTCTTCAAGATTATACAATAGTTTTTTGGGGCAAGAGAAGATAAAAAATGTATGAAGTGCATGATATGCATTTTCAGCATGTGATGGTTAGGTTGTCTCTAGCAGATTGTGTATATTGTCGTGCAAAATATTGTTTTGCACTATAGACTGCACTGTTCATAGTGTGAATTTTAAAATAGAAAATGAGATAGGAGATAAGATGGGTAAACTGCTGGAGACAGTCTTAGTGATAAAACTTTGCTATCTAACAAGAGTACCTTTGTTTGAAAAGAATAATACAGTAGCAGGTTATCTTGGATTGTTTGACAAATGATAACTATAGATTAAAAAAGCAGAGAGAGAGAGTTCTTCCTTATAACTATCATCAAGAGTAAAGAATCAAAACCATCAGGCCGATACTCCATGTTGGGGACTTGTTCTCAAATACTTTGAGTTAAGAACAAGGCAACACACAATGTTAAATATTAATGTCCTTCGTCCTTCGAAGCATTATTTCCCTTAGGATATAATGATCTTCGGACGAAGGTTATGAAGGATATACCTTCATTAATGCGATATATGTTAATATAAGTAAAAGTATATAAAATATAAGAGGCAACATAAACAACCATATAACATTATTAATTCATTCTCATTTATTATTTTGGAAAGATAGAAACAATATTGAATTACAAAAGATACCTTTGGCTTGATAGAAGGTAAAAGTACAAGCGTGACGCAAAAGCAAATACCAGTCAGCGTGAACAGTACGGGGCACTGTTCATCTATTTATAGGCACATGACACAGCCTGTGAGAAATTACATTCATGCCCTTTACATTTATTATTGACTTATGGACAACTCTATGAGGACCAGATTGCCTTTTCCCCTTTAAGTCGGTTCCTTTTTCCGCCATTTAGCCGAAGCTCCCCTGCGTGTAGCTTCGGAGCAACTCCGACCTTCGTCACGATCATGCTTTTAGCCCGAGTCCGAAGGTACCTGTTCATATGTCACACTTGGAAGATTTTGTTAAATCACGTTTTTTAGGACCTTCGGAGGACGAAGGCCCCCAAAAGTAGCCCCTCACAGTATTAATTTGTTTAAGATAACGAATTCAGACTATGACATGGACGAAGGCCTTAAGCCGAAGGTCCGAAAAAACACCTTCCCTTTGCTAGAATAGCAACAGTCAATGACGGATGGGCCCCCCAATTTGGAGCGTGCTGAGCGTATAAATAAGAACTCGCACCAACGACATTTGATACGCTGCTTGTGCCATTTGCTTTATTTTCTCAATTTCATAATTCTTGCTCATTAGCGCTTGCTAGTTTCTCAAGCTTTTGGAGCTTCGGTTAAAAAGACGCATTTTCGTCATCTCTGAAGGAGAAATGTCTGAAGACAAGAATGTTGCTGCTGAGACGAAGCTAACTGAAGAGGAGAAGCTTTTTGAGGAGAAGAAGTCTATGAATCCTTACATGGCTGGATTTATCGAGTCAATGGCAAAAACAAATACAGAGAAGATTACTAAGGAGATATTGGAGGGCCTGTCTGAAGATACTGGTGACAGTGACAGTTATGATGCGGAAAGTGGGGGCAAAGATTCTGAGGATCGACCCTGGAGACCAAGTCATGCAATTTTCGGAAAATCGACCATCAAACAAAGTCACATCGAAAACATGAGGGGAAGGTATTTTCGGGATATGTCTATTGTGAGGGCTGGTGGAGACAACAACGTTCCTGCGCCTGAGGATAACGAAGTTGTGATTTTCCGAAGCTTCTTCAAAGCTGGGCTTTGGTTGCCGCTGAGCAGGTTTGTAGTTGAAGTGCTGAAAACCTACCAAATCTTCCTTCATCAGTTGACCCTTGAAGCCATATTGAGGATGGGAGTCTTCGTCTGGGCAGTAAGAAGCCAAGGGATAGAGCCGAGCGCAAAGTGCTTCTACAGCATGCACGAACTTCTGTATGAGACGAAGGCCATGGGTAAAGAACAGTATCACAACAACTTCGGTTGTTATGGATTCATCGCCCGTCCCAACGCAAGCCACCCAGTGCCAACATTTCGGAAGAGATGGCCCGGAAATTGGATGGAAGAATGGTTTTATGTGAAGAACGACTTGACAGCGAGGGAGGACATCAAGGAGGTTATTATGCGCCCCATATGGTCCCGCTTCGGTCTCTGAAAGCCGAAGGTTGAAATTGATGACGCCGCTGAAGCGTGTCAGAAGGCGTTTGGTACTATCTGCTTCTTCATTGGTACAAGAGATTTAATTCAAGAGCATATAGCATTCAGAGTATGGCCACTTGTAGAGAACTGGGAAATGCTGAAGGAGACCATCACCAAGTCTAGCGAAGGTGAACTGGTCCGGCTGAAGTATACATTCAGATATGGGGATAAATTTGATGAACCAAACGATGACTGGCTAAAATGCATCGAAGTTACAAGTGATGAGCTGCTTGGAGCTTATTCCAAGGCAGAAGATAATGCACTATCTGTAGCCTTCGGAGGTCGGGTAAAAAAGAGAATAAACAGAGTTTTTGACGCCATCGGCTTCGTCTACCCTGACTACCACTACCCGCTGCGGGGACAGGGGAAGAAGAGAAAAACTGCTGCTTTGGTTGCCCCAGCTGAACCTATGCCGAAGGCTGCGGGCAAAAAGATGAAGGTACTTACCCACCGGCCGCGTTACATTGAACCGGTTGTGGTGCCTGAGTTTGGCGGGGAAGCCCCTTCTGCTGCTGAATCAAGAGAAATTGTTCCTCCCATGCAGAGGACTGAAGAGCCAATTATAATGCCGAAGGCACCTTCGATTGAGTTAGTTGAAACGAAGTTTAACAAAGATAAAGCTGCAATGTCAAAAACTGAATAAGTAACAAAGATGCCAGGGATTTCAAGTCCTTCAATAGAAGCAACAGCGCTGAAGGCATAAAAGAGTTCTGCCACAACTCCTAGGAGAAGGAGGATGGTAAATGTATTAGATGTATTGGAAACAACCGACTCCATAAGTCTCGTTCCCATAGGGAAGGTTGTCGAAGCTGACAAAACGCAACCCAAAGCTGATACTAAGCAAATAGAAGTTGAAGCTACAATAACCCATGCTGAAACCGAGGCAGAGCCCTCAGTGCCTGCTGAGACGAAGCTTGCCCCAACCGAGTAGGGGGCCGAAGGAATAACTCCAGATACTAATATAGCTTTTGAGAAAAATGTGTCCAAAGAAGCCAAATCCCTTACTCCCGAAGCACTCTCCGAAGGTTTTGATTATATCGTTAGACATGCTTCGGGAAAAAGACTATCCGAAGAAGAAATTTTTGAAGCCAAACATTATGCCCAGGAATTGCAGTATCCGAAGGGGGCCCTAGTGTTTAATGGGACAACCGAAGATGACTTTTTGTACTGCCTCCTGGACAACAAAGAATTATCCGTCTGCCAGGAGATGGCCAGAAGTATGGGTTTCCCGAAGCTCGAAGGTGGCCTTTGCGCCATGACGAAGGCTGATCTCACAGATAGTCTTGCATACAACAGTCTGAAGGTACAGAAATTGTGAATTTTGAAGCTTATGAACTCTGGAATGAAGCCTTTTATTCTCATGTTAATCCTTTTATTCTTTCTTGCAGGGTTTAATACTTAGCAATGCCCTAAGGGCGCAAAAGAATGCTGAAGATGAGAGCTGCACTATAGCTCTCAACAACCTTCGAACAGAGGTTATCAGGCTGAGAAATGAAGCCACGGAAAAAGACAAAATTATACTTTCATTGGTGGACAAAGTAAAAGAAGATGAAGCTAGTTTCAAGGCTCAAGCTGAAATTCAAAAGAATGAGATCGAAGACCTTCAGAAACAGCTGGTTGAAGCCAAAGAAAAAATGTGGTCTCGCAGAGGCCAACCGAGATATTAGTGAATACTGGAAAAATTATTTAGAAAAAAACAGTTGAAGAACTTCGCGCATCCAAAGAAAGATGCTTCGAAAAATCCCTGGGCTGCATGGAGAAGATAAAGGCTAGCTTCGCCAACGTGGGCGCCTATTCCAACGAAGATAACTTTATACGAGGCGACCCTGAAGGTGTTATCGAGTGGATAAGCGGAGAGGTCGAAGCTTTTGAAGAAATTTTAAGTGATCGCGGGGATGTCTGCGCGTTCTCTGGTGCAAGAGGAATTTCAGCCATCCTGGAGAAAGCGGGTTGCGATCATGTCAAAACCCTGACCTAGACCGAAGCTGCCTTCTCCATGGATGATACAAAAGATCCCTCAGCCGAAGCAAGTTTAATGGGCGGAAAATTTTACACTGACATCTAGGCAAATGGTGGCCTAGAAATGGCTCACAAAATAATGAAGAAAAGTGAAAAAGATATTCATGACGCTCGAGAAGCAGCGAAAAAAGCTGAGGAAGCTGCAGAACGCAAGAGACGGATAGGTATTGTTTTTGTAGCCTTTAGCTTCGACGTTTGTTTTCGTGACTTCGAACTGATTAATTTTTTCTACTGCAACTGAGCTACCTCCTCCACCGGAATCATTCGACCCCCTGGCCGACCCAAAAACGAAGAAAGCAATAGAGATCATCAATATGGCCGAATCTATTGTTGATGAAGTTGTTACCAAGTTGTTAAATGAAGTTGCGGAGAAGGTCCTAAAAGAGGACTAGTACTCATTGTAAAAACATTTCTAGATGATCAATGTAACTTTTGCTGTAACAATACTGTAATATTCGATGTGCATATTTTTGAATGTAATATGTAAATTATTTGTAATTCAGCTCTTTGCGATGCATGAAACTTTATATACGTACCGTACCGTTTTTGAGCCTCCGGCGAAAAAACACCTTTCCTTCTTTTCATGCTTCATAAAGAAAAAGATCTGTGCTTCGTGAAAATATCCATGCTTCATAAAAACAACCATGCTTCGTAGAAATTTCCAACCTTCGTAAAAACATCCCTGCTTCATAAACAAGGAATCCCTTCTTTTGCAACAGAGCTGACGAAGCTGTATTTTTCGACTTTGTGCCTTGGCATATTTTCATTTTTATAGAGCATTCTCCGAAGATAGACTTCGTAGTCAATTTGTGTCATAGGTGCGATATGATGTATGATGTGATGCTATGCGAGATGATGTGATGATATGATGCAAAGAATGATGTCAATGCCGAAGACCCACACCCACACGCCCACACTAAAACACACAATCTCTGCGTCTCCTTAGGAACGATTGAAATCTCTTTGCCGTTTATTTTTCGGCTTCACCGCTTATTTTTCGGTGTAAGTTCTGCATCCCCTTAGGAACGTCTTTTGAACTTCTTCGCCTTCTATTTCGGCGGTATAAGTTTTGCATCCCCTTAGGAACGTCTTTTGAACTTCTTCGCCTTATATTTCGGCGGTATTTGGCTCTGCATTCCCTTAGGAACGACTTTTGAGCAGAAAACTTACACTGCGCTCCCTTAGGAACGACTTTTTGTAGCTTCGACAAAACTTACGCTGCGCTCCTTTAGGAATGTCTTTTTGTAGCTTCGGTGAAACTTTGGCTGCGATTTTTAGCTATGCATTCTCTTAGGAACGACTTTTGAGCTTCAACAATTTTTGAGCTTCGTAAATATTTGAAGAAGATGTATTACATTCTAATAAAAGTGAAACTATTACAAGAAACTAAAACTAGTTCTGCATTGTTTGTTCCTTATTGGAATACAAAATGGCATAGAACATAAAAGTACTTCAAAGGTAGGATATCGCTCAATAAATGTGCTTTGATTCTAGCACAATATTGTTGACTGTGCGAGCTTCGGATTCCTCCCTGACTTCACGTTGCTGCTGAGAATACTGGCGCCCTTCTGGCTGGCTTCGAGAATAGGTCGGCAGTAGCGGTGGTGGGGTGGGAGTTGTGGCCAGGAAGCCTGTGAGTGGCTAGCCGAAGCAGCAGAAGCTGTGGGATGATTGCCCACATACTTTGGTATGTAGGGAGAGTGGCACGAAGCAGTGTGCAAGACCTGCTTCGGCTGGTTCTACCGAGCTTCGGCTTCTGCTATCTCCTTTTGCTTCTGAATGGTGATTTGGCACATTCTTGTAGTATGGCCCTTATCCTCACCACAGAATAAGCAGTAGATCTTTCTAGGCTGATCCCCAAATCTTCCCCCAAAGCCCCTAGCGCCTCTGCCCCTTGGAGCTGGTGGCCTGAAAGAGCTTTGCTGTTGCCTCGAAGATTGTGAGGTGTATTGCGACCTCTGAGGCTGACTTCCTTTGTCGTCACTCTGAGTGGAATTATGGATTGACCTGACATGCCTCGGGTGGATTCTTCCTCCGAAGCCCCTGGTCATTTCCGAGAATCTGTAAGCTTCCTCCCTTCTTTGGCGGAAGTCGTTGTCAGCCCAGATGTACTCATCCATCTTCTGAAGCAGCTTCTCCAGAGTTTGTGAGGGCTTCCTAGCGAAGTATTGAGCAGTAGGTCCTGGCCTAAGACCCTTGATCATGGCTTCGATGACAATATTATTGGGCACTGTAGGTGCTTGTGCCCTCAGTCGCAAGAACCTTCGTACATATGCCTGAAGGTATTATTCGTGGTCTTGCGTGCATTGGAACAGAGCCTGAGCTGTGACCGGCTTCATTTGAAAGCCTTGGAAGCTGGTAACCAATATGTCCTTAAGCTTCTGCCATGACGTGATAGTCCCTGGCCGAAGAGAAGAATACCATGTTTGGGCTACATTCCGGACTGCCATGATGAAGGACTTTGCCATAACTGAAGTATTGCCTCCATACGAAGATATAGTTGCTTCGTAACTCATCAGAAACTGCTTTGGATCTGAGTGCCCATCATACATGGGAGCTGAGGTGGCTTGTATGACGGGGGCCATGGGGTAGCCTGCAGTTCTGCTGCCAAGGGAGAAGCATCATCAAAAGTAAAGGTATCATGGTTAAAATCAGGATACCATCCATCTTCGTTGAACAAGCCTTCTTGACGAAGCTCCCTGTGTTGGGGCCTTCGATCTTGTTCATCTTGAGCAAGATGACGCACTTCTTTAGTAGCTTCGTCGATCTTCCTTTGAAGATCAGCCAGCCGCGCCATCTTCTCCTTCTTCCTTTGTACTTGCTGATGGATTATTTCCATGTCCCTGATCTCTTAGTCCAACTCTTCCTCCTAGAGTGTTGGACTGGTGGCTTTCCTCTTCTGGCTTTGAGCCTCTCGAAGAGAAAGAGTTTCCTGGTTTGGGTCCAGCGGCTGCAGTGCAGCAGTCCCTGGCGCTGAAGCTTTCTTCGGTGGCATGACGAAGGTCAGTGCTTGCCGAAGGTGGTCGAAAGAGTTCACCAGAGGTGGGCGCCAATGTTGGGGACTTGTTCTCAAATACTATGAGTTAAGAACAAGGCAACACACAATGTTAAATGTTAATGTCCTTCGTCCTTCGAAGCATTATTTCCCTTAGGATATAATGATCTTCAGACGAAGGTTATGAAGGATATACCTTCATCAATGCGATATATGTTAATATAAGTAAAAGTATATAAAATATAAGAGGGAACATAAACAACCATATAACATTATTAATTCATTCTCATTATATTATTTTGGAAAGACAGAAACAATATTGAATTACAAAAGATACCTTCGGCTTGATAGAAGGTAAAAGTACAAGTGTGACGCAAAAACGAATACCAGTTTAGCGTGAACAGTATGGGGGCACTGTTCATCTATTTATAGGCACAGGACGCAGCCTGTGAGAAATTACATTCATGCCCTTTACATTTATTATTGACTTATGAACAACTCTATGAGGACCAGATAGCCTTTTCCCCTTTAAGTCGGTTCCTTTTTCCGCCATTTAGCCGAAGCTCCCCTGCGCGTAGCTTCGGAGCATTTCTGACCTTCGTCACGATCATGCTTTTAGCCCGAGTCCGAAGGTACCTGTTCATATGTCACACTTGGAAGATTTTGTTAAATCATGTTTTTTAGGACCTTCGGAGGACGAAGGCCCCCAACACTCCAGTATGAGGTTATAAAGTTGTACAAAGAAATCATGTAGATCCACATTAAGCGCATCAAGGTTGCTCCTCCAGACTTTAAACACAACTATACATCACTGTAGGCATTCTGAGACAGACAATGCATTATCATTGGGAATTTCATCTTATCTGTCGCTATACCTAGAAAGCTTCTTGAGGCAAGATATAAGTTCACCATGAAATCTAAATCATGTAAATGTGAAAATTTTCGTAAGACCTCCAAGCAAGGAGTGTGCAGTAGGTGTGAGCCACCAGGGAAACATTATTCACCTTGGTCCTAGATTTTTTAACGATAGAATGACCGACGGTAACTTCATTCCAGAATGAAGTGAAATTTCATGCCATTAAATCAACATATGTTAAATCTAGAACAAAAGTAGACCAAATAATTCTAGAAAGGAATCATTAGTTATGATACAACAAAAGAACCAAAGACAAACCATGAATTGGAAGTGGTCATCTATGCTTCAGAATGCGAAAGTAAGTCTCAAACAGAGCAGAAACTGTTTCTTTTTTATCCCTTTTCTCTCCTTCGGATCAAGAGTGAAGGAAACTGCTCTAAGATCTGCATCAACCTAGAAAAATACAATGGAAATGACTATACAAACTCACACAGCTTCCAAGTAAATAATGTCTTATCTGATGTTACCTCCTTTATAGCTTTTGAGATCAGTTCATATCTGGTTTTCTTATTATTATTAACTGGCAATTGCTTTGGAACCTCCTCATTTTTGCCAATGTGTATTCCTCTTTGGTTTCACCTTTTTCTCCTCAACCTCATCTTTTCCAATATCTCCATCAAATCTCAAAGACAGGAAGACCTACGATAAACATCCCAATACATAGTCAGCAATGATAGGATATTGATTCATGCTCAGTTTCTTTTAGAAATAAACTGCATGAAAATGGTACAAAATGAACATTATTAAATACGTATGACAAATAAGACAGACGATAATCACCATACCTTAATGCTATTAGGATGAAGCTGGCAATCATTGAGCTTCACATGATCTGCAATCAACCTAACTGCTTCTATTGTTGCCTCGCCATGATGTTTTCCTTCTTTTATAAAAAAATGATCTTATTGCTTCACAACACATTTTCCTACAAGATAATTAGGTATATGTGGAGTACTTCAGTGAACCAATGGACTACAAAACTGAGCCGAGGTCAGAATTGTGGACATTATTATCACATGAAATACTCCTTGGTTTACTAATTACTAAAAGAATGTTGTCAAGGAAGAACAACAAATACCACAATTAGTGCTATTGGGTATAATGATATATGTCGGTACCCTGAAACAGGGGTACCCCTTACTACAGTATGAAGACGCGGTGTCCGCGCGGCTATCTCTAGTCGCGTGGTAAACAGCATCCAACCCCGCCACGTGGACGGTTCCGGGGCTACCACGTGGCCAGAGAAGACGATATGCTCCAAGGTAACAACAGTGGGTCCGGACCCCCATGGGAAAGTGCTGGACCCCTGTGTATACAGTCCGGACCTCCGAGCAAGGTCCAGGACCTCCACGGGTGCAAACCGGACCCCTAGGATGGGTTCTGGACCCCTCTATGTGGGGTCCGGGCCACTCACAGCAGGGTCTAAAGCGCCCTAGATCCTCTGGGACTCAAATGTGATACAATTACTAGTCCCAGGAGGCTAGTAAACACATTTATACAACAGATGATCCCAGATCTGCTTAAACGAGACAAACCTATAAAGGTGGCGATCAACTTTAAGAGTTGGTCCACAACTCAGGACATATCGTCAGAGTGGGGCTGAAGCAGCCCGATATACGCAGCGAAGCAAATAAGCGGTCCAACAACCACAAGCATGGTTAGGAACAGTCGTAACTCTTACCCGATCTCCTTTTCTGAAAAACAACAAATAAGCAAGTGTGAGTACAAACGTACTCAGCAGCCCACCTTCACCCGTGGAATGGGGAAATCAGATATAATGCATGGAATATGTGGAGCTCAAGATATTTTGCAGAAACAGCAATATTTTATGCAGGGTTGTTTTGTAAAACATTTTGTATTTTTCAAAGCGCATCCTCTCGCAAAGGAGCAGAAAGTTTTTAAGTATAGAACAAAATCCCCTGGACTAAACCATCCAGGTATCTCAGCAGTTTCCCACTAGTTTTCATTTTCAAAAACAGCTACTGGACTTCCCGTCCACCATAGCTCACGGCTCAACCGCCGGACCATTTAAAAACCACTTTTCTCAAACGCTCCCTTTTTTTAAAACAAAACACTAATTGTCATACCACACCAGACTCGTCCATTCCTGTGGACACAGACTATTCGAATAGGTTTGAACTCTACGCAGAGGGGGTACACTTTATCCACTAGTCCGGCTCTGCGATCTCATGGCCAATGAGATCTGAATTCGAATCTCTTTCTTTCCTCGCACGTCCTAACCTTAACGGTTATACCGGAAGGAGTCAGGCCACCACCATGTCCAAACCGGACAAAACATTCCCCCTCCTTATCCTCCCGGTGCTCCCCAGCCTTCATAACACTGGGGTTGGACCGTACGAGTTCAGATTGAGTGACTGCCCACACAGCCTCGAGTGGTTGTACTTTTCATGAGTACAGGTAGTGAAGGATGACAAACCGGTCCTTAAATGAGGGGACAATCCTTCTGCTCACACCTAAACCAGCTGAGCCATCACCTTAGGCCCTCCCCTAAACCAGGGAGTCCCTGATCATCCCTACTCAAAAGTGATAAGGGTGAAAACCCTTCATCATACACATTTTGAAAAGCATTTTCTTTTGAAAACTCACACCTTTTCTCAAATCATTTGGAACAAATATATCAAGGATTGATTGCGGCAAGCGGCTGGGTGGCCATAATAACTTGTCTCAAAATCATATCATGCATAAAATAACAGGCTGAGGGTTGTGGTTGAAAAATCATAGGTAATTTATGCATCAAAGGGATCCAGTGAGCTTGCCGTGCTTATCCGGCGAAGGGGAAGGGGAGCTCGCGGAACTGGCTTCTAGCTCCACTGCCTGGTGTAGACTTGTAGATCTGGCCTCCACGAGACGGCACGAACGCTCCGATAACTATGCAACATGAACAAGCAAACATACAAACAAGCAAGTATACCAACAAATATTTAGTATAGTGGTCAGAATAGCGATATATGGATGGGTAGAGTCTTGAGTAGAATCTGTGTCATGTGGTGTTGTGATATTACTGGTGGTAGAGCGGAGGTGCTTACCAGAAGGGTGGAATGGAGGCGAAGTGACACTATGCGTGTAGCCGGCAGAGCGGAGTAACTGAGTGGGTGGGGTGTTTGCCTTGGCTGAGGGTGTTGAGTGTGTGTGGAGAGGGAGAGGGTAGCTAGGTGTATTTATAGCTGAGTGTATGTGGTGTAGCACAGTGAAGTTCACTGTTGGTGAGAATAGTGACAAATGAATCGTCTGACTTAGTATGAACAGGAGAGTTATAGGCAGAATATGGGACAAGAGTATTTTGGGAGTTTTCTGGAATATGGACCATGCTTAAGGGATGACATGGTTGGATAGGGAATAGTTTGATAAGAATTTAGAAATGAGAATTATTGGAATCTGAGTTTGGAAGCCTGGTTCAAAGGAATCTCAAGGTTAAGCATTTTCAAATTGGAGAAACCTAGGATGGGTGACCAGATGGGAGGTTCCCTACTGAAAGGAAAATCACAGTCACTGGAGTTCGTATGACTGAAATATGGTCTTAGGTGGACTGTACAGCATGATGGATGAGTAGTTGAAATTTGGGGTGATCGGATGATCGATGAATAGCAATGATGAATAGTGACGACGAAAAGGTTGCCACAGGTATCATCGATGAATAGTAACGATGATGAATAGTAATGATGAATAGTAATGGTGAATAGTCGTATGAACGAACGATGAATAGTGACGATGAACGAACGATGATCGATGAATAGGAACTATGAACGAACGGATGAATGATCGAATGATCAAATGAACAAACGATCGGAATTTTGGCAGCATAACGGTAGGAAAAAGATTATTTGGACGAACGAACGGACGAACGATCGAACGATCGGACGAACGAACGATCAGAATTTCGGCAGTATAACGGCAGGACAAAGATTATCTAGAACGAACGATGAACGATGAATAGGAACTATGAACGAACGATGAATGATCGAATGATCGAACGAACGAACGATCGGAATTTCGGCAGCATAATGGCAGGACAAAGATTATCTAGAAGAACGATGAATAGGGACTATGAACGGACGATGAATAGGGACTATGAACGAACGATGAATAATGAATAGGAACTATGAACGAACGATGAATGATCGAATGATCGAACGAACGAACGATCGGAATTTCGGCAACATAACGGCAGGAAAAAGATTATTTGGACGAACGGACGGATGAACGATCGGATGAACGAACCATGAACAATAAGACGAACGATTGAACGATTGGACGAACGAACGAACAAACTAAGAACAGGGGGACGAACGATCGAAGAACGACCGAACGATCCTTATGCTAGTGTGTGCTTGTGTGGAACAAGGAGTGGGTGTGTGTGAGGGGAAGAGAGTTGCCATGAAATGGCTTGGGGTGGGATGAGAGGAGACCCTTGCCCCTCTATTTATAGCCATGGTGGGGTGATTAGGGGGAGGGATGAGAGGATTAGTGGGAGGATGAGAGGATTAGTGGGAGATTAGCATGGATTTGTCTTATATGAGTGTAATTAGCTTGTAGAGCTCAACATATGACACCGGAGGCATACATATACGTATGAGCATGAGGAAAGTTATGAAGATAATATTTGTAAGGACTTGAAAAATGATTCTGAAGCTATTTCTTAGGAAGAAAATACTTGGAGATATATTGGTGGAATATCTGGGCAATATTTCTAGAAAAACTTGAAGGGGATCACTAGGGAAATATCTCGGTAGTATTTCTGGAAAGAATTTGAGGGGGATTATTGGGGAAATATTTATAGGATATTTTGAGGAGGATTTTGGAGAGAATATAGACCACTATATTTTATTTGTTGATATCAACTCTCAAACAAACATTTTGAAATGAAATTTGAAATTCATTTTGAATTTAGAGCGAGTTTGAGAAAATTCCAAGATTTGAATTTTTGGGATGCTACAAATCTACCCCACTTAAAATGAATCTCATCCTCGAGATTCGACTTAGAAGGGTTATGGGTATAGCTTTACTTCAGCTACATATCTTCACTTCACCGACTCTTCGAGGAGATGGAGCTTCAACAAAATCTAGCCCTTGCGGAGCATCCGACTGCTTATTGCAAATGCTGATTCTGGCTACTCAAGGATCATGTTCAGGCTTCTAGGTTTTGCTTGGCAGCTAGCTTATTGAAGAAGCATCGATGCCAACACACAAACCTTCTTCTTGCGAACTTATCCATGGGTCCCTTCCTTGATTGCTCTTCTAGTGCTTCATCAACGGAACTTGGGTGACCACTTCTCATCCAGAAACTTAAGCTTCGATGATATGGTCCTCCACAAGCTTGCTATAGGCCTTCTTCTTTTTCTCCATAGCAGGAACCTTGCTAGAACACTACCCCACTTAAAAAGAATGAGGGTAGAACTCTTGAATCTTGGGGATTTGAAATCCTTGAAGTACCTCATAACAAGGGTGTTACGGGGCCTTCTTCTGCTGTTGCTGCTTGAGCAGGCTACAGAGAAATGACTGACACAGGGTTGATTCTGGGAGAACCTTCTTCTTATCTTCTCTTCGCTATCTTCTTTTCTCTTCTCACTTTTCACTACCTCTTTCTTTCTCTTTGCTCTTCCCACTCGAGAATTTTCTATCAAAGAGTATTACCATCATACAGAGGAGGAAAACAAAGACTATGAACCATGTACAACAGTCTTCAACCCAAGAATCACCAAGCATTGTGATCTCAGGGGCGAGGGAGTGGAAAAATGGAGCTGCTTGCGATTTGGCAGAGGGTATTTTATCTGGTGTGTGCTTTGCTTTGAGCGAGATGGGAGTTGAGGGAGCTGGTGGGGGATTTATAGGCAAATGGGGTGCTCGGGTGAGGGGTGGTGATGATGGAGCAGGTGACACGCGACAGCAAGTGCGATGGAGGGGGGTGGTGTTGCTGGCGGTAATGGTGGTGGGTGCGCCGGAAAGGGGGCATGGGGTGGTGATAGTGCGTATGGGGGTGGAGCATGCATGTAGGGGGCATGGGTGAGTGGTGGGGTCAATGACTCTAATGTTTGTGGTCTCTGGTTCCAAGAATCTTTGCCTCTCTGTATGGTAATAACTCCTTTTGTCCTCTTTTTCTGTTTACTTTGACTAACGAGCAGTGCTTTGATTCTCACGGTCGGTCCTTTGGACTGAGCGGCTGGACATGTTCCTTCTGTAGCTTATTCGAGGCTTCAAGGGTAAGCTTTCCAGTATCTTCTTGGGTAAGGTGCTTTTCTCTTGAGATGGGTTAAGATGAGAATGGAAGCATAAGGTGAGGATTATCTCTAATTTGTGATCTATGTTTTTAGAGAAAACCTTTCTTAAAAAGAAAGAAAACACACAAGCTCAGCAATGATAAGCACAAACAAATCAAATGTTTTGAATAAGGGAAGAATAGAGTTTTTCCAAAGCACGGACTAATCAGATTCGAGGGCTAAGCATAACTACTATTGCTTGGCTCCTGAATTGAGAACTATGCTAAATGCAACTTATGAGCACTAATGTTAAAGCATCACATATGCACTCAAAAGGGGAGAAAACATCAAGCGAAATTCATTTTGAAATGCCCTAGGGGGCCACACAATTAGAGTTTTCCAAACCACGAGTCTACACGGTTACCTCTCATACATGCAGAGCTCTAGCCAAAGTGAAGAAAAACTTCACTACCCAATGCATGCAGAGGACTGGGCATAACTAACTTCAGATCTGACAGCTTCTCTTCTGGCAAGGCTGGCACACAACTTCAATCTGAGACATCTCCTGGATGGGTCAAAAGGGAGCTGATGTTGATGACTTCCTCTGGCGGTGATTGAGATGGCAAGACGGGGTCGAACTCTTCTTCAAGCTGGACTGGCTCTTGTAGCTCCTCAGATGGCGGCGGTGCTGGTGGGGTGCTTGTGGCTTCTTCTTTGACCTCACGGGACGGTGTTGGAATCTTCTTCATGGTGAGGGGCTCAAACAACTCTGGCGGGGAATCTTGGGAGGACTCGGGGTGCTCTTGCTTATTCATAGCCTGAGGGAAGACTAGAATTCCTTCCAAGACTATGGCTCCTTCTGGGAGTTCTCAAGCCTTCTTCTCTCCTCTGATAGAGACCGGGTGACCTTCAAGAATCTGGGGATCTTCAGCTCTCATGGGTTGAACTGGGTTGGATGAAGCGGGCTCTTGGATCCGCAGGGTTCTATGTTGGTTATGGGTTAACAAGTAGGCCTCCATCAACTTCTGGACATGCTCATCCTTGGCTTGCTTCAGGGCTTCAACAGCAATGACTTCACGACTTTCCAAGGCAGCTACATAGGCTTGAGCTGTGGTGAGATCCACATGGAGCTGACGGTTGAGCTTCTCTGCATCTTCTGCTCGGGCAATCATCTGACGGTGGTGCCGAGCCAAGAAATCATACTGGGCATCCAGGGTGAGCAGGTATGCAGTGAGGTGCACGACTGTGGGGTCATCCTCAAGCAGCTGCTTCCCTTCCAATGCACGCATCCTGGCCATCCAAACTGGACGGTCTCTCTGAAAGGGCGGAAAGAATCTGAGCGGGGTGTCGGCCACTTCTTCTTCACAAATTTGACACAGGGCCATCAATGCCTTGCGGGCGACAACTTGGCAGGTGTCTTTGAATCTGTGTCCAGCAGCAGTGACACTCCATTCCACATGGTGCGGACTGGATCCAATGTATACAGTCACATCACACTTCTCTGTGCCATGCTCGATGAATTCACGACCATCATACTCTGGCTGGCTCCTGATTCCGAGGCGGACTGTGCATGCTCTTAGCAACTTGGGGAAACCATCTTCATTCTGGCAAAAGTTGGTTTGGCAGCGAACCTCCATCTGACTTCTGAGAGAAGGAAAGGGGGAAAGCATTTTTGAAATGAAGGGATGAGAGCAAGAATTTTTTTTAAGAAAATAGTTTTGACTCAAAAACTTTTGATCAGGCTAAGGGTTACGTCCTGCGGCCAACCTAACAGCTCCGATACCACCTGAAGCGCCCCAGATCCTCTAGGACTCAAATATGATACAATTACTAGTCATAGGAGGCTAGTAAACACATTTATACAACAGATGATTCCAGATCTGCTTAAACAAGATAAACCTATAAAGGTGGGGATCAACTTTAAGAGTTGGTCCACAACTCGGGACATATCATCAGAGTGGGGCTGAAGCAGCCCGATATACGCAGCGAAGCAAATCAGCGGTCCAACAGCCACATGCAAGGTTGGGAACAGTCGGAACTCTTACCCGATCGCCTTTTCTGAAAAACAACAAATAAGCAAGGGTGAGTACAAACGTACTCAGCAGCCCACCTTTACCCGCGGAATGGGGAAATCAGATATAATGCATGGAATATGTGGAGCTCAAGATATTTTGCAGAAACAGCAATATTTTATGTAGGGTTGTTTTGTAAAACATTTTGTATTTTTCAAAGCGCATCCTCTCCCAAAGGAGCAGGAAGTTTTCCAGTATAGAACAAAATCCCCTGGACTAAACCATCCAGGTATCTCAGCAGTTTCCCACTGGTTTTCATTTTTAAAAACAGCTACTGGATTTCCCGTCCACCATAGCTCACGGCTCAACCGCCGGACCATTTAAAAACCACTTTTCTCAAACGCACCTTTTTTTAAAACAAAACACTAATTGTCATACCACACCAGACTCGTCCATTCCTGTGGACACAGACTATTCGAATAGGTTTGAACTCTGCGCAGAGGGGTACACTTTACCCACTAGTCGGGCTCTGCGATCTCATGGCCAATGAGATCCGAATCCGAATCTCTTTCTTTCCTCGCACGTCCTAACCTTAACGGTTATACCGGAAGGAGTTAGACCACCGCCATGTCCAAACCGGACAAAACATTCCCCCTCCTTATCCTCCCGGTGCTCCCCAGCCTTCATAACCCTGGGGTTGGACCGTACGAGTTCAGATTGAGTGACTGCCCACATAGCCTCGAGTGGTTGTACTTTTCATGAGTACAAGTAGTGAAGGATGACAAACCGGTCCTTAAATGAGGGGACAATCCTCCTGCTCACACCTAAACCAGCTGAGCCATCACCTTAGGCCCTCCCCTAAACCAGGGAGTCCCTGATCATCCCTACTCAAAGGTGATAAGGGTGAAAACCCTTCATCATACACATTTTGAAAAGCATTTTCTTTTGAAAACTCACACCTTTTCTCAAATCATTTGGAACAAATATATCAAGGATTAATTGCGGCAAGCGGCTGGGTGGCCACAATAACTTGTCTCAAAATCATATCATGCATAAAATAACAGGCTGAGGGTTGTGGTTGAAAAATCATAGGTAATTTATGCATCAAAGGGATCCAGTGAGCTTGCCGTGCTTATCCGGCGAAGGGGAAGGGGAGCTCGCGAAACTGGCTTCTAGCTCCACTGCCTGGCGTAGACTTGCAGATCTGGCCTCCATGAGACGGCACGAACGCTCTGATAACTATGCAACATGAACAAGCAAACATACAAACAAGCAAGTATACCAACAAATGTTTAGTATAGTGGTCAGAATAGCGATATATGGATGGGTAGAGTCTTGAGTAGAATCTGTGTCATGTGGTGTTGTGATATTACTGGTGGTGGAGCGGAGGTGCTTACCAGGAGGGTGGTCTGGAGGCGAAGTGACACTATGCGTGTAGCTGGCAGAGCGGAGTAACTGAGTGGGTGGGGTGTTTGCCTTGGCTGAGGGTGTTGAGTGTGTGTGGAGAGGGAGAGGGTAGCTGGGTGTATTTATAGCTGAGTGTATGTGGTGTAGCACAGTGAAGTTCACTGTTGGTGAGAATAGTGATGAATGAATCGTCTGACTTAGTATGAACAGGAGAGTTATAGGCAGAATATGGGACAAGAGTATTTTGGGAGTTTTCTGGAATATGGACCATGCTTAAGGGATGACATGGTTGGATAGGGAATAGTTTGATAAGAATTTAGAAACAAGAATTATTGGAATCTGAGTTTGGAAGCCTGGTTCAAAGGAATCTCAAAGTTAAGCATGCTCAACTTGGAGAAACCTAGGATGGGTGACCAGATGGGAGGTTCCCTACTGGAAGGAAAATCACAGTCACCGGAGTTTGTATGACTGGAATATGGTCTTAGGTGGACTGGACAACATGATGGATGAGTAGTTGAAATTTGGGGTGATCGGATGATCGATGAATAGTAACAATGAATAGTGACGACGAAAAGGTTGCCACAGATATCATCGATAAATGGCAACGATGAATAGTAACGATACTGAATAGTAATGGTGAATAGTAACGATGAATAGTGACGATGAACGAACAATGAACGATGAATAGGAACTATGAACGAACAGACGAACAATTGAATGGTCGAACGAACAAACGATCGGAATTTCGGCAGCATAACGGTAAGAAAAAGATTATTTGGACGAATGAACGGACGAACGATCGGACGAACGAACGATCGGAATTTCGGCAGTGTAACGGCAGGACAAAGATTATCTGGAAGAACGATGAATAGGGACCATGAACGAACGATGAACGATGAATAGGAACTATGAACGAACGATGAATGATCAAATGATCGAACGAACGAAAGATCGGAATTTTGGCAGCATAACGGCAGGACAAAGATTATCTGGAAGAACGATGAATAGGGACTATGAACGAACGATGAATAATGAATAGGAACTATGAACGAACGATGAACGATTGAATGATCGAACGAACGAACGATTGGAATTTCGGCAGCATAACGGCAGGAAAAAGATTATTTGGACGAACGGATGGACGAACGATCGAACGATCGGACGAACGGACGAACGAACCATGAACGTTCAGACGAACGATCGAACGATCGGACGAACGAACGAACAAACTAAGAACAGGGGGACGAACGATCGAAGAACGACCGAACGATCCTTATGCTAGTGTGTGCTTGTGTGGAACATGGAGTGGGTGTGTGTGTGGGGGGGGGAGAGAGTTGCCATGAAATAGCTTGGGGTGGGATGAGAGGAGGCCCTTGCCCCTCTATTTATAGCCATGGTGGGGTGATTAGGGGGAGGGATGAGAGGATTAGTGGGAGGATGAGAGGATTAGTGGGAGATTAGCATGGATTTGTCTTATATGAGTGTAATTAGCTTGTAGAGCTCAATGTATGACACCGGAGGCATACATATACGTATGAGCATGAGAAAAGTTATGAAGAAAATATTTGTAGGGACTTGAAAAATGATTCTGAAGGTATTTCTTAGGAAGAAAAATACTTGGAGATATATTGGTGGAATATCTGGGCAATATTTCTAGAAAAACTTGAAGGGGATCACTAGGGAAATATCTGGGTAGTATTTCTGGAAAGAATTTGAGGGGGATTATTGGGGAAATATTTATAGGATATTTTGAGGAGGATTTTGGAGAGAATATAGACCACTATCTTTTATTTGTTGATATCAACTCGCATACAAACATTTTGAAATGAAATTTGAAATTCATTTTGAATTTAGAGCGAGTTTGAGAAAATTCCAAGATTTGAATTTTTGGGATGCTACAGGGTCCCAGGATTCCGGGAAAGAATACCCAGGCCTTAATCAAGGCCAGGCGGGGGTCCGAAGCCGACACGTGTCCGGACCATACCGTGTACGCCTCTGCTCCCCGCTCAGGTGGAGCCCCGATGCTGCCACGTGGCCTACTGCCCGTGACGTAAGCCAGCGGGCGGAGCCTGACGTAAGGCCTCTGGGCCGCGCGGCCTCTGCATTTATTGTGGATAAGGCGCGCCGCCTGTCCATTCCACTGGCAGGTGATGTGCCGCCTCAGCATTTAATGAGTCTTGTCCACTCCGCTGACAGGCGATGTGTCGCCTCAGCATTTAATGTGCCTTGTCCACTCCGCTGACGGACGGCGACCAGGCCATCTTGCAGGCGGCGTGCCTGTCCATTCCGTTAGCAGGCAGTACGCCCGTGCTGCGGCGTACACTATGCCCATCATCACTCGCGCGTTACCGAGGAAGCAGCCACGACATATCAATATCGTATGGGCTACCGACATTACGGCGCCTGGAGATTGCCCAGACATTACTGGCATGAGATACTTCTATAGTGTATTCCCTCCATTTTGCCCCTAGGCCCACATGTCGGGGCTCAGTATCCTTGTACGTACCCCTCTTGAGGTATAAAAGGGAGGGCACACGACGTTACAAGGAAAGCTCACTTAGACTCTCAGACTCACAAGTTCATACAAGCTCTCAAGCTCAATACTACACATAGTGGAGTAGGGTATTACGCTCCAGCGGCCTGAACCACTCTAAACCCTTGTGTGTTCTTGTGTTCATCGATCACCTAGTAGACAGGCAAAACGCTTAGGCCCCTCCTCATCTAAGGATTTAGGGCGGGTACATTCCACCACCCGGCCGGAGAATTTCCTCTCCGACAATATATTTGCTCAAATAAATGATTCATGCCCCGTATCCTTTCCAGTTCAAGGAAAGAAGGAAACTCAAATGCAATTTAGACCACTGTAAGATGAACCAATAAAGTTATTCTGCTACCTAGCACCATGGTGTATCTAATCAATAAAAAAACAAGGATGATGGTTTTATTTATAAAGTGGTCAACTATATTATTTTAAACAAATTCAGATCAGACAAGGACTTGACTTTGACACACAAAATGAGTATTTACCTTATTACATCATCTGAGGAGCTTAATTTTTTTACCACACTAGCCAATAGGCTTTCGCAGAAGTTAAAATGTGGGGCAGTATCTAATAAAGCATCCATGCAACGGACAACCAGAGTATAATAGTGGGGTTACTTCTCCAACGATATCAATTTCTGTAGGTAAGCCTAAAAATTCACAAGAAATCCAGCCCCAACCATCAGAATTTTGGAAGATATCCAGAGCACCAAAATTGATTTTGGTGAAGAACAGTTCAAACTAGTATGTATATAATATCTATTTAGCATAGTCCATGGCTCATGGCCAGACAAACTTCACTGTGCATGAAGGAGACCCACAACATGACCTTGTAGCAGTGAATAAGTGTATACTCATAATATCTTGCCTTCTTAACTTCTTTCGAAACTTCTATTGCTAGCTCCTTTTTTTAGCTGCCTAATCCGATATTGCAGTGTGCATAAAAACATATATAAGTAACTTGGGAAGAAACAAATCTGGCCAAATGTATATAATAAAATCAACTGCAACATCCCATCTCGGTGCCCCATAAGCAACGAATCAATGGAATAAGCGCCATAAAAACATGAACCCCTGGATGTTTTGAAAAGCATGTGCCCACAGTTCAATTCACAGAGCTCTGCAGTGACAGATGGGCAACTCAAAGGATAAGAATAACGGACCTGAACACACTCGAAGTAGCTCACCGTGACGCCGCCAGAGTTGGCCAGTATGTCGGGGAGGATGAGGACACCTTTCTTTGACAGGATCTAGGGACGAAACAAGATATAAGGACCCAAAATCAGAAAAAATAAAAAACACTACAGAAAGAGCAATCTGTTTTCTTCACCGCTAGTCCCTTTGAAACCGTTGACGTATGAACTTGCCTCGCCTGCCTCTGGGTCCATGGGGTGATTGGCAGCCTCGATGATGTACTTTCCTTTACGTCGTTAGCATTATCCCTGCTAAAATGGAGCAGACGAACAATTTAGTCCGGTCTGAAGCTGCAGGAACAACCTGGACACAAAAATAATCGGCTTTTCATTAGGGTGAAAATGGCCGCAATGCAAAGAATCTTTTACTTGTTTATGACTCCCCCAAGCGCTGGTGGGATGAAGACGTCGCACTTCTTAGTGAGCAACGGGCCTGGATCGATGGCGTCTCCCCCTTGGAGCCTCTGATCCCTTTGTTCTAGGTCATTCAAGTTTATGACGCCATCGCTGGCCAGGTCCGTCGAAGCCTAGATCGTTGATCACCTCGACGATGTCACTGGCCAAGTCCAGGTCCATCTCCGCGCACGGCTCCTGGAAGCACCTTCTCCACTTCCTCCTCGTTGTCCCATACCGAGGGCGTCCTACCCCTACCCACGCTCCGAGATGGGTGTGACAGAGGGAGGCCATTGGGTCAGGGATCCGGGGAGGCGACACGGATGGCAGCGGGCTCGATGCGACCATCTAGATATGGAGACCCTTGCCATGGCAGGCGATGAAGTCGTATGGAGAAGGCAGCGAGGGACCACTCGTCACCCCTCTTGTCGTCGGGCTCGGCAGCTTGCCGTTGCTGGGCTCGGGGTGGGGGTGCCAGCCTCACCCCTGCGCGTGTGGTGGATGAAGGGTGCCGCCGATGGTAAGAGGGCGTCGAGGATGGAAGGGGTCGGTGGTCTCGACTTGGATTGCGTTGAGGGGAACCACGACCATCGCCTCCACCCTGATGGCTTCCGTTTATGGAAGGTTGTATCCAGGTCTTGGGCGGAGGCTGCGCGTGCGGGGGGGAGGAAGGTGATGGGGCTGCGCATGGCGAGATGTACGGCGAGGACGAAGGTGCGGGGGGAGGAAGGTGACGGGGCTGCGGCCCGGGGCGCCGGCATGGTGAGATCTGCGCGGGTGGGGGAGGAAGGTGACGGGGCTGCGGCCCGGGCACTGTGGCGGGGCATTGGTGAAGCCCATGTGGACGCCCATAATAGTGTCATATAGAGTAGTAGAGATCTGTTAAGACAACCGTAAAGTGGTTTTTGGAGAGTTGTCATTCATAAGGATGGTAAATAGTTAATTATCCCCCGCAGCGGAGGTAGCTACAGATTACCATGTTTTTTCATCTCTCCAAATGGTGGTCCAGAGTCAAAACACAGGGACCATGGCCTAGGTCCTGTACAAAGCAAAACAATTGTTTTGTACGAATACATGCACGATCTGTTGGCGACAATTTAAGGCCTACTAGACTAACCGACCCATGGTGCGAACTTTAAATGACAACCGAGGGTTGTTTGGTTGGCTACTAAAATTTATCATATAAAAAATTTACTTAAACAAAAACTGTTAAAACCTAGAGAAAGTAGCAAAGGCAAAGTCAAACATAAGAAGATGCTTGAGGCCTTCGCTTAAGCTATGATCGATAGATCGTGCATACTACATAGTGGAATTTGAAATAGGGATGAAGATGAGTAGCTGCTAGAGATACCTTAGTAGTATCGGTGTGTAGAGATTGGAATCATGGGCGGGCCAGGATCGGTTAGCTCGGACACGTGCTCGAACTGAAACCTTCGATGACTCAGTAGAGCAGTCCAAGATGTCCATGTAGCGCCCCTCTCTCATGCGCAGCTCCGCTCGGCCAGGGCCAACCACAATGGGTTGTTTGCTCTTCCCCGCCCACTTGACTAGTCTAGGCCACGTCAACCGTAGCGTAGCCCTGCCCCATAGCCTAGCTCCAGTGCGACAGCACCCCTCCTCCACGCATGGCTCCGCCTTGCCAGGCTAGTGCCACCGACCATGCTGAAAGAAAAACGTACCCTTGGGCTATTTCTAGTTGTTTTGATGATTAAATGCTCAACACATCACTTTGTACTAACACTCCTTCCATGAGCATGAGCACAGGTGTATACACAGCAAATTGAGGAGATCAAGTCCAAAAGAGCAGAAACATGGGCCCAAGCATGCAACTTTGTGGAAAATGGTATATGTGAGGTTTGCACTTTTAAATATGTTGCATAGGTCATTTACAATGTTTTTTGTACTTGTGTTTGGGCTCTAACGCATTTTGTAGAGAAAAGCACTTTTTGGGACTTGAGTTTGCACATATTACAAATCCTTTTGAAGTGAAGTGATAAAGGTATGATTCTAACACTTAGTCAATTGTTTTAGTAGCTAAGTATGTTTGTCTAAGTGCTATGGATCATCTCAAAGAGATTCAAAAAGAAGTAAATGAGTTTGGCTCAAAAGAGCCAAACTTGGGCCAGATTAGGCATCACCGGACAATCTGGTACTGGCCTGGTGAACTGGCTGCTCTTGGGTTTTCGCTGGGCTCGCTGGTTAAAAATCACCGAACATTCCGATGTGTCGGTCGGCCAACGACTCTCCAGGCAGGGCAACGATAGGCTCGCCGGCTACGTCAGCACGCCAACGGTCGGAAAGGGTCACCCGACAGTCCGGTGCCCACCCGAAAGGGAAGGCAACCAATCAGATGATTTTGTGACCGTTGCAAACAAGGATGTTCGGTGTACACTGGACTGTCCACTGCACCCGAGAACAGAAGGCAATCTTCTGTTTCCAAATGAAGGAGCAACGACTTTTGGCCCCTTGGGGCTATAAAAGAGGCCCTTAGGCGCCTCTACTAGGACACTAAGCATTCTAAGAGCACACTACAGCTCCAAGACTCCATGACCACACCTTTGAAGTGTTTGAGAGAGATTTGAGCGTGTTTCTTGAGCTGTCACTCTGTCGTTTTGTTCTTGCACTCTCTTCTTGGCTTGTGTGCGTATTGTTGTTGCGATTGTGCTTTTGTGTGTGTGCACTTACTCCCTCCCTTACTCCAATTTTTATTGTGCTCCAACTTATGGAGATTCCTCACAAACAGGATTAGGATATAAGGAAGATATATGTGGCACTCAAGTTTGATCTTTGGATCACTTGAGAGGGGTTGAGTGCAAACCTTGACTAAAAGAGGTCACCGCAATGGGAAAATCGATGTGTCTCTTGTCCACTTTACTTTATTGTTATTCTTGTCTTTCTTATTGCTCATATTCACTTGTGACATTGTTTCTAGTTTAATACTCATATTAAGAAAGCAATCGAATGAAGAGTTCTCTTCTATCTTCTCTTCTCATATGAACTTGGTTTTAATTCACTCTAACTCATTTATTAGACCAAGTTTGTTTGTTTGGAGCAAGTTTTGCAGGATCACCTATTCACCACTCTCTAGGTGCTCTCACACGCCTAGTTGGCCGCCCATCCAACCACGCCCGAGGATTGAGTGCTCGACCATGCCCGAGGTTATTATCTTTATTTGAACAATTATTGATTGAATTGTTTGAATCATTAAACATTTGAATTGTTGATTCAGTTGAAGTATTGATTGATTATGAATCTTGCGATTGCTAGGATCATAGTGATGATGAGGTATTTGATACCATAAGGCGGTCGACCACCTCCTCAACTACCACCACAACCTTCTGCCCTTAACCATGGCTTTTAATTTAGATTAAATGGTAAGTGATCCTACGCTTAGAAAACAAATTCATAAGTTTTCTCCTTAGATTTGATATCTAGTTAGAATGGTTTACATTCAAAAAGGACAATCTCAATGTATTATGATCTTTCCTTCGAGACAATCTAAAAATAACATAAAGAAAAGAGCATTTTTTAAATCTTGGTATAAAAGATATGATTGGCTAGCATATAACGACTTCAAAGATATATCGTTTTGCTTATATTGTTTTCTCTTTAAGAGCCAAGGATGACATAAATATTTGGATATGGTAGATTCAACAAAACATAATTTAATGATTAGAAGCATGCATATAAAGCATTAATTGAGCATGTTGGTGGAGTGAGCAATGCTCATAATAAGTGTGTTAAGTATTTTGTCGATTTCCAAAATCAAAGACAAAGTATCCCAAGTAAGCTTAGTCATGCAGCTGAAGAAGTAGAGGTCAATACAGATCGATCGGTACCGACATGTTTGACTCTAACGCGGTCGATCAAACGAGTGGATGAATTGACTTGCAATGAAACCAGTCTGATCGATATCATCGGCTCGACTCAAATTAGTAGCACCCATGTTGGACCTGATCTAAGGTTGTACTCAGCAGAACATGCATATGGTTGTGCAAAACACTCTTTTGCATTGTAGATTATACTGTTTATAGAATGAAGTTTGAAATATGAAGTATAATAGGGGTGAGATAGACTGAGAGACATTTCTTTACTTTTTAAAGAACCAATTTCGTACGTCATGCGTCACATGAAAACACACGTAGGTGTGTTCTTTCCCCCCACTTTTCCATAAGCACAATGAGCCCAATAGGCTGTTACACCACATATGAGACATGAGAAACACTTAAGCCTAACACGATAAGAAACTGTACGCAACACAACGCTCTCACATGGTACCACCTCGCTAGTTGTAAGAGGACGAACAACCGAGCGAGCTATAAAAGGCTAGACTTGTTTTCAATTCATAGCTTTATCGACCTTTTGACTAAGATAAAGTGTAATATTTATTTTTATCAGTTTAATATTAGATATGTGAACTATATGTTCACTTTGATATTAAATTTATTTTTTATGGGTATCAAATATGATTGTGTCGTTGCAGCGCACGACATTGTATTATTTGCGTTTGCATGGCGTTTTAAGGGACAGAAGCAGTGTTTGGTTTCTCGAGCTAAAATTTACTCTCTGGTATAGTGGATATTTCAAATTTGGATGATAGTTAAAAGTATTAAATACATTTTAATTACAAAATTAATTATACAGACGAGAACTAAACGATGAGACAAACTTATTAAATCTAATTAGTTCATGACTATCCCATATGATTCTACCATAAACATTTGCTAACTGTATATTAATTAGACTTAATAAATTTATCTCCTCGTTTGGTCTTTAATTGTGTAATTAATTTTATAACTAGATTATATTCAATACTCATGATAAATATCTAAATATTTGATATGATATCAACTAACCAAACATAGTAGCTATTTTTTTTATCCATTAAATAGAAAGCGAGCTTCATTCGTTTTTGATTGGCGTCGCAGCAACCACCTGTCAAGTGTCAACACTCCAGTCCACTACAATCATCGCTGTAGGAGATGGAGGCGGCGGCGGCGGCGGTGAGGTATGGGATAGTCGGGGTGGGGATGATGGGCCGGGAGCACCTCCACAACCTCGCCCACCTCGCCACAGAGGTCGAGCGGGAGCAGTCCGTCCGGGTGCGGGTCACCGGCCTCGCCGACCCCCACCAGGAGTCACTCCGCCTTGGCCTCCAGCTCGCCGCTGAGCTCGGCCTCCCGCCTCCCCAGGTATATCCCCGCTCCACCCTCCTGATTATCCGCGAGATTCTGAGTTCGGAAGCTTCTCATGGCCGCTCGCCAAAATAGCCCGATATTGGTTGCGCTCGCCTAATTGCTCACCTTAAGGCCCCGTTTGGATCCTAGCTAATTGTTTGTCAGTTGCTAACAGTTAGCCGACAAATAATTAGCTGTCAAACAATTAACCATGATATGTTTGATGTCTAAAACATAGTAAATAATCAATCAGAAACTATTAGCAAGTCAAATGGCTAATGAACAAACAATTTGCTGGCTAACAATTAGCTAATTTATTAGTTAGCCCGTTTAGAGCCTAAGGTGCTAAAATTAGCCAGCAAATTATTTGACAGATGGATCTAAACATGTCCTCAGTCACACCCCTCCTACATAAAATACCTCACCACGACTAATTACATGTTTTAGATTATTTTTTGTGGGCAACAAAAAATAGAATCGGCACTTCGCGGTTATGCCCCTCAACTGTTTCCTTCACGGACTCCCTGATCCTCGTCGGCAGCAGCGAGTTCTGCTTGCTCAGCGTCGACTTGGTCCGGAACATGCTGCTAAAGTCACCACCCCTGCGCGCGGCGCCATCGCCGGCGGCCTGGACCAAGCCGCCGTTGTGGTTGAGCACCCTGAGGCTCCTACCACTCCTTGTAAAATATTACGTACATAAAAAACAGATTTTGATAGAATATGAATCAGTTATGGTTAGACAGTGGCACTATACAAAGCACAACCATGTGAGTTCTTAGTCTGGTACTAATTACTGATTCGGTAAATCTTAGTGACATCCAAAAGGTTTCAAGATCTTTCCAGGTCACCGCGAGCTGCTGGACAGCGGGCTCTGTGACGCCATCATCGTATCGTCCCCAAACATGACCCACTACGAGATACTCATGGACATCATCCGCCATCGTGAACCGCAGCACATCCTTGTCGAGAAGCCCCTGTGCACCACTGTGCAGGACTGCAAGAAGGTCAGTTAGTACGGTACTTTGACCTATTGGTAATGTGATATTTGGTCATGAGCTGCTAGCTAGCGCATCTACTCTGTTTATTTTCTTGATATCACCTCACTGTTGTCTACCTGTTCCATAGTTTTGACATTTCATTCTTCTTGAGAGACCACCAAACTATTACACTGTAATAGCGGAGTTTGATTCTACTTCTACCCCACCAAGAAAGGAAATCCATATCATTGTTCTAATCTGAGAACCTGGGATTCATGTTTTCGAACAAAAACTGTTTTCATGAGTTTTAGCTTCACTCGACATGCCACAGTCATTCAGTTTTTTGTGTATTACTGTATTAGTATCTATAAATGTTGCAAAGTACCATGTAACCATGTTGCCAACTTTAGATAATGTGACCAGCACTCAGTTTCATTTTGACATTCACATTCTTTGAATATCTGTTGGCTTCTATGTTTCCGCACAGGTCATTGAAGCTGCTAAACAGAGACCAGAGATAGTTGTGCAAGTTGGATTAGAATACAGGTATATGCCACCCGTTGCTAAGCTGATAGACATCGTTAAGAGCGGTACACTAGGACAAGTCAGAATGGTGGCAATACGCGAACACCGTTTTCCTTTCCTTGTTAAGGTACTACTAGCTGTGTTTTTACCTGCAATACATACAAGTCCACTTATTGTTTTTAGGTACAACTTGCAGGTAAACAACTGGAATAGATTCAATTGTAACAGTGGGGGAACTCTAGTAGAGAAGTGCTGCCACTTCTTTGATCTGATGATATTGTTTGCGGCTGCAAATCCAGTTCGTGTGATGGCTTCAGGAGCCATTGATGTTAACCATAAGAATGAAGTGTATGATGGACAGGTCTGGTTGTCTCACTGCTTGATTAAAACATTTCATTGGATGCATATTCTGCGCATGCATAGCTCTGTGCTCATGCTCATGCAGCATGCTATTTTCAATAAAGATGTTCTGTTTCGTCTCTCTTTCTACTGAAAGACTTGCGATCGTTGTAACAGTGAAAGCCTGAGTGCTTATATTTAGACTCACTGCTCTAGCATTTGTATAATGTTGCAGTTGGAAATCCTAATCAATAACAGTAAATAAACCACAAGCTGAAGGCAGCCTTTAAACATTCCTGTAGTGGCTAAAAGTTGATTATCTCCTAATGCAGGTACCAGATATTATTGATAATGCATATGTGATAGTAGAATTTGATAATGGCTCCCGTGGCATGCTTGATCTCTGCATGTTTGCTGAAGGAAGTAGAAACGAGCAAGAAATTTGTGTGGTTGGTGACATTGGGAAGGTACAAATACAGCTATATATTTTTCTTGCACCTTTTATTTTCCAAGTGGTGACATATTAATCTGTAACCTCTTGCAGATGTGATTCTAGGTAACTTAGTTATACTGCTGTGTAGTTACAGCGTACAAGTATGTTATCCTTACAAGAAAGGCCTGAAACTTGAGGGAAAAAATGTCACCAATTGTAGAAGTACATGTTCCCTTCAATGAAATGTTTCTTTCTGTGAAAGTAGTGTTAATTAATTAATATATTTGTTATACTGTTATAGACTCTTTTGTGGGCCGGCAATATGCCAGGCGCCAGAATAATTAGGCCCAGCCATTTGTTAGATGGCGGCTGGGTGTTAGAGAAGTTTTAGGAGGCTTATCCTCCCTGGAGCTTATCTCCTTAATAATCTCCTAAGTTGTTCCCTGGAGCTTATCTCCTTAATAATCTCCTAAGTTGTTAGGCCCCGGAGCTATAAGGGTGTCTCAGATTGTAATAGGGTTTTTTTATCAAAAGAAGTCGCACCTGCGTGGGCGGCTGCTTGATCACAGTGGCGACCCCCACGCGCCCTGGTGATCGTGTTCCTCAGCCGCCACGCTGCGTGCCCTATTCCCTGCGCTCCTCCACTCAATCCACCCTACTAACTCACCCTTCGTGGTGTACGCCTCCCCGTCCTGCGCATCGCAGCAGGATTCGTAACAATTTGGTATCAGATTCAGCCGCTGCATCGACATCAATGTCCGGCGGCGACGACGAGACTGGGAAGATGACGAACTCCGAGAAGCTTGATCGCATTCTGGGGCAACTCGCCACCATGAATCACCGGCTGGACACTCATGCGCAGCGTATCACTCTCCTGGAGCAGGAACCCCCCACCCAGACGGGCTCGCCGCGGGGACAGCCTCTGCCCTCGATGACCCTGCCTACAGGTCCTGCACTCGAGAGCCATGTTGGTGCAGGGCAAACTGCATCTGGGGGCAGCGACGATGGATATGGAAGTGGTCGCCGGGGCATTCTTGGTGGACACCGTGATCGCCACGACGAAGGAGGACCACGCAGGCCCAATTTTTCTTTTCCCCATTATGATGGTGATTCTGATCCCTTGCCATGGCTGAACAAATGTGATACATATTTTCGCGGCATGGGAGTTCATCAAGACGAGAGGGTCTGGCAAGCATCGCTTCACTTGGAAGGTGTGGCTGCGGAATGGTTCTATGCCTTAGAGCGCGATCTAGGCGGCGTGCTGACTTGGACACGCTTCATTGAGTTCATCCAGATGCGCTTCGGGCCACCACTCAGGTTCAATGGCATGGCTGATTTAAAAGAACTGAAGCGCACAGGCCCGTGGAAGAGTATTCGCGCCAATTCTTAACCCTGTTGTGCCGTTGTGACGACATGTCTCATCGGCAACAGTCTAACATGTACACAGCAGGCTTAGGCGAACCTCTCCGAACTGATGTGGAATTACAAACTCCAGAGACGCTGCAGCGTGCTATGCATCTGGCCAGGGTGTATGAACGACGTTTGATGCACACGGGCAGCTCCACTGGACAGTCCACAGCAGCTCTGGAAGTACCCTCCAAACCTGCAACACCAACAATGGCACGACCTGCAGCAACTACGGCGAACCGACCACGTTTTAGGCGCCTATCTCCAGACGAGTTAGCCGCCAAACGCGCCAGTGGAGAATGCTACCACTGTAAGGAAAAATATTCACCAGAACACAAGTGTTCAGGCCGTGGTATATTCTTGCTTGAATTGGAAGAAGAGGATACAACCACAGAACCTCCATTACCAGTCGACTTGGGAATTTCTCTTCAGGCCATGACTGGGATAGGCGTCACAGATACTCTCAGGCTCCCAGTCATAATCAACGGCATCAATTTAACTGCACTAGTGGATTCAGGATCCACTCACACATTCCTCAGTGAAGCTGCAGTGGCACGTCTCGGATTGCAAGTGTTGTCCCAGCCAGGCCTATCGGTAAAAGTTGCCAATGGAGAACGCATTTCAAGCAAGGGTCAAATCACAGCAACCCTCACCATCGGCCAGGAGAAATTCACCACATGTTATTCCTTGCCTCTTGATGGGTTCGATCTCGTATTAGGAGTGCAGTGGCTGCGATCTCTAGGACCGGTGGTCTGCCACTTTGACACACACACAATGGCATTCTGGAGGAAGGGAAGGTTGGTACAATTGATAGGGGTTGGGGACTCAGTGTTGGGATTTGCATCCATGGACAAGAACAGGGATTGTATGGAAGAACTGCTGTCCTCTTTCTCTGATTTGTTTCAGGACCCTCAGGGACTGCCACCATCACGTCGCCAAGACCATCACATACGGTTGATGGCTGGTACAGAACCAGTGGCTGTACGACCCTACCGATACCCTCAACTGCTTAAAGACGAGATTGAGCGTCAGTGTGATCAGATGTTGGCACAAGGCATCATTCGAGAGTGCACATCAGCATTCTCGTCACCTTTATTATTGGTCAAGAAGGCAGATAAAACATGGAGGTTTTGCATTGATTACCGTGAATTAAATGCAAAAACAATCAAGGACAAATTTCCAATTCCGGTGGTGGACGAGCTACTTGATGAACTCCGAGGTGCAAGTTTCTTCACAAAGCTGGATCTCCGGAGTGGTTATCATCAAGTCAGGATGCACTCGGATGACATCCACAAAACAGTCTTCCGTACACATTGTGGTCACTTTGAATTTCTAGTCATGCCGTTCGGCCTGACTAATGCGCCATCCACATTCCAAGCTCTGATGAATGATATACTGAAGCCTTTCATCCAAAAGTTCACCCTGGTATTCTTTGATGACATTCTGATATATAGCTCGTCTTGGACAGAACACTTACAACATGTGAAGCAAGTATTCCAATTACTGCGAGACAACAACCTTGTTCTTAAGAAGTCCAAGTGCTCATTTGGTAAATCTGTAGTCACTTACCTTGGACACATTGTCTCTGCGCAGGGGGTCGCCATGGACCCTTCCAAGGTGGACGCAATTGAATCATGGCCCATACCGAGGACCATCCGAGCACTCCGCAGTTTCCTAGGACTCACAGGGTATTACCGCAAGTTTATAGCAGGATATGGGTCAGTGGCAGCTCCTCTTACAGCCCTTCTGAAAAGAGATGCATTCCACTGGACAGAGGAAACAGCCGAGGCTTTCTGTCAACTCAAACAAGCCTTGCTGACAGCACCACTTCTCCAGTTACCGGATTTCGACAAAAAGGTTTTTCATTGACTGTGATGCCTCCGGCTCTGGATTTGGAGCAGTCCTGCACCAAGGCGATGGTGCCATAGCCTTCTTTAGCAGGCCGGTGTCCATCACCAAAAATTGCCAGCATATGAGCGGGAGTTGATTGGATTGGTAAAGGCAGTTCGACACTGGCGGCCATATGTCTGGGGCCGACCCTTTACAGTCCGCACTGACCACTATAGCTTAAAATTCTTGCTTGATCAGCGGCTGTCAACAATCCCTCAGCATACTTGGGTCAGCAAACTGTTTGGGTATGATATAACAGTGGAATACAGGCCCGACAAGTTGAATGGCGCAGCAGATGCATTGTCTCGCCGAGAGGAAGATACAGGAACTGTGTATACCCTTTCTTCCCCTTCCTTTGATCTCTTCTCTACTTTGCAAACGGAGGCTGACTCGGACCCTCAAGTGGCTGCAGTCCGCGCTCAGCTGGCAGAGGGAAAAGCAAGTCCTGACTGGACAATGGCAGATGGCTTACTACGGTTCAAAGGCAAGGTATTCATCCCGGATGCATCCACTTTGTGGCCTCAACTTCTGGCCCAAGCACATGAGTCTGGTCATGAAGGCGTGCAGAAGACAGCCCATAGGTGGCGCACATCATTTTACAATTCTAAAGCTCTCCAACGTGTTAGGGAGTTTGTGCGCAGCTGTGCAGTTTGCCAACAACATAAGACTCAACATCTTCACCCAGCCGGCCTACTTCAACCCTTGCCAATTCCCTCTATGGTGTGGGCTGATATATCAATGGACTTTATTGAAGGATTTCCAAAGGTTGGTGGCAAGTCAGTAGTTCTAACAGTGGTGGATCGGTTCTCTAAGTATGGTCATTTTATTACTTTAGGCCATCCATATTCAGCAGCATCAGTGGCAAAGGCCTTCTTTGACGAAATTATCAAACTTCATGGTCTGCCATGCTCGATAGTCAGTGATCGGGACACAGTTTTCACTAGCCAGTTCTGGACTGAACTATTTACCATGGCTGGAGTGAAGTTACAAATGAGCTCAGCATTCCACCCACAAACCGATGGTCAGTCAGAAGTTGTTAACAGAATAATCACCATGTATCTGCGCTGTCTAGCTGGGGACCGTCCTAAATCATGGCTGAAATGGTTACCATGGGCAGAATTTTGCTATAATTCATCATATCAATCGGCACTGAAATGTTCTCCATTCAAAGTTGTCTACGGACGGGAGCCTCCTCCAATGGTCTCCTATCAAGCAGGGGACTCAAAGGTGGCTGCGATTGACTCCCAGTTGCAGGACAGGGATGAATTTCTTGCTGAAATCAAGGACCGACTAGTGCAAGCCCAAGTAACTATGAAGAGTTATCAGGATAAACGGCGTCGGGAGGTGGAATTCAACATTGGTGATTGGGTATGGCTACAATTGCAACAAAGGACTGTTGTGGGCGTCACCTCAGCTGCACCATCCAAATTGGGGTCCAAATTCTTTGGTCCATATCAAGTCATTCAGAGGATAGGGGCTGTTTCATACAAGCTTCAGTTACCACCAAATGCAAGAATTCATGATGTGTTTCACGTCTCTCTCCTAAAGAAATTTAAGGGACCTGCCCCATCCCAGTTGGTTCCACTGCCACCTCTTCTACATGGGCGTGTTATCCCAGCGCCAGAAAAGGTTCTAAGGGCCAGACTCAACAGAGGAGTCTGGGAAGTGTTGGTCAAATGGATTGGGCGTTCAGATGCAGATACTTCATGGGAACAGGTGGAAGAATTCAAACAGCAGCATCCAACATTCGCGCTCGCGGACGAGCTCTTTGTCGAGGAGGGGGAAGTGTTATAGACTCTTTTGTGGGCCGGCAATATGCCAGGCGCCAGAATAATTAGGCCCAGCCATTTGTTAGATGGCGGCTGGGTGTTAGAGAAGTTTTAGGAGGCTTATCCTCCCTGGAGCTTATCTCCTTAATAATCTCCTAAGTTGTTCCCTGGAGCTTATCTCCTTAATAATCTCCTAAGTTGTTAGGCCCCGGAGCTATAAGGGTGCCTCAGATTGTAATAGGGTTTTTTTATCAAAAGAAGTCGCACCTGCGTGGGCGGCTGCTTGATCACAGTGGCGACCCCCACGCGCCCTGGTGATCGTGTTCCTCACCCGCCACGCTGCGTGCCCTATTCCCTGCGCTCCTCCACTCAATCCACCCTACTAACTCACCCTTCGTGGTGTACGCCTCCCCGTCCTGCGCATCGCAGCAGGATTCGTAACATATACCAATTGAAGGAAAGCTTGTCTAACATTAGTTGAGAATGCTTTGGACAAATGGAAGAATTGAATATGCACATCCATAATAATTGTCCTTAGATAGGGGTTTGTGGAAACCGACAAGCGGTGTGCCTGAAGAACCATGGCCTAGCGTTATCCTTTTACTAGTATTACATTTGCTAATAGCATGTGTACTTTTATGTCATTACTGTTGTAGGTAAATCTTGAGATGCACAATGTGATTCAAGTGGGTAAAACTACACTGGGCTCTTGAATTAGCTTCTGGCACATATTTATGTAAAATTAAAAATTAGTGCTACTTGTGGCTTATTTCGGATATGTCTAACTCATAACAGAACCATAAATTGTGTAGGCTCAAACTAACCTACAAACCTGAACTCACAAATCCAAGAAATAGCTGTGCTTTTCTGTAGTATATATAATCAGTAATGCCAGAACGATCACCTTCTTGTATTACCTGGAGGTCTAGGACAATCTACCAAAATATTTCTTCTTGTCTTGGCTCATTTTTGGGCAATAAGGTAGCCTCTAGAGTCTAGCTGAGATATCATGAATGCTACCTGCCATATTTCAAAGACTGATCTTGGATGGTGAACCATTGATGAGTGAGTCAGTTCACAAAAAGCTTGTGGTAAAAGGCATGAGCATGCACCTCGCCGCATGAAAACAAAGCTCAGGATGAAGGTCAAACTGATGATTCCGAGTAGCTAGATATATGATCGAATCAATTAGGCATGGGAAGCATCTGGACCGGACTGAGACTGTTATGGGAGTCCTTGAGAATCTGCAACAATATTATTGCTAAAAAAGGACTAAGGCATATAGTGGTTTATAATATTGTCTATCAGTTAGATTTTTCGGCATTGAGAGAGAGGGAGAGATTAATTTGTACTAAGTATGAACTGAGTCCCCATTGTGCTACTGTTCACAGTCGACCACAGGTTCCTCTTACCTTGAGTGTTTTCTCAGATGAAAGAAAATGGTCTATTCTTTTATTTCTTAGTTGAATCTGGTTTCCTGGGTTTTGAGTCTCTGCTATCCTGTCTCTGTTTAATATTCAGTTCTGGTGTACGTGATACATTTTCTTTGAAACAGGGCGAAACTTTTGTTCCAGAGAGCATTGTCAGGTTTGGAAAGAGAACAGAAGGCAGAGATGGAGTTGTAACAATAATGGCGGAAGATGAACGGATCAAGTATGTTCTATTTTTGCTGTCCCATATTAGCATTTAGTTTTCACAAGTCCTACGATCTAAGGAGTATCTGTACATTCAAATGACAGTCTCAAAAGTAATAATTTTGTTCTTGGCCTTGCCCCACCTTTGTGATTCGGTGCTTCTTGCACCAGCGTAGTCTGCTTCAGATAACCAAGGCAGACTGAACCAAAGAAATAAGTAACTTAATATTTAATTTTGCCTTAGGGCATGCAGATCGAATGCATAGTTTTGCATACTGCAAGTTTTGGCTTGTATGTTAACGAAGTGTGTGTGTCATAGGTATCAAGGTCTTCATCATGGATCCAGCTACTTGGAGCACCTCAATTTCTTGTCTGCTATAAGGGCTCAAGGTGCATCCGGACCATCTGTGAACTTGAGTGACGGCCTACTATCTGTTGCCGTCGGTGTGGCTGGGCAATTATCAATCGAGCAGGGCCGGTTTGTAACCATGGAAGAGGTCTTAGGTTTGTAGCCTGGTGATAATTCAGGCATCCTAATGTACTGTAAAACCTTTTGTGTATTATTAGGTATATGTTCTTAATAATGCTGCGGACTGACGAGTTTATGCAAAGTTAGGATAACATTATAACATGCATTTCAAATAGAGGAATATGATGATAATCTTCAAGCAAATGTCATGGAGTAGCAGGGTTATGTTATCTGCAAGTGATATCTTGGACCTCTTGGTTGTGATTAATGGACCAATATCTAGAACATGTCATATTATTTCTTGATTTTTCTCTTAGTTTTTTTTGAGAATTTTAATGGCGTATCAACAATATCACTATATTATATTTTCCTATAAGGATTTTGGAGGATTGAAGCTATTGATTGATCTCAAGACTGGACCGAATCAAGGCCGGGTGGTGAAAAACAAGTCAAAAGGACTGGTCATTGATCTTATCCTCATGGATTCACCCTACGGATTTATAACACCCTGATCTTTGCTTCATTTAAATTCTTTCAAATAAACCGTAGACAAAACCATGTTGATGTATTCATATTGCTCTTACATAGTATTTTGATTGAGAAAATGTTTACTGACCCGTTTCGTATCGTCTATCTACTTCTTATCTTTTCGAAGGTGTTTTCCTTTTTCTCTAAGTCAAGATCTTCAAGTGGGAAGTTTATCGCAATTTTTTTGATCTTTAACTATTTTATTCGAGCTTATTGGGTTCTAAAACATTCCCGCGATTTTTTCCGGATCTTTTTTTAGCTTTCAGAGTCTTTTTGAAGATTAAAACATTTTTTCAAAATTATTTTAACCAAAACATTGCCATGATAGTCTGAAATTAGAAAACCCTAACCCTAATCCAACTCGATCCAAAACGCATCATATATACTCAACGTAATGAGCTCGTCCAAAGCTGCCACCTGTTTTTGTCGAAATCTAAACCTATGAACCACAACAACCAAAAAAGCTCTCCATCCTCTCGAACTCCAATGAGAGACCGATCAACTATTACACCTGAATTTAAGAACAAATACAAACACATCTCAAATATATGCTAGGATTAAATCACACACATATAATGACTCATGGTACATAAATCAATATCGCATCTTTATTATATAATAGGACTTCTCATTCATCTCTATTGAGGAGACGAGACAGAGTAGCACTACGAGACATTTCTAAAGTTGCACTAGCATGAAAGAACCCGCCAGGGTTTCTAGGCTGAAGGGAGCGATATAAGAATCCCTCGTCCGAAAAGCTATCGCATATAGCTCAACCCGAGAAAACCTCTCTATACCAGCAACTTCTCCACCTCGCTTGGCCCTTTTAGGAAAAGATTAACTCACACTAGCTTTTCTAATTAAATAGCCAAGGGCGTCCTGTTCCACCTTTGTGGTAGCACTATTATCTCGGGTGGCCGCTCCATGTTCCAATTAACAAAATGATCTTATCACGCATAATCAATAACCAACAAGAATCATAAAGATTATTAGGTCAAAGAATATGATCAAATACACAATTTGCCTTTTACTTGTGATAACCCGTTGTCTCGATGCTTCCCCAAAAGTTGGGCTTTAGATTTGTGCCACCTCGCTTCTATGCGGAGCAATATATACATATAGACATGTAATAGGTAAAAATAACATTACACCAAAAATAGAAACAAACCACAAAATAATATTATATGCGTCGCTACGAGGTCGTAGGTTCAAGAACCACTAAAATCGAAGCTAAAACGAAGAAGATATGATTTTCTAAACCGTTTGGATTTATTTTTCTACTAAAAATCATTTTCGGAATTCAGTTTTGGTGAACTTACCAGCTGTTGGACGACGGGCATGGTTTCCTAGAAGGATAGGTCCGCGGCACAGGGCCGGACGGTCCGCGTCTCTGCGACTTTGGCGCAGGAGTGGCTTCTCCTCTGCGTACGTCCGGACGATCCATGCCTGGGGCTTGGACGGTCCGCGATGGTGTAGAGCGTCGTCTTTTTCGAAGCAGACCTAGATCTCGCCTCTCAGGAGGGACCCCGTCGGGGAGGAGAGATCCTAGGGTGTGTCTTGGCGTCGGCAGGCCATCCAAGACGCCTCTAGTCGACGTAGATCCGAAGAGAAATGAAGATTCGAGGTAGAGGAAGGCTAAACTAGGCTAAACTAGAGATACTCCTAATGCATAAGGTAACAACGATAAGTAGACTTGATTGGATCGATTGTGGGAGTTCAATCGGTCGTAGCCCTTCATCTATATAAAGGGAACCGAAACCATAACTAATTCTACACACGTGGAGAACGTTCGCGCCGCCACCGCGACTGTCCGGCCTACAGGGCCGGACTGTCCGCCTACCCGTTTTGGGCTCAACATATGCCCTCCTGCCTTTTGGTGGAAGTTGACGAACCAAAAGCATATGTACTGCCAACAATCTTCGAAAAACAATAGATCTCACAAGTCATCTTGTTCCCGAATTAAGATCTAAGCCTGATGCAAGTCACCAGCTTTTCTATTCAATAGGATGATCATTCAATAGAGCTTCAATGCATAAGGGCCGTTTCAGATTGCATATTTCTCGGCCATGATCATCTGACCAAAATATCAAAAGGTATATATAGAATGAAGGTGCCCCCTAGCCTGAATAGGAAAATGGACTATGTATGCACCACGGGTTCATCGTCGTACCATTCCACATTTGAATAGGACAATATACCGACAATGAGTAGGCAGGTGGAAAGTATCCTGGTATCACAGGATGAATAGACGATGCTTGTTGCGTCGCCTTTTACACCGTTTTACGTCAGTTTTGTTTTAGCAGGTGACCGAGGTTTCTTTGTTGGTTGATCACATAGAACGACCTTCTTGTTAGCATATTTTTGAGAGCAATTAATCAAAAGTAGGGTCGGCTTTGACCAGCCAAACATGTGTGTTATGTTTGCTTTGCCCATGTGTCCCCTTTTATTCTTTGTGTGAAGGCTGACGCCCTGGGCATAGGCTGACTATCCGGCTGAATCAGCTGGACCGTCTGTCTGAGCACCAGACCGTCTATGCGTAGGTGCTTGGGTCAGGTTGTCGTGCTCGATTGCTCAATTGAGCCTACCCCTCGGTGCCTCTGGACTTGTTAGTCTTCTTGTCCGGAGCCTTCCGAGCAATCCCTCCTTGCGATATGTTTGACGTGTGATGATCACCAATAACGATGCTTTTGCCCTTGCCTTTATCGGCCATTCCGGCTGAACCAGGACTTTTTTGCTTGTGGGTTCTATTGTATTGATAGGAAATGGTTGTGTGTCCATTTGCATCTCCTAAAAAAACCAACCGGATCTCATTTATAGCTGATTGTATCCGTCGACGAAAAACCTTACAATCATTGGTGGTATGGGAAAAAGAGTTATGCCACTTGCAATAAGCACGTCTCTTTAATTCATCCATAAGAGAAACAATATTTGTTAATTTAATCTTGTCATTTTAGTAGCTCATCAAATATTTTATCGCATTTGGCAACATTTAAAGTAAATTTAACCTCTTCTTGCTGATTCTTTTGAACCGGATGTAAAGAAGAACATGCAGAAGATTTGGCCTTCGTTGGCCAAACAAGCTCAGTGGTATATACATCTGGATTCATCATCTGAACTATCATGCTCTACTAGATGTATGGTACGGGCGACCGATTTTAATGTCTCTTTAAATCGACTTTCGCAGGCCAAAGCCCGCTGATGTAGCTGAGCTATTGAAAAGAACTAAGTGCCATTTAATTTGTCTCTTAAGTAGGATAGCAACAATTAAAAGCTAGCCCTGCTAGTAGGGTTGAAAACAGACGGGTAAAATCCCATTCCGACCCGTACCGTTTTCCACATTTGACCCGACCGTTTTCGTATTTACGAAAAAATATGGAAACGAGACAGAAACGAGAGAGGATTTTTTCCGTCCGTTTTTGCGGGATCCCATTTTTATCCGGATTGAACCCGTATTTATTCCGTATTTGATAAATATGAGACGAGCCTAATATTCATTAGTATATAAACTAAAGCATCGTGTATTTATGTGACAAATTATAGCACAATTGACCATTTTAACCATCGACTCTTTTCAATGACAAGTGATCTAAAGTCTTAAACAACATCGAATGTAGCTAAATGTACATAATTAGCGACCAAACAACTATATAATGTTGTCTCTCTATATCTATTTGTTTTATGTTATTTTACTGCCAATCAATCACTAGTCAAACATCAATACCATTTCTATTTGTATTAAATTATGAGTTTCCGTTAGTATTTCTGTTTCCATTTGTTTTCGCAATTTCGTTTATCCCGCTCCCATTTTCGTTCCCGACTATTCCGGACTCAATCCCCGTTTCCGACGATAAAATGCGGATACAGAAACAGGAGAGGGGGTTTTCAGTCTATTTCTGTCCGTTTTCATCCCTACCTGCTAGCTCTTTGTCTGCGACATGAATTCGAAAACTTCGGTTTCTAGTGTCCTAGAACCTCCGGATATAATCATTAACTGATTCTTCGTGATCCTGTCGGACTGAGGTTAAATCAACCAACCCTAGTTCATATTCCCTAGAAAAGAGATGCTCATGAAATTTACTCTCTAAATCATTCCAGGAATTAATGAAATTAGGAGACAGGGCGGCATACCAGGCAAAAGCGATACCAGTAAGGGATAAAGAAAATAAACGAACACGAAAGGCTTCCCCATCGACCAATTCGCCTAGGTGTTCTAGGAACTGGCCTACATGTTTGTGTGTGCTTCTACCACTTTCACCAGAAAACTTAGAAAACTCTGGTATCCTTGTCCCTTGTGGGTACGGGATAGTGTCAAACCGAGGATCATATGGATTTCGATATGACTACCCTACTCTGGCTACACTAACTCTAAGCTTATCTCGAAATAATCCAGCCATCTCTTCCCTAATTTTCGCCATTGCGCCTGGTGGCAGACCACCGGACCTTGGGCTATGGGGCTCATTCGGTCGGGCGTTGCTATGCCGACCTTCTTATCGTGACCGATCGATAATGTTGATCGGCCTGTGATCATATGGTACGCTGTGGTTTAAATATGTAGGGGTCGGGACGTACTGCTACTGTGGTGTATAATAATTTGGTGCATGGTGTGCGACAGTAGATTCTGTATATGCGTATCCGGTCTGTCCGATGGTAAATCCGAACTACCCGGTTGTGTTTGCTACTATTGGGGTGCCACGTGGTGGTCCTGGTGCGGCCCTAGACTATCCGATAAGGAAACTCGGACAATCCATGTAAGGGCTGGATTATCCGGGTAAAAGCTCGGACGGTCCGACCGTGTCTAGGGGGCTGATCTGCCAAGCATGGACGACGTTGGTGGTATTTGCCATGGATATGAGTTCATCGTCATACCATATAATGGTCGGGGTTGCGAACCCCATTTGTTACCGATGTATTAGACATAGATATCCTATTACTAGTTTCATATGATGGAAAACTAAGAGCAACAAATTTTCTCCAATGAACGTGTTAACTTTCTAATTGATTCTTCTAACCCTCCAATATGTTGTTTCATTTGATTCTGTTGTTGATCTACATACTGTATAATAGATTGGATGTCATCGTGTTTACTTATGTTGGGGACTTGAAGTGAAGATAGAAGAGATATGCGACATCGATCTCTCCATGTTTGACAACCTTCTGGTGGCGATCCACCGTATATTGTGACAAGGATTTCTCCTTCGCTTGACACATGTAGTCCTCGTATTGTTGTTGCTCGTCGGCCGTCAGACTTTCAATAGTCGGCTTCAGGATATTGTCCGGAGAGATATCGTTGTGATCTTTAGAACCAGCCATTTGAGGGCCTGATTTTTAGTAGATCTAGACACCTGATCCCCAGCAGAGTCACCAAAAAGTATGTTGACGCCGATCTGGGCGCCAAACACTGGAACGGACCACCCGGCGGTGCTCTTTGCGGAGGCGTGGATGGTCCGTAGCACAAGGCCGGATGATTCGTGACCTGGGCGCAGGAGCGGCTCCTCTGCGTACGTCCAGACGATCTGTGCTTGGGGTTCGAACGGTCCGCGATGGCGCAGAGCATGTTCTTCTTTGCAGCAGACCTAGATCTCGCCTCTGAGGAGGGACCCCATCGGGAGGTGAGATCCTAGGGTGTGTCTTAGCGTCGGCAGACCACCCAAGACGCCTCTAGTCGACGTAGAGCCGAAGAGAGGTAAAGATTCGAGGTAGAGGGAGGCTAAACTAGGGCTAAACTAGAGATACTCCTAATGCATAAGGTAAAATTGATAAGTAGATTTGATTGGATCGATTGTGGGGGTTCAATTGGCCGCATCTATATAAAGGGAGGAGGTCTGGACCAGTTACAAGTCGGTTCTCGAGTTAATCTCGTAGGTTTTGCTAACAAATCCTGTTATAATATCGGAACCCTAACTGATTCTATGCACGCGTGGACCATCCATGCCGCCATTGTAGACTGTCCGGCCTACAGGGTTGGACCGTCCGCCTACCCGTTTTTTGAGCTCAACATCCACGTAAGTGAACCTTCGTGTAGTTGTAGACATAAAGCAGATCTAGTACTCGTTCCATGTGATTCTTGCACCAATTACTAGTACTCTTTATTTTATTTTAATATCGTTGTTACGTAGCGCGAGAGCAACAAATTTCCATGTGATTATCTGTATTTATGCACCATTCATGTAGTCAGTTTTGGTTGGTTTCTCACACACTGCACGAGTGAAAAACAACTCGTTATTTACACCTCGCTGCATCGAAGCTTACAACTATAAAAAGGTGGGAAGCATCTACTATAGCACTCCCTACTCATGTCTACCACATTCCAATTTATGCATCTAGAGAAGAGAGGACGAATTGCTAACAAAAGTGTATCACAAATATCACTGTCTATATAGACATGTAAACCTATATTTTTCATTAGGAATATGAGGTTTTAGGAAAATATTTTTTGTATCTAGAAATTCACTTACTATTGACAGACACTTCGTGTCACACACCATGCGGTGTTTCCATTCCTAATATTGTTACACTAGAGAATTTGGAGATACCATCCATTCATAGAACTTAAGGAGTGGTGCAGCGACAGAGGACACAAGTATAGGATGCATGAATTTAAAAAGAATTCTGGTACTGCAAAAAACACCATAACAACTTGCTTGATGCATATATATAGACGTAGTGTTGAGGTCAATATATAGTGTTTGTTGCTAGTTTTTGTCTAATAAGTTGTTTTGAGCTGTCCTTCTCAACAACCCCTTATTATTCATGCTATGGCCTTGTGGATTCATCTTCAATGAATGAAGAACCTAAGAATGAAGCTATTTTTGTATTTGATGGTCAACAAGAAGTTAGTAAAGGTATTTCTCGACATTGGTTCAAGTCATCCATATATGGGACGACTACTAATATCAGAGGTCGCCAGAGTTTCGGCCAGGCAGAACTCGGACGTCGGCAAACTCCTTGTGCTGACTAATGTTATTTGTTAGTGTCACACACGGATTTAAGGATAAATCCAATTGCATCTCACACGTGTGTCAGAATCAAGTCTCACACATATGACGACTCATGTATATAAATCAATATCATAATATTTATTACATAATACAATTTCCATATAAAAATAGCTAAATAAAATACATCATATAACGACAACAATCCTCCACAACCACAGTTGACTTGGATACAATGACCTATATCTCTCCAAACTCATCTTCATGGTGATCCTCTACTTGGTGATACCTGTTCTTGACTTGATGTGATTATAGCGAGTGTGAGCTCCCATACGGTCATCGCTCAGCAAGTGTGGGGATAAAGTGTAGTGTAATGCTTGCCAAGGAATGTGGTTGAGGCTCATAGTTTTTTAATTTTGTTTGTCAAAATTTTATTAGCAATTACTAAGTATAAATAAATACTATCAGAATTAAGCAATAGATCATAATGAAGAATCTCACAATGCAATGCATGTCCAGTTAAATTTAATTTCATAATTTATTCATGTGAGGGTTCGAGCCGCTCATGACCGTGAGCATAACTGATATACCAGTTTTACACTCTACAAAGGTTATGCATCTTTACCCACAAGTCATATTTCCCCTCTAGCCTGGGTTTGCAAGGCCCTTAGATACTTCTAAGGTGAATGGATAGGAATCCACTATAAGGCATTTATAAAGTTCCACTAGAATGAGAAAACCCGCTATCGTTTCAGGCAAAAGGAAGTATAGGAATTCCTCATCTGGAAAGCCATCACAACATAATCAGCCGAGAACCTCTCTATACTTGCAGTGATTCACTCTCCGCTTGCCCCTTTCGGGTAAGGTTATCCCTCACTAGCTTTCATAATTAATCAGCCAAGGGCGTTCCATTCCACCCTTGTGGTAGCACAATTGTCTCAGGTGGTTGCTCCATTTTCCAATTAACAAAATGATCTTATCATGCATAATAATAAAGCCAACAATAGTAATAAGGTATGATCATAAAGGTGTTCGTTTAGGTCTGAGAAGAAATGGACTCATTTTGAATAGGCCCGGTTTGGACTTTTTTTATTCCACCACTGTTCGACATTAATCTTGGTCTAGTGCCCTCCATATCCAATCTGTAATGCTGGCGGCGGAGGAGGCGAAGAGACGACACTGCCAGGTGACAGCGTGGCGGCGCGAAGCAGCGACGACGGCCACCCTCTCCGCTGCCTTCTCACTAGTAAGCTCTCGTTAATGCTTTCAAACATCGCGGTGGTCCATCCGGCGGCGCGCACGTAGCTGCTGCTCGCGCGGGTGCAGAAGCCGGCGTTGAGGCAGCTCTCGCCGCCGAGCACGCGAGCGCGTGTTGACGACGTCGTCCTCGGAGACGAATCGCTCGCGGGGGATAGCAGGGACGCGTCCGCCAGCGCGTCCGTGAACTGGCCGCCATACTCCAGGAGGAGCACACGCGAGTGCTCCGATTAGATAAGGATGCCATGGCTCGATTAGATAAGGATGCACGCGCGAGCGCTCGTCACAGCCCATCATCTAATCTGTGTTGGTTAATGCGTTTGTCCTCTAGGTTGGATCCAATCTCAGGCTGCCGAACAGAGAAACTGGCCAGGTTTCAGCTAGAATAATTCTCTGATAGAAACTGACATGGATCAAGTGAAAAGCCCGGATCAACTGAAACCTGGCCTGTTATTGTTCCTGGCCTGAAACTGAAACCGGGCTGCCGAACAGGGCCGAATTTTGGGAATCTGCTCTTGAGGGTTTCTGATTTAGGTGTTTTATAATCGTTTGATAATTTTTTTTATAAAATAAAGTCACTGCTGAAAGAGTCCAAATTAGTTTTGTACATCCTTCGGCTGAGCACGTGGAGAGTTTTTACAAAAATGCAGCTGAGCGCGTGAGGAGAAGAGTGTGGGAAGTGAAACATCAGCCGGTTTTGTGCATATGTGCACAAAGTTGGGTACAATAATGGAGCATGATGTTCAGTGTGTAGCACATAGAGATTGTACAGCGTTCATGAGAAACTCCAACATAGTTGGTTTGGGAACTCGGCTAACTATTTCATGATATATACGTACATGGCAAGAAGCTCTGCTTCAACAGTTTGCTCCCGATGCACTTCTTTTATAATAATCAGCATACATTATTTGGTTCGTTCAGGTAGATGAGTTGTCTCTGCTAGCTGCGGACACGTTACATGTAGCATTAATATGCATGGGTTGTCTCCTGACTTCATGTATTGTCATATATATATATATATGTATACTTAGATGAATACGATGCTCTCTCTAAATAAACTGGCATGAGCAACTGGTGGTGGTACACAGCAATATATATGTCATCCGTGAATTGTATTGTTTTCTCCTGCAGCAAACAGTAGACCAAACCGTGGATCAGTGTAGTAGTAGCAGTAGTAGTATATCACAATGCAAGAGTGGTTGATGCACGCGTGTGCTTGGAGCGAGAGGCGTCGGGAACTCCAACTTCTCCAAAACTGTTGGCCTATCTGCGTTGTGGCATCAGGACATGTCAAGACGCTCTCAAGTACGCGCAGCAGTGAATCCATAGCCAATGGTGCTTGCTTGATTAGTGGAGCGCGGCCTGGATGTAGCCGCTCGGCCTACTCCTCCTGCAGAACCTCTGATCCAGCAACGGCAAAGCTTGTCCTATGGAGCCTCGATAGAGCATGGGTGTGTCATATTCTTTTCCTCCCCTATGTCAAGTTTATTCCATCAAAGAGTATTTGAAACCTGGAGCTCAGTTCGACTTTTTGAAGATCCATGCCAAAACTTTAGAGAAAACCATGCATTTTACTCTCGTTATCAAACATTTTACAGTGGGGAGTAATCTCGACACGCGCGAGTGGCAGCTGCCGGCCTGCTAGCCTACAGAACTTATAATCAGTTACGGATGCTTTAACATGGATGGACAATAATCGTCAGTGGTGCGAGCATCCAGATTACCTGATGCATATTTTTGACTAGTCTTCATTGGCCACATGCTTTGCTTCTCTATCCTGAACTCCATTGTACCTGATATTCAGAACCTGTTTCGTGCTTGTATGAGTTGTGGTCCTTGACTGTTGTATTGATTTGGGTTCCATTAGATGATTGCTAGCATGCATTATTGACTTTAAATGCCGAGCGTGAAATGTGAATGGTGGGGCATCCCTTATAATCTACTCTATTGTTGAACGATGCCTTGTTCAAGTTGTTGCCGCCTTGTTGTTTTAACTCTTCGTTCTTTTTTGTTTCCAATCTGAAGGGTTTAGCGACAAATACCCGAAGGATACAAGTTATATAAGATGCTTTTGTGCTAAGACGTGTTTTGTTTTTGGAAAACAAGGCAAGGAGGAAAGTCTCTTAAATCAAAATAGAATTTACATCAGGACAAGATATCCTCCCCCACCATTGGACATTTATTTCACTTAACATCCAAAGGCAGGTGTGGTTATTGGAGTATATTTTGAAGTATCTTCCATTGCCAAAAGTACCAAGATATTAGAGTTGATGCAAGAATCATATTCTTGGAATGGTACTACTTTCGTTATTTCTAATCTTAATAGAAACTGGTTAGCAACCAAAAATACATGAAGGAACTTCTCCTATAAATATATCCTTACCTCATTGTTCTTTTTTATGGCTAGTTTGACAACTCCATTTTACCGAAGGGATTCTCATTTTTCCAAGGAAAATGAATTAATTTTCCTTAGTAAAATGAAAATCTCTTAGGCCCTGTTTGTTTCGTTGGAATTAAATTCCATTTTAATAATTATAATTTAGAAAAAACTAATTAAGTTCATATATTTATATATGTAATATATTTGTATATTATCTTAAATCATATGAGAGAGATAGTTATATACTATATTCATGTTATAACGAAGCAAGTAGAAGAGTGTGCTATAAGTTGTACATCAGAAAAATAGCATGTAAATCTATAGAATCAATTTCCATCTCTCACCCCATTAATTTGAGATAGACTTATATGATAACTTTGAAAAGTGGTGGAATGTCACATTCTAAAAAAAATAACATATTTCAATAGTAAGATTCTAATTTCTAAAAATGAAAGGAAACAAACGGGGCCTTAGAAAAATAGGATTGCCAAACTAGCCCTTATTAATGGAAGCTTTATTAGAAGAGTGGGTGCAAGATTAGAAAGAGCCAAAGAATCATGTTCTTCCAGGTCTCTTCCCTAATCGCTCTTTTTTATTAACTAGTTAGCAACATTAATATATATATATATTTCGCAAAGTATCAAAATAACATTGATAAGCAGTGCCCAAAAAATCATTTTCTTCATTTGAACTCCAAATTCAATGCCAAATATATTCTTTGATACTCTTGACGCTAGCAACTTATTGGTAAAGTTCATTATACCCGTCGACAGATTTTTTGTTGTCAACACAAGGCAAAATGCATCTCTCTTGTCCACATTTAGGGTTTGGATGCAATGCATGAGCTTGCACTCTACTGTTTGCATCTGAGTCACCATTTAGGCTTGGTTCAGACAATACTGTTAGTTATTGTACTTCTTCTATTGTAATGGACTGGCTTTGTGTAATAGGCTTAGGCCCAACTATTCTATATAAATATATCTTCCAACCCTAGTTAGGGTTAGGGTTTCCAATATGGTAATCAGAGCCTAGGTTTCTTCTCCCTTCCACCCACCTAGCCACCACCGCCTTCCCTCCCATGTCCGGTGGCTGCCTCTCCCCCGACTTCGTCGTTGCTCCGGCGGCCCTCCGCCCCCTCCCTTCTCGCCGGCGCGGCCGCAGCCTCTCCACAGCACAACGCGGGCGTGGACTCCTTCCGTGCGCCCACTAGTGGCGTGTTCTCCGCTGCCTGCCTCCCTCTCGATGCGGGCGCGGCTCTTGGCGCCGCCCCTCTCCTCGCCAGAGCCGACTCAACTGCCTGCGGCTCTTCCCCCACCGCCGCGGGCGCGGACTTCTTTCATGCTCCCACGGATGGCTCTTCCCATTCACCTCCCTCCCTCGCGACATGGGCTCGACTCCTAGCGTCGTCCCTATTCTTGCCAGAGCTGGTGCAGCTGTCGACGCGGCCGGCGTGGGCACACACCACACAACGCTCCCCATCGCTACTGCTCCACTCACTGGTGCGAGATCCATCATCGATGTCGCCCCTCCCCTCGCGCGGTGTGGACACTGTAACCCTCTTCACCGACCCCCAATGCATTCGTCGCTCTCTTCCCTGCCTCGTAGTAGCACAACGATGGCTTCTTCGAGCTGGTCGAGGGCGTGCTCTGCGACCCGCACGTGCCTTGCTGCTCCCCGCCACCCGCAATGGGCCCTCTGGTCACTGTGCGCAACTCCCAGTCCACCTCTATTCTGCACGGCATGCTGCCAGAGTCCTTGGCCTCTGGCGGCGCGACCGTTGTTCTCAGTGTCCGCACGCCTCTTCCTCCCAAAGCTAGCACCGCTAATGCCACTGTAGCCCTCACATCGTTCAGTGTAGCTTCCTTCCTCGGTGGCGCACTCCTTCTCTTTGGTCATTGTGCTGCTGTCCCATCCATCGACGTGACTGGCCTCCTCGGGGTTCCTGTGGCCTTGTCTGGCACAGTCGCGCATGCCCCGACCCCTGGCGCTGCGACCCTGTTCGCCATGACCACCGCGCGGGCAGACGCGTCGAACCTTCCCTCTACCTCGGTTCCAATGCCTCCCTAACATGTACATGTCTCCCTACACATCGGCCATCTTCTCTAGGGCACATTTGTGGCCTTTGATCATGTCATGAACCCTGTTCTCCATGACTGTGTCGAGCTCCACCCTCAGGCGGGCACCCACGCTACCGAGCCATTTGTGTTTCCCAGCACCGTGATTGTCTCCATGAGGATCGAGGCCTTGGCTTCTTCCCCATCTATGATTGCCGTCAGCATGCTCACTGCTACTGGCCCCAACACCCTTTCCGATGGCCTTGTGGGGGTGCCCCGCTGGTTCTCTCCCCGTTCCCCATATCATTACCACCATCTCCTCCCACCGACTGGGTTGCGAACTCTGGCGCCTCATTCCATACCACTCCTAACCCCAGAATTGTCTCTTTACCTCATCCTCCTGGCACCACATTCCCTTCCTCCATCATCGTTGATAATGGGTCAACTCTACCTACCACCTCGGTAGATGACACTGTACTTCCTGGTCCTTTGTACCTCAACAACATTCTTGTGGCCCCCAACATCATCCAAAACCTTCTCTCGGTTCGTCACTTCACCACTAACAACCGTTGTTCTATAGAGTTTGATCCTTGGGGGCTCACCATTCGGGACCTTACCACTCGTGCTATGGTTGCTCGATGCGACACCCTTATATTCCATTCGCTTCCCCGCTCCACCTTCCTCCGCCCATGTTGCCACACCTTACGCCCTTGCCTCCATTGTTCCTGCCTCCACTTTGCACTGTCGTCATGGCCACCCTGGACATGACATCATCTCTCGTCTCTCAGCCACCTCGGTCATTCTGTGTCTTCACGGCAACACCACTTAGCTTTGTCATGCCTGTTAGCTTGGGCGTCACACTCGCTTACCTTTTTCCTCTTCCACATCTTGTGCTCCTCATCCCTTCGACCTCATCCACTATGACCTATGGACATCGCCTATCCCTAGCATCTCTATTATATGGTACTATCTCGTCATTTTGGATGATTTCTCTCATTACTTGTGGACCTTTCCCCTCCGCTGTAAGTATGACACCTTCCCCCACCTTTCTAATTTCTTTATGTGGGTGTCGACTCAGTTCGGTCGTCCCATCCATGTTATTCAGTGTGATAATGGATGTGAGTTTGATAACTCCATGTCTCACATCTTCTTTCTCTCCCACGGCGTGCAGTTGCAGATGTCGTGTCTTCACACCTCCCCTCAGAATGGTCGAGCCGAGCATATGATTCGCACCACCACCAACATGTTGTGTTGTCTCCTCTTTCAGGCTTCTCTTCCTGCCCACTACTGGGATGAGGCCTTGAACATTGCCACCTATCTTCTCATTCGCCTTCCCTCTAAGGCAGTTTCTCATTACACTCCTTTCTTTGCCCTCTTCGACACCAACCCCTCTTATGAGCACCTTCGGGTCTTCGAGTGTGCCTGCTATCCCAACACATCCGCCACCGCGCCTCACAAACTTGCCCCTCGCTCTTCTCGTTGTCTTTTCCTCGGGTACTACCCTGATCACAAGGGGTTACCGCCTTACCGGTGCCTCGATCTTCTCACCCATCGCATCATGTTGTCTTTGATGAGGATGTTTTTCCCCTTGCTGATTCCTCCCCACCTCCCAACCTTGATTCCCTCCTTGATGGCGATTACGTCGATGTTTCTCTTCTGCCGCCCTTTTTCACGACGCACGTGGCCACGTTGTCTGCACCCTTAGTGACCGCACCACATTTGCCTGTGCCACGCATGGCCCCGTCGCCATCCCCTACGCCACACACGGCCACATCGCCCTCTTTTGCGCCAAGCGTGGCCCCGCTGCTTGTGCCCCTCGTGACACGCTACACTGATCCTATCGATGTCTACGAGTGGCATTTGCGGATCGACTCCTTGGTCCCCTCCACTATGTCAGCCCGTGCCTCGGCTCCCTCTTGTGTGGAGCCACTGATGTACCATCCGGTTGCTCTCCAACATGACTCCAGGCACGTCCACATGATGGTTACCCAGCGAGCCACTGGTGTTCTTCGGCCTGTCGAGCGCCTGGTCCTCTCAGCGTCATCTTCGGTGCTATCCCCTGAGCCATCCTTTGTTCGTAGTGCGCTCATCAACCCCAATAGGCGGCGTGCAATGGAAAAGGAGTACGAGACCTTATAGGCGAACCACACCTAGGACCTAGTGCCATGCCCCTTTAGCGCCAATGTGGTCATCGGGAAATTGATCTTCAGGTACAAGCTGAAGGCAGATGGCTCCATGGATCGTTACAAGGCTCGCTAGGTCTTGCGGGGCTTCACCCAGTGTCCCGGGGTTGACTATGACGAGACCTTCAGCCTCATGGTCAAGCCTGGTACCATCCGGACTGTTCTAACTGTGGCTCTCTCATAGGCCTGGCCAGTGCATCAACTCGACGTTAAGAATGCCTTCCTCCATGGTACTCTGATAGGGACGGTGTATTACACTCAGCGGTCGGCTTTGTGCACCCCACGCACCCCGACATGGTCTGCAAGCTCAACTGGTCCCTCTACGGCCTCCACTAGGCGCCTAGATCTTGGTATAGTTGCTATGCCACATTCTTGATTTCACAAGGCTTCATCGAGGCCAAGGCAGACACCTCCTTGTTCATCTTTTGCCATGGCTTGGATACTGCATACCTCCTCCTCTACATCGACGACATCGTCCTCACAGCCTCCTCCCCCAACCTCCTGCGGCGCATCATATCCTCTCTCTAGCAGGAGTTCGCGATGAAGGACTCGGTGAGCTACATCACTTCCTAGGGATCATCGTCGAGCGTCGACCCTAGTGCCTATTCCTCCATCAGCGTCAGTACACCATCGACATCCTCGAGCGCGCTGGCATGGCTGATTGTAAGTCCTACACGACTCTGTTGGACACTCAGGGCAAGGTATCCTCCGATGACAGCCCTCCGGTGGCTGATCCGACCAGCTATCGGTGTCTCGTCGGGGCCCTATAGTACCTCGTCTTCACACGCCCCGACATCGCCTACTTCGTCCAACAGGTGTGCATCCTTATGCATGCCCCGCAGGAGCCACATCTCACCATTATGAAGAGGATCATGCGGTACCTCTGGAGCACCATCGACGTCAGCCTCCACCTTCGACGGTTCGCGACCACCGAGCTCGTCGTCTACACCGACGCCGATTGGGCCGGTTGTCCTGACACGCGCCGATCTACCTCTGGTTTTGTCGTGTTCCTTGACGATAGTCTCGTCTCTTGGTCCTCAAAGCGGCAGCCGGTCGTCTCCCGCTTAAGTGCTGAGGCTGAGCACCGTGTTGTGGCTAACGGCATCGCCGAGGCGATGTGGCTTCGTCAACTTCTCCAGGAGCTGCAGAGTCCGCTGACGCGGAGCACCCTTGTCTACTATGATAACGTCAGTGCCATGTACCTCTCTACCAACCCCGTCCAGCATCAGCGCACGGAGCATGTCGAGCTCGATCTTCACTTCGTTCGTGAGCGTGTCGTCATCGGTTATGTGCGAGTCCTTCATGTCCCGACCACTTCTCGGTTCACCGACATCTTCACCAAGGGCCTCCCTACGTTGATGTTTGAGGAGTTTTGGTCCAGTCTCAGCATCTATCATGGCTAGAGTTTTGACTGCGGGGGAGCATTAGAGTTATTGTACTTCTTTAGTAATGGACTGGCTTTGTGCAATGGGCTTAGGCCCAACTATTCTATATAAATATCTCCCAACCCTAGTTAGGGTTAGGGTTTCAACAAATACATTGTGGGCGATAGCCTCAGTTGCTATTGTGCAGTGTGAGATACAGGTAATGATGGTAATGGATCATGATCCAAATGTTTATTCACAAAATGGTAGGGCACTAAATAAATTCTAGTTCAAAAATGGATATAAATAGGTCTGATCATTATTCGATCTGATCCTTAAATCTTATAGTGTAAAATTTAGAGCCCATTGTCAACCATAGATACAGGACACGTTTTGCAATGCACAACTCGGATCCTATTGACGTTTTAGTACATCTCAATCGAGTGCACGTTTTGCTTTGAACTTCTACTGTTTGGTCTGTCCTGTTCACTGTTGGGTTGATGAGTTTAATGTTGGCCATGAGACTCGTACCAGCAGCTAGGCTTGCAAGATAGTACTATCATCAGTTCATCACCACAACTCATGGCAGTCAGATGTGGAGATGCGGGGTCCTTTGCTTCCAGTGTAGTACAAGATAAAATAATAAAATACATAGCTCATGCAAGTGGAATATGAGAGCCAAATCAATGAGTGTTTACAGCAATAATTTTGTAACATTTTTTCCCCAGTGGAGCAAATAATTTTGTGAATATATGGTTATTACTTCAGGACCCCGTCGTTGTTCTCTGCAGACGCAGTTACTTCAGAACACATAGGCCACGTTTGTTTTATTTTTTTCAGTTTCTGACCAACAAAATCTGTTGTAGACTGTCAAACGCTTAGTTTTTCAGTCTGCTTCTATAAAAATCAATTTGATAAAAAGCATCCAAAATCAACATTAACATAGAATAGGTCGAGTCGTTGCAATAGTAGAAATCCGTCACTTTCTAGATTCTGAATCCAATATATATATACATCTTCATTTTCCTCTACACGTAATCCCTACAATACTCAGATTCTCTCCACAGCCAGATTCTATCCACTGCCATATTCTTAGAAAAGCTGACTAGGAAAAAACTGAACCAAATAGACCCATAGTCGCATGCTTCACTGCAGGCAGTTGGTGAAATAGTTTATTTCATCGGTGTAATGGAACAACAACACACATAACATATATATATATATATAGATTGTATATTATGAGCCCTGAGCTTCCAATAACTAGAGGAAGCCCAGGCCAGACAGTGCAATCCGGTCGAGCCGGACCAGGTTCACACGTCTATATAAGAAAATCTGGAGTGCTAGGGTTCAGTTTTCACGTGCGACGATGGCGGTTGCCCGATAGCGCGCGTAGCGGTGGAGCCCCGGCCAGTGGCTGCGGTGGCCGCGGATCCCTGACCTCGACGTGCGGTGGCGACGGTTCCTCGGTGCCGGTTCCCAGATCGGCGGCAACGGCTCCTCGATCTAGAGGGCGAGCGACGGCAGTGCCCTTGTGCGGGCAAGCGGCGGCGTTCCCGGGACCCCGAGGCGGCGACAGTTCCACGGCCGGCGAGCAAGCGGCGCCCCTCGATGTGCGAGTAGCGACGGCGACACACGAGGCGTGAGGTTCGAGCGGTGTCACGGAAGGTGCGAGGTGCGCGCAGCGACGATCGCGCATGACATCCTCCGATCCGGCGCAGTTCGGGCGGCCCCAATGACGACATACATCTGTGCTTATGTCGTCAACGACGTCCTCCGGCGATTACCTCCTTCGATTCGTGTTTTCTTTTCGATTATTGTGTTTTATACCTACCACATGTATTATTTATTCTAAAAACTGTACGATTTTATGCTTGAACACAGAGTTCGTATATCAGTTTGATGCATGCATATTTTTTGCATGCACATTGGAAAGACAATTCCTTAATTTATGTTGCTCGTAATTTTTGCGCATGCAATGAAAAACTCCCACGATTTTGCCATAATTTTTGGATCTGTATAAAAATAGAAACTGCATGCATGCGGCTGCCATGTTTTTCGGATCTGTCATAAAAATAGGATCGTAATAACAACCTACTAGAGCTATCAACCTCTCGCACTGACTCGGTGTTTACACTTATAATTGAGGAATTTTATGCTCAAAACTTAAGGTTTTACACTACACCCGGAGATGCGTCCACCAGTGAACAACATGCCAGATTTTTACGCACTGTAACAAATTGCATAAATACCTACACCGTGTAGTATAATTTGTATCAGTATATATCATAAATTAGTTATAATGCGTTTAGCTGGTAACAGATTTTTACGCAGTATACCCAATTGCATAATTATCTACACAGTGTAGCATATTTAGTATCACTATATATCATAAAATGATCATTACGAGACTAACTGCATGACTGTTACAGCGATCCTAAATTTATAGAGGAAATAAAGCATTTAAAATAGAAACCGTCACACATATCTTTCCTAAATTTACGCGCATGCAAGGGAACATGTTTGACTTATGCATGCATTTTGCCATAATTTTTGGATCTGTATAAAAATAGAAAACGCATGCATGCGGCTGCCATATTTTTCGGATCTGCCATAAAAATAGGATCATAATAACAACCTACCAGAGCTATCAACCTCTCACATTGGCTAGGTATTTATGCTTATAATTGAGAGATTTTATACTCAAAACTTAAGGTTTTTACGCTCCAACCTGGAGATGCGTCCACCAGTGAACAACATGCTGGATTTTTTTTGCAGTGTACCGAATTGCTTAAATACCTACACCGAATTGTATAAATACATACACCGTGTAGTATAATTAGTATAAGTATATATCATAAACTAATTCTAATGTGTTTAGCTGAATGGTTGTTGGAGGGATTTTATATTTCTGAAGCAAATTAAACATTAAATACAATTTTTTGTTTCTATGCATGTAATTCATTTCCTTTCATTACACATTTTTTTCATCATAAATTCGTGTGCATGCAGCTGGTAACAGATTTTTATGCAGTATACTGAATTGCATAATTAGCTACACAATGTAGCATAGTTAGTCTCAGTATATATCATAAAATGGTCCTTACGCGTCTAGCTGCATGGCTGTTGCAGCGATCCTAAATTTATGGAGGAAATAAAGCATTTAAAAATAGAAACCGTCACACATATTTTTCCTAAATTTACGCGCATGCATTGGATCGTGTTTGACTCTTCCTTTTTTTTGCGCTAACAGACGTGGGGCAGGTGGTGCACCCGACAGCCTGGTTGGGGCGCGCTGGGTTGAACCAGGTTGCAGGGATGATCGACCTGGGTATATATATATATATATAGGGCAGGTATAACGGGAGCCCTGGGCTTCCAATAGTTAAAGGAAACCTAGGTCGACTACCCCTACAAACTGGTTCAACCCAGCGCACCGACTGGACCAGGCTGTCGGTTGCACCACCCGCGCTTACGTCTGTGCGCGCAAAAAAGGAATGCATGCATGAGTCAAACACGTCCCCTTGCATGCGCATAAATTTAGGAAAGATATGTGTGACAGTTTCTATTTTTAAATGCTTTATTTCCTCCATAAATTTAGGATCGCTGCAACAGTCATGCAACTAGACTCGTACGGACCATTTTATGATATATACTGCTACTAAATATGCTACCCTGTGTAGATAATTATGCAATTCAGTATACTGCGTAAAAATCTGTTACCAGCTGCATGCACACGAATTTATGATGAAAATAATGTGCAATGAAAGGAAATGAATTGCACACATAGAAACAAAAAATCGTATTTAATGTTTTATTTCCTTCATCAATATAGGATCCCTCCAACAGCCATACAACTAAACACATTAGATCTAGTTTATGATATATATTGATATAAATTATACTACATGGTGTAGCTATTTATGCAATTCGTTACACTGCGTAAAAAAATCTGGCATGTTGTTCACCGGTGGACGCATCTCCGGGTTGGAGCGTAATAACCTTAAGTTTTGAGCATAAAATCCTTCAATTATAAGCGTAAATACGGAGGCAATGTGAGAGGTTGATAGCTCTAGTAAGTTGTTATTACGATCCTATTTTTATGGCAGATCCGAAAAATATGGCAGCCGCATGCATGCGGTTATATAGATCCAAAAATTATGGCAAAATGCATGCATGAGTCAAACACGTTCACTTGCATGCGCGTAAATTTAGGAAAGATATGTGTGGCAGTTTCTATTTTAAATGCTTTATTTCCTCCATAAATTTAGGATCGTTGCAACAACCATGCAGCTAGACTCGTAATGACCATTTTATGATATATACTGATACTAAATATGCCATAGTGTGTAGATAATTATGCAATTCGGTATACTGCGTAAAAATATGTTACCAACTGCATGCACATGAATTTATGATGGAAAGAATATGCAACGAAAGGAAATGAATTGCATGCATAGAAACAAAAAATCGCATTTAATGTTTTATTTTCTTCATAAATATAGGAGCCCTCCAACGGCCATGCAGCTAACATTAGAACTAGTTTATGATATATACTGATACAAATTATACTACACGGTGTAGGTATTTATGCAATTCGTTACACTGCGTAAAAAATCTGGCATGTTGTTCACTGGTAGACGCATCTCCGGGTGGAGCGTAAAAACCTTAAGTTTTGAGCATAAAATCCCTCAATTATAAGCGTAAATACCGAGTCAATGTGAGATGTTGATAGCTCTAGTATGTTGTTATTACTATCCTATTTTTATGCAGATCCGAAAACATGGCAGCCGCTTGCATGTGGTTTCTATTTTTATATAGATACAAAAATTATGGCAAAAATCGTGGGAGTTTCCATTGCATGTGCGCAAATTACGAACAACATAAATCAAGAAATTGTCTTTCCAATGTGCATGCAGTAAACTGATATACGAACTCCGTGTTTAAGCATAAAATCGTACAGTTTTTGTCGTAAATAATACATGTGGTAGGCATAAAACACAATAATCGAAAAGAAAACTGTGTCGGATCGGAGGATGTCACGCGCGATCAACGTTGCGCGCATCTCGGGCCTTCCGTGACGCCGCTCGCTCGAACATCGCGCTTCATGCGTCGCCGTCGCTACTCGCACGTCGACGGGCGTCGCTTGCTCGCCGGCCTTGGAAGTGCCGCCTCCTCAGGACCTCGGGGACGCCGCCGCTTGCCCGCACAAGGGCCCCGCTGTCGCTCGCCCTCTGGATCGGGGAGCCGCCGCGACCGACCTGGGAACCGCCGCCACTACTCCGGATCGAGGAACCTCCGCCACCGCGCATCGAGGTCATGGAGTTGCGGCCACCGGCTGGAGGTCCACCGCCGCGCACGCTCTGGGGCAACCGCCGTCGTCGCACGCGGCATCGCTAATGAATCGGGGTGGAGCATAAAAAACTGAACCCTAGCACTCCGGATCCTGTTTTATAGACGTCCGGATGTGGTCCGGCTCGACCGGATTGCACCGTCCGACCTGGGCTTCCTCTTGTTATTGGAAGCCCAGGGCTCCTAATATATAAACTATATATATATATACACACACACTTCTGTGTTTTGCTTTCTTAAGAGATCATGTTTGGCGGCGTAGAGATATAGAAGAGATGAGCATAAGAACTCCTTTATGGAATTAGAGACATCAGGAACAGAAATACATCAACGTGAGATTAGGAAGCCAAATAGCGGCACATACCGGGAACTGATTTGAAGCTCTGAGCGCACCAAGTTGAGGAAGCACCACAAATCAACTCATTTACATTATTTTACTTTTTGGTATTCTCGACATCGGTACATATGGAAGTGGTAGCAAACATCCAAGTAACCACTCTGGTCTTAGATGGCTTTGGAGACAATGGACAAAGATGGAGTCATTTGTCACCCTTTATACTCAGTCCAGATATACTACTAGCATGGATATATTGCTAGGATTAATTTTGATGGTGTTTATGTGTGCATGCGTGAGTTAATTAGTTAGCCATGTTGTTTGCTCGTTGTGTACGTGAGTGCGTACATGACGAGCGAGTCCAGGGAGAGAGGGAGCCAGCGTTGTGTTGTCGGCCATGGCGTTCGACGCCAGTCGAGTCATGTGCTAGATCTCTGCCAAGGTACAGTAAAAATAGTCTCCACGATGTTCGTCGCCGCCTATCTATGTCCAATATTCATCTTCCACCTCTAGCTAGCCGATGTGTTTCTGTTTCTGTTTTTTTTGTGAGGCCTGTGTTCCAACATAATATTAGATTATTTTACTTTCTTTAATGTTATTAAATGTGTTGCATAATGTGAGGAACTGGAACATAGCGATCCTAACGATGTAAAAAGATTTAATCTTTTTTGAGAAAAAATAATCAGCCAAAGATGCACACATAGTTTAGTTCAACTGAAGAGAGACCAATATATGACGACTGATGTTGTCTCACATAGAGCTGTCTTACACAAATCCTATTGATGAAGGAAGTATCGATCGAAGAAGGATTCAAAGTTATGCATGTCACTTTTCACTAACTCCAAGTGATGGGCTTCATCTTTTGCACGTCATCGTAAATTTATCGTCACGATTTAGCTGTTTCTAACTTAGTGGAGTAGCAAACTTCCAAATCTCATTGTATTGCCGGTCCAATATTCAGAAGCCAAGAGCTATTCTTGGACAATCAGTTTGTTCAATCAATATGGAATCAGACTATCCGTAACTGTTTTCTCTAAATTTTTCTCGTATATCACTTTTTTGCGTCACATCATCAACAATTTATCCCCTATTTTTTTTATCCCTGCAGCGGTCCCCCTAAATACTCTCTCTATACCCCCACTACAACCATAAAATATCATTTCTTATACCTACTTTTCACCTACTATCAATTTTTCATTTACTAACAATTACTCGTGGGCCCACTGCTATAGGAATGAACAGTGCTTGAGGAAGTGAACAGTGCAACACTACCTGCAGAGGAAGAGAGAAGGGGGCCGGCGCATAAGGGGGCCTGTAGGGGGCAGCGCTATGGGCGTGAGGCGCCCCCTGTAGCCGCCATGAGGGGGCTAGCTCGGGGTGACCACTGCAGCCAGCCTCATAGGTGTTGGGTTTACAACGCACGACCCAAGTTGAATATGAATTGTTGTACGAATTGAGAGGCATCTGAATGGTTACAAGGCATCACTGGATTCAGCAAAACAAACTACAGAGGTGCAGGAACGTTAATACAAGGAGTTCAAATTTAATTTTTTGCATTCCATATGTAGAATCGTAAACGGAATCTAAAATAAAATTTAGGACTCGGTCTGATGCAAACTGTGTTAAAAGGATTCCAACACCAAACCATTATGTATGATACACACACATACTTGAACATTATGTAGCATGCTTCCTGCTTCATATTTCTATTTTGTTTTTGTGAGACAAGCTGTTTGGCAGCGAAGAGATTTAGAAGATGAGCATAAGAACTTTGTGGAATTAGAGACATGAGGAACACAAATACAACAACACTAGATTAGGAACCCAAATAGTGCCACATGCTGGGAATCGATTTGAAGCTCTGAGCGTACCAAGTTGGGGAAGCACCACAAATCAACTAATTTACATTATTTTATATTTGGGTATTCTCAACATCGGTACATGTGGAAGTGGCAGCAAACATCCAAGTAACAACTCTGATCTTCCTTCACACTCAGCTGAGACATACTATTAGCCTGCATCAAATGTACTACTAGCCTACTAGATTATTTTTTTCGTTAATGTTATTAAATATGTTACATAATGTGAGGAACTGAAACATAGCAATCCTAACGATGTAAGAGATTTTAATCTTTTTTTGAGAAAAAAATAATCGGCAAAAGATTCATACATAGAACAGGGATTAATATATGATGACTGATGTTGTCTCATAAAGAGTTGTCTTACACAAACCCTATTGGAGGAAGTACTGGTCAAAGAAGGATTCAAAGTTATGCCTGTCACTTTTCACTAACTCCAATTGATTGACTTCATTTTTATCACGTTATCGTCAATTTGTCAAAACGATTTTGTTGTTTCTACCTAGTGGAGTAGCAAACTTCCAAACCTCATTGTAGTCGACCCAATATTCAGAAGCCAAGAGCTATTCTTGGACAAGCAATTTGATCAATCAATATGGAACCAAAGGTGTGGGTTTACAAGTAGTTTGATCAATTAATATGGACAAGCAGTTTGATGGATAAATATGGAAATTGTTGCAGTTGAGCGACCCGAGGCATCTTCTCTCTTCATATTCAATTTATTTTTCGATGGCTTCAAGGTTTTCAATTTCTTGGTCAAGAATCAATCTCGTAGCGGCGGGTTTAAGACTTTCCTCTTCTCCCTCCTTCGGTCAGTGACTTCGGAGGGCTAAACAGTATCATGTTGTCCATGGTCTTCTCGATAGATTACAACTGGTATTTCCGGTCTCTTCGGAGGCATGAATATTGTAGTGGTTCGTGAGTTTACTGAAGGTGGACGCCAAATGTTGGTCACCTGTTAAAGCTCCTGAAAGGGACCATAACAGGGAACACGGTTAAAACGATAATGTCTTCTCCCCTTGCCAATAAACATGAGAGGGCAAGAGAAGAATGGTGTAAACAATGAAAAAGGTAGATGAATGGCTAAGATGTAAAGGAAGCATTTAGGGAAATAAGATAATATTCATCCGTCTTTCTTATTACACAAAACAGATTACAACAATACCTTGGTACCAACCATGGGATGCCCGAAGATGAATACAAGAGAAAGGTTATGAAGGTTAAATGCTTTGAAGGTAGCGAGGGTACATGAATAGTCCTGTGATCTCCTTTGCATGAATGTTGTCCACCTATTTATAGGGACTCAACGCTATACAACTTTGTATATGTTGAGTTTGTGATCCAAATTCTGAAGAAGGTGGTCAAGTTGGCGAGCGAAGCGGAGGCTTGTCGTCGGGAGGCTGGGGCCGGAGCCGGAGCCCAGGGACGCCTGAAGGGTGCGGGGGGCTTCGCCCCCCGCGGTACGGATCGTTCCCTACTCACCTTAGGGTTTTGCCTCTATAAATACACTTGTAATCCGCAGGAGACCGTCACCTCATTGTAAATCTCCTACGATCTGTAACCACCCGAAAAATATTGATATTGTAGCTGGCCGACGCCTGTGGTTTTTCCCCCTTCGCTTTTGAGAGGTTTTCCACGTTAAATCTGTGTATTCTCTGTGTTTGATCTACTTTGTGTCGTATTGATTCATAGCAGTTTAAAATTACATCGATACAACGAATCCCTTACATAAGGACTATACCGTCACTGAAAGCGAAAGGGCCTCTAGCTGAGTTGGTTAGGTGGTCTGAGTAACACTCATGTCCTGAGTTCGAATCCCAGTGGGACCGAATTTCAGGCTAAGGTTAAAAAAGTTCACGCATTGGTTACCCTGGTTGTATGCATATGAGATAGACTGTCCGATGGGGGGCGGATCCTCGTGTAGGGGATGGGAGGGATCGAAGGACGAGTAAAGATCTGGCCGAACGGACCCTCATACTGCACGAGGGGCAACTTTCGTGACCTTTCTCGGTCGGGGTTCCGATTGAACTTTTTCTTAATATAAACCCGTGGGAGCGGTATTTCCCCCGAGTTTTTTTACAATCCCTGGAGAGTATTTTTGTCTTCTCACTCAAAAGACATGTTCTACGGTCTCTCGTGAGCTCCCTCGTCTTTTTGACATTTGTAGTTAGCCCAAGTTTTATCCAAACGCTACTCTCCGAAGATGGCTTAGATGATGTGACAAGCTTCTCTTCATTCGTGCTGCTGAAATCTTACTTCTTCGCCAAACTTGCCGAAGCAGACGACCAAAGCTTGTACCATTTGGTTCCTGAAACAGACTCAAGACACTGGGATCTGCTACTTGAGGACCTTTGGCAAAGACTTCTCCCCAACAAAAATATTAAAATTATGAAAGTTTATGATTTTTTTTAAAAAATTATTTTTAAGACTTCGCAAACAACCTTGGATGGAGGGACACCTTAAACAAATGTTATAATGCTAGACTACATCTACAACTTTGCAGTTTAGACGATTTTCATTTAAAATTGTTTAGGGGGCGAGATAGATTCGCTAAAGTTGTTAATACTAGAGCAAATGTTAACGCAAGCTTGTGCGAGGCTTGAGATCTTAAGTTCGCACACACAACACGCATGTTTCACAAAAGAAATAGAAAAAAATGCATGGTTTCACGCTTGTGCCAGCGCTCCGCATAATAATGGCTGGAGCACATCGTGTGGGCTTGATGGGTTTTTGATATGGCACTCATCAGCACAGAGGATGGCTTCATCATGTGGGATGATACACAGTAATTAATTAACCAATGTGTACGATGAAATCATGGTAGGATTATTTGCTACCCTCCCTGTTGTTTCTCTTGAGGAGTAGGTGAAACCATTATGAAGGGCTGCCATGGAAAAATAAATACGTATCACGTCCTGATATATACTTGAACAGAACATGACAAGCTTGCTCGTTCATGTCTCCGTTGTGTACTCATAACAGATGGAACCTGTTTGAGGAGAGGAGAAGAGAAGAAATAATAGAATAGGAATGGGCCACGTCATATACTTCGGCAGACACAAGAACTCCTTGGAATTAGAGACGTCAGGAATCGAGATAAAGCTACACAAGAGTACACTGCTACCACATTTGTACCACTACCCACTTAAGATTAGGCTGGATCCAATGGAGATGGCACGGGCTGTAGAGGGCCGGTCGCTACCAATCGATCCGGTTTCAGTAAGGGCCAGTTTAGCGAGTCTATTAATGGGTCTACTGATCGGTCGGCTCGATCGATATCGATCATGTTAAAAACAAACCAATCGATATCGACCACTGCATTAGAGAAACTGGTCGGTACCAAGCTAACTCGGTTGGTAACACTAGTCAGTAATGACAATTTTTAGTGATATGTTATGTTCTGATTGGTCTACCCGTGCGCCACATTAGCTAGCTGTTTTTATTAACTATTTGAAGTCTACAGATATTTAAAATTCAAAAAAAAAACTATACTTTTGTTTATAAATTAGATTTTATTTATGGATTATGTAATTTTAATTTGGGTAATTGGTGCCATTGCCCCTGTTCTGGGTTCCAAATGTCTATTTGCCCTTGTGGTTTCGCCGTTTACACGTTTGCCCCTAACAGAGTTCTCCGTCTGCCCTTCTGTTACGTTCCGTTGCAATTTTCGAAATAACAAAAGAAATAATTACTGTAGAGACAAACATGCCCTTTACTTCCCAACCATACCTTGGGATGGCTCCCTGGCGGCGTCGGGCTAGCGGAGAGGCTGCGCGGTGGGGCGACCTTGAGCACGAGGCGGCGGCGACTCGAGATGCTGCATGGGCAGCCATGCTCGCGCGCGGGCGGCTGCTGGTTCCAGCGCGGGCAGGATCGCGTGGGCAGCCGGGATCCTGCGCGGACGGCTGCTGGTGGTACAGCGCGGGCAGGAGGCGGTCGCTGCTGGTTCCAACGTGGGCAGGTCGGCAAGAGGCAATGACCTTGAGCGCGACGCAGCAGGGCTCCACGGGCGGTGGCAACCTGCTCCACGCGACAACCTTGTCCACGCGGGTGGCCAACGGCTCCAAGGCGACGAGCAGATCCAAGGCGTGTGGCAGTGGCAGCGAGTGGTCCCTGAGCTGACATTGCGGAGTGCCGGGCAACGCCATGGAGAGCAGCAGGTATTGACATTGCAGAGTGCTACTTTGGTCAATTTGTCGTGTACTTTAACATGTTGTATATGTCGATTTGATGCATCCTTAACATGCCTTCTAGGTGGATCTGGTCCTATACATTTGGATTTGGATTTGGATTTGTTCATATGCTCATTAGGTATTAACCTTGTGTTGTGTAGGTAACAGCGCACTCCCTGCAACCTATTAACTTTAGAGCCTCATCGTAGTGCATGCTTTCAACAACTTGATACAGCCTCTCAACGTAGTGCTAGCGTTCAACCTGCTGAGTCACTTGAGGTGGCTAGTGATAGCAGTTATGACTCAGATGCTGCTGCTTCTGACATTAACTCTAAAATGGATGAGTCTAACTATGATGGTGATGATGTAATAAGCCTTGATGATGACGAGGACATTGAACCTACATTTTGTTATGATGTTGATCACCCATGTGTGTTGATGAAGGTGTGATCTATCCTGACGTAAATGCAGTCAAATCTGCATTAACACATCATTCAATCACAACTGACTATCATTTCCAGGCTATGAAGAAATACAGGAGCAGATTTAGAGCTAAGGTCGATATTGGACTCAGTTTCCAACAATGGCATTCAAGCATCAATGGGCAAAGGTCGATATTGGATACACACTTAAGAAGCCAAAGTTGATAGGTGTATCACGCAGTTCTAGCCGGGCGTGTCTCAGCAACAACGCCTCATGTCTGCTCTAGCTAGAAGAACTCCTTTAGAAAAGGGAACGTGCACCATGGACTAAGAAACCCCCTTGCAGTGTGTTTTTGTTTTCCTAACACTCATCCTATTCAATAGAAAAAACATTAAAGGTGCCGGCGTCTCGGACCCCGGGGGACCCTCGACCGGGCCGACCAGTGAATTTATCGCCGCGTGCCCCTGTCTAGATGGGTTGGCGCAAGATGGAACAGAAGGGGAAAATGTATTATCTCGCGCCGGGGGGTGCTCGTAGTAGGGGTTACAAGCGTTCGCGAGGGAGAGAGAGTGAGCCTGTTCGTTTGCTCGTCCCTCCGCGCGACCCCCTTCAGAAAGGCCCTGGACCTCCCTTTTATAGATGCAAGGAGAGGGTCCAGATGTACAATAGGGGGTGTAGCTATGCGCTAACATGTCCGGCAGAGGAGTGCCTTAGCCCTGTGTACATGCCAATGTGGCTGTCGGAGAAGTGCTTGAGCCTTGTGTACGAGATAACGTGGCCGTCGGAGGAGCGCCTGAGCCTTGTAGAAGCACAGCTGGCGGTGCGGCTGGGATCCTGCTGACGTCTCCTTGCTTCCGTAGGGGGCGGAGAACCACCGATGTCATGGGCGCACGCGGGGAACCATCATCACCCGTTTACCGGGGCGAGCCAGATGGGACGCCGGTCTTGTTCCCTTGTAGCCTGAGCTAGCTTAGGGGTAGGGTAATGATGTATCCCCTGTGGCGCGGTCGGTCCGAGCCCAAGGTCGGGCGAGGCGGAGGCTTCTCCTGAGGCCGAGACCGGGGTCGGGCGAGGACGCGATTCCTCCTGAGGCTGATGCTGAGGCCGAGCCCTGGGGTCGGGCGAGGCGGAGACCTCCTCCCGAGGCCGAGGCCTAGGTCGGGCGAGGCAGAGCTTCCTGTCGCGCCCGAGGCTGAACTTGCTGTTGTCAGCCTTGCCCGGGTGGCTGGCACAGTAGTCGGAGCGGTGTGAGCGGCGCTGTTTTCCTGTCAGATCGGTCAGTGGAAGGGCGAAGTGACTGCGGTCACTTCGACCTTGCCGACTGAGGCACGCGTGTCAGGATAAGGTGTCAGGCAATCCTCGCATTGAATGCGCCTGCGATACGGTCGGTTGGTGAGGCGATTTGGCCAAGGTTGCTTCTCGATGAAGCCTGCCCGAGCTGGGCCTCGAGCGAGCCGAGGGTGCGCCCGCTGCCTGAGGAGACCCTCGGGCGAGGCGTGAATTCGTCTGGGACTATAGTCCTGGCCTGAGGCCGGGCTCGGGCGAGATCGCGTCCCTTAGGTAGACGAAGCCTTGACCTGAACCGTGCCCATCAGTCTTTGCAGCTTATGATGATGGTGGTTACCAGCCGTGTTTAGGAGTGTTGGGGGTACCCCTAATTACGGTACCCGACAAAAGGTATTAGCTCCATAAATTTAAATATAATTAATAAAAACAAATAATACATCACATAAAATTAAATTATGCATTACGCATCAAAATTCATCGGGATCACGATCGAGGAGTCTTCTTCGATCCAAAGCTCGCAATGTGGTTTTTTTGTTACCTAGATTTCGTTTTCGTTTCGGTGCAACACACTCATCAGCAGTGATATCGTTACGGTATCCGACTAGTGAGTTGAGTGCAACGCCCTCATCGACAGTAAAAGTGGTTGGCAATTCTTCTTCTTGATAAACCTAATTGGCCTGTTCGTCTTCGAATTGATAACCAGCAGTGCAAAGAGTATGTAAATGTTCCCTAGTGTTTAGACATTTTTTCTCTCCCGCATACTCCTTCATGAAAAGCATACAATTATTTTTGCACACATCAATCTTTTCATAATCCATATCGAGAGCTTTGATAATTGTCTTTGAATGGTACATGTCTTTAGACAACTTATTGGGCTTTGGCAGCACATCTCCTAATAACTTTAAAATCTCATAGTAACCATTGTTCAAGAAAAAAATACTTAGACTTGATGGCCATGAGCCAGGTCACAAAAACGAGTATACTCACATCTGTGTATTGTGATGGAGTGGTGGCGAGAGGAGGGCTCGGCAGGGGTACGAAGCCGGACGAGGGTGGTGCGTCGTGACGGAGCAGCAGGGGGCACCAGACTTGGTCGTGGCGACGGCGGGGCTCGTGGCGGGGCTGTCGGTGGCGGGGCGCGGTGGGGCTCGGCGGCGCGGCGTGCGTACGTGCGACGTGGGTGAGATGTTAGAGAAGAGAGAAGAAAAAATGAGGCAGATGACGGTTTAAAAAGCCTTATTTTCGGTGGCCAGAGCAACAGCCGCAGAAAATAAGTCTATTTTCGGCGGTCGTAACGCCCTTAGTAGCGCAGAGGACTGGAGGGTGTCCTCCTTGAGCGCCCACCCACCATTGAGCGGCCTTGTCAGTATAGCCTGCCTAGCTGCGTGTGGGGTTGAAAATGGTCATATATAGCATCGTGAGAGCGGCCGAGCATGCCAGGAGCTAGCTGTGCTTGTCCACCCTGGGGTATTAAAAAGACACACACGTATCATACAAGGGAGATAAGATTGAAACCTTGAAATTAATATTGTAGGAACAAAACTCAACGCCAATGCTGAGCTCTAGCTACATATATAGGATGCAAGATCCAATATGCTAAAGAACCACATATTATTTGACATTACATTTGGAAGTATATATAAAAGGTATTCTATTCATGGAATTTATTGAACTCTTGTATATATAGTACGTAGTGGCATCTGATGCAACATTTAGTTTAGACAACTGCGATGAAAATAGTCAGAGCCAGTAGTACCTGCATAGAGAGAGAGAGAGAGAGAGAGAGAGAGAAGTGAGTAGAGGAAAACTATCATGTTGTCATGCATATGAGTTAGTGAAAAAAAGTTTTATTCTTTAATAATATAATAAGGAAGAAGAACGATGAATTTTAATATATGTGTGCACACTACCGGAATCAATAGCTTCGCCGAGTGCCGGAAGCACTCGGCGAAGCCCTAAAAACACTCGGCAAAGGCTTTGCCGAGTGTAACACTCGGCAAAGAAGGCTCGGCAAACAGTGCATCGGCAAAGACTTCTTTGCCGAGTACTTTTTCTCGGGCACTCGGCGAAGATCTTTGCCGAGTGTCAGGGAGCACTCGGCAAAGAAAAGCGACCGTTACGGCGCCGGTTGACGGAGACGGCGGCTTTGCCGAGTGTCACCGTTGACACTCGGCAACGAAGATATCTTTGCCGAGTGTCCTCCTGGCAGCACTCGGCAAAGCCGCCTTCTTTGCCGAGTGCCATTTGGGACACTCGGCAAAGAGCCCGCCAGGGAGGGTCCCCATGTCAGGCTCTTTGCTGAGTGTCCCAATTGGCACTCGGCAAAGACGACCTCTTTGCCGAGTGCCAGCGACATAACACTCGGCAAAGAACCTAAGCCGGTGCCCAGGTCTGTGCTCTTTGCCGAGTGTTTTGACCCAGACACTCGGCAAAGAGCCTCTTTGCCGAGTGTTACACTCGGCAAAGTGACCAGTATGTACCTTTTTTATTTGATTTTTGTTTTCCATCCACACAAACAGAAGATATCACATATATATCACATATATACATCACAGATATCATCACAGACATAAATAGCCAACACAAACATAAAACCGTGACCACAAACATAAATATCCATCACAAACATAAGTGTTCAACACAAGTATTAAACACAAACATAAGTCTCAAACGTCGCAAGCTCTCACATAAGTATCAAACAGAAACATAAGTATTATACATAAGTTGTGAAGTCTAAAACAACGACTCATGGAGGTGGGCGGTTTGGCCGGGGTTGCGTTGGGGTGAACCCTTCCGGAGGGTTGTTGGATGCCGCCCCAGATTGGCCCTGCACAAAGAAGAGATAGCATGTGTTATACCAGATGCATTACAAACATCTAACTACAATTTTGGTACTCACAGGAGTGTGGAAGAGAGTAGGGTCAACTGGGGGAACAATGGAGGTGGCGGAGCGATGCCCTGTGCGGCGCCAAGGCTCTGCATGTACTGGAACATCTCCGCCATCCTCTGATCAGCCGCCGCCCGCTCCGCCATTATCCTCGCCTCCATCTCTTCTAGTTGGGTCTGTAATATTACAAGCCAACGTTATAGTAACTCAAAGACTAGGTATATAACTAAAGGAAGGACGAGTTACAGAAGCACTAACCTCGAGTTGTGAAATGCGATGCTGTGAGCTGTCGTGCCGAGGTCGAATGGCTGGGCTCGAGCCAGTGCTCCTTGCTCTCACCTGAGACAGAGTGGGAGTGGAGGACGAGTCGATTGCCCCGTCGGCAATCCAGTACCGCCCATGTCTCTTGCCTCCTCCGACCCTCATGAGCACATCGGGGTCGATAGGCTCGGTGCTCGGATCATAGTCTGGGCCATGGACCTCCTGCGCCATGGCGGTGTAGTCATGGAGGCGGCTGTAGACGGCGGGGTTGGTGTAGGCCTCGGGCCCGTCATCCGGGTTGTAGGTGACGTCGGACGTCGCCTTACCCTTATGGGCCATAGCATAGGCCGAGAAGGTGGAACAAGGCCTGCCACCATGTGACGCCGACTGCAACGAAAACCAACGAGATAGTTAGAAATAATATCTAACTTAGTGCTATATATCGAAATAAAAAGGTGGCGTACCCATGCTTCGGCATATTGGCCCAGGCTCCGGTTGCCTTGGTGGTGCGAGGGCCCTTGCATCTGCAAACGCCGTTCCCGGCTAGCTGTGTGCACCTCGTCCCACTCAGCCGAACACCACCTATCCACCATCTGCTCCCAGCAGAGAGGATGTGCGGCGCACCAATGTGGAATCACCTGCAAAGTAAACACATAAAGTGCATATCAGAAGATAAAATAAAATTCATGCATGGAGTACTGGTACCAAACATGCATGACTTTACCTGCAGGTACTGCTCCCTGGTCAACGACATGGTTCGGGCTTGAGGTTTGGTCACCTTCTCCCCAAGGACGGAGCCGTGGTAGGTGATGATGGCCTGGATGCGGGCCTCATAGTGCATGTCCACGACGAGCTTCTTACAGCACGTGGTGGCCACCACATCCGCCCTAGCCTCGTATCCAGCATCGCATCTGAAGAAATCCTGCATACAAAAACGATGTATCCATACATTATTTCAAGAATTTGCAACGAATGCGACATATTTTATATTATACTAAGACTTACCCACAGCTCTTGCTTCACCCGCTCCGCCTTGTTATTGAATTCCCTGCCGTCCCGGTCTACTGCATCGGGGGCGACGGCGTAGTGGTCGAAGGTGAAGGCTGGGCCCGTCACTCCGGCGTACTCCACAAGTCCAGGGAAGTGTTCCCTGCACAGCAGGCCGAGGATGTTGTTGGGGGGGCGACGATGACCCCCAGCATAATCCAAAACCGTCCAAGACCTGTCCAAGTGATAAATAAAAAGTATTAGTTTATATTATGATTTTGAACACATAATATGAACAAGAATGAAGAACATAAAGTTACATACCTCTCCCCTTCCGGCCGAATCAACGGCCGTCTGTCCCGAAGTATGGGACGCGGCGGGAGACTCGCGGGGCCTCGCAGGTAGATGCTCCTCGAACTAGAGCCGCCTGAACCTGAGGCGTCCTGCTGCTGGTCGTCGTCGTCCTGCTGGTCGTCGTCGTCCTGAGGCGCTGGCTGCTGCTGCGCTGCCTGCTCTGCCTCATGCTGCTGCGCTGCCTGCTCTGCATCGTCCGCCGTCCTACTCCTCCTCCCCCTCCTCCTCCTCAGGAAACCGCCCACCATATTTGTCCAACAACCTGCAATTAAGAGTAAACAAATAAGCACATATAAAAAGATGTATTTAAAAACAGGTGCGAAATAAAAAGTCATATAGCATTACATCGATTAAAAATAATCTTCATATGTGTCGGGGTTAGCCGGATCAAAACTCTCATCATCACTATCAAGCATTTCAATCTCAACACCATCGGAAGACGCAACCTCATCATTGCCTTCAAGGATTACTAAGTCATTATCATTTTGCACCTCATCATCCTCCTCATCAACAACCATTTCAATATCTACGTCCATTCCGATAGCTTCTGTTAAGTCTATCTCAAATCGCCCTTCTAGCCCATCTTCTTGGAAGAACTCTCCATCATATGTGTCCGGGTCTAAGTTGTAATCTTCATCGTTAGGAACAGGTAACCTCCCATGCGGCGATACCTTATACACAACATCCCAACCCTTAAGATGTTCTTTCGTTTGACACGCATATGGGAGATAATACACTTGTGTGGCCTGTTGGGCCACGATATAGACATCGTCTCCTGCTAAGGTGGAATCTTGTCGAATTTCGACTATCCCAAGATTAGAATGTGTCCGTCTCGTCACTTGAGGGTCAAAACAATGACATTTGAATATCACTGGAGTAAGAGGTTTGGAACCATAAAAATTGAGCTCATATATTTCTTCAATTCGTCCAAAATAATCGACATTGTCAAGCCCCGGCGTAAAGACTCCAGAACACGTTGTTTTCCGATTGGGCCGACTTTGGTCGTAGTGTGTTGTGCGAAAACGGTATCCATTGACGTCATACCCAGAATATTTCTTGACCCTATAAGCAAAGCCGTTGGCTACTTGTCTCAACTCGGCACTCATAGACGGATCTCTTTGGCCCTGCAAGTATTCGCAAGTTAAAAGATGCTAAATTGAGTTCAAAGACGTATCTCTTTTACAAACTAAGCACGTACCTTACGTTTGAACCAGGAAATGAAATCGGGCAACCCATTTCGCGCACCCTTTCTAAGAAGAGCGTCATATTCCTGTGGAGTGGGGTCCCTTGATCGACGCCAGAATTCATGAAGAAATTGTTCCATGTATGGCGTCACCTCTTCAAGGTTGGTCAATACGTATAGCATGATATGTCGCCACTCGTCATGATTCAGGGTCTTGGTGGTCGAGCCACTTGCGCTTCCGAGTTGGCCTCGAAATATGCTAAGGTTCGATTCATTGTCGCCATCATTGTAACGAGGGGGTGGATTATGCACGCTCGGCAGTTTGTCACCATAATAAGTTGTTGTGAAGTTTGAGACCTCCTCTAGAATGTATGCCTCTGCAATGGAAGCCTCGATTTTGCATTTATTTCTACATTTCTTTCGAATAGTCTTTAGACATCTCTCGATTGGATAGCACCAACGTCCCTGCACGGGGCCCCCCATTCGTGCCTCATAGGGGAGATGAAGAATCAAATGCTGCATTGGATTGAAAAAGCCGGGTGGAAATATCTTCTCAAGCTTACACAGTAACACGGGGGCCAATCTTTCCAAGTCTGCAACAACGGTCCGAGACAACTCTTTTGCACAAAGCTGACGGAAGAAATAGCTCAACTCTGAAAGCGCTAGCCAGACATGCTCAGGGACATAGCCTCGAACCATCGCAGGAAGAATCCGTTCAATCCATATGTGGAAGTCATGACTCTTCATCCCTAAGACTCGCATAGTAGATAAGTTCACCCCCCTACTCAGGTTAGATGCATAACCATCAGGGGACATCAACATCTTGATCCACTGAAGTACTTCCTTCCTCTGGGCCCTGCTTAGGGCGAAATCGGCCTTAGGCCTTCTCCATGTCTTTCCGCCACTTGGCGGCTTCATCTCTAGTTTTGGTCTATCACATAACGCTGCTAGATCCACTCTTGCCTTCACATTATCCTTTGACTTATCAGGAATGTCCATAATTGTTGCCCACAGTGCCTCGGCAACATTCTTTTCAGTGTGCATCACGTCAATGTTGTGTGGAAGGAGCAGGTCGTCATAATAGGGGAGCCGAGTCAAGCCAGACTTATGTGTCCACATATGCTGCTCACCATATCCCACAAAACCACCTTCTGTATTGGCCACGAGCCCATCTATCTGTTGACGAATTTCGGCACCAGTCATCGCTGCAGGTGGGCGGTCTGTAACTATGACACCTTTCGTAAAGTTCTTGATGTCTAGGCGGAATGGATGGTCAGCAGGAAGAAATTGTCGATGTTTATCGAAGGACGAATATTTGCCACCCTTTTTCAACCAAATGAACATGAGAGCTTCCTTGCAAACTGGGCATGGGAACTTACCGTGAACACACCAGGCACAAAATAGCCCATAGGCCGGTAAGTCATGCATGGAGTACTGGTACCAAACATGCATTCTGAAGTTTGTCTTGGTAGCTCGGTCAAACGTCCATACCCCTTCCTCCCAGGCACGTACCAATTCATCGATCAAAGGCTCCATGTACACGCCCATTTTGTTCCCCGGGTGTCCGGGAATTATCAACGACACGAATATATTCTGCCTTTGAAAGCACACACCAGGGGGGAGATTGATTGGGATAACAAACACGGGCCAACATGTGTACGGGGCAGCGCTCGTTCCATAGGGATTGAACCCATCTGTGGCCAACGCAACACGTACATTACGAGCCTCTTCGGCTTTCTCACGGTGAATGTCATCAAAGTGTTTCCATGCTTCACCATCTGATGCGTGCACCATCTTGTCAGGATTGTATCGTTTTCCATTTTTGTGCCAAGTCATCTGTTTCGCGGATTCCTCTGTCATGTACAGACGCTGGATCCTCGGTACGAACGGAAGGTGTCGTACGATTGTCAAGGGGATGTCGAGCTGCCTCTTTTGTCCATCACCAGAGTCTACCTCCATAAACCTAGACGAATTACACTTGGGACAGTACTTTGCCTCCGCGTATTCTTTCCTAAATAGCACGCAGCCCTTCGGACAAGCATGAATCTGCTCATACGTCATCTTGAGTGCACGAAGTAGTTTCTGTGCCTCGTACATGCTCTTTGGCAGAACGTGATCATCCGGAAGCAGACTCCCAATAACCGTCAACAAGCCATCGAATGCGTCTCTACTCATGCTATACTGCGACTTGAACGCCATTACACGCCCAATGGCATCCAGTTGAGAAACCTTTGTCTGGCCGTGAAGGGGCTTCTGTGCCGCGTCGAACATGTCGTAGAACGCTTTTGCAGTCGGCTCTGGCTCGTCATCCATACATCCTCCCGTGTACTGTGCCTCCTGATAGTCGTTCAACATATCTGCTACCCCCGCATCCGCGTCATAATCCTCGACACGTTGTCTCAGCACCTCCTCTCTCGTACGATGCGCTTCACCATGAAATATCCACCGAGTATAGCCCGGCGTAAATCCATTCTTCCAAATATGTTCTACCATGGTCTTCTTTGGTTTTCTTTTCCGGTTGTCACATTTGCTGCACGGGCATGGGACTAGACTCGCTCCTTTAGCAGCTTCGCCATATGCCCGTTCAACGAAATCATCGGTCTTTCTAATCCATTCAGTAGTGACATCGTTTCTTCCTCTACGCCTCGTGTACATCCACTCACGTTGCTCCATCCTATAACATATTTAACCAAAGCCTATCAACAAAAAAATCCGGCAGCACCTCCCCTGCACGGGGAGGTTTTCAAAGCCTGTAAATATAAGTAGCAGCACGATGGCTGACATCCACACATATACATATCCACACATATATATTAATGCCTAAATAACCATATAAACAATTAGAAGACTTACCTAATGCATGCAAAGTGAGGACTAAAAACCTAACTCTATTTCACAATACACAATCACACACAAAAAACCTAATTCTATTTCACAATACACAATCACAATACACAACCACACATATACATTTATTTGATAATAGTTAGCAACTAAAATGTAAAAATTAGTTTATACCTATTTGCTCGGCGTGGACGGTGCACGACAGCGAACGGGCGTGACGGCGTGGAGGTCGTGAGCGGTTGACGGCGTGGAGGTCGTCGGCGCGGGTTCGTCGGTGGTCGTGGGCGGCGCGCGGGCGCGCGGCGAGCGGCAGGCGCACGGGCGCGCGGCGAGCGGGTGGCGCGGGCGCGCGGCGAGCGGGCGGCGCGGGCGCTTGGGCGTGCGGGCGGCGCGGGCGCACAGGCGCGCACGGGCGCGCAGGCCGGCGGCGAGGTGGTCGGCGGCGGGTGGCGGCGAGCGGGCACGGGCGCGCAGACCGGCGGCGAGCGGGCGGCGCGGGCGTGCAGCGAGTGTGAGCGTGAGTGAGAGAGAGAACAGGGAGAAGCCGTTGGATCGGCTAAGTTCATGTTCTTTGCCGAGTGCCCGCGATGCGGCACTCGGCAAAGATTTTTTTTTATTTTTAAAAAAGGATTTGCCGAGTGCCAGATCGGCGGCACTCGGCAAAGACGCCTTCTTTGCCGAGTGCCATCCGGGGCACTCGGCAAAGACTACTTTCCTATTCTTTGCCGAGTGCCACCCGAGGACACTCGGCAAAGCCCACTTTGCCGAGTGTCTACCACTCGACACTCGGCAAAGTACATTTGAATTTTTTCTTGTTTTCAGCATCAAACTTTTTGTGGTATGTTTCTAAACTATATAGACCTACATGTATCATTTTGGGACAATTATAGTAGTGTTTGCAATATTTAGTAGATTTAGTTCGTTTATTTGAATTTCTTCGGAAAATTCAAATTTGAACTGCAGGTCACTCGAAACTTGGAAAACCGTGCATGAAAAAATGATATTCATGATACTTAGCATAAGTTACGACCGATTTTAGAAGTGTACCGGAAACTTCGAGCAACGTGCTCACTAAACATGGTCGTGAACTTGGCATCCACGTGTTTAAAAATTGTATAAAACACAAATAAAGTCAGAAAATCATGAAACTTGTCCCCGTGTCATGATATCACATGTATAGGCTGTGATAAAAATTTTAGAGTATTTGGAGAAAGTTGTGAGACACTATGTGTAGAAACCTAAGAGATCCACATTAAAACTCTATGATTTCATGTGTAGTCCTCTTAGGTTTCTACACATAGTGTCTCACAACTTTCTCCAAATACTCTAAAATTTTTATCACAGCCTATACATGTGATATCATGACACGGGGACAAGTTTCATGATTTTCTGACTTTATTTGTGTTTTATACAATTTTTAAACACGTGGATGCCAAGTTCACGGCCATGTTTAGTGAGCACGCTGCTCGAAGTTTCCGGTACACTTCTAAAATCGGTCGTAACTTATGCTAAGTATCATGAATATCATTTTTTCATGCACGGTTTTCCAAGTTTCGAGTGACCTGCAGTTCAAATTTGAATTTTCCGAAGAAATTCAAATAAACGAACTAAATCTACTAACGATTGAATCTCTGTTATAATTGTCCACAAATGCTACATGTAGGTCTACATAGTGTAGGAACATACCACAAAAAGTTTGGGAGACAAAATCAAAAAAATAAAAATATACTTTGCCGAGTGTCTAGAGGTGACACTCGGCAAAGAGTTCTTTACCGAGTGCTAGATGTGTGACACTCGGCAAAGAATCCTCTTTGCCGAGTGCCAGCCGCTGGCTCTCGGCAAAGACTGACGGCCCTTTGCCGAGAGCCCCCTGTGCCGAGTGTTTGACACTCGGCAAATCAGTCTTTGCCGAGTGTCTTTCTGTGCCGAGTGTCCAGCACTCGGTAAAGAGCCTCGTTGCCGAGCGTCTGGTTTTACCGAGTGCAGCACTCGGCAAAGCCTTCTTTGCCGAGTGCCCGACAAAAGGCACTCGGCAAAGATTTCAACACTCGGCAAAGCCTCGGATTCCGGTAGTGGCATATGCATGCTGCGTGCTGGACACGACGATGCTTTTGACTGTTCTAGCAGCATATCATATATAGACTTACGCATTGACCTATATATCTAGCTCGCGTCAATGCAAGCTAGATATATAAAATTATTGTTTCAGCACGTACTCAATAATAATCTAGTACAACAACAACCATCTCGTCATAGAGGCGTACGTACCGTACCTACCATTAATTACTCTCTTGGGTATAGAATACATGAATATCAAGTGTGTATATGACATCAGTGCCAGTGCTACTGATGGAACTTGAGAAGTTGATGGTGCCATGGGCATTAGCAAATGCTCCAGTACCACCAATAATGGACCACTGGCCGCTAGGATTTGTGCTAACGATCCCCAACACCTGAAGAATGGACCCTGCAAACCTATTAAATGAACACGTACGAGCATCAAGTACGTATGATATTAATTATAGTGAAATAAATAAGCTAAAACTGATAGGAATTAATATATCTTACCAGTCGCCATTATTCTCAAAGGCAAAGATGTGTGAAGTATACCAACTGGTGACGGTCTGACCCGCCTGTATATGGTAGCCATGCGCACGTCCAACAATGTTTTGGTTCGGATCCGGCCCACTAGTCAGGAACCAGTCATCGACGTAAATCTGGCCAAACCCAATAGGCTGGCTTGGCATTATCACACCTACTTCGTTTGGCTTGGGGACGTTTGGCCACGCTGGGTATTGGTGCAAGTAGATGTGCAAGCGAGTCTCGTTTTCCTTGGGACAGTTGTATGGACACAGTAGTGACGGCACCTGCTGCAAGGATGATGGCAGAGCACCATAATCTGTGGAGGAGCTTGCTATGTCCAGGACTGCTAGCAGCGAAAGCATTAGAAATACCATGGTGGCGGAGCTAGCAGCAGCTATTAATGTAGCCATGAAAAGAGTTGCTCTAGCTAGTACTTAGCTTAGGGGTCCGTCCAATTCAAAGGATAGATGGAAGTGAAGGAGATGGCGTATTTCTTGCCTCAAAGTGCTGCTATTTATACATGCATGCATGCATGCATGGAGTGAGAGATTAGTCTGGCTGGGAACTTGCCATGTCTAGCAGCGAGAGCATAAGAGCATTAGAAATAGCATGGTGGCGGAGCTAGCAGCTATTAATGTAGCCATGAAAAAGAGTTGCTCTAGCTAGTACTACTTAGCTTAGGGGTCCAATTCAAAGGATAGATGGAAGTGAAGGAGATGGCGTATTTCTTGCCTCAAAGTGCTGATATTTATACATGCATGGAGTGAGAGATTAGTCTGGCTGGGAACTCAATATATACTACTATATATGCATGCATGTATATGTATATTTATTCGAACAGTTGGTCCGTCCTTGCATTATATTATTGCTAGGCAGATTATATACGTATTCATGCATCTTGCTGAATTGTATATATACGAGATGGCGATGGGATCTGATGGTGCTTCTAATAATATATATAATTCCTTCTGGCTATTAATTTATTTACTAGCTGAATGCCCGTGCGTTGCAACGGGAATATATAATACCAGTATACTACGATAACTTATATACAAAATCTGTGTTATATTGTTAGGAGAAAATGTTTCATAATCAATTTGTGATCCTAGTCATACATAAATTTTGTTATTTTAATCTAGTTATTTCACCACTACATTGCAACCATCAGTATCATGCAGACTTCGATATATGCCACGATTTATATGGTCTCATCATTGGAGAGCACGTTCCACACATGCCGGAAAAATTCCCTCGTACATCGTTAGTCATCAGACACGCACCACCATATGCTCTTGCTTAAACAAAAATGTAAGTGTGTATGTGTTTGCGAAGAGAATTAAAGGCAGACCAGCACAAAAGCTACCCTGACGGTGGCGAGGATGACGAACTGGTCACTGTTGTTGATCCTCCTCTGTGTCACCTCCGGCGCCAAGATGACGCCACAATCCTCGATATAGTAGTCGTCGAACGCACGCGACATGACGAGTACTGATGACTCTTGGTTGGGCTGCCAAACGAAGTGCATCCCGGGCTCATCAGCGAGGTAGTACCCCTGGCCGTTGCACCACCGGATGCGCTATTCCACTACATACATCATGTTCGAGGACACTCACACAATGTCAGCAACGTCCATCGTCCCAGCGCACAAGAATTCATGTCCGGTCAGTAGCGACTTACGTGACAGGTTGGGCTTCAGGTGGACGATGAGCTGGACGGCATGATGGCGTCGTCGTCGGATGCGGTGTCCAGAACAACCCGAGAGTCGTCGACGTTGGCGACAACCATGAGGCCCCCCTGCTTAACGATGGGGACTGCGTTCAAGCGGCGGCTTCGCGGGAGCTTGTCGTACACAGCGGCGCATGCGACCACGTAAGACTGCTTTTAGAGGTCAAACTGACAGTTGCCAAGCTTCTTCTCGTCATCGATGAGCGACGACAACGCGAGTGCCTCCTGCTCATGGAGTTTGTTCGGGGTTTGAAGTAGAAAACATGGATTCATGCTTGGCGTTGGTTTATGAAAATGACTCACAAGTCTGATCCATGGAAAAAATATTACGAAGAAAAAATTTCACACATGCAAAAAAGGGAATTTAAGTATAATGCATTATTCAAACAAAAGAAATAGCATGAAAAGCTCTTCTTTAAATAATATTACCTCCATCCAAAAATATAATTCAAGAATATCGGTGATACTTATCTACTACTACGCATTGTGCAATGGTAGCAAGTGAGCTTGGAGAGAGATGTAGTAGATGTGTTTCCTGTCATAGATGTAGACATAAACACATATAGGTGGGTGCCCGTGCGTTGCAACGGAAACATTTAATATCATGATAACTTATGAACAAATGTGTGTTATACTGTTATGTGAAAATGTTTCGTAATTAATTTGTGATCCTAGCCATACATAAATTTTGTTATTTCAATCTAACTATTTCATCACTACATTGCAACCAACAGTACCGTGCAGACTTCTATACATGATAGCTGAATGCCCGTGCGTTGCAACGGGAATATATAATACCAGTATACTACGATAACTTATATACAAAATATGTGTTATATCGTTATGAGAAAATGTTTCATAATCAATTTGTGATTCTGGCCATACATAAATTTTGTTATTTATAATCTATCTGTTTCACCACTACATTGCAACCATCAGTATCATGCAGACTTTGATATATATCACGATTTGTATGGTCTCATTATTGGAGAGCACGTTTCACACATACCGGAAGAAATTCACTCGTACATCGTTAGTCATCGGACACGTACCACCATACGCTTTTGCTTAAACAAAAAGGTAAGTGTGTGTTTGCAAGACTAATGGTCAAACATCGTATAACCATAAAGTTAGAATACTATATTAATATATTAAATAAATTAATCCAATAGACATAGATTAACCTAATTAACATAGGATAAATAAATATCTAATTATAAAAGTATGAAACATGGTATAATCAATGTTGTTACTGCGTAGTAAATATTCATACGAGACTAACACAACTGGAACGATTCAATTTGGAATTAAAATGGGGAAGTTACGAATTTCCAAAGTTTCTATGTATTTGATATAGGATTAATTAGGAAATCAATTTTATTGTTGTTTTCATGACAAAACAGAGGTATTATGTGATAAAAATAATATTACAGAATTATAGAAATTGGAATGAACTCATTTGGATTTAATATGAAATTTCCATGAATTAAATGGGTTTCTTCAATTATTTTTAAACTAAAAATCAATTTCTAAACTCCTTTTCTCTATTTTCTTTATTTCCTGGACTGCGTCCCAAATTCCAGAAAGATCAGGGGCCAAGCTATAAATGTTTTTCTAGACTCAGTGAGCATACAGAGTGGACGGTGGGTTAAACACAAAAGACGTCTTAGTTGAAGTTGTACACAATTCAACATGAGTCATGTTGGCTAGAGGGTGGAAGGCTAGGCATTTTGCTCAATAGATCTAAGGTTCAATCCTTGGGAAGCTACGATTTGATTTTTTTGCGCGCGGAACGGGGGAGGGCAGAACGGCAGAACGATAGACTACTCTTACCTTCTTAATAAGTAGTATAGATTATTGGACTGATTTACGTATCTCCATTATTCTCTTACCTTCTTAATAAGTAGTATAGATTATTGGACTGATTTACGTATCTCCATTATTTGAGTGTATATATATATATATATTCACCTTGCTTTTGACCGCTACAATACGTGAAACAATTATTGAATTTAGAACAAAGGAATCCTAAGTTTTGGTTATAATTATATTCAGGGGTACTTAACTATGTGTGGCTTAGAATTTATTGTACTGCATCTACACTACCGGAAACGAGCGCTTTGCCGAGTGCCCGAAGCACTCGGCAAAGCCTTAAAAACACTCGGCAAAGGTTTTGCCGAGTGTGGCACTCGGCAAAGAAGGCTCGGCAAACAGTGCATCGGCAAAGCCTTCTTTGCCGAGTACTTTTTCTCGGGCACTCGACAAAGAGGTTTGCCGAGTGCCAGGGAGCACTCGGCAAAGAAAAGCAGCCGTTATGGCGACGGGTGACGGAGACGGCGTCTTTGCCGAGTGTCTGCCCAGCGGCACTCGGCAAAGAACCCGCCAAGGAGGGTTCTCATGTTAGGTTCTTTGCCGAGTGCTACGTACGACACTCGGCAAAGCGTGATTCTTTGCCGAGTGTCAGAGACATTACACTCGGCAAAGAACCTATACCGGTGCCCAGGTCTTGGTTCTTTGCCGAGTGCTATGGTCTTGACACTCGGCAAAGAACCTCTTTGCCGAGTGTAACACTCGGCAAAGTGACTAGTATGCACCTTTTTTATTTGTTTTTTGTATTCCATCCACACAAACAAAAGATATCACATATATATCACATATATACATCACATATATCATCACAAACATAAATAGCCAACACAAACATAAATATTCATCACAAATATAAGTGTTCAACACAAGTACCCAACACAAACATAAGTCTCATACGTCTCAAGCTCTGACATAAGTATCCAACTCAAACATAAGTGACTAACACAAGTTTTGAAGTCTTCAAACACACAAACATAAGTATTCAACACTGAAAACATAAAACTCATGGAGGTGGGCGGTTGGTCTGGTGCTGCGTTGGGCTGAACCCTTCAGGAGGGTTGTTGGATGCGGCCCCATATTGACCCTGCACAGAGAAGAGATTGCATATGTTATACCAGATGCATACCAACATCTAACTACAATTTTGACTCACAGGAGTATGGAACACAGCAGGGTCAACTGCAGGGAACAATGGAGGTGGCAGAGCGAAACCCTGTGCCGCGCTAAGGCTCTGCATGTACTGGAACATATCTGCCATCATCTGATCAGTCGCCGCCCGCTCCGCCATTATCCTCGCCTGCATCTCTTCTAGTTGGGTCTGTAATATTACAAGCCAACATTATAGTAACTCAAAGAGAAGGTATATAATTCAAGGAAGGACGAGTTACAGAAGCACTAACCTCGAGTTGTTGTATGCGCTGCTGTGAGCTGTCGTGCCGAGCTCGTATGGCTGGACTCGAGCCCGTGCTCCTTGCTCTCACTTGAGACAGAGTGGGAGTGGAGGACGAGTCGATTGCCCTGTCGGCAATCCAGTACCACCCATGTCTCTTGCCTCCTCCGACCCTCATGAGCACATCGGGGTCGATCGGCTCGGTGCTCAGATCATAGTCTGGGCCATGGACCTCCTGCGCCATGGTGGTGTAGTCATGAAGGCGGCTGTAGACGGCGGGGTTGGTGTAGGCCTCGGGCCCGTCATCCGGGTTGTAGGTGACGTCGGAGTCGCCTTGCCCTTATGGGCCATAGCATAGGCCGAGAAGGTGGAGCAAGGCCGGCCACCATGTGACGCCGACTGCAAGCCGTTGGCTACTTGTCTCAACTCAGCACTCATAGACGGATCTCTTTGGCCCTGCAAGTATTCGCAAGTTAAAAGACGCTAAATTGAGTTCAAAAACGTATGTTTTTTACAAACTAAGCACGTACCTTACGTTTGAACTAGGAAATGAAATCGGGCAACCCATTTCTCGCACCCTTTCTAAGAAAAGTGTCATATTCCTGTGGAGTGGGGTCCCTTGATCGACGCCAGAATTCATGAAGGAATTGTTCCATGTATGGTGTCACCTCTTCAAGGTTGGTCAATACATATAGCATGATATGCCGCCACTCTTCATGTGTCAGGGTCTTGGTGGTCGAGCCACTAGCGCTTCCGAGTTGGCCTCGAAATATGCTAAGGTTCGATTCATTGTCACCATCATTGTAACGAGGGGGTGGATTATGCACGCTCGGCAGTTTGTCACCATAATAAGTTGTTGTGAAGTTTGAGACCTCCTCTAGAATGTATGCCTCTGCAATGGAAGCCTCGATTTTGCATTTATTTCTACATTTCTTTCGAATAGTCTTTAGACATCTCTCAATTGAATAGCACCAACGTCCCTGCACGGGGCCCCCCATTCGTGCCTCATAGGGGAGATGAAGAATCAAATGCTGCATTGGATTGAAGAAGCCGGGTGGAAATATCTTCTCAAGCTTACACAGTAACACGGGTGCCAATCTTTCCAAATCTGCAACCACGGTCCGAGATAACTCTTTTGCACAAAGCTGACGGAAGAAATAACTCAACTCTGAAAGCGCTAGCCAGACATGCTCAGGGACATAGCCTCGAACCATCGCAGGAAGAATCCGTTCAATCCATATGTGGAGGTCATGACTCTTCGTCCCTAAGACTCGCATAGTAGATAAGTTCACCCCCTACTCAGGTTAGCTACATACCCATCAGGGGACATCAACATCTTGATCCACTGAAGTACTTCGTTCCTCTGGGCCCTGCTTAGGACGAAATCGGCCTTAGACCTTCTCCACGTCTTTCCGCCACTTGGCAGTTTCATCTCTAGGTTTGGTCTATCACATAACGCTGCCAGATCCACTCTTGCCTTCATGTTATCCTTGGACTTATCAGGAATGTCCATAATCGTTGCCCACAGTGCCTCGGCAACATTCTTTTCAGTGTGCATCACGTCAATGTTGTGTGGAAGGAGCAGGTCATCATAATAGGGGAGTCGAGTCAAGCCAGACTTATGTGTCCACATATGCTGCTCACCATATCCCATAAAACCACCTTCTGTATTGGCCACGAGCCCATCTATCTGTTGACGAATTTCAGCACCAGTCATCGTTGCAGGTGGGCGGTCTGTCACTACGACACCTTTTGTAAAGTTCTTGATGTCTAGGCGGAATGGATGGTCAGCAGGGAGAAATTGTTGATGTTTATCGAAGGACGAATATTTGCCACCCTTTTTCAACCAAATGAACCTGAGAGCTTCCTTGCAAACTGGGCATGGGAACTTACCGTGAACACACCAGGCACAGAATAGCCCATACGCCGGTAAGTCATGCATGGAGTACTGGTACCAAACATGCATTCTGAAGTTTGTCTTTGTAGCTCAGTCATACGTCCATACCCCTTCCTCCCAGGCACGTACCAATTCATCGATCAAAGGCTCCATGTACACGCCCATTTTATTCCCCGGGTGTCCGGGAATTATCAACAACACGAATATATTCTGCCTTTGAAAGCACACTCTAGGGGGGAGATTGATTGGGATAACAAACATGGGCCAACATGTGTACGGGGCAGCGCTCATTCCATAGGGATTGAACCCATCTTTGGCCAACGCAACACGTACATTACGAGCCTCTTTGGCTTTCTCACGGTGAATGGCATCAAAGTGTTTCCATGCTTCACCATCGGATGCGTGCACCATCTTGTCAGGATTGTATCGTTTTCCATTTTTGTGCCATGTCATCTGTTTCGCGGATTCCTCTGTCATGTACAGACGCTGGATCCTCGGTATGAATGGAAGGTGTCGTAGGATTGTCAAGGGGATGTCGAGCTGCCTCTTCTGTCTATCACCAGAGTCTACCTCCATGAACCTAGACGATGTACACTTGGGACAGTACTTTGCCTCCGCGTATTCTTTCCTAAATAGCACGCAGCCCTTCGGACAAGCATGAATCTGCTCATACGTCATCTTGAGTGCACAAAGGAGTTTCTGTGCCTCGTACATGCTCTTTGGCAGAACGTGATCATCCGGAAGCAGGCTACTAATAACTGTCAACAAGCCATCGAATGCGTCTTTACTCATGCTATACTGCGACTTGAACGCCATTACACGCCCAATGGCATCCAGTTGAGAAACCTTTGTCTGGCCGTGAAGGGGCTTCTGTGCCGCGTCGAACATGTCGTAGAACGCCTTTGCAGTCGGCTCTGGCTCGTCATCCATACATCCTCCCGTGTACTGTGCATCTTGATAGTCATTCAACATATTCGCTACCCCCGCATCCGCGTCATAATCCTCGACACGTTGTCTCAGCACCTCCTCTCTCGTACGATGTGCTTCACCATGAAATATCCACCGAGTATAGCCCGGCGTAAATCCATTCTTCCAAATATGTTCTACCATGGACTTCTTTGGTTTTCTTTTCCGGTTGGCACATTTGTTGCACGGGCATGGGACTAGACTCGCTCCTTTAGCAGCTTCGCCATATGCCCGTTCCACGAAATCATCAGTCTTTCTAATCCATTCAGTGGTGACATCGTTCCTTTCTCTACGGCCTGTGTACATCCACTCACGGTCCTCCATCCTCTAACAGAAAATTTTGGCAGCACCTCCCCTGCACGAGGAGGTTTCAAAATTTTTTGCAAATAAAACTATCAGCACGATGGCTGACATCCACACATAATTCAACGACACAATGGCCGGCAATCAACAATACTCAATATTAACCTAATCATACACGTACATAAATTTAACACAAGAAAACTAAATATTAACCTAATCATACATGTATATAATCAACTCAATTTTAAACCTAATCATACCCGACGGGCGAGACAACGGGTCACAGACGAGACGGCGGGTCGCGGGCGAGGCGGCGGGGGCACGACGTGGGCGCGGGCGGGGGCGCGGCGGCGGCGTGTATACGGCGACGGCGGCGCAGAGTGCGTGAGAGTGAGAGTGAGGGAGAAAGAAGGTTACCAGCGCTATTTACACACGCTTTGCCGAGTGCTCGTGATCTGGCACTCGGCAAAGATTTTTTTATTTTTAAAATATGCTTTGCCGAGTGCCAGATCGGGGACACTCGGCAAAGGAGTCTTTGCCGAGTGTCACCTGGGCGACACTCGGCAAAGATTAATTTACACTTCTTTGCCGAGTGTCACCCAACCGGCACTCGGCAAAGCATACTTTGCCGAGTGTCAACCAGCTGACACTCGACAAAGTACATTTGTATTTTTTTGTCCACCAAACTTTTTGTGGTTTGTTCATACACTATGTAGACCTACATGTACCATTTGGGGACAATTATAACTGTGTTTTCAATATCTAGTAGATTTAGTTTGTTTATTTGCATTTCTTCGAAAAATTCAGATTTGAACTGCAGGTCACTCGAAACTTGGAAAACCGTGCATGCAAAAATGATATCCATGCTACTTAGCACAAGTTACGACCGATTTCAGGAGCGGGCCGGAAACTTCGAGCACCATGCTCACTCAACATGGCCGTGAACTTGCCATCCAGGTGTTTAAAAATTGTATAAAACACAAACAAACTCAGAAAATCATGAAACATGTCCACGTGTCATGATATCATATGTAGAGGCTGTGATAAAAAAATTAGAATATTTGGAGAAAGTTGTGAGACAGTATGTGTAGAAACCTAAGAGAACTACACATGAAATCATGGAGTTTCAATGTGGATCTCTTAGGTTTGTACACATGAAATCATGAAACCTGTCCACGAATTTTTTTTCAAATTTTTATCACAGCCTCTACATATGATATCATGACACGTGGACAGGTTTCTTGATTTTTTGACTTTGTTTGTGTTTTATACAATTTATAAACACCTGGATGGCAAGTTCACGGCCATGTTAAGTGAGCATGGTGCTCGAAGTTTCCGGTCCGCTCCTGAAATCGGTCGTAACTTGTGCTAAGTAGCATGTGTTGGAGACTTGTTCTCAAATGCTATGAATTAAGAACAAGGCAACATAAAATGTTAAATATTAATGCCCTTCGTCCACTGAAGCATTATCTCCCCAAGGATTTAATGAGCTTCGGACGAAGGCCATGAGCAAGATATCACGAAGGTCATACCTTCGTGATTAGAGTTATAAAACAATGTAGAATGAAATATAGAAAATATAAAACATTAGGGAACGATATATCAAAAACACGTAAGATTATTCACATATTTTATTATACAAACCTATATATTAAAACATGATATTTAAGTACATTTATACCTTCGTCTTGGCAGAAAGCAATAATTCCAGCGTAATGTGTCAGCGATTACAAGATTGCGTGAACAGTACAGGGGGTACTGTTCACCTATTTATAGGCACAGGGCGCAGCCTGTGTAAAATCATATTTATGCCCTTTACAATCGACTACAATAATGACACAGCACATCATGGGTCTTTAGGTCATTTCATCTTTAAGTCGGTTCACCCCTTCGACTTGAGACATGTCACTGTGCCGAAGCTTTATAGGCGATAGCTTCGGCGCTGCTTTTGAGAGGATCTGCCGAAGGTGTTTTCTTTCTTTAGGATCTTCGGCTACGAAGCATACCCCCAACAGTAGCCCCTTCGCGGTGCTAGATCGTTTTTCGTAACGAGCTAGATCCGTGAAAAAGTATTCTAGGCTTCGGGATGCCGAAGATCCGAAAAACACCTTCCCTGAGCTCGTTGGCGAGAAATGATTAAACTAATGCGCGCGTGAGGTGGCCCCATCTTGCAGCAGTTATGCGCGCCCTGGCGATTCACCTTCTCGGACCCTATGGCCCACCGTTCAGTGAGTGCGGGTGGCTGTTTGTCCGGTGCCGAAGACCTTGACGATTCACCTTCCCACCTGCGGCACTATATAAATAGACGGGTAGGTGTGAAGTTACCACAGCATTCATTGCTATTGCTCTGTTTTGCTGCCAAAATATTAACCAAAGCCGAAGCTTGCTTGCTGCATCCTCAACCGAAGCTATTTATTTTGCTCAAGCTTCGTAACAAGAAAGAGCTTCGGCAAAGTTAAGAAAAATTTTCAACTTTATTCGAAAAACAAGAAATTCAATCATCAGATGGCCAGAGTATGTTCCACAGCTAGGGTTACTCGCGACGGAGAGGAAGCCGAAGGTGCTGAAACTGCCCCTATCTCTGAAGTGATGAAGCGTTCAGGGCTGGTAGTATCAGAGGATGCACCTACCGCTGAAGTTGAGCAGGCTGATGCCGAGGAACTTGAGTCTGAAGATGATTACAGTGCAGTGCCAACTAAACCCAGCCACCTGGAGTTCGGGAAATCCACCATTTCCGAAGATGATTTGCCTAAGCTGATGAATTTGGGCTATTTTAGTGAAGCGAAGAAAGAGCTGGTTCGTTTTGGTGGTCGAAAAGATGAAGTAGTGGTCTTCAAAAGTTTCTTTAAAGCTGGTTTAAGATTTCCTTTAAACAAGATGATTGCCGATGTATTGAAGAAGTTTGGGATCTATCTTCATCAGCTAACTCCTAACGCTATCGTTAGGCTTAGCGTTTATATCTGGGCTCTCCGAAGCCAAGGGGTGGAGCCATTTGCCGAAGGCTTCTGCCGAGTGCACGAGCTTCATTATCAGACGAAAGCTAGAGGAGATGGGCTTCATGAAAACTTTGGCTGCTACAATTTTGCCTATCACAAGAATACAAAATTTCCAGTGATTAGCTACCGAAGCAAGTGGCCAGCTGGCTGGAAGTCTGAGTGGTTTTACATCACAGTTGACGAAGAAAAGGAGAAGCTGATCCAGAGTCCGCTAGAACTGATCTTCGGAGAGACCAGACCCCAGTGCAACATGACACCAGGGAGTCCAAGCCAAATTGCTCTGGCTGAATTTCGAGTTATTGCAGAGCATATCTGTCGGGTACCGTAATTAGGGGTACCCCCAACACTCCTAAACACGGCTGGTAAGCACCCTCTGCACAAACCACAAAGACTGATGGGCACGGTTCAGGACAAGGCCTCGTCTACCAAGGGACGCAACCTCGCCTCGCCCGAGCCCGGCCTCGGGCGGGAACAGTAGTCCCGGACGAATTCACGTCTCGCCCGAGGGCCTCCTCTGGTAGTGGGCGCACCCTCAGCTCGCCCGAAGCCCAGCTCGGGCAGGCTTCGTCGTGAAGCAACCTTGGCCAAATCGCCTTACCAACCGACCGTATCGCAAGAGCATTCAATGCGAAGATCGCCTGGCACCTTATCCTGACACGCGCGCCGCAGTCGGCAAGGTCGAAGTGACCGCAGTCACTTCACCCTTTTACTGACCGATCTGACAGGAAAACAGCGCCGCTCGCCCCGCTCTGAATGCTGTGCCAACCAGCCGGGCAAGGCTGACAACAGCCAAGTTCAGCTTTGGGCGCAACAGGAAGCTCCGCCTCGCCGGACCTTACGCCTCAGCCTCGGGAGGAGGTCTCCGCCTCGCCCGACCCCAAGACTCGGACCGACCGCGCCACAGGGAATGCATCATTACCCTACCCCTAGGTAGCTCAGGCTACGAGGGAACAAGACCGACGTCCCATCTGGTTCACCCCGGTAACAGGTAATGATGGTTCCCCGCGTGCATCCGTGACGTCGGTGGTTCTCAGCCCCCTACGGAAGCAAGGAGACGTCAGCAGGATCCCAGCCGCACCGCCAGCTGTGCTTCTACAGGGCTCAGGCACTTCTCCGACGGCCACGTTATCGCGTACACAGGGCTCAAGCACTTCTCCGACAGCCACGTTGGCATGTACACAGGGCTCATGCACTTCTCTGCCAGACACGTTAGCGCATAGCTACACCCCCCATTGTACACCTGGACCCTCTCCTTGCATCTATAAAAGGGAGGTTCAGGGCCTTCCTGCGGGAGGGTCGCGCGGGGGACGAGCAAACGAACAGGCTCTCTCTCTCTCTCGTGACGCTTGTAACCCCTACTACGAGCACCCCCAGTGCGAGATAATACAAGCCGCATTTCCCCCTTGTGTTCCATCTTGTGCCAACCCATCTGGGCAGGGGCACGCAGCGATAAATTCACTGGTCGGCTCGGTTGAGGGTCCCCCGGGGTCCGAAACGTCGACAGTTGGCGCGCCGGGTAGGGGCCTGCTGCGTGTTAACGAACACCTTCCCGTTGAGTTCCTGAAAGGGAAATGTGCCCTTGGGCCATTTCTAAGTATTTTGGTGATTTAGTATCCAACACAAGTGCCTAAGTGTAAAAAGGTGGACAAAGTACAAATCAAGGATAAAGGTATGTTTCTCAGACTTAGTACATTGTTTTGTGGACTAATGTATTGTGTCTAAGTGCTGGAAACAGGAAAAATCCAATTGGAAATGTCTTGGCTCGAGCAGCCAAGACTCTGCTGAGTCTGGGAGCACCAGACTGTCCAGTGCGCCAGGCTTGCTCGAGCGAAGTGGTCGCTCTCGGGAATTCACTGGCGACGTACGACTATAATTCACCGGACTGTCCGGTGTGCACCGGACTGTCCGGTGAGCCAACGGTCGGCAGGGCCAACGGTCGGCCGCGCGATCTACGTGGGACACGTGGCCGAGCCAACGGCTAGAAGGGGGCACCGGACTGTCCGGTGCGCCAACGGCTCTCAGGCTGCCAACGGTCGACTGTGCCATTTATGGAAGGAAATCGGGCACCGGGCAGTGTCCGGTGTGCACCGGACTGTCCGGTGCGCCAGTCGACAGAAGGCAAGATCAGCCTTCCTAGATTGCTCTCAACGGCTCCTAGCTGCCTTGGGGCTATAAAAGGGACCCCTAGGCGCATGGAGGAGTACACCAAGAATTCCTACAACATTCCTAAGCACCAAGACATCGATTCCGCGCCTTTGATTCTTTGCGATAGCAATTAGAGCTCTTGCTGAGTGGTGAACTCATTGAGTTGTGTTGTGAGCTCTCGTTGCGACTTGTGTGCGTGGTGTTGCTGTGATTTCTTGTCTTGAGTGCGTTGCTAATCCCTCCCTTGCTCTGTGCCTCTTTGTGAATTTCAAGTGTAAGGGCGAGAGACTCCAAGTTGTGGAGATTCCTCGCAAACGGGATTGAGTAAAGCAAGCAAAACACCGTGGTATTCAAGTGGGTCTTTGGACCGCTTGAGAGGGGTTGATTGCAACCCTCGTCCATTGGGACGCCACAACGTGGAGTAGGCAAGCGTTGGTCTTGGCCGAACCACGGGATAACCACCGTGCCATCTCTGTGATTGATCTTGTTGGTTATTGTGTTTTGTTGAAGATTCCTCTCTAGCCACTTGGCGGTTATTGTGCTAACACTTAACCAAGTTTTTGTGGCCTAAGTTTTTAAGTGTTACAGGATCACCTATTCACCCCCTATCTAGGTGCTCTCAATTGGTATCAGAGTCGTTCTCTTCACAAAGGGACTAACCGCCCGAAGAGATGGATCCTAAGGGGAAGGGTATCGTGATCAACGATAAAGAGAAGGAATCTTTCGTCAACAAGCTGAAGGATGACAAGCCTACCGACTCGGGCTCGGGCCATAAACGGAAAGATGGGAAGAAAAAGAAGACGAGGCGCATCAAGGAGATCGTCTACTACGACGACAGCGATGAGTCTACTTCTTCCCAAAAGGTCGACGACCACAACGACTACGAGAGAAGGAAACCGGTCAATTCGAACTTTTCTTTTGATTACTCTCGTATTCCTCAAAGTACAAATGCTCATTTATTATCTATTCCACTTGGTAAACCTCCTCATTTTGATGGAGAGGACTACGGATTTTGGAGTCACAAAATGCGTAGTCACTTGTTCTCTCTCCATCCTAGTATATGGGAGATTGTAGAGAGTGGAATGCACTTTGATAGTTCGGATAGTCCCATGTTCATTAATGAGCAAATTCATAAGAATGCACAAGCTACTACTGTTCTTCTAGCTTCATTGTGCAGGGATGAATACCACAAAGTGAGCGGCTTGGATAACGCCAAGCAGATCTGGGACACCCTCAAGATTTCACATGAGGGGAACGACGTCACCTTGCTCACCAAGATGGAGTTGGTGGAGGGCGAGCTTGGACGATTCGCAATGATAAGGGGCAAGGAGCCGACACAAACATACAACCGGCTCAAGACCCTTATCAACAAAATAAGGAGCTATGGAAGCACGCGATGGACGGACCACGACGTCGTCCGATTGATGCTAAGGTCCTTTACCGTTCTTGATCCTCATTTGGTGAATAATATTCGTGAGAATCCCAGGTACACCAAAATGTCGCCCGAAGAAGTCCTTGGAAAATTCGTAAGCGGGCGAATGATGATCAAGGAGGCGAGGTACGTGGATGACGCATTGAATGGTCCAATCACCGAGCCTCAACCCCTTGCTCTCAAGGCAACAAGAAGCAAGGAGGCGCTACCTAGCAAGGTGGCACAAATTGAGGCGGCCGGACTTAATGATGAAGAAATGGCCCTCATCATCAAAAGATTCAAGACGGCGCTAAAGGGTCGCAAGGGGCAGCCAAGCAAGACCAAGACAAAGGGGAAGCGCTCATGCTTCAAATGTGGTAAGCTTGGTCATTTTATTGCTAACTGTCCCGACAATGATAGTGATCAGGATCAAGGGAACAAGAGGGAGAAGAAGAAGAACTATAAGAAGGCAAAGGGCGAGGCACATCTTGGCAAGGAGTGGGATTCGGATTGCTCCTCGTCCGACTCCGACAATGAAGGACTCGCCGCCACCGCCTTCAACAAGTCATCCCTATTCCCCAACGAGCGTCACACATGCCTTATGGCAAGGGAGAAGAAGGTATGTACTCGAGACTCTACTTATGCTTCTTCAAGTGAGGACGAATCGAGTGATGAGGATGAAATAGATTATTCATGTTTATTTAAGGGCCTAGATAGAACCAAGGTAGATAAAATTAATGAATTGATTGATGCCTTGAATGATAAGAATAGGCTTTTAGAAAAACAAGAGGACTTGTTGTATGAAGAACATGACAAATTTGTAGAAGCACAAAAATCTCATGCCTTAGAAGTTAAGAGAAATGAAATGCTTTCTTGTGAATTATCTTCTTGCCATGAGACAATTTCTAGCTTAAGGAGCATTAATGATGATTTAAATGCTAAGTTAGAAATAGCTAGTAAATCTACAACTTGTGTAGAAAATGTTGTTATTTGCAATAGATGTAAAGATTTTGATATTGATGCTTGTAGTGAACACATAGCTTCTATTGCAAAATTAAATGATGAAATGGCTAGTCTTAATGGCCAACTTAAGGCTAACAAAAGTGATTTTGATAAACTAAAATTTGCTAGGGATGCCTACACGATTGGTAGACACCCCTCAATTAAGGATGGGCTTGGCTTCAAGAGGGAAGCCAAGAACTTAACAAGCCATAAGGCCCCCATCTCCGCCAAGGAGAAAGGGAAGGCCCCTATGGCAAGTAGTACTAAAAAGAACCATGCTTTTATGTACAATGATAGAAGACAGTCTCATAGGAGTTGCAATTCTTTTGATTCACATGCATATGATTCTTATGCTATGTATACTTCCAGTTCTTCCTATATGCATGGTAGAGATATGCCTAGGAAAAATATTCATCATGTGCCTAGAAAGAATGTTGTTCATATTCCTAGAAAAGTTATGAATGGTCCCTCTACAATTTATCATGCTTTAAATGCTTCCTTTGCTATTTGTAGAAAGGATAGGAAGATAGTTGCTAGGAAATTAGGGGCAAAATGCAAGGGTGATAAAACTTGCATTTGGGTCCCTAAGGAAATTGTGACTAACCTTGTAGGACCCAACAAGAGTTGGGTACCTAAGACCCAAGCCTAAATTTGCCTTGTAGGTTTATGCATCCGGGGGTTCAAGCTGGATTATCGACAACGGATGCACAAACCATATGACGGGGGAGAAGAAGATGTTCACCTCCTACGTCAAGAATAAGGATTCCCAAGATTCAATTATATTCGGTGATGGGAACCAAGGCAAGGTGAAAGGTTTAGGCAAGATTGCAATATCAAATGAGCACTCTATCTCTAATGTGTTTTTAGTTGAGTCTCTTGGATATAATATACTATCTGTCAGTCAATTATGTAATATGGGATATAATTGTCTATTTACAAATGTAGATGTGTCTGTCTTTAGAAGATGTGATGGTTCACTAGCTTTTAAGGGTGTACTAGACGACAAACTTTATTTAGTTGATTTTGCAAAAGAAGAGGTCGGTCTAGATGCAAGCTTAATGGCTAAGACTTGCATGGGCTGGTTGTGGCATCGCCGCTTAGCACATGTGGGGATGAAGAACCTCCACAAGCTTCTAAAGGGAGAACACGTGATAGGTCTAACCAATGTACATTTCGAAAAAGATAGACCTTGTGCAGCTTGTCAAGCAGGTAAACAGGTGGGAGGAGCTCATCACAGCAAGAATGTGATGACCACTTCAAGACCTCTGGAGCTGATGCATATGGACCTCTTCGGACCCGTCGCCTATCTGAGCATAGGAGGAAGTAAGTATGGTCTAGTTATTGTTGATGACTTTTCCCGCTTCACTTGGGTGTTCTTTTTGCAGGATAAGTCTGAAACCCAAGGGACCCTCAAGCGCTTCCTCAGGAGAGCTCAAAATGAGTTTGAGCTCGAGGTGAAGAAGATAAGGAGCGACAATGGGTCCGAATTCAAGAATCTTCAAGTGGAGGAATTCCTTGAGGAGGAGGGGATCAAGCACGAGTTCTCCGCTCCCTACACACCTCAGCAAAATGGTGTGGTAGAGAGGAAGAACAGGACGCTCATAGATATGGCGAGGACTATGCTTTGAGAGTTCAAGACCCCCGAGCGCTTTTGGTCGGAAGCCGTGAACGCGGCTTGCCACGCCATCAACAGGGTCTACCTTCACTGCCTCCTCATGAAGACTTCATATGAGCTGCTGACTGGTAACAAACCCAATGTGTCTTATTTTCGTGTATTTGGGAGCAAGTGTTATATTCTTGTGAAGAAAAGTAGAACCTCTAAATTTGCTCCCAAAGCTGTAGAAGGGTTTTTACTAGGTTATGATTCAAATACAAAGGCGTATAGGGTCTTCAACAAATCATCAGGTTTGGTTGAAGTCTCTAGCGACGTTGTATTTGATGAGACTAATGGCTCTCCAAGAGAGCAAGTTGTTGATCTTGATGATGTAGATGAAGAAGACAACGGCCGCGATACGCACCATGGCGATTGGAGATGTATGGCCTCAGGAACAATTGGAGCAAGATCAACCGTCTTCCTCAACTATGGTGCATTCCCCAACCCAAGATGACGAACAGGTACCTCAAGCGGAGGCGCATGATCAAGGGGGAGCACATGATGTTCAAATTGAAGAAGAAGAAGCACCTCAGGCACCTCCAACCCAAGTTCGAGCGACGATCCAAAGGGATCATCCCGTCGACCAAATATTGGGTGATATTAGCAAGGGAGTAACTACTCGATCTCGATTAGTTAATTTTTGTGAGCATTACTCCTTTGTCTCTTCTAGTGAGCCTTTCAGGGTAGAAGAGGCCTTGCTAGATCCAGACTGGGTGTTGGCCATGCAGGAGGAACTCAACAACTTCAAGCGCAATGAAGTTTGGACACTGGTGCCTCGTCCCAAGCAAAATGTTGTGGGAACCAAGTGGGTGTTCCGCAACAAACAGGACGAGCACGGGGTGGTGACGAGGAACAAGGCTCGATTTGTGGCAAAAGGTTATGCCCAAGTCGCAGGTTTGGACTTTGAGGAGACTTTTGCTCCTGTGGCTAGGCTAGAATCAATTCGTATTTTGCTAGCATATGCCGCTCACCATTCTTTCAGGTTGTACCAAATGGATGTGAAGAGCGCTTTCCTCAACGGGCCGATCAAGGAGGAGGTGTACGTGGAGCAACCCCCTGGCTTCGAGAATGAACGGTACCCCGACCATGTGTGTAAGCTCTCTAAGGCGCTCTATGGACTTAAGCAAGCCCCAAGAGCATGGTATGAATGCCTTAGAGACTTTTTAATTGCTAATGCTTTCAAGGTTGGGAAAGCCGATCCAACTCTTTTCACTAAGACTTGCGATGGTGATCTTTTTGTGTGCCAAATTTATGTCGATGACATAATATTTGGTTCTACTAACCAAAAGTCTTGTGAAGAGTTTAGCAGGGTGATGACGCAGAAATTCGAGATGTCGATGATGGGCGAGTTGAACTACTTCCTTGGGTTCCAAGTGAAGCAACTCAAGGACGGCACTTTCATCTCCCAAACGAAGTACACGCAGGACTTGCTAAAGCGGTTTGGGATGAAGGACGCCAAGCCCGCAAAGACTCCGATGGGAACTGACGGACACACCGACCTCAACAAAGGAGGTAAGTCCGTTGATCAAAAAGCATACCGGTCCATGATAGGTTCTTTGCTTTATTTATGTGCTAGTAGACCGGATATTATGCTTAGCGTATGCATGTGTGCTAGATTTCAATCCAATCCTAAGGAGTGTCACTTAGTGGCTGTGAAGCGAATTCTTCGATATTTAGTCGCTACGCCTTGCTTCGGGATCTGGTATCCAAAGGGGTCTAACTTTGACTTGATTGGGTACTCAGATTCCGACTATGCTGGATGTAAGGTCGATAGGAAGAGTACATTGGGGACGTGCCAATTCTTAGGAAGGTCCCTGGTGTCATGGAATACTAAGAAACAAACTTCCGTTGCCCTATCCACCGCTGAGGCCGAGTATGTTGCCGCAGGACAGTGTTGCGCGCAACTACTTTGGATGAGGCAAACCCTCAGGGACTTTGGCTACAATCTGAGCAAAGTCCCACTCCTATGTGATAATGAGAGTGCTATCCGAATAGCGGAAAATCCTGTTGAGCACAGCCGCACAAAGCACATTGACATCCGACATCACTTTTTGAGAGACCACCAGCAAAAGGGAGATATCGAAGTGTTTCATGTTAGCACCGAGAACCAGCTAGCCGATATCTTAACCAAGCCTCTAGATGAGAAGACCTTTTGCAGGCTGCGTAGTGAGCTAAATGTCTTAGATTCATGGAACTTGGATTGAATTGTAGCATACATATGTTTATGCTTTTGATCATGTTCATTCTGCATTTTGTTGCTTATTATGGTGCTCAAGTTGTACAAACACTCCCTGGACCTCACAAGTCCTTTTTGCAAGTGATGCACATATTTAGGGGGAGCTGTGCTACAACTTGACTCTTTGAGACTAACCATATGCTTGAGTTTGCTTGTTTTAGTCTCAAAGGAGGTTTGAAAGGGAAAAGGTGGACTTGGACCATGAAAGACTTCCACTGCACTCCGATGAGAGGGTAACTTATTCCAAGTTCATCTCATGTACTCTTATTGCCTTGGTGTTCTTATTTGAAGATTTTGGTGAGGCAATGAGGTTAAAGGGCCAAGATTGCTCCCGTTTTGGTGCTTGATGCCAAAGGGGGAGAAAATAAAGGCCAAAGCAATAGATGGATCAGCTACCACTTGAGAAATTTTGAAAATAGTAGATTAGAGGAGCTTTTAGTTTGTCAAAAACTCTTTTATTGTCTCTTAGGTCAAAAGTTGGCCTCATGTGGGGAGAAGTGTTGATTATGGGAAAAGGGGGAGTTTTTGAAATCCTTGATCAAATTTCTTTGGAATACCTCTTTTTATGTCTCTACAAGTGGATTTGACTTAGAGATAGGAATTTGAGTTTGATTTGCAAAAATAAACCAAGTGGTGGCATAGAGTGATCCATATATGTCAAAATTGAATCAAAACAATTTTGAGTTCTTATTTGAATTGATTTTGTACTTGTTCTACTTGCTTTATGTTGTGTTGGCATAAATCAACAAAAAGGGGGAGATTGAAAGGGAAATGTGCCCTTAGGCCACTTCTAAGTATTTTGGTGATTTAGTATCCAACACAAGTGCCTAAGTGTAAAAAGGTGGACAAAGTACAAATCAAGGATAAAGGTATGTTTCTCAGACTTAGTACATTGTTTTGTGGACTAATGTATTGTGTCTAAGTGCTGGAAACAGGAAAAATCCAATTGGAAATGTCTTGGCTCGAGCAGCCAAGACTCTGCTGAGTCTGGGAGCACCGGACTGTCCGGTGCGCCAGGCTGGCTCGAGCGAAGTGGTCGCTCTCGGGAATTCACCGGCGACGTACGGCTATAATTCACCGGACTGTCCGGTGTGCACCGGACTGTCCGGTGAGCCAACGGTCGGCAGGGCCAACGGTCGGCCGCGCGATCTGTGCGGGACACGTGGCCGAGCCAACGGCTAGAAGGGGGCACCGGACTGTCCGGTGTGCACCGGACATGTCCGGTGCGCCAACGGCTCTCAGGCTGCCAACGGTCGACTGTGCCATTTATGGAAGGAAATCGGGCACCGGACAGTGTCCGGTGTGCACCGGACTGTCCGGTTCGCCAGTCGACAGAAGGCAAGATCAGCCTTCCTAGATTGCTCTCAACGGCTCCTAGCTGCCTTGGGCCTATAAAAGGGACCCCTAGGCACATGGAGGAGTACACCAAGAATTCCTACAACATTCCTAAGCACCAAGACATCGATTCCGCGCCTTTGATTCTTTGCGATAGCAATTAGAGCTCTTGCTGAGTGGTGAACTCATTGAGTTGTGTTGTGAGCTCTCGTTGTGACTTGTGTGCATGGTGTTTGAAAGGGAATTAGGCTTACACCTAGTTCCTATATAATTTTGGTGGTTGAATTGCCCAACACAAATCTTTGGATTAACTAGTTTGCTCTAGTGTATAAGTTATACAGGTGCCAAAGGTTCACACTTAGCCAATAAAAAGACCAAGTGTTGGATTCAACAAAGGGCAAAGAGGCAACCGAAGGCTCCTCTGGTCTGGCGCACCGGACTGTCCGGTGTGCCACCGGACAGTGTCCGGTGCACCAGAGGTCTCAGACTCCAACTCTTCTCTTTCGGGAAAATCCAGAGCCGGCGCGCTATAATTCACCGGACTGTCCGGTGTACACCGGACAGTGTCCGGTGCTCCAAAGAAGGCACGGCTCAGGAACTCGCCAGTCTCGGGAATTCGCGAAGGCTGCTCCGCTATAATTCACCGGACATGTCCGGTGTGCACCGGACTGTCCGGTGCGTCCTCGGAGCAACGGCTCTTCGGCGCCAACGGCTACCTGCTGTGCATTTATTGCGCGCGCAGCGCGCGCAGGAGTCAGAGTCGCCCATACTGGCGCACCGGACAGTGAACAATGCATGTCCGGTGCGCCACCGGACATCAAGGCGGGCCCAGAAGTCAGAACTCCAACGGTCAGATTCCAACGGCACTGATGACGTGGCGGGGGCACCGGACATGTCCGGTGTGCACCGGACTGTCCGGTGCGCCATCGAGCAGACAGCCTCCACCAACGGTCAAGTTGGTGGTTGGGGCTATAAATACCCCAACCACCCCACCATTCATTGCATCCAAGTTTTCCACTTCTCAACCACTTACAAGAGCTAGACATTCAATTCTAGACACACCAAAGAGATCAAATCCTCTCCAACTCCACACAAGTCTTTAGTGATTAGCGAGAGAGATTTGCCGTGTTCTTTTGAGCTCTTGCGCTTGGATTGCTTCTTTTCTTTCTCACTTGTTCTTGAGATCATAACTCCATTGTAATCAAGGCAAGAGGCACCAACTGTGTGGTGGCCCTTGCGGGGAAGTTTTGTTCCCGGCTTTGATTAGAGAAGAGAAGCTCACTCGGTCCGAGGGACCGTTTGAGAGAGGGAAGGGTTGAAAGAGACCCGGCCTTTGTGGCCTCCTCAATGGGGAGTAGGTTTGAGAGAACCGAACCTCGGTAAAACAAATCCGCGTGTCTCACTTCATTATTCGCTTGCGATTTGTTTTGCGCCCTCTCTCGCGGACTCGTTTATATTTCTAACGCTAATCCGGCTTGTAGTTGTGTTTATATTTGTAAATTTCAGTTTCGCCCTATTCACCCCCCCTCTAGGCGACTATCAATTGGTATCAGAGCCCGGTGCTTCATTAGAGCCTAACCGCTCGAAGTGATGACGGGAGATCACACCAAGAGGGAGATGGAGACCGGCGACAAGCCCACTACAAGCCAAGGGAGCACTTCATCGGAAGAGTCCCGCACCAAGAGGAAGGAGAAGAAGAAAGTCTCCTCCAAAGGGAAGGAGAAAAGATCTTCTTCACACCACGAAGAGAAGAAGAAGGACTCCTCCAAAGGGAAGGAGAAAATGTCTTCTTCACATCACAAAGAGAAGAAGGAAAAATCCTCTTCCCACAAGCCGCATCGGAGTGGGGACAAGAAGAAGAGGATGAGGAAGGTGGTCTACTACGAGACCGATTCTTCATCGACATCCACCTCCGGCTCCGACGCGGCGTCCGTAACTTCTAAGCGCCAAGAGCGCAAGAAGTATAGTAAGATCCCCCTACGCTACCCTCGCATTTCTAAACATACACCTTTACTTTCCGTCCCATTAGGCAAACCACCAACTTTTGATGGTGAAGATTACGCTAGGTGGAGTGATTTAATGCGATTTCATCTAACCTCGCTCCACAAAAGTATATGGGATGTTGTTGAGTTTGGTGCACAGGTACCGTCCGTAGGGGATGAGAACTATGATGAGGACGAGGTGGCCCAAATCGAGCACTTCAACTCTCAAGCAACAACAATACTCCTAGCCTCTTTAAGTAGAGAGGAGTATAACAAAGTTCAAGGGTTGAAGAGCGCCAAGGAGGTTTGGGATGTGCTCAAAATCGCGCACGAGGGAGATGAGCTCACAAAGATCACCAAGCGGGAAACGATCGAGGGGGAGCTCGGTCGGTTCCGGCTTCGCAAAGGGGAAGAGCCACAACACATGTACAACCGGCTCAAGACCTTGGTGAACCAAGTGCGCAACCTCGGGAGCAAGAAGTGGGACGACCACGAAATGGTTAAGGTTATTCTAAGATCTCTCATTTTCCTTAACCCCACTCAAGTTCAATTAATTCGTGGTAATCCTAGATATACTAAAATGACCCCCGAGGAAGTTATCGGGAATTTTGTAAGTTTTGAGTGCATGATCGAAGGCTCGAAGAAGATCAACGAGCTTGATGATCCCTCCACGTCGGAAGCTCAACCCGTCGCATTTAAGGCGACGGAAGAAAAGAAGGAGGAGTCTACACCAAGTCGACAACCAATCGACGCCTCCAAGCTCGACAATGAGGAAATGGCACTCGTCATCAAGAGCTTCCGCCAGATCCTCAAACAAAGGAGAGGGAAAGATTACAAGTCCCGCTCCAAGAAGGTTTGCTACAAGTGTGGTAAGCCCGGTCACTTTATAGCTAAATGTCCATTATCAAGTGACAGTGACAGGGGCGACGACAAGAAGGGGAGAAGAAAGGAGAAGAAGAGGTACTACAAGAAGAAGGGCGGCGATGCCCATGTTTGTCGGGAGTGGGACTCCGACGAAAGCTCTAGCGACTCCTCCGACGACGAGGACGCCGCCAACATCGCCGTCACCAAAGGACTTCTCTTCCCCAACGTCGGCCACAAATGCCTCATGGCAAAGGACGGCAAAAGGAAGAAGGTTAAATCCAACTCCTCCACTAAATATGAATCTTCTAGTGATGATAATGCTAGTGGTGAGGAAGATAATTTGCGTATCCTTTTTGCCAACCTTAACATGGAACAAAAGGAAAAATTAAATGAGCTAATTAGTGCCATCCATGAAAAGGATGATCTCTTGGACTCCCAAGAGGACTTCCTAATCAAGGAAAATAAGAAACATGTTAAGATTAAAAATGCTTATGCTCTTGAGGTAGAAAAATGTGAGAAATTATCTAGTGAGCTAAGCACGTGCCATGACACTATTGCCAACCTTAGAGATGAAAATGCTAAATTAATTGCTAAGGTTGATTCTCATGTTTGTGTTACTTCAATTCCCGATCTTAGAAATGATAATGATGATTTGCTTGCTAAGATTAAAGAATTGAATGATTCTCTTGCTAGCCTTAGAGTAGAAAATGAAAATTTGATTGCTAAGGCTAAAGATTTTGATGTTTGCAATGTTACTATTTCCAACCTTAGAAGTGAGAATGATATATTACATGCTAAGGTTGTTGAATTAAAATCTTGCAAACCCTCTACATCTAATGTTGAGCATGTTTCTGTTTGTACTAGATGTAGAGATATTAATATCAATGCTATTCATGATCACATGGCTTTAATTAAACAACAAAATGATCATATAGCATTATTAGATGCCAAAATTGCCGAGCATAACTTAGAAAATGAAAAGTTTAAATTTGCTAGAAGTATGCTCTATAATGGGAGACGCCCTGGCATCAAGGATGGCATTGGCTTCCAAAGGGGAGACAATGTCAAACTTAATGCCCCTCCAAAGAATTTGTCTAACTTTGTTAAGGGCAAGACTCCCATGCCTCAGGGTAACGAGGGTTACATTTTATACCCTACCGACTATCCTGAGAGCAAAATTAGGAGAACTCATTTTAGGAAGTCTCACTCTGGCCCTAACCATGCTTTTATGTATAAGGGTGAGACATCTAGCTCTAGGCAACCAACCCGTGCCAAGTTGCCTACAAAGAAAACTCCTAATGCATCAAATGAACATGCCATTTCATTTAAGACTTTTGATGCATCTTATGTTTTGACTAACAAATCCGGCAAGGTAGTTGCCAAGTTTGTTGGGGGCAAACACAAGGGATCAAAGACTTGTGTTTGGGTACCCAAAGTTCTTGTTTCTAATGCCAAAGGACCCAAAACCGTTTGGGTACCTAAAGTCAAGAACTAAAATTGTTTTGTAGGTTTATGCATCTGGAGGCTCAAGTTGGATACTCGATAGCGGGTGCACAAACCACATGACAGGGGAGAAGAAGATGTTCTCCTCATATAAGAAAAACTAAGATCCCCAACGAGCTATCACATTCGGGGATGGAAATCAAGGTTTGGTCAAAGGATTGGGTAAAATTGCTATATCACCTGACCATACTATTTCCAATGTTTTTCTTGTAAATTCTTTAGATTACAATTTGCTTTCCGTATCCCAATTATGTCAAATGGGCTACAACTGTCTATTTACTGATATAGGTGTTACTGTCTTTAGAAGAAGTGATGATTCAATAGCATTCAAGGGAGTGTTAGAGGGTCAACTATACTTGGTAGATTTTGATAGAGCTGAACTCGACACTTGCTTGGTTGCTAAGACTAACTTGGGTTGGCTCTGGCACCGCCGACTAGCCCATGTTGGGATGAAGAATCTTCATAAGCTTCTAAAGGGAGAACACATTTTAGGATTAACAAATGTTCATTTTGAGAAAGACAGGATTTGTAGCGCATGCCAGGCAGGGAAGCAAGTTGGAGCCCATCATCCACACAAGAACATCATGACGACTGACAGGCCACTAGAGCTCCTACACATGGACCTATTCGGCCCGATTGCTTACATAAGCATCGGCGGGAGTAAGTACTGTCTAGTTATTGTGGATGATTATTCTCGCTTCACTTGGGTATTCTTTTTGCAGGAAAAATCTCAAACCCAAGAGACCTTAAAGGGATTCTTGAGACGAGCTCAAAATGAGTTCGGCCTAAGGATCAAGAAAATAAGAAGCGACAACGGGACGGAGTTCAAGAACTCTCAAATCGAAGGCTTTCTTGAGGAGGAGGGCATCAAGCATGAGTTCTCTTCTCCCTACACTCCACAACAAAATGGTGTAGTGGAGAGGAAGAATCGAACTCTATTAGACATGGCAAGAACCATGCTTGATGAGTACAAGACGTCGGATCGGTTTTGGGCCGAAGCGGTCAACACCGCTTGCTACGCCATCAACCGGTTATATCTTCACCGAATCCTCAAGAAGACATCATATGAACTCCTAACCGGTAAAAAGCCCAATATTTCATATTTTAGAGTTTTTGGTAGCAAATGCTTTATTCTTGTTAAGAGAGGTAGAAAATCTAAATTTGCTCCTACAACTGTAGAAAGCTTTTTACTAGGATATGACTCAAACACAAGGGCATATAGAGTCTTTAACAAGTCCTCAGGACTTGTTGAAGTTTCTTGTGACGTTGTGTTTGATGAGACTAACGGCTCTCAAGTAGAGCAAGTTGATCTTGATGAGATAGGTGAAGAACAGGCTCCATGCATAGCGCTAAGGAACATGTCCATTGGGGATGTGTGTCCTAAGGAATCCGAAGAGCCTCCAAATGCACAAGATCAACCATCCTCCTCCATGCAAGCATCTCCACCAACTCAAATTGAGAATGAGGCTCAAGATGTTGAACAAGAGGATCAAGAAGATGAGCCACCTCAAAATGACGGCAACGATCAAGGGGGAGATGGAAATGATGAAGACAAGGAGGATGAAGAACCAAGGCCGCCACACCCAAGAGTCCACCAAGCAATACAACGAGATCACCCCGTCGACACCATTCTCGGCGACATTCATAAGGGGGTAACCACTCGATCTCGTGTTGCACATTTTTGTGAACATTACTCTTTTGTTTCCTCTATTGAGCCACACAGGGTAGAGGAAGCACTCCAAGATGCGGATTGGGTGATGGCGATGCAAGAGGAGCTCAACAACTTCACGAGGAACGAGGTATGGCATTTGGTTCCACGTCCTAACCAAAATGTTGTAGGAACCAAGTGGGTCTTCCGCAACAAACAAGATGAGCATGGTGTGGTGACAAGGAACAAAGCTCGACTCGTGGCCAAGGGGTATTCACAAGTCGAAGGTTTGGATTTCGGTGAAACCTATGCACCCGTAGCTAGGCTTGAGTCAATTCGCATATTATTAGCCTATGCTACTTACCATGGCTTCAAGATTTATCAAATGGACGTGAAGAGTGCCTTCCTCAATGGACCAATCAAGGAGGAGGTCTATGTTGAGCAACCTCCCGGCTTTGAAGATAGTGAGTACCCTAACCATGTCTATAGGCTCTCTAAGGCGCTTTATGGGCTCAAGCAAGCCCCAAGAGCATGGTATGAATGCCTTAGAGATTTCCTTATTTCAAATGGCTTCAAAGTCGGAAAGGCCGATCCTACTTTGTTCACTAAAACTCTTGACAATGATTTGTTTGTATGCCAAATTTATGTTGATGACATCATATTTGGGTCTACTAACGAATCTACATGTGAAGAATTTAGTAGGATCATGACAAAGAAATTCGAGATGTCTATGATGGGGGAGTTGAAGTATTTTCTAGGATTTCAAGTCAAGCAACTCCAAGAGGGCACCTTCATTTGTCAAACGAAGTACACTCAAGACATTCTAAGCAAGTTTGGAATGAAGGATGCCAAGCCCATCAAGACCCCCATGGGAACAAATGGGCATCTCGACCTCGACACGGGAGGTAAGTCCGTGGATCAAAAGGTATACCGGTCGATGATTGGTTCATTGCTTTATTTATGTGCATCTCGACCGGACATTATGCTTTCCGTATGCATGTGTGCAAGATTCCAAGCCGGCCCTAAGGAATCACACCTTACGGCCGTAAAACGAATCTTGAGATATTTGGCTTACACACCTAAGTTTGGGCTTTGGTACCCTCGGGGATCCACTTTTGATTTGATTGGTTATTCGGATGCCGATTGGGCGGGGTGTAAGATTAATAGGAAGAGCACATCGGGGACTTGCCAGTTCTTGGGAAGATCCTTGGTGTCTTGGGCTTCAAAGAAGCAAAATTCGGTTGCTCTTTCTACCGCCGAAGCCGAGTACATTGCCGCAGGCCATTGTTGCGCGCAATTACTTTGGATGAGGCAAACCCTGCGGGACTACGGTTACAAATTAACCAAAGTCCCTTTGCTATGTGATAATGAGAGTGCAATCAAAATGGCCGACAATCCCGTCGAGCATAGCCGCACTAAACACATAGCCATTCGGTATCATTTTCTTCGGGATCACCAACAAAAGGGGGATATCGAGATTTCATACATTAACACTAAAGATCAATTAGCCGATATCTTTACCAAGCCACTTGATGAACAATCTTTTACCAGACTTAGGCATGAGCTTAATATTCTTGATTCTAGGAACTTCTTTTGCTAATTTGTACACACAGCACACAAGTATACCTTTGATCATTTGCTATGACTAATGTGTTTTCAAGTGTATTTCAAACCAAGTCATAGGTATATTGAAAGGGAATTGGAGTCTTCGGCGAAGACAAAGGCTTCCACTCCACTCTACTACTCATCCTTCGCCGTCACTCCGAGCATCTCTCCAACTTTGGTATAATCTCCACTCATCTATTTTATGACCAAAGGAGGAGAAAGTACTTCATTGGGCTCTAATGATTCCGTTTTTGGCGATTCATGCCAAAGGGGGAGAAAATATGAGCCCAAAGCAAAAGGACCGCACCACCACCTAATTTCAAAATATAATTTTCATTTGTCAATTTGGTATCTTCTTGTGTTCAAAAGAGGGCGAAAGTAGTATTTCAAAATTGATTCATCAAAACCCTCTTGAACACTAAGAGGAGGACTTCACTGAGGGGGAGTTTTGTTTAGTCAAAGGAAAAGCATTTGAAAGAAGGGGAGAAAATTTCAAATCTCGAAAATGCTTTGAAAACTCTTATTCATTTATCTTTGACTATTTGCAAAAAGATCTTTGAAAAGGATTTACAAAAGAAATTGCAAAAACAAAACATGTGGTGCAAGCGTGGTCCAAAATGTTAAAAATGAAGAAACAATCCATGCATATCTTGTAAGTAGTTATATTGGCTCAATTCCAAGCAACCTTTGCACTTACATTATGCAAACTAGTTCAATTATGCACTTCTACATTTGCTTTGGTTTGTGTTGGCATCAATCAACAAAAAGGGGGAGATTGAAAGGGAATTAGGCTTACACCTAGTTCCTATATAATTTTGGTGGTTGAATTGCCCAACACAAATCTTTGGATTAACTAGTTTGCTCTAGTGTATAAGTTATACAGGTGCCAAAGGTTCACACTTAGCCAATAAAAAGACCAAGTGTTGGATTCAACAAAGGGCAAAGAGGCAACCGAAGGCTCCTCTGGTCTGGCGCACCGGACTGTCCGGTGTGCCACCGGACAGTGTCCGGTGCACCAGAGGTCTCAGACTCCAACTCTTCTCTTTCGGGAAAATCCAGAGCCGGCGCGCTATAATTCACCGGACTGTCCGGTGTACACCGGACAATGTCCGGTGCTCCAAAGAAGGCACGGCTCAGGAACTCGCCAGTCTCGGGAATTCGCGAAGGCTGCTCCGCTATAATTCACCGGACATGTCCGGTGTGCACCGGACTGTCCGGTGCATCCTCGGAGCAACGACTACCTGCTGTGCATTTATTGCGCGCGCAGCGCGCGCAGGAGTCAGAGTCGCCCATACTGGCGCACCGGACAGTGAACAGTGCATGTCCGGTGCGCCACCGGACATCAAGGCGGGCCCAGAAGTCATAACTCCAACGGTCAGATTCCAACGACACTGATGACGTGGCGGGGGCACCGGACATGTCCGGTGTGCACCGGACTGTCCGGTGCGCCATCGAGCAGACAGCCTCCACCAACGGTCAAGTTGGTGGTTGGGGCTATAAATACCCCAACCACCCCACCATTCATTGCATCCAAGTTTTCCACTTCTCAACCACTTACAAGAGCTAGGCATTCAATTCTAGACACACCAAAGAGATCAAATCCTCTCCAACTCCACACAAGTCTTTAGTGATTAGCGAGAGAGATTTGCCATGTTCTTTTGAGCTCTTGCGCTTGGATTGCTTCTTTTCTTTCTCACTTGTTCTTGAGATCATAACTCCATTGTAATCAAGGCAAGAGGCACCAACTGTGTGGTGGCCCTTGCGGGGAAGTTTTGTTCCCGGCTTTGATTAGAGAAGAGAAGCTCACTCGGTACGAGGGATCGTTTGAGAGAGGGAAGGGTTGAAAGAGACCCGGCCTTTGTGGCCTCCTCAACGGGGAGTAGGTTTGAGAGAACCGAACCTCGGTAAAACATATCCGCATGTCTCACTTCATTATTCGCTTGCGATTTGTTTTGCGCCCTCTCTCGCGGACTCGTTTATATTTCTAACGCTAACCCGGCTTGTAGTTGTGTTTATATTTGTAAATTTCAGTTTCGCCCTATTCACCCCCCTCTAGGTGACTATCAGTGTTGCTGTGATTTCTTGTCTTGAGTGCGTTGCTAATCCCTCCCTTGCTCTGTGCCTCTTTGTGAATTTCAAGTGTAAGGGCGAGAGGCTCCAAGTTGTGGAGATTCCTCGCAAACGGGATTGAGTAAAGCAAGCAAAACACCGTGGTATTCAAGTGGGTCTTTGGACCGCTTGAGAGGGGTTGATTGCAACCCTCGTCCATTGGGACGCCACAACGTGGAGTAGGCAAACGTTGGTCTTGGCCGAACCACGGGATAACCACTGTGCCATCTCTGTGATTGATCTTGTTGGTTATTGTGTTTTGTTGAAGATTCCTCTCTAGCCACTTGGCGGTTATTGTGCTAACACTTAACCAAGTTTTTGTGGCCTAAGTTTTTAAGTGTTACAGGATCACCTATTCACCCCCCCTCTAGGTGCTCTCAGTTCTAGATGGGTAGTCTTCAGCAACCTCTTCATCCCAGGACGGTGCATCGCTTCAGGAGTCTCGAGTTCATGTCCCTCGACGGCAGCTACGACATGGTACTCCTCCCCCCACAGCGCAACAGCAACAACGACGATCGTCAGCAAGCCCGACGGCGGCGAACTCGACGACGTCTTCCCCCCGTGGCGGAAGAGCAGCATCCGGGTTTGCCCCCGCCACCCTCCTCGCTGTAGGAGGAGACGGGGCAACCGTGGCCAGGCAGGAGGCAGCACCTCGTCGACTGTCGGTCTAGAGCGAGTCGACTACGCCGGCACCCCAGCGGGGGACATGTCGGGCGTTGTCCTCGCACCTGAGACAATGACGGATGTCGTTTCCCCGCAACGTGCCAACCCCAAGCGGACTGATGACGCCAGCACACTCGCGAAGGACTTGCTGAGCATTAGCCTCGTACCTGAGATGACGGTGCATTCCGTCCCCGACGCGACTTCACCACCGTCCATCGATCAAAAGGTACTATCTGTTTTCCACCCTATCCCTTTTAGATTCAGCTTCGATCCACCAAGCGACCCCGCTTCGGTGAGCGCCTTCGTAAATGCGTATCCTAACCTTCCGGGGTACCATATGTGGTCATCCTGGGACCGACTGACGGCCATCTCAACCTACGGGCCCCCGGGTTCCGAGGAAGAAGACGACCCCGACTCCGGTTGGGATTTCTCCGGGCTCAGTGATCCTAGTGCCATGCGAGACTTCATGACCGCATGTGACTACTGCCTCTCCGGTTGCTCTGACGATGGCCACAGCCTTGACGACGAAGGTCGCGGCCCAAGTCGCGAATGTTTCCACGTCGATCTGGGGGATCGCGACGAAGGCAACCACCTCGGTATGCCGGAGGATGACGATCCCCCTGTGCCTGCTTCTCGCGTTGACATCCCGCGGGAGCTAGTTGTGGTCCCAGTCCCTGCGGGGGGTCAGGACACACAGCTCGAGCAAATCCGTGAGATGCAGGCCAAGCTCGATGAGGAAGCAGGGCAACTTGTGCAGCTCCGGCAAAACGTCGAGCAGGAGTGGACAGGCCGAGCACTCGCTGGAGAAGCGCGTCATCGGGCCCGAGATGTCCAACGTCGTATCGCTGATGATGCCAGGGCAAGGCTGCCCCTGGCCTCCAGCGGGGTCGGCCAGAATCTAGCTGCAGCAGCAATGCTACTCCGAGCAATGCCGGAGCCATCCACCACCGAGGGGCGGCGTATCCAGGGCGAACTCAAGGGTCTCCTGGAAGACGCAGTGGTCCGACGAGCCGAGAGCTCTGCCTCCCGAAGGCAAGGGTGCCCCTTGGAGCATCGCGCAACGACTTCCCGACTCATGCGGGAGGCCTCGGTCCACACCGGGCGCACGCGGGACGGGATGCCTGCAGCTCCGGATCGCCTCTGCAACGAGCACCACCGCTGCGACCATCGAGCCTGCCTCGACGAGAAGGTGCGCCGAGGCTACCACCCCAGGCGCGGAGGATGCTACGACAGTGAGGAGGATCAGAGTACCTCGCCCGAACCACTAGGTCCGCGAGCCTTCAGCCGGGCCATACGACGGGCGTCGTTCTCGGCTCAGTTCTGGGCCCCGACTACCATCACCAAGTACTCCGGGAGACAAGGTCGGAGTTGTGGCTTTCGGACTACCAGCTGGCATGCCAGCTGGGAGGGACGGACGACGACAACCTCATCATCCGCAACCTCCCCCTGTTCCTCTCCGACGCTGCCCGGGCCTGGCTAGAGCATCTGCCTCCCGTGCAAATCTCCAACTGGGACAACCTTGTCAAGGCCTTCGCGGGAAACTTCCAAGGTACGTACGTGCGCCCTAGGAACTCCTGGGATATCCAAAGCTGCCGCCAGCGGCCAGGGGAATCGCTGCGAGAGTACATCCGACGGTTTTCAAAGGAGCGCACCGAGCTGCCCAACATCACCGACTCGGACGTCATCGGGGCGTTCCTCGCCGGCACCACCTGCCAAGACCTGGTGAGCAAACTGGGGCGCAGGACTCCCACCAAGGCGAGTGAATTGATGGACATCGCCACCAAGTTCGCCTCTAGTCAGGAGGCGGTTGAGGCCATCTTTCAGAAGGACAAGAAGCCTCAAGAGAGGCAGAAGGAAGACGTCCCCGAGGCGTCCGCCCAGCGTGGCACGAAGAAGAAGGCCAAGAAGAAGGTGCAAGCAAAGCGCGACGCCGCTGACGCGGATCTCGTCGCTGCTGCCGAGCACAGGAACCCACGGAAGCCTCCCGGTGGGGCCAACTTGTTCGACAAGATGCTCAAGGAGTCGTGCCCCTACCAGCAGGGTCCCGTCAAGCACACCCTTGAAGAATGTGTCATGCTCTGGCGCTACTTCCATAAGGCCGGGCCCCCGGTGGAAGGTGGCAAGGACCAAGGCAACAAGAAGGAGAGCGACAAGGAAGAGGAGTTCCCGGAGGTCCATGGCTGCATCATGATCTACGGTGGGCAAGCAGTGAACGCCTCGGCTCGGCACCGTAAGCAGGAGCGCCGAGAGGTTTGCTCGGTGAAGGTGGCGGTGCCAGTCTTCCTATACTGGTCCGACAAGCCCATCACCTTCGACCAAGGCGACCACCCCGACTGCGTACCGAGCCCAGGAAGGTACCCACTCGTTGTCGACCCTGTCATCGGCAACGCCAGGCTCACCAAGGTCCTCATGGGCGGAGGCAGCAACCTCAACATCATCTACGCCGAGACCCTCGGGCTCCTGGGGATAGATCTGTCCATGATCCGGGCCGATGCAGCACCTTTCCACGGGATCGTCCCCGGTAAGCGCGTCCTGCCCCTTGGGCAAATTGATTTGCCTATCTGCTTCGGAACTCCCTCCATCTTCCACAGGGAAACCCTCACTTTTGAGGTGGTCGGGTTCCGAGGGACCTACCACGGCCTTCCCCAACTACACGTACCTCAAGCTCAAGATGCCAGGCCCCAACGGGGTCATCATCGTCGGATCCACGTATCGACACGCGTACGAATGTGACATGGAGTGCGTGGAGTACACTGAGGCCCTCGCCAAGTCCGAGGCCCTCATCGCCGACCTAGAGTGCCTCTCCAAGGAGGTGTCCGACGCGAAGCGCCACGCCGACAACTTCGAACTGGCCGAGGCGGTTAAGTCCGTCCCTCTCGACCCCAACAATGACGCCGACAAGAAAGTCCGGATCGGCTCCAAGCTCGACCCCAAATAGGAAGCAGTGCTCGTCGACTTTCTCCGCGCAAACGCTGAAACTTTTGCGTGGAGTCCCTCGGACATGCCCGACATACCGAGGGATGTCGCCGAGCACTCGCTGGATATCCGAGCCGGCGCCCGACCCGTGAAGCAGCACCTGCGCCGTTTTGATGAAGAAAAGCGCAGGGCCATAGGTGAGGAGGTCCACAAGCTGATGGCTGCAGGGTTCATCAAAGAGGTATTCCATCCTGAATGGTTAGCTAACCCTGTGCTTGTAAAGAAAAAAGTGTGAAATGGAGGATGTGCGTAGACTACACTGGTCTAAACAAAGCATGTCCGAAGGTTCCCTACCCTCTGCCTCGCATCGATCAAATTGTGGACTCCACTGCTGGGTGCGAAACCCTATCATTCCTTGACGCCTATTCAGGTTATCACCAAATCAAGATGAAAGAGTCCGACCAGCTCGCGACTTCTTTCATCACACCTTTTGGCATGTATTGTTATACTACTATGCCATTTGGCTTGAGGAATGCAGGTGCAACATACCAAAGGTGCATGAACCACGTGTTCGGGGAGCACATCGGCAGAACGGTCGAGGCTTACATCGATGACATCGTTGTCAAGACCAGGAAAGCCTCTGACCCCTCTCTGACCTTGAGACAACATTCAAGTGTCTGAGAGTGAAAGGTGTGAAACTCAATCCCGAGAAGTGTGTCTTCGGAGTCCCCCGAGGCATGCTCCTGGGGTTCATCGTCTCCGAGCGAGGCATAGAGGCCAACCCGGAGAAAATCGCGGCCATCAGCGACATGGGGCATGTCAAAGATCTGAAAGGAGTACAAAGGGTCATGGGATGCCTTGCGGCTCTGAGCCGCTTCATCTCGCGCCTCGGCGAGAAAGGATTACCCTTGTACCACCTCTTAAGGAAGGTCGAACGCTTCACTTGGACCCCCGAGGCCGAGGAAGCCCTCGGAAACTTAAAGGCGCTCCTTACAAACGCGCCCATCTTGGTGCCCCCCGCTGCGGGAGAAGCCCTCTTGATCTACGTAGCCGTAACCACTCAGGTGGTCAGCGCCGCGATTGTAGTCGAGAGACGAGAAGAAGGGCATGCACTGCTCGTCCAGAGGTCGGTCTACTTCATCAGTGAGGTGCTATCCGGGACCAAGATCCGCTACCCGCAAATCCAGAAGCTACTGTACCCAGTAATTCTGACGCGACAAAAATTGCGACACTACTTCGAGTCTCATCCGGTGATTGTGGTGTCATCCTTCCCCCTGGGGGAGATCATCCAGTGCCGAGAGGCCTCGGGTAGGATAGCAAAGTGGGCAGTGGGACTCATGGGCGAAACAATTTCATTCACTCTGCGGAAGGCCATAAAATCTCAAGCCTTGGCGGACTTCCTAGCTGAATGGGTCGACACCCAATTGCCGATGGCTCCAATCCAAGCCGAACTTTGGACCATGTACTTCGATGGGTCGTTGATGAAAATAGGAGCAGGTGCTGGCTTGCTCTTCATCTCACCCCTCGGGAAACATGTGCGCTACGTGATTCGCCTCCATTTCTCGGCGTCAAACAACGTGGTCGAGTATGAGGCTTTGGTTAACGGGCTGCGCATCGCCGTCGAGCTAGGGGTTCGGCGCCTCGACGCTCGGGGCGACTCGCAGCTCGTCATCGACCAAGTCATGAAGAACTCCCACTGCCGCGATCGAAAGATGGAGGCCTATTGCGACGAAGTTCGGCGCTTAGAGGATAAGTTCCACGGGCTGGAACTCAACCATATTGCTCGATGGTACAACAAGACTGCGGATGAGCTGGCTAAGATGGCCTCGGGGCGGACGACGGTTCCCCCGAACGTCTTCTGCAGGGACATACATCAACCATCCGTCAAACTCGACGACGCGCCCGAGCCCGACGAGACCTCAGCCCAGCCCAAGGTACCCTCGGCCGCCGAGGGTGAGGCCCTGCGCATCGAGGGGGAGCGGAATGGGGTCACGCCAAACCCGAACTGGCAGACCCCGTACCTGGAATATCTCCTCCGAGGAGAGCTACCCCTCGACAAGGTCGAAGCTCGGCGACTGGCTCGGCGCGCCAAGTCGTTTGTTTTACTGGGTGATGAAAAGGAGCTCTACCACCGCAACCCCTTAGGCATTCTCCAACGATGCATATCCGTCGCCAAAAGACAAGAGCTATTGCAAGAGATACACTTGGGGGCTTGCGATCACCATGCAGCACCTCGAGCCCTCGTTGGAAACGCTTTTCGACAAGGTTTCTACTGGCCGACCGCGGTGGCCGACGCCACTAGGATTGTACGCTCCTGCCAAGGGTGTCAATTCTACGCGAGACAGACGCACCTGCCCGCTCAGGCCCTACAAACAATACCCATAACCTGCCCGTGTGCCGTGTGGGGTCTGGACCTCGTCGGTCCCTTGCAGAAGGCACCCGGGGGCTTCTCGCACCTGCTGGTCGCCATCGACAAATTCTCCAAGTGGATCGAGGTCCGACCCTTAACCAGCATCAGGTCCGAGCAGGCAGTGGCATTCTTCACAAACATCATCCATCGCTTTGGGGTCCCGAACTCCATCATCACCGACAATGGCACGCAGTTCACTGGGAAGAAGTTCCTGGACTTCTGCGAGGACCACCACATCCGTGTGGACTGGGCCGCCGTAGCTCACCCCATGACGAATGGGCAGGTGGAGCGTGCCAACGGTATGATTTTGCATGGACTAAAATCGAGGATCTACAACGACCTCAACAAGTTTGGCAAGCGATGGATGAAAGAGCTACCCTCGATGGTCTGGAGTCTGAGGACGACACCGAGCCGGTCCACGGGTTTCTCGCCGTTCCTTCTAGTCTATGGGGCTGAGGCTATCTTACCCACGGACATAGAATACGGTTCCCCGAGGACAAAGGCGTACGACGACCGAAGCAACCAGACCAGCCGAGAAGATTCATTGGATAAGCTGGAAGAGGCTCGGGACGTGGCCTTACTACACTCGGCACGGTATTAGCAGTCTCTGTGACGCTACCACGGCCGAAGGGTTCGGCCCCGAGGCTTCCAGGTGGGAGACTTGGTACTTCGGCTCCGACATGACGACCGAGGGCGCCACAAGCTTACTCCTTCCTGGGAAGGGCCATTCATCATCGCCAAGACATTGAAGCCCGGAACATACAAGCTGGCCAACGATCAAGGCGAGGTCTACCGCAACGCTTGGAACATCCAACAACTACGTCGCTTCTACCGTTAAGATGTTTCAAGTTGTTCATATACCTCATTTTCTTTACATACATAAACAAAGTCTAACCGTCAAGGAAGGATCAGCCTTGCCTCGGCAAAGCCCGACCCTCCCTCGGGGGCTAAAAGGGGGGGAACCCTTTCTGCGTCAAAATTTTCCTCGGAAAAGTCTTTTGCCAGAACGTCTTTCGCGCTTTTCGACTGCTTCGATAGCAGGGTCCTAAAAACGACGAGAGTACACGTAAGCGGCAAGGCCGACCGAGCCGAGGGACTCCTACGCCTCCGGGATATGGATACCTCACTCATCACCTACCGCGAAAAGTAACTCACGCTCGGATAAGCGATTCTGCTACCGAACAAGTCCTAACGCTCGAAAACTTTTCTGCCAGAACGACTTTCGTGCCGTTTCGACTGCTTCGATAGCAGAACCCTAAAAATGACGAGAGTACACGTAAGCGGCAAGGCCGACCGAGCCGAGGGACTCCTACACCTCCGGGATACGGATACCTCACTCATCACCTTCCGCGAAAAGTAACTCACGCTCGGACGAGGGATTCTGCTACCAAACAAGTCCTAACACATGAAACGAGAGGAAAGAAAACACAGCTTTATAATCCAGCGTTAAAATGTTTAGGCCTCAGCGGTCGCGAAAAACATACGCATGCTTCAAACAAACTGTTCCTGCAGGTTCAGACATCGGCAGGGGGAGGAGCAGCACCCTCGGCGTCATTTCCACCCTCGGCGGAATCTGGCCCAGCCTCAGACGACGACACGGGCGGAAGGATCTCCACCTCGAAGGAGGACGCCGGCACCGCGCTTGGGCCCTCACGGCCAGGTTCTCCGCAAGGGTTCCGGCCCGAGCGGACGCCTCGGCTGGCCGCTCCGTAGCCTCAGCCAGCTGTCCCCCAAGGACCTCAGCCCGGCTCACGGCCTCGACAGCGTGACTCCGGGGTTGGTCCCGCTCGCGGATGACCTGACCAAGCTCCAGCTACCGCTGCTGCACCTCCTCGGCCTAAGAAGCCACCTGCTCCTGGGCCGACGAAGCCTCTATTCGAGCCGACACCGCCTCCGTCTGCGCCGACACCGCTGCCTCCGGCTTCAGCTCATCGCAGAGCGGCCGAAGGTCCTAAAACTGAGCGAGAGAGGCCTTGAGCGGCAAGGCCGACCGAGCCGAGGGACTCCTACGCTCTGGGATATGGATACCTCACTCGTCACCTTCCGCGCAAGGCAACTCACGCTCGGTTAAGTGGTTCCGCTAGCCGACAGGCAAGTCCTAGTGCTCGAAATGAGGAAGAAACACAGCTTCACGCTCAAATGCCCAAATGTTCAGGCCTCAACAGCCGCAAAGAACAAACACCCATACTTGGGGTAACTATGCTACATAGACTTAGACGCCAGCAGCGCCCTCGGCGGTTCTCCCGACCTGCGGCACATGTCTAAGTACTTGAAGCAGTTACATCTTGCTCTCAAGCAAGTACCCTTACAAACAGGACTCCGGGTCCATTCCCGCAGGTATGGACAACCTCCACACCGGAAGGCCTACGGGATAACAAACTCCAGGTGGCTCGCCGGCGACCGCTGCACCAACAGCGCGACAACGACCTCCGTCTCGGGCGGCAAGACAGCAATAGCGTTTGGCCGAGGCATCACGAAAAACATTAAGACCTCAGAGGAGTCAAACCACTCCTCCGAGGCCTCGGGGCTACACCCGGCGGGTGCGCTCGCGCGCACCCACCGGAACAAAGTATAACGGAGAAAGGTCGGTCCCTTCACAAAGAAATGCGGCAAAGCCTCCAAGCGAGTACCAACACTCCCTTCGGGGCTCGGGGGCTACTGTCGGGTACCGTAATTGGGGGTACCCCCAACACTCCTAAACACGGCTGGTAAGCACCCTCAGCACAAACCGCAAAGACTGATCGACACGGTTCAGGACAAGGCCTCGTCTACCAAGGGACGCAACCTCGCCTCGCCCGAGCCCGGCCTCGGGCGGGAACAATAGTCCTAGACGAATTCACGCCTCGCCCGAGGGCCTCCTCAGGCAGTGGGCGCACCCTCAGCTCGCCCGAAGCCCAGCTCGGGCAGGCTTCATCGTGAAGCAACCTTGGCCAAATCGCCTTACCAACCGACCGTATCGCAGGCGCATTCAATGCGAAGATCGCCTGTCACCTTATCCTGACACGCGCGCCGCATTCAGCAAGGTCGAAGTGACCGCAGTCACTTCACCCTTTTACTGACCGATCTGATAGGAAAACAGCGCCGCTCGCCCCGCTCCGACTGCTGTGCCAACCACCTGGGCAAGGCTGACAACAGCCAAGTTTAGCTTCGGGCGCAACAGGAAGCTCCGCCTCGCCCGACCTTAGGCCTCAACCTCAGGAGGAGGTCTCTGCCTCGTCCGACCCCAAGACTCGGCCTCAGCCTCGGTCTTGGGAGGAATCGCGTCCTCGCCCGACCCCGGCCTCGGCCTCAGGAGAAGTCTCCGCCTCGCCCGACCTTGGGCTCGGACCGACCGTGCCATAGGGAATACATCATTACCCTACCCCTAGTTAGCTCAGGCTACGAGGGAACAAGACCGACGTCCCATCTAGTTCACCCCGGTAACAGGTAATGATGGTTCCCCACGTGCGTCCGTGACGTTGGTGGTTCTCAGCCCCCTACGGAAGCAAGTTGACGTCAGCAGGATCCCAGCCGCACCGCCAGCTGTGCTTCTACAGGGCTCAGGCACTTCTCCGATGGCCACGTTATCTCGTACACAGGGCTCAAGCACTTCTCCGACAGCCACATTGGCATGTACACAGGGCTCAGGCACTTCTCTGCCAGACACGTTAGCGCATAGCTACACCCCCCATTGTACACCTGGACCCTCTCCTTGCATCTATAAAAGGGAGGTCCAGGGCCTTCTTGCGAGAGGGTCACGCGGGGGACGAGCAAACGAACAGGCTCTTTCTCTCGCGACGCTTGTAACCCCTACTACGAGCACCCCCGGTGCGAGATAATACAAGCCGCATTTCCCCCTTGTGTTCCATCTTGCGCCAACCCATCTGGACAGGGGAACGCATCGATAAATTCACTGGTCGGCTCGGTTGAGGGTCCCCCGGGGTCCGAAATGCCGACAATATCGGCAGTAGGGACTTAGTGCAAGTATTTTTGGCTTTCAGAGTGTTCCCAACTTTGAAGGAGTGGGACATGCCGAAGCTGATGGGGGAAAAGAAGAAGGGGGAACTTATTCGGTTGCCGTATCATTATAAATTCAAGAAACATTTCAAAGTGCCCTGCCAAGAATGGTTATACACGATTGAAGTAATGTGCAACGAAATTCTTAGCAATTACTCTAAAAAAGAAGATCTATTAATGACTACAGCCTTCGGCACCCGTCCGAAGCGAAGGTTAAACCGAGTAATGGATGCTCTAGACTTTGAGTACCCCGACTACGAGCAGCTAGACAAGGATGCCGAAGGGCAGAAGAGAAAAAGAGTGGCTGGTGCTCTGAATAAAGAAGCTACTAAATCGATGAAAGTCGACGAAGAACAATTGAAAAAGAAAAAGCTGAAGCCTGAGCCGAAAACAGATGCTTCGAAGAAAAGTAAAGCTACAACTCTGAAGCAGAAAGCAATTGATGAAGAAGAAGAAACTGCTGCAACACCCTATGCCACTGACGTGGAGGAAATCTTAAAGGTAATGACTGAATCTTTTCCTGTCAAGCTAAGTCCACTGGGGCCACATCTGACGAAGCTTTTTTAGAAGGAAAAGGAGCCCGCAAAAATGAAGAAGGCAGCTAGGCCGAAAAAACAAAGAATCATTACAGTGACAGAAGTCATTGAAGGGACACCACCACAAGCTTCAGCTCCGAAGGCCCCAGCTGTTGAGAGCACAATAGCTACCGAAGTTGTACCTTCAGAGGCTACAGCTGCCGAAGCTGCCACAGTCGAAGATATTCACTTAGAAAGCAAAATTGCTAATATTGATAAGATACTTCTAGACATGGCCGCAGAAGAAGCTGTTGTAGCCACCGAAAAAACTATGGCCCAGTGCCCGAGAAGGAGAAGAAAATAGCCGAAGATACTTCGGAAGATGAAATTTTCAACTTTCAAAACTTAGTTGGCCAAGAATTGACGAAGGCTGAAAAAGAAGAGCTAAAAGAATATGTCATATCTTGCGGATATCAGTCGGGGCACTTCTCTTTGGTGGCGTCGATGACGAAAAGTTGGGCTGTGTCCGGGATCATACTGGAGCGAAGGTTATCGGTACTCTATCAAAGAGTATCGGTTTCCTGAAGCTCGAGACAGACATTAGCCGCTACCGACGACAGCACATCGTCGGTAGTTTATTTTATTCCAATTTCAAGGTGAACAACTTTTCTTTAACTTTTATTGTTTTTAATAACGAAGATGTTTTCTAACGAAGGTTGTTTGTGCGTAGAGTATGCTGTTGAGTAAAGCTCTGAAAATGCAGCAAGATTTGGAATCTAAAAAACACGAAGTTATAATTGAGAGTTTAGACAGCAAGATAAAAGACCAATCAACTGCTCTTGAAAAGAAGGACTTCGAGCTTCAGACAACCGAAGGCTTATTGGCAGAAGCTGAAGCTAAAATAACAGAATTAAATACGAAGCTTCTATCCCAGTCAGAAAGCTTCGAACAAGAAAAACAGAAGCTTAATGCAAAATTTGAGGACGAGGTCCAGAAAAGTTCAGATTTGAAAAAATCATTGACATGTCTTCAAGACAAATGCCTGGATTTCAGTAATCGATGTGTACAACGGCTGAAGCAGGTCTTCAATTCGGTTGGAGCCAGCTGCGAAAAATTTAATCCTTCGACTGAAGACCTACCGGGGGCCTTGGAACATATTGAGGGTGAAATTGATGATCTTGACGAAATTATAGCTGGACATGGTGACTTCTGTGCCCTGGTAGCTTCTCGGGGCACAACTGTCGCCTTCCTAAAATCTGGTTGCGAACATGGAAAGGTTGTCAATAGACCCAATTTCAGTTTATCACCAGCAGATCTGGATAATATTCCCAACCTTGCCCGAAGCATAGCAAATAGATTTATAAAACTGGTATGGACAAAGGGTGGACGAAGCATAGCTGGTGATGAAGCTCGGAGTCATCTTAAACTAGTAACAAAATCATACCTTGTTCTTACCTCTTCCTTCAAACTTGAATTTTGCTTACAATACTTTAATACGTACAGGATGACAAAGCCAAAGCCGAAGCTGAAGAGTAAGAAGACGACGCCGAAGCTTAACGGATGACGAAGCCAAAGCCGAAGCTCAATGGATACTAATGAAGCTTGAATAGATAACTGTAGAAAAAACTCTAAAAACTCTTGTAATAACCTTTGTAAAGAATAATGTAATTAAATTTTACTCTATGAACTTTGTCCATACCTTGTAATATATTCTTACCTTTCCGTTAATGTATAAAGTGCTTCGGTGTGAACGAACTTAGCATTTTTGAGCTGAAGGCGAAAAACATTGTCGGGTACAATAATAAGGGGTACCCCCAACACTCCTAAACTCGGCTGGTAATCACCATCAACACAAACTGCAGAGACTGATGGGCGCAATTCAGGTCAAGGCTTCGTCTACTCAAGGGACGCAATCTCGCCTCGCCCGAGCCCAGCCTCGGGCGAGAACAGTAGTCTCGCCCGAGGGCCTCCTCAAGCAACGGACGCACCCTCGACTTGCCCAAAGCCCAGCTCGGGCAGGCTTCGTTGTGAAGCAACCTTGACCAAATCACCTCACCAACCGACCGTATCGCAGGCGCATTCAATACAAGGATCGCCTGGCGCCTTATCCTAACACGCGTGCCACAGTCACTTCGCCCTCCCGCTGACTGACCTGACAGGAAAACAGCGCCGCTCGCCCCTCTCCAACTGCTGTGCCACCCGCCAGGGTGAGGCTGACAGCAGCTAAGTCTAGCCTCAGGCGCAACAGGAAGCTCCGCCTCGCCCGACCCTAGGGCTCGGCCACCGCCTTGACCTCGGAAGGTGGTCTCAGCCTTGCCTGACACCAGGGCTCGGCCCCCGCCTCGGCCCCGGAAGGTGGTCTCCGCCTCGCCCGACCCCAGGGCTCGGCCTCAACCTCGACCTCGGGAGGAATCGCGTCCTTGCTCGACCTCGGCCTCAGGAGGAGTCCCCGCCTCGCCCGACCTTGGGCTCGGACCGACCGCGCCACAGAGGATACATCATTAGCCTACCCCTAGCTAGCTCAGGCTACGGGGGAACAAGACCGGCGTTCCATCCAGGCTCGCCCCGGTAACAAGTAATGATGGCTCCCCGCATGCGTCCGTGACGACGGTGGTTCTCAGCCCCCTACGGAAGCAAGGAGACGTCAGCAAGGTCCCAGCAGCCCCGACAGCTGTGCTTCTACAGGGCTCAAACGCTCCTCCGACGGCCACGACACCATGTACACAGGGCTCTAGCGCCTCTCCGACAGCCACGTTGGCATGTACATTGGGCTCTAGCTCCTCTCTGCCAGACATGTTAGCATATTGCTACACCCCCATTGTACACCTAGACCCTCACCTTGCATCTATAAAAGGAAGGGCCAGGGTCCTCATACGAAGGGTGGTCACGCGGGAGGACGGGCGACAAACCGGCTCACACTCTCTTTCTCCCTCGCGAACGCTTGTAACCCCTACTGAAAGCGCACCCTCCTCTGGCGCAGGATAACACGAGCCGCGGGTTTTCCCCCCCTTTGTGTTCCATCTCGCGCCAACCCATCTGGGCTGGGGCACGCAGCGACAATTTTACTCGTCGGACCAGGGACCCCCTGGGGTCGAAACGCCGACAGTTGGCGCGCCAGGTAGGGGCATGCTGCGTGTTGACGAACAACTTCCCGTTGAGTTCCAGATGGGTAGTCTCCAGCAACCTCTTCAGCCCGAGACGCTCCTCCGTTTCGGGAGTCTCGAGTTCATGTCCCTCGACGGCAGCTACGACATGGTACTCCTTCCCCCGCAGCGCGGCAGCGACAACGACGACCGTCAGCCCGCCCGGCGGCGGCGGACTCGGCGACGTCTTCCCCCCGTGGCGGAAGAGCAGCATCCGGGTTTGTCCCGTCACCTTCCTCGCCACAGGAGGAGGAGGCGGGGCAACCGTGGCCAAGCGGGAGGCGGCACCTCGTCGGCCGTCGAGCGAGTCGACGACGCCGGCACCCCAGCGGGGGACATGTCGGGCATTGACCTCGCGCCTGAGACGACGACGAGCGTCGTTTCCCCGCAACACGCCAACCCCAAACGGACAGATGACGCCAGCACTCTCGCGGAAGACTTGCTGGGCGTTAGCCTCGTACCCGTGATAACGGTGCGGTCCGTCCCCGACACGACCTCGTTACCATCCATCGATCGAGAGGTACCGTCCATTTTCCACCCTGTGCCTTTTAGATTCAGCTTTGATCCACCAAGCGATCCCGCTTCTGTGAGCGCTTTCATAAAGCATATCCTAACCTTCCGAGGTACCATATGTGGTAAACCTGGGACCGACTGACGGCCGTCTTGACCTACGGGCCCCCGGGTTCTGAGGAAGACGACGAGCCCGACTCTGGTTGGGATTTCTCCGAGCTCGGTAATCCTAGTGCCATGCGAGACTTCATGACCGCATGTGACTACTGCCTCTCTGATTGCTCCGATGATGGCCACAGCCTTGACAACGAGGGTTGGGGCCCAAGTCACGAATGTTTCCACGTCCATCTAGGGGGTCACGACGAAGGCAACCACCTTGGTATGCCGGAGGACGATGATCCCTTTGGGCCTGCGCCTCGCGTTGACATCCTGCGGGAGCTAGCGGTGGTCCCAGTCCCTGCGGGGGGTCAGGACACACAGCTCGAGCAAATCCGCGAGATGCAGGCCAAGCTCGATGAGGAAGCAGGACAACTTGTGCAGCTCCGGCAAAACATCGAGTAGGAGTGGGCAGGCCGAGCACTAGCCGGAGAAGCGCGTCATCAGGCCCAGGACGTCCAGCGCCGTATCACTGACGATGCCAGGGCAAGGCTGTCCCTGACTTCCAGTGGGGTCGGCCAGAACCTGGCTGCAGCGACAATACTACTCCGAGCGATGCCGGAGCCATCCACCACCGAGGGGCGGCGTATCCAGGGAGAACTCAAGAATCTCCTGGAGGATGCCGCGGTCCGATGGGCCGAGAGCTCTGCCTCCCGAAGGCAAGGGTACCCCCCGGAGCATCGCGCCGCGACTTCCCGATTCATGCGGGAAGCCTTGGTCCACACCGGGCGCACGCGGGACGCAACGCCTGCGACCCCGGGTCGCCTCGGCAACGAGCACCGCCGCCACGACCGTCGAGCCCGCCTCGACAAAAAGGTGCGCCGAGGCTACCACCCTAGGCGTGGGGGATGCTATGACAGTGGGGATGATCGGAGCCCCTCGCCCGAACCACCTGGTCCGCAAGCCTTCAGCCGGGCCATACGACGGGCGCCGTTCCTGACCCGGTTTCGAGCCCCGACTACCATCACCAAGTACTCGGGGGAAACAAGGCCGGAACTGTGGCTTGCGAACTACCGGCTGGCCTGCCAGCTAGGTGGAACGGACGATGACAACCTCATCATTCGCAACCTCCCCCTGTTCCTCTCTGACGCCGCCCGAGCCTGGCTGGAGCATCTACCTCCTGCGTAGATCTCCAACTGGGATGATCTGGTCAAAGCCTTCGCTGGAAACTTCCAGGGCACATACGTGCGCCCTGGGAACTCCTGGGATCTCCGAAGCCGCCGCCAGCAGCCAGGGGAATCCCTGCGGGAGTATATCCGGCGATTTTCGAAGCAGCGCACCGAGCTTCCCAACATCACCGACTCGGATGTCATCGGCGCGTTCCCAACATCACATGCCGTGACCTGGTGAGCAAACTAGGTCGCAAGACTCCCACGAGGGCGAGCGAGTTGATGGACATCGCCACCAAGTTCGCCTCTGGTCAGGAGGCGGTCGAGGCCATCTTCCGGAAGGACAAGCAGCCTCAGGGACGCTAGCAGGAAGACGTCCCTGAGGCGTCCGCCCAGCGCGGCACGAAGAAGAAAGGCAAGAAGAAGTCGCAAGCGAAACGCGACGCCGCCGACGCAGATCTTGTCGCTGCCGCCGAGCACAGGAACCTTCGAAAGCCTCCTGGAGGGGCCAACCTGTTCGACAAGATGCTCAAGGAGTCGTGCCCCTACCACCAGGGTCCCGTCAAGCACACCCTTGAGGAATGCGTCATGCTTCGGCGCTACTTCCATAAGACCGGGCCCCCAGCGGAAGGTGGCAAAGGCCAAGACAATGACAAGAAGGAGGGCGACAAGGCAGAGGAGTTCCCCGAGGTCCACGACTGTTTCATGATCTACGGTGGGCGAGTGGCGAACGCCTCGGCTCGGCACCACAAGCAGGAGCGTCGGGAGGTCTGCTCGGTAAAGGTGGTGGCGCCAGTCTACCTAGATTGGTCCGACAAGCCCATCACCTTCAACCAAGGCGACCACCCCGACTGCGTGTCGAGCCCAGGAAAGTACTCGCTCGTTGTCGACCCCGTCATCGGCAGCGCCCTTTCACCATGGAAATTGATCTGTCCACGATCCGGGCCGGTGCAGCGCCCTTTCACGGGATCATCCCCGGGAAGCGCGTCCAGCCCCTTGGACAACTCGATCTGCCCATCTGCTTTGGGACTCCCTCCAACTTCCGAAAGGAAACCCTCACGTTCGAGGTGGTCGGGTTCCGAGGAACCTACCACGCGGTGCTGGGGAGACCGTGCTACACCAAGTTCATGGCCGTCCCCAACTACACCTACCTCAAGCTCAAGATGTCGGGCCCCAACGAGGTCATCACCGTCGAATCCACGTACCGACACGCGTACGAATGCGACGTGGAATGCGTGGAGTACGCCGAGGCCCTCATCGCCGACCTGGAGTGCCTCTCCAGGGAGGTGCCTGATGCAAAGAGCCACACCGGCAACTTCGAGCCAGCAGAGGCGGTTAAGTCCGTCCCTCTCGACCCCAGCAATGACTCCTGCAAGCAAGTCCGGATCGGCTCCGAGCTCGACCCCAAATAGGAAGCAGTGCTCGTCGACTTTCTCCGCGCAAACGCCGAGGTGTTTGCATGGAGTCCTTCGGACATGCCCGACATACAGAGGGATGTCGCCGAGCACTCACTGGATATCAGAGCCGGTGCCCGACCCGTGAAGCAGCCTCTGCGCCGTTTCGACGAAGAAAAGCGCAGAGCCATAGGCGAGGAGATCCACAAGCTGATGGCTGCAGGGTTCATCAAAGAGGTATTCCATCCTGAATGGTTAGCCAACCCTGTGCTTGTGAAAAAGAAAGGTGGGAAGTGGAGGATGTGTGTAGACTACACTGGTCTAAACAAAGCATATCCGAAGGTTCCCTACCCTCTGCCTCGCATCGATCAAATCGTGGATTCCACTACTGGGTGCGAAACCCTGTCACTCCTCGACGCCTACTTAGGGTATCACCAAATCAAGATGAAAGAGTCCAACCAGCTCGTGACTTCTTTCATCACACCTTTTGGCATGTACTGCTATATTACTATGCCATTTGGTTTGAGGAATGCAGGCGTGACATACCGAAGGTGCATGAACCACGTGTTCGGAGAACACACCGGCCGAACGGTCGAGTCTTACATCGATGACATCGTAGTCAAGACGAGGAAAGCCTCTGACCTCCTCTCTGACCTTGAAACGACATTCAAGTGTCTGAGGGCGAAGGGAGTGAAACTCAACCCCGAGAAATGTGTCTTCGGAGTCCCCCGAGGCATGCTCCTGGGGTTCATCGTCTCCGAGCGGGGCATCGAGGCCAACCCGGAGAAAATCGCGGCCATCACCAATATGGGGCCTATCAAAGACTTGAAAGGAGTACAAAGGGTCATGGGATGCCTTGCGGCTCTGAGTCGCTTCATCTCACGCCTCGGCGAAGGGGGCCTACCCTTGTATCGCCTCTTAAGGAAGACCGAGCGCTTCTCTTGGACCCCCGAGGCCGAGGAAGCCCTCGGGAACTTAAAGGCACTCCTTACAAGTGCGCCCATCTTGGTGCCCCCCGCTGCAGGAGAAGCCCTCTTGATCTACGTAGCCGCGACCACTCAGGTGTTCAGCGCCGCGATCATAGTCGAAAGACGAGAAGAAGGGCATGCACTGCTCGTCCAGAGGCCGGTCTACTTCTTCAGTGAAGTGCTATCCGAGACCAAGATCCGCTACTCGCAAATTCAGAAGCTACTGTACGCAGTAATTCTGACGCGGCGAAAGTTGCGACACTGCTTCGAGTCTCATCCGGTGACTGTGGTGTCATCCTTCCCCCTGGGGGAGATCATCCAGTGCCGAGAGGCCTCGGGTAGGATAGCAAAGTGGGCGGTGGAGATCATGGGCGAGACAATCTCGTTCGCTCCTCGGAAGGCCATCAAGTCCCAAGTCTTGGCGAACTTCATGGCTGAATGGGTCGACACCCAGCTACCAACAACTCCGATCCAACCGGAACTCTGGACCGTGTACTTCGATGGGTCGCTGATGAAAACAGGAGCCGGCGCGGGCCTGCTCTTCATCTCACCCCTCGGGAAGCACCTCCGCTACGTGTTGCGCCTCCATTTCCCGACGTCAAACAACATGGCCGAGTACGAAGCTCTGTGTGACGGAACCTCCCAAGTAATTAGGCCCACCTACAGTTGTCCTTGTCCAACGGACTTCAGACAACCTAGTAGGTGCCCCTGAACTACTTGACAAGCTCGGTATCTTTCCTTACCTTACCAGGAACGTCTCACCCGTCTTGCAGACATTACAGAACATCGGAGATAAAGAAATGCGGAAGCGAATTACATAACTTACATTTATTTCAAAAGCAAGGTTGAGTTATTTTATTACAGACCAGACTAAAAGTGAGTGCAGAGAAGTAATATTATACAAACCAGGGAAGGCACAGGCTCCTCCCGATAAGCTATAAACAAAGATCCTATGTGGAGGACCGAGTCCTCCCGCACTTCAGTCTTGTTTTTCTTCTTTTGGAACCACCTTGGCACAGAAGCAGCAAAAGTCTGCTACTTCCTCACCTAAAAACAACGAAGGGATAAACCCTGAGTATGGAATTACTCAGCAAGTCTTACCCGACTAAAGAAAAGACTCTCAAGGGTATGCTGGTTATGTGGGAGTCAAGGTAAGGCTTTTCAATATTCAAAGACTCTGTTTTGCAGAAATGCTTACTAAAGTGGATCCTTAAAAATCCAATTTTATTTGTCAAGTTAGGTAAAATTACCTGCACTAGAGTTCTTTCTACCCTAGTTCAATCACTGGTCCTGTACTAGCCAATTTCTCAACAAAAACCCTTTATCTTTAGTGGAATGCTACGTGTAAGTCAGTGGCCAAGTCTCCATAACCGCGGAGGTACGGCGATCCGAATCGATTATACTCAGCTGAGGATCTCCAATCACACGACATATGTAGCACTTAACCCTTGCATATGTCAACCCGCCACCGGGGTTCTTAAGACCGGATCAGGTTCACGCAAACCGAGAGCACAGCTACACCACCGTCCAGCCTCTTGCCACGGAGGGTACACGCTACTCTCGCCACCGCTCCACGCCCATTTCGTGTTATCTTATTCCGGCCTTAGTCTACCCGAGGCAAGGCTTACCCATGACGAGGCATGTGATCAGTTAAAGGGTCCTCGGTCAGCAGGCCTACATCGACAAGGTCCTTAATCGACTCAGACGGAGACACTACACCGAGACTCTCTTCTCGTGCAAGTCACCCGCCCGGTCTCAGCTTAATCATTTAACCCAAAACTTGGTACCTGGCAGAGGTACATCTTTTCCGATGTTGAATCCATCACGGCCATGATGGATCCACCATCAAGTTTTATTTTTGAAAACATCCCACCCACTTTTGCCACAACATCTTTTGTAAAAACAAAACCTTTTGTTTTTCTAAAGCAAAGCTAAGCATCAAAAAGCTTTTGTAAAACAGGTGATCAAGGAAGGTAATCAGATTCAAGGAAGGTAATGCAGGAATTGTTTTAGCAATCAACTCCTATCACCTAATGCATCAAGCAAGTGAGAAAGATTTTAAAAGTATCAAGGGAGGTGGCAAATGCACTGGGGCTTGCCTTCGTTTACAGGTGATTCGGGTTCGGATCCACAGATATCGAAGTAGAAACTATTCCCGGCCTGGGATTCCGAAGGTGGTGGTGTCCTGTCTTCGGTGACTTCTATCTCTTCTTCACGTTCTAATCACAACCATACATAAGTATAAGAATGGATGCCATGGGATGCTCATGAGGATGCAAAGATAGCATAAACTTATTATTTATGTCTTGAATACAACTTTCCTTCACGGAGTTCCGGGAACTTAGGGTTTCCGGAGTCGGTAAAGGAGTTCATAGGGCAGGGGGGGGGGTGTTTTGGGTTTTGGTGATCAAACAAGGTCCAAATCAATTCAAACTCTACCCAAGACTTCTAAATATTATGAGGAACTCATATAAAAATTTTGAGCATTTTTGGACTTACCATATGTTTTCTAAAAATCCATAACCAATATTTTTAACCACTTTAAATACCCTAAAATTTCTTACTTCCACTAAAAATCACAAAACTATTTTTACTAAATTCTAGGGAAAATAAGGAGCCTAGAAAAATTAGTTTCACAATTTTATCATTTTTCTATAATTTTCTATATATTTCTAAAGCTCTGCTGGAAAAAGAAAAAGAAAAGGACTAAATAGAACTGGGCCGGTTTCAGCCCAGCGGCCCAGTTCCAGGGAGGAAAGGCGCCCGCGCGCGCCCGCGCGCGCCCGCGCCCTGGCGGTTTTGCAGAAAGGGCCTCACGGTTTTGGCTAATGGAAGTTGGGTTCGGTCACTATGCTTATGAGTCACTGACAAATTGCACCGAGGTCCAAGAACTTCTATTTCTTTACACCGACCGGTCCCCGACGGCGTTCACGCACAGCCGAACGCCGGCGAGCTAGCAGACCGGCCGAACGGGGCCATGACCGGCGCTCCCGAGCGGTGGACACCAAATCGGAGCTAACCTGAGCATTTCCCCTAACCTAATTGCACGAACGACCAACTACTGAGCTCTGGCCACGGTGACCGAGAGCATGGCGGACAGATGAGTGCGTTCCCGTCGATTCATGGCGGTCGAATTCGATTTAACGGGTCGGTGAGCATCAAGAGCAAGCAAGGATGTTGAAACAAGGAAGCCGAGGGTGAGATTGGACCTGAATCGGGCTGACCACGGCGAGGTGTTCTTCGCGGTGTTCCTGAGTGTTTTGGGGGAAATCCCGAATTGAGGCTTTCTGGTGGAGGATTGGAGGTGCAGAAGGGTGCGCTAGATGCTCGAGTACATAACGAAGCTGACGGTGCGCTGGATTTATAGCCTCCGGGGGCGGTGGCTCTTAATTTGCCCACGGCGAGCTGGCGGCCGGAGGTGAGGAAGAAGCTTGGCGCGCGGTAACGTGTCCTATGGCGTGGCAAGGCCTTAGGTAAAAGAAGGACGGCGTATAGTAATCGACTGCGACGTGGTAAGATGACCGACGGCGTGGCAAAACAGCAAAGAACGGCGGCACGCCGGTGATGGCCGTGTGGCCACGTCGCCGGTAAGGGGAGAAGTGACCGAGTGGCCATAGTGCTCCAAGTTTATCCACGGTGAGATCTTTTCAAGGTGAGCAACACCCACACGGCCGCGGCACTAATCCCAGCAAAGAGGTCGCCGGCGGCGAGATCTTTTCTACGGCGGTCGATTTGATCCGGTTAGGGCACTGTACCATGGCGCTTGGTATTCAGTCCGTCTGACAGACAAGGTTTAGGCTCGATTTTCTCTGCAATTTGCATGTGAACTTCATTAAACCTCTGTACCAAAGTTGCAGAGTTACAAACCAGCTACAATTCGACTATAGGACTTGAACACATTTGAGTACTAAATCAAGGTGGAATTCATATACAAAGTTGGCTCTGCTACACTGAATATCTGAATTTCAGACTGAATCAGCCTGACAGCCAATCTTTAGGCTTAATTATCTCCAATATTTTCTTAACAACTTTGCTGACACTCTTAAGCAAAGTTATGCTCCTATAATTGGGCTACAATTTTGATGTGGTGACCTAGGGCAAAACCCTATATTTCAAAAGATACAGGGCTCCAAAGTTGAACCAATCACATTGAAATTCAGACTTCATCACATGAGTCAAATGTGGCTCTTTTGCACTTAAGTCCAAATCTCAGGGTTTGGCTTGTAAATTTTCCCAAATGTGAACCATGTGACTTTATATACTTTAATACTGTAGTTTTTACACTTTAGTCCAAAGGTTCAGCATTTTTGCACATAAGCCCCTAGGGTTTGGTTTCAGGGTTTTCCAGGGTTCCAATTAGGGTTTCTGGTATTCCAGGGGTATAAAAGTGATTCAAGTTTATTCTTGGGGTCATTTTATGACTTTTACCCTAAAGCTTTTAGGTTTTCTTAACTTGGGTTAAGTTTTACCCCTTTAATCCCTGTTTAGGGTTAAAGCTTCCTATCCAGGGTCCTAGTTGTAAAACATTAAAACAATACAACTTGTTTGAAATTTTTGCCTAGTGAATGCACTCTAGGTGTGTCAAACATATGCAATGCCAATGCTTATGATGTCATGCTCAAGTTTTAGTTACAGTAACACCAGGGGTGTTACATCCTTCCCCCCATAAAAGAATCTCGTCCCGAGATTAAAAATCCTAGGGTAGGTAATGGTAAAGGAAACACATCACATTTTTATTTCCTTAATTTTGGTACAAGGCAGAGGTGATGTGGGGGTCACTTCTTTATTACACAGCTATATAGACTTTACAATTTACAAGAAGCTAAAAAGCCTGGGAAATTCTTTTCTAGAAAATCTTGAGTTTCCCAAGTAGCTTCATCTTCAGAATGCTGGTTCCACTGTATCTTGTAGAACTTGAGAGTCTTTCTTCGGGTAACCCTGTCCTTTTGATCCAGAACTCGAATAGGATGTTCCGAGTATGATAAATCTGGTTCCAGGACAACATCAGTCACTTCAATGGTTCGATCAGGAACCCGAAGACACTTCTTCAATTGTGACACGTGGAACACATTATGCACAGCAGACAATGTTTCGGGGAGCTGAAGTCGGTATGCCACTGGTCCACATTGCTCAAGCACCAGGAATGGACCAATGTACCTGGGTGCAAGTTTCCCTTTAACCCCAAAACGCGATACACCTTTCATTGGTGAGACCTTCAGGTAAACATAGTCTCCTTCCAGGAAATATAAGGGCCTTCGCCGTTTGTCTGCATAACTCTTTTGACGAGCTTGTGCTTTCTTCATATTATAAATAATTTTCTGAACCTTTTCTTCGGCCTCCTTTACCATATCAGGCCTAAAGAAGCATCTTTCACCAGGTTCAGACCAATTTAGCGGAGTTCGACACCGACGTCCATATAAAGCTTCAAAGGGTGCCATCTTGATACTTTCTTGATAACTGTTATTGTATGAAAACTCCGCCAAAGGCAAACATTCATCCCATTTTGGTGAGAAGTCCAGGACACATGCTCGCAGCATATCTTCAAGTATTTGGTTCACTCTCTCAGTCTGTCCACTGGTTTGAGGATGATAGGCCGAACTGTGGAGTAACTTAGTACCCAAGGATTTGTGAAGTGCTTCCCAAAACTTGGCTACAAATTGAGGTCCACGATCCGGCACTATGGTCTTTGGAACACCATGCAGACTAAGAATACGAGCAATGTACAATTGGGCATAGACAGTAACCGGGGAATTTGTCTTGACTGGCAGAAAGTGAGCAACCTTTGTAAGCCGATCAATTATAACCCAAATAGAGTCATACCCTTTTGCTGTCCTGGGCAGTCCCACAATAAAGTCCATACTGATGTCTTCCCATTTCCATGTTGGGATTGGCAAAGATTGTAATGGACCAGCAGTTTTCATGTGTATGGCCTTGACACGTCTGCAAGTGTCACACTTAGCCACATAGCGTGCAATTTCGATCTTCATCTTTGTCCACCAGTAATGTTTCTTTAAGTCTTGATACATCTTAGTGCTTCCGGGATGAATAGAATAGCGACTAAGATGTGCTTCATCAAGAATTTGCTGGCGGAGTTCTTCGTTCTTTGGCACTACTATGCGGTTTTTAAACCATATCACACCTTGATCGTCTTCCTTGAAACATTTGGCTACTCCAGCCCTTATCTTCTCTCGTATGTGCTTCATACCCAGATTATCCTTTTGAGCATCAATTATCCTTTGCAAAATGATTGACTCAAGCTTTAGCTGATTTAGAGTCCCTTGCTAGATGATCCCCAGGTTTAGCTTTTCCATTTCTTGACACAAAGTGTTCTCGGAGGTCTTCGCCATAAGACAGCGGCAGAAAGTCTTACGACTCAATGCGTCTGCCACCACATTGGCCTTGCCTGGGTGATAATGGATCTCCAGTTCATAGTCTTTAATGAGCTCAAGCCATCGTCTTTGTCTCATATTTAACTCTGACTGGGTGAAGATGTACTTCAAACTTTTATGATCTGTATATATGTGACAGATATTTCCCAGCAGATAGTGACGCCAAATCTTTAGGGCATGAACCACAGCAGCTAGCTCCAGATCATGAGTTGGATAATGCTCCTCATGTCGGCGCAACTGCCTTGAAGCATACGCAATTACTCGGCCCTCTTGCATCAGTACACAGCCGAGCCCACTGCCAGATGCATCACAATATACATCAAAAGGTTTAGTGATGTCCGGTTGAGCCAATACCGGAGCAGTGGTCAATAGTGTCTTCAATTGCTCAAAGGCTTCATTACACTTAGAAGACCAATTGAATTTAATGTCATTTTTCAATAAACTTGTGATCGGCTTCGCAAGCTTAGAAAAATCTGGTATGAATCTGCGATAATACCCAGCTAGTCCAAGAAAACTCCGGACTTGGTGAACAGTTGTTGGGGGTTTCCACTCCAGAATATCTTTGACCTTGCTAGGATCTACCGCAATTCCTTTATCCGATAACACGTGCCCCAAAAATTGAATTTCTTCCAGCCAGAACGCGCACTTGCTGAACTTGGCATATAGCTGATGTTCCCTAAGGCGCGTCAATACAATCCGTAAATGATGAGCATGGTCCTCTTCATTCTTAGAATATATCAAGATATCGTCGATGAAGACTACCACGAACTTGTCCAACTCGGGCATGAATACCGAGTTCATCAAATAAGTGAAATGGGCAGGAGCATTTGTGAGCCCGAAAGACATTACCAGGTATTCAAACAATCCATATCGCGTAGTAAACGCGGTCTTCGGTATATCCTCGGGCCGAATACGGATTTGATGATAGCCCGACCTGAGATCAATTTTGGAAAATACCCTCGCCCCAGTCAGTTGATCAAATAAGATGTCGATCCTTGGAAGAGGGTACTTATTCTTGATAGTGACCTCATTTAGGGGTCGATAATCCACGCACATTCGCAAGGTTTGATCCTTCTTCTTAACAAAAATGGCGGGACAACCCCACGGGGACGAGCTTGGCCGGATGAATCCCTTATTCAGTAGATCTTGTAATTGAATCTTCAATTCCGCCAATTCATTAGGGGGCATACGGTACGATCTTCGGGAGATGGGAGCCGTACCAGGCTTTAGCTCAATTACGAATTCTACATCTCTTTCAGGGGGCAGTCCAGGCAAATCTTCCGGAAATACATCTGGAAACTCACATACTACCGGAATGTTCTTGATCTCCGGTACAATGGCTTCATATACTCTACCAGAAGTTTTGGCTGGGTTGGTTGCGGGGAGGGTCAAAAGAATCTCTTCTTGATTATAGCTCAACCTGACGGTTCTAAGTTCAGTGTTGAGAATTGCCTTGTGTTGGGTTAACCAATTCATACCCAAAATTACATCTATATCCTGGCCCTTCAGAACAATCATGTTAGCAGGAAAGTTCCGCCCGGCCATTGTTATTGGCACTTCATAGGCCACTTCTCTAGTAAAAATGTGTCCCCCAGGTGAATGAATTTTAAATCCCTCCTTTGATTCATGGTATGCAATATGATGTTGCTCCACAAATGTCTTGCTAATGAATGTATGTGAAGCACCAGAATCAAAAAGAATAATTGCTGGGTGACTGGCCACGGGAAACGTACCCATCATCACCGGCTCTCCTTCCGGTGTAGTAGCCACTTGGGTGTAATATACACGCCCTGTCTTCTTTGTATTCTTCCCCACAGCATTTCCTTTGGGCTGAGCTGATTTCCCAGATCCTTGCGGAGCATTCGATTGATTTTGCCTAGGATATGGGCAGTCTTTGATGAAGTGTCCCGACTTGCCGCAATTAAAACACCCAGTTGAAGAACTAGGCAAGGCAGGGAATCGAGTGCCTGGGGCACCCGGCTGTTTTGGGGTAGTGGGGGTATTGTTGGGGCGGATAATGATTGGCTGTTTGAAGGGAAATGAGGGTGGACGAGAAAAAGTGCGATTTTGGTTTGAAGGTCGGATCACAAACCGTTGCTTCTTCGCCTGGCCCTGATTAGGCCTCTCACCACCGAATCCCTTATTCTTCCCAGAATTTGTGTATTTTGCTTCAACAGATAAGGCTGTGCTGACAGCCTTTCCATATGTGAGGTCTATGCATGTGGCCATTTTCCTTTGTAGCCGATCATTCAGTCCCCGCATAAAACAGTTCTTCTTCTTTAAATCCGTATTCACCTGGTCGATGGCATACTGCGACAGGTGATTAAATTTGTTGAGATATTGGTTGACGGTATCTCCACCTTGTTGTAACTTCATAAATTCCTCTTGTTTCATATGCAGCACTCCTTCGGGGATGTAGTGTTCACGGAAAGCTGCTTTAAACTCATCCCAGGTGACTTGATGGTTGACAGGTTGGATAGCCACAAAATTTCCCCACCAGGTACTAGCAGGACCACGGAGCTGTTGTGCTGCGAACAACGACATCTGCATCTCTGAGCAACGGAGAAGACCAAACTTTTGTTCAATAACCCGATTCCACTCATCAGCTTCTAGGGGATCTTCAGCTTTGACGAATAGAGGTGGACGGGTTTCAGAGAAATCCAGATAGGTGGTCTCACGGGGGCCTTGCGGATAACCTCTTCCCGCCTGCTGCTGGAATTGCTGCTGACCCGCCATTTCCCTAAGGAAGCGGGTATTGTCTGCGGTGGCATTCACCAAGGCAGCAATCGCCTCGGCTAACGTGGGAGGAACCGGAGGTGGGTTTGGGGTAACATCCCTGCCCCCAGAAGTTCCGGCTGCGTCCTGTCCTCGAGTCCTGGTCGGCATCTGTGGCAAAGAACATTTGAAGTAAACATAATGTGCCAGAGAAAACCTTCCATTTTACATTACTATAAAAAGTAATGATACAGACTCGAGATTACATAACAGGATACATTACCCATTATACAAAAGTTCAACCTATTATACAACAGTACTCCCTACAATACACTACTCTACTTTTACTTCTATTACACCATTATTCCTGCTTTCCATTAGTCTTGGCGGCCTCATCGTCAGGTGTGGGAGTCTAGACGTCAACCAACCTCAAGGAAGGAGGGGGCTCAAAAAGGTCTAACTCCCCACCCAGCGCACGTCCCGCAACGTGAGATGGTCCGGCTTCCGCCTCAGCAGGTTGTGCAGGCTCACTTGGGTGTAATTGTGAGTATAATATATGGACTTCCTCGTGCAACGTATTGCAGTAAACCTGCAGGTTATCAACTGTTGAGCTAAGTTCTTTAATTCGGGCCTGAGCCCTTGCTTCCTTAGCACACATTAGCAAACGAGACTGTACGGCCCAGTCAAGTGCTAAGTCTCGATCAGCGAGTTGATCCTGCAGGTGTCGGATGTCCCTTCTCAGTTCATTGATTCTATCTCCGTCGGCGACCCGAGCATCGGTCCTATGTTGCAGCGCTGTTTGAAGTCGACTCACACGGGCTTCAAGATCTCCGATGGGGTCATTACTTGCACTGCTGCTGCTTTCATGTCGGGGAGCCAATTGATGCCGAGGCACCCCAATTGGTCCCGTAGACTTGCGTGCCGATAGCCTGGTGCGTGGCGGCATCTTTTTTTAAGGGGGAAAATGTTATTAGTAGAATTCTTAGCATGATGCATGTATAATTACAGAATCAACCTTAGTCGATTCAACCTTCTATACATTGCACTCTTCCTATCTGGTCTTTAAGATAGACTCTTCAGAATACTTAGGTAAGAAGAGAAAAGAGTTCTTAGGTAAGACTTTTGAAAATTCTTTTGAAGATGCCTCATAATATCTGCAAAGAAGGGCTACGCTCCGATACCAGCTGTGACGGAACCTCCCAAGTAATTAGGCCCACCTACAGTTGTCCTTGTCCAACGGACTTCAGACAACCCAGTAGGTGCCCCTGAACTACTTGACAAGCTCGGTATCTTTCCTTACCTTACCAGGAACGTCTCACCCGTCTTGCAGACATTACAGAACATCGGAGATAAAGAAATGCGGAAGCGAATTACATAACTTACATTTATTTCAAAAGCAAGGTTGAGTTATTTTATTATAGACTAGACTAAAAGTGAGTGCAGAGAAGTAATATTATACAAACCAGGGAAGGCACAGGCTCCTCCCGATAAGCTATAAACAAAGATCCTATGTGGAGGACCGAGTCCTCCCGCACTTCAGTCTTGTTTTTCTTCTTTTGGAACCACCTTGGCACAGAAGCAGCAAAAGTCTGCTACTTCCTCACCTAAAAACAACGAAGGGATAAACCCTGAGTATGGAATTACTCAGCAAGTCTTACCCGACTAAAGAAAAGACTCTCAAGGGTATGCTGGTTATGTGGGAGTCAAGGTAAGGCTTTTCAATATTCAAAGACTCTGTTTTGCAGAAATGCTTACTAAAGTGGATCCTTAAAAATCCAATTTTATTTGTCAAGTTAGGTAAAATTACCTGCACTAGAGTTCTTTCTACCCTAGTTCAATCACTGGTCCTGTACTAGCCAATTTCTCAACAAAAACCCTTTATCTTTAGTGGAATGCTACGTGTAAGTCAGTGGCCAAGTCTCCATAACCGCGGAGGTACGGCGATCCGAATCGATTATACTCAGCTGAGGATCTCCAATCACACGACATATGTAGCACTTAACCCTTGCATATGTCAACCCGCCACCGGGGTTCTTAAGACCGGATCAGGTTCACGCAAACCGAGAGCACAGCTACACCACCGTCCAGCCTCTTGCCACGGAGGGTACACGCTACTCTCGCCACCGCTCCACGCCCATTTCGTGTTATCTTATTCCGACCTTAGTCTACCCGAGGCAAGGCTTACCCATGACGAGGCATGTGATCAGTTAAAGGGTCCTCGGTCAGCAGGCCTACATCGACAAGGTCCTTAATCGACTCAGACGGAGACACTACACCGAGACTCTCTTCTCGTGCAAGTCACCCGCCCGGTCTCAGCTTAATCATTTAACCCAAAACTTGGTACCTGGCAGAGGTACATCTTTTCCGATGTTGAATCCATCATGGCCATGATGGATCCACCATCAAGTTTTATTTTTGAAAACATCCCACCCACTTTTGCCACAACATCTTTTGTAAAAACAAAACCTTTTGTTTTTCTAAAGCAAAGCTAAGCATCAAAAAGCTTTTGTAAAACAGGTGATCAAGGAAGGTAATCAGATTCAAGGAAGGTAATGCAGGAATTGTTTTAGCAATCAACTCCTATCACCTAATGCATCAAGCAAGTGAGAAAGATTTTAAAAGTATCAAGGGAGGTGGCAAATGCACCGGGGCTTGCCTTCGTTTACAGGTGATTCGGGTTCGGATCCACAAATATCGAAGTAGAAACTATTCTCGGCCTGGGATTCCGAAGGTGGTGGTGTCCTGTCTTCGGTGACTTCTATCTCTTCTTCACGTTCTAATCACAACCATACATAAGTATAAGAATGGATGCCATGGGATGCTCATGAGGATGCAAAGATAGCATAAACTTATTATTTATGTCTTGAATACAACTTTCCTTCACGGAGTTCCGGGAACTTAGGGTTTCCGGAGTCGGTAAAGGAGTTCATAGGGCAGGGGGGTGTTTTGGGTTTTGGTGATCAAACAAGGTCCAAATCAATTCAAACTCTACCCAAGACTTCTAAATATTATGAGGAACTCATATAAAAATTTTGAGCATTTTTGGACTTACCATATGTTTTCTAAAAATCCATAACCAATATTTTTAACCACTTTAAATACCCTAAAATTTCTTACTTCCACTAAAAATCACAAAACTATTTTTACTAAATTCTAGGGAAAATAAGGAGCCTAGAAAAATTAGTTTCACAATTTTATCATTTTTCTATAATTTTCTATATATTTCTAAAGCTCTGCTGGAAAAAGAAAAAGAAAAGGACTAAATAGAACTGGGCCGGTTTCAGCCCAGCGGCCCAGTTCCAGGGAGGAAAGGCGCCCGCGCGCGCCCGCGCGCGCCCGCGCCCTGGCGGTTTTGCAGAAAGGGCCTCACGGTTTTGGCTAATGGAAGTTGGGTTCGGTCACTATGCTTATGAGTCACTGACAAATTGCACCGAGGTCCAAGAACTTCTATTTCTTTACACCGACCGGTCCCCGACGGCGTTCACGCACAGCCGAACGCCGGCGAGCTAGCAGACCGGCCGAACGGGGCCATGACCGGCGCTCCCGAGCGGTGGACACCAAATCGGAGCTAACCTGAGCATTTCCCCTAACCTAATTGCACGAACGACCAACTACTGAGCTCTGGCCACGGTGACCGAGAGCATGGCGGACAGATGAGTGCGTTCCCGTCGATTCATGGCGGTCTAATTCGATTTAACGGGTCGGTGAGCATCAAGAGCAAGCAAGGATGTTGAAACAAGGAAGCCGAGGGTGAGATTGGACCTGAATCGGGCTGACCACGGCGAGGTGTTCTTCGCGGTGTTCCTGAGTGTTTTGGGGGAAATCCCGAATTGAGGCTTTCTGGTGGAGGATTGGAGGTGCAGAAGGGTGCGCTAGATGCTCGAGTACATAACGAAGCTGACGGTGCGCTGGATTTATAGCCTCCGGGGGCGGTGGCTCTTAATTTGCCCACGGCGAGCTGGCGGCCGGAGGTGAGGAAGAAGCTTGGCGCGCGGTAACGTGTCCTATGGCGTGGCAAGGCCTTAGGTAAAAGAAGGACGGCGTATAGTAATCGACTGCGACGTGGTAAGATGACCGACGGCGTGGCAAAACAGCAAAGAACGGCGGCACGCCGGTGATGGCCGTGCGGCCACGTCGCCGGTAAGGGGAGAAGTGACCGAGTGGCCATAGTGCTCCAAGTTTATCCACGGTGAGATCTTTTCAAGGTGAGCAACACCCACACGGCCGCGGCACTAATCCCGGCAAAGAGGTCGCCGGCGGCGAGATCTTTTCTACGGCGGTCGATCTGATCCGGTTAGGGCACTGTACCATGGCGCTTGGTATTCAGTCCGTCTGACAGACAAGGTTTAGGCTCGATTTTCTCTGCAATTTGCATGTGAACTTCATTAAACCTCTGTACCAAAGTTGCAGAGTTACAAACCAGCTACAATTCGACTATAGGACTTGAACACATTTGAGTACTAAATCAAGGTGGAATTCATACTCAAAGTTGGCTCTGCTACACTGAATATCTGAATTTCAGACTGAATCAGCATGACAGCCAATCTTTAGGCTTAATTATCTCCAATATTTTCTTAACAACTCTGCTGACACTCTTAAGCAAAGTTATGCTCCTATAATTGGGCTACAATTTTGATGTGGTGACCTAGGGCAAAACCCTATATTTCAAAAGATACAGGGCTCCAAAGTTGAACCAATCACATTGAAATTCAGACTTCATCACATGAGTCAAATGTGGCTCTTTTGCACTTAAGTCCAAATCTCAGGGTTTGGCTTGTAAATTTTCCCAAATGTGAACCATGTGACTTTATATACTTTAATACTGTAGTTTTTACACTTTAGTCCAAAGGTTCAGCATTTTTGCACATAAGCCCCTAGGGTTTGGTTTCAGGGTTTTCCAGGGTTCCAATTAGGGTTTCTGGTATTCCAGGGGTATAAAAGTGATTCAAGTTTATTCTTGGGGTCATTTTATGACTTTTACCCTAAAGCTTTTAGGTTTTCTTAACTTGGGTTAAGTTTTACCCCTTTAATCCCTGTTTAGGGTTAAAGCTTCCTATCCAGGGTCCTAGTTGTAAAACATTAAAACAATACAACTTGTTTGAAATTTTTGCCTAGTGAATGCACTCTAGGTGTGTCAAACATATGCAATGCCAATGCTTATGATGTCATGCTCAAGTTTTAGTTACAGTAACACCAGGGGTGTTACACTCTGGTTAATGGGTTGCGATTCGCCATCGAGCTAGGGGTTCGACGCCTCGACGCTCGTGGCGACTCGCAGCTTGTCATTGATCAAGTCATGAAGAACTCCCACTGCCGCGACAGGAAGATGGAGGCCTACTGTGACGAGGTTCGGCGCCTGGAAGACAAGTTCTATGGGCTCGAGCTCAACCACGTCGCCCGACGCTACAACGAGACTGCGGATGAGCTAGCTAAAATAGCCTCGGGGCGGACAACAGTTCCTCTGGACGTCTTCTCCAGAGACGTACATCAACCCTTCGTCAAGACCGACGACACGCCCAAGCCCGAGGAGGCCTCGGCCCAGCCCGAGGAGGTCTCGGCACGACCCGAGGAGGCCTTGGCCTAGCCCGAGGCATCCTCGGCCCAGCCCGAGGCATCCTCGGCCGCCGAGGGTGAGGCACTACGCGTCGAGGGAGAGTGGAATGGGGTCACGCCTAATCGGAACTGGCAGACCCCGTACCTGCAATATCTCAACCGAGGAGAGCTCCCCCTCGACAAAGCTGAAGCTCGGCGACTGGCGCGGCGCGCCAAGTCGTTCGTCTTACTGGGTGATGAAAAGGAGCTTTACCACCGCAGCCCCTCAGGCATTCTCCAACGATGCATATCCATCGCCGAAGGGCAGGAGCTATTGCAAGAGATACACTTGGGGGCTTGCGGTCACCACGCAGCACCTCGAGCCCTTGTTGGGAACACCTTCCGACAAGGCTTCTATTGGCCAACCGCGGTGGCCGACGCCACTAGGATTGTACGCTCCTGCCAGGGGTGTCAATTCTACGCGAGACAGACGCACCTGCCCACTCAGGCCCTGCAGACAATACCCATCACTTAGCCGTTTGTTGTGTGGGGTCTGGACCTCGTTGGTCCCTTGCAGAAGGCACCCGGGGCCTTCTCGCACCTGCTGGTCGCCATCGACAAATTCTCCAAGTGGATCGAGGTCCGACCCCTAACCAGCATCAGGTCCGAGCAGGTGGTGGCGTTCTTCACCAACATCATCCATCGCTACGGGGTCCTGAACTCCATCATCACCGACAATGGCACCCAGTTCACTAGCAAGAAGTTCCTCGACTTCTGCGAGGACCACCACATCCGGGTGGACTGGGCCGTCGTGGCTCACCCCATGACAAATGGGCAGGTGGAGCGTGCCAACGGCATGATTCTGCAGGGACTTAAACCGAGGATCTACAACGACCTCAACAAGTTCGGCAAGCGGTGGATGAAGGAACTACCCTCGGTGGTCTAGAGTCTGAGGACGACGCCAAGCCGAGCCACGGTACCGTTCTTTCTAGTCTATGGGGCCGAGGCTATCTTGCCCACAGACTTAGAATACGGTTCCCCGAGGACAAAGGCGAACGACGACCAAAGCAACCAGACCAGCCGAGAAGACTCGCTGGACCAACTGGAAGAGGCTCGGGACGTGGCCTTGCTACAATCGGTGCGATATCAGCAGTCTCTGCGACGCTACCACGCCCGAGGGGTTCGGCCCCGAGACCTCCAAGTGGGAGACTTGGTGCTTCGGCTGTGGCAAGACGCCCGAGGGCGCCACAAGCTTACTCCCCCCTGGGAAGGGCCGTTCATCATTGCCAAGATTTTGAAGCCCGGGACATACAAGCTGGCCAACGATCAAGGCAAGGTCTACAACAACGCTTGGAACATCCGACAGCTACGTCGCTTCTACCCTTAAGAAGTTTCGAGTCGTTCATATACCTCGTTTTCTTTACACACACAAATAGAGTCTAACCGTCAAGTAAGGGTCAGCCTTGCCTCAGCAAAGCCCGACCCTCCCTCGGGGGCTAGAAGGGGGGAACCCCCACTGCGTCAAAATTTTCCTCGGAAAAAGTCTTTCTGCTAGAACATCTTTCGTGCTTTTCGACTGCTTCGATAGCAGGGTCCTGAAAACGACGGAGTACACGTAAGCGGCAAGGCCGACCGAGCCGAGGGACTCCTACGCCTCTGGGATACGGATACCTCACTCATCACCTTCCGCGATAAGTAACTCACGCTCGGATAAGTGATTCTGCTACCGAACAAGTCTCAACGCTCGAAAACTTTTTTGCCAGAACGATTTTCGTGCCTTCTTGACTATATCGATAATAGGATCCTGCGGACGAGTAAGAGTACACGTAAGCGGCAAGGCCGACCGAGCCGAGGGACTCCTACGCCTCCGGGATACGGATACCTCACTCATCACCTTCCGCGATAAGTAACTCTCGCTCGGATAAGTGATTCTGCTACCGACGAACAAGTCCTGATACTCGAAACAAGAGGAAAGGAAACACAGCTTTACAACACGACAATAATATGTTTGGGCCTCGGTGGCCGCAAAAAACATACGCACACTACAGACAAACTGTTCCTGCAGGTTCAGACATCGACAGAGGGAGCAGCAGCACCCCCGGTGTTGTTTCCACCTTCGGCGGAATCTGGCCCGGCCTCGGACGGCGACACGGGCGGAAGGATCTGCACCTCGAAGGAAGACGTCAGCACCGTGCTCGGGCCATTGCAGCCAGGGTCTCCTCCAGGGTCCCGGCCCAAGCAGACATCTTGATCGTCTGCTCCGTAGCCTCAGCCAGCTATCCCCCGAGGACATCAGCCCGACTCACGGCCTCGGCAGCGTGACTCCGAAGTTGGTCCCGCTCACGGATGACCTGGCCAGGCTCCAGCTGCCGCTGCTGCGCCTCCTCGGCCAGGGAAGCCACGTGCCCCCGGGCCGACGAAGCCTCTTCTCGAGCCGACTCCGCCTCTATCCACGCTGACACTGCTGCCTCTGGCTCCGGCTCATCGTAGAGTGGCCGAGGGTTCCTTAACGGAGCAAGAGAAGCCTTGAGTGGTAAGGTCGACCGAGCCGAGGGACTCCTACGCCTCCGGGATATGGATACCTCACTCGTCACCTTCCTCACAAGACAACTCACACTTGGTTAAGCGGTTCAGCTAGCCGACAGGCGAGTCACGACGCTCGAAATGAGGAAGAAAACACGGCTTCATGCCCAAATCCCTAGATGTTTAGGCCTCGACAGCCACAATGAACACACACCGGCACTCAAGGTGCCATTACAAACGGAACTCCGGTTCCACTCCCGCGGGTATGAACAACCTCCACATCGGAGGGCCTGCGGGACGACAAACTCCAGGTGGCTCACCGCCGACCACTGCAGCAACAGCGACAACGACCTCCGCTCCGGGCGGCTAAACAACAGCAGTGATGACCTCAAGGCAGATGCTGCTGTGGCAAGGCCCTCGCCCACATCCCCACTCGAGGGGCGAGGACAAGCTATCAAAGCCAAAGAGCCGAAGGTCCGGCCGCAGGTGGCGCTGACAATCTCGTCGGCAGAGAAACCTCCTCTGGCGACCACCACCTCAGCACCAACGACAGCGGCCACCTGCGCGCCGACGCTACGCCAACGAAATGGCGGCCGCCCCAGCCTGCACCGAAAGATCCCCACTCAAGTCCTCGCGGACAGGCAGGCACCAACCTCCGCGCGGAGGCATCGTGCCGGAGTGAGGACAAGACAATCCAAGAACACGAACGCCGCCCTAGCGGCGTGCGACGTCTTGGACGGTCCCCCGGTGCGCACGGCGCAACAGCCGCTCGTACGGCGGGCAGACAGCCACACTCCGCCCCAGCGGTGGGAGGTGGCACCGGAAGCAGCGCCAGAGTCGGCTGAGCCAGCGAGCCAGGCATGCTGGAGCTGACGACGCTTGCGGCCGACTGGCCCTGCGTTGTCGAAGTCCACCCCCTCCGCTAGGCCGGTGAGTGCCCTCTCCCCTGAATGCTGAAGGAAGAGGCAGTCCGCCGGCCCATACGAGAGGTAGAGCTCCGGCTCAGCTCGCACCTTGCCCTAGCAAGGATGATGAAGATCCTTGAAGCTGAAGGCGGGGCAGAGGCCGCAGCCCGGCTTGCTTCTCCCCACCATCGAACTGGTGGTCACCATCCTGGGTGACCATTGGTGAGGGAATGCAGCCGGGCTGCCCGATGAAAATCCTTGAAGCCAAGCAATGGCTGAAGGGTCCCCACCTCCGTGAGGTTGCGCTCCTCCTCCAACAAGACGAAGGCAACACGGGCGCTCCCCATCCGGGGGCTCGGAAGGTGGAAGGACACGATGCATGAGGGGAGTGCGAAGGCATGGCTACCGCCCGGGGGGTCGATCCCTTTTTAAAGGCGGCTCTCCCCACTCGCGTCCTCAGGCGTCGCGGACTAAGTCTTCACCGACGTGCTCCAGGATCCTCCCCCTACGACACGGGGGCTGGGTCCCACACGTCATGCAAGCTGTCCCGGAACAGAAGAAGCCAAACCGTCGTGCGCGGAGCGTGTAACCGCCCCGCGGTTACAAGCACTCCTCCATCCTCACCGAAACCAGCGGTTGATAAGGCGGACCGCCATGCAGGTGGCGTGCAACTGCACCACGGGGACGCACCCCTTCGACTTCGACGCATCCAGCAAGGAGGCCCAGGCCCACATGTCATGTAATCGGCGCGCCCGTTACTGCGTGCGAGAAACTGCACCGCCACTTGCGCCAATGCCGCGCCTTCTCGACTGCGGAACTAGTGCCGCGATTCGAGGCAACCCTGCGCATGGCCCAACAGTGCCAACCGAGCACATCGGTCACGGGTCAGTCAACCACGGGAGGAGACGCAACGGTCGATATGGTCAAAACTAGGCCGGCAGTAATGGCGGCAGCAGGCGAGCGGAAGCAACAGTCAAGTCGTCTGCAGGCTCATGTCCCCTCCTGGAGCAGCAGGGGAGCCCTCTCCCACGGCGTGAAGACGACGCGCCCGTGTTCCGTCCTTCGAACGGCTCGCACAACGACCGCCCCGCGAACCACCCGTCCCGTCGCATTAACTCCTCGGCAAGGCAAGCGACACCTTTGGCAGGTGAAGTGGGCGTCGTTTCACCTCCACCATGATGACCGCGTCAAAAAAGGTGCGCCACACCGTTTAAATTCATATCCTTTTCTTCTTCCCCTTTCTCTCTCTTGCTACAGGGACCGGGAAAGGGGACAATTCGAAAGGGATCCTTCTCCGCGAAGGAAGCGGGCCCCGAGCCCTCCTACTGATCAGGGGTTCGAAGGCTGGCCCCTCAGAAGGGTTTGACAGCCACCCCAGAGCACTCGGGCTTCAGGCTCATTACTGATCAGAGGTTCGAAGGCTGGCCCCTCGGAAGGGTTCGACAGCTGCATCAGAGCACTCGGGCTCCGCGCCCACTACTGATCAGGGGTTCGAAGGCTGGCCCCTCAGAAGGGTTCGACAGTCGCCCCAGAGCACACAGAGCGAGGGATGACTCTGGGTACGTCCGATACATGGCCGAGGCTTGGGCTACGCTCCCGAGGTACCCTAGGACATTTCCGAGACCAGCAGGAGCAATTTTGTAACGGAATCCCATCAGAGGGAGGCATCGAGCCCTCGGACCCTATCAAACGGGACCGGGTCCGGCAAATCACCTGCAAGTACTTTTGGAGCGTGCCTCTGGGCCACTAGCCGACCCTTATCGAACGGGGCACGGGCATCCACTCGGATCACCCATTAGCAACTCACTGGAGACACCATGTTCGGCGCCCTTCGAGGGCAACATGGCACTTTCCCCCCCTTCCTCCTTGCGGAAAGGCGACGAAGGGGCGTATCATAAAAGTCGAGTCAGTCCTTGATCGTCCTCTCGCTCCGTGCAGAGGCTCGGGGGCTGCTCTCGCAAACCTGGCTACGGCCAAACCGTTGACAGCGTCAACAAACCCACCTGAAAACTTGAAACCTGACCATGCACCCGGGCTACGATCATATCGCATGAGGGAACAACCAGACCGGCCAAGGCATCACGAAAGCCATTAAGACCTCAGAGGAGTCAAACCACTTCTCCAAGGCCTCGGGGGCTACACCCGGCGAGTGCGCTCGCGCGCACCCACCGGAACAAAATATAACCGAGAAAGGCCGCCCCCCTTGCAAAAAAGTGCGACAAAGCCTCCAAGCGAGTACCAACACTCCCTTTGAGGCTCGGGGGCTACTGTCGGGTACCATAATTAGGGGTACCCCCAACACTCCTAAACTCGGCTGTTAATCACCATCAACACAAACTGCAGAGACTGATGGGCGCAATTCAGGTCAAGGCTTCGTCTACTCAAGGGACGCAATCTCGGCTCGCCCGAGCCCAGCCTCGGGCGAGAACAGTAGTCCCAGGCGAATTCACACCTCGCCCGAGGGCCTCCTCAAGCAACGAACGCACCCTCGACTCGCCCAAAGCCTAGCTCGGGCAGGCTTCGTTGTGAAGCAACCTTGACCAAATCACCTCACCATCCGACCGTATCGCAGGCGCATTCAATACAAGTATCGCCTGACGCCTTATCCTGACACGTGTGCCTCAGTCGGCAAGGTCGAAGTGACCGCAATCACTTCGCCCTCCCGCTGACTGACCTGACAGGAAAACAGCGCCGCTCGCCCCTCTCCGACTGCTGTGCCACCCGCCAGGTTGAGGCTGACAGCAGCTGAGTTCAGCCTCAGGCGCAACAGGAAGCTCCGCCTCGCCCGACCCCAGGACTCGGCCCCCGCCTCGACCTCGGAAGGTGGTCTCCGCCTCGCCTGACCCCAGGGCTTGGCCCCCGCCTCGGCCTCGGAAGGTGGTCTCCGCCTCGCCCGACCCCAGGGCTCGGCCTCAACCTCGACCTCGGAAGGTGGTCTCCGCCTCGCCCGACCCCAGGGCTCGGCCTCAACCTCGACCTTGGGAGGAATCGCGTCCTCGCCCGACCTCAGCCTCAGGAGGAGTCCCCGCCTCGCCCGAACTTGGGCTCGGACCGACCGCGCCACGGAGGATACATCATTACCCTACCCCTAGCTAGCTCAGGCTACGGGGGAACAAGACCGGCGTCCCATCCAGGCTCGCCCCGGTAACAAGTAATGATGGCTCCCCGCGTGCGTCCGTGACGACGGTGGTTCTCAGCCCCCTACGGAAGCAAGGAGACATCAGCAAGGTCCCAGCAGCCCCGACAGCTGTGCTTCTACAGGGCTCAAACGCTCCTCCGACGGCCACGACACCGCGTACAAAGGGCTCTAGCGCCTCTCCGACAGCCACGTTGGCATGTACATAGGGCTCTGGCTCCTCTCTGCCAGACACGTTAGCATATTGCTACACCCCCATTATACACCTGGACCCTCTCCTTGCATCTATAAAAGGAAGGGCCAGGGCCCTCATACGAAGGGTGGTCGCACGGGAGGACGGGCTGACGAACCGGCTCACACACACTCTCTCTCCCTCGCGAATGCTTGTAACCCCTACTGCAAGCGCACCCTCCTCTGGCGCAGGATAACACGAGCGGCAGTTTCCCCCCTTTGTGTTCCATCTCGCGCCAACCCATCTGGGCTGGGGCACGCAGCGACAATTTTACTCGTCGGTCCAGGGACCCCCCGGGGTCGAAACGCTGACAAACGCCTTCCCTTCTTTTCGTACACAGTGAAGCATAAAACTACTTCTTTTTCTTTTTGTCGAAGCCTTGTCTTTAAAGCCGAAGCAACTGCCTGTGTCATGATGATGATGATCCTTTGTATGTCTAAATGAATGTTTATGAATGCAAATGTATGATGTAATGTACCGTGCAAATGAATGTCCAAACATACGCATACGAAGCCACAACCATAGCCTCCATTGCCTTAGGAATAACCAAAGTCTCTTTGCCGTTTATTTTTCGGCTTCACCGCTTATTTTTTAGTGTATCAGCGCTGACTTTTCGCTGTAAGTTCTGCATTCCCTTAGGAACGTCTTTTGAACTTCTTCGCCTTCTATTTCGGTGGTATCGCGTTGACTTTTCGCGCTTCGCCTTATATTTCGGCGGAATCAGCGTTGACTTTTTGCTGTAAGCTCTGCATTCCCTTATGAACGACTTTTGAGCAGAAAACTTACACTGCGCTCCCTTAGGAACGACTTTTTGTAGCTTCATCGTTCTCTGCATCCCCTTAGGGACGTCTTTCGAGCTTCTCCCTGTTTTTTCTTTTCTCTTTGCACTCAATGGTGCATGCTCAGCTTTTACATTTACATTTTTGGGGGATATTGCTCTTGTAGAGCTGAAATAAGAAAAAGAGAAATTACATGCTATGGCCCCATTAAAAACCTTTCTCCCCCTTTAGAAAGGAAAAGGGTGCCATAGGAAAAAAATAAAAAGATTACATCAAACTATACATAATATCGCCGAAGCTCATCCGCATTCCAAGATCTAGGAATGTCGTTACCATCCATATCCTTCAATCTGTAAGAACCGGGTCTTGACGAAGATACTACCAGAAAAGGTCCTTCCCACTTCAACTGTAGCTTGCCTACTGTATCTGGGTTGGCAACTCTCCGAAGTACCAAGTGCCCTGGCTTGATGTTTTTTAACCGAACTTTTCTGCCACGCCATTTTATTATTTCAGCTTGATATTTATTGATGTTCTCCACAGCCTGAAGCCTGATCCCTTCTTTAGCATCTTTTGCCACAGAATAATCAGCTTCGTCCTCTGCCGAAGCCACTGTTCTTATTGATCCTGCTTTAGCTTCTTCTGGGTTATTGCTTCATCACCAAACAATAATTTGAATGGTGTAAAACCTGTTGACCTTGATATTGTTGTGTTGTGGCTCCACACCAGTTTGATCAATTCATCTGGCCACTTTCCTCTGGGCTGATTGAAGATTAACTTCATTATTCCCGTCATTATAATGTCATTAGCTCTTTCAACAAGTCCGTTTGACTCCGGATGTCTAACCGATGCAAAATGGATCTTCGTGCCAATTTGTTCACATAACTCTTTGAAAGCTTTGGCATCGAGCTGTGTTCCGTTGTCCACAATAATAGCCTTCGGCACTCCGAAGCGACAAACAATATTTTACCAGAAAAATTTCTGGACAGTGACCGAAGTTATTGTGGCTAAGGGCTTCGCCTCAATCCACTTGGAAAAATATTCTACCGCCACCACAACATATTTTAGATTTCCTTGTGCTGGTGGAAGTGGGCCTAGCAAATCAAGGCCCCACCTTTGCAACGACCAAGTGAGCTGTATTAACTGAGTCAGAGAAGAAGGTTGTTTCTGATCTCTTGCACATTTTGATAGCCTTCACATTTTTGGACTAATTCTGCTGCATCTGAAGCTGCCTTCGGCCAATAAAATCCTTGACGAAAAACTTTTCCCAGCAAGGGCCTAGATCCGATGTGAGATCCACACAGACCTCGTGTATCTCCTTCATCAATTCGATACCTTCGGTTCTTGATAAACATTTGAGGAGTGGTAAACAAACTCTATGTTTATACAATTCCCCTTCTATCATGACATATGGTCTTGTTCTTGCCTCCATTCTTTTGTTATAAGCTTCGTCACTTGAAAGACAATTTCCTTGAAGGAAAGATATTATTTCAGTTCCCCAGTCTTCACTGTGAACTGGAGAAATAGTGAGCACTACTCTTTCCATGAGCTCAACCGAGGTGCTTTTATTGTTTCAAAAAATACTTCGGAGGGTAAGGGGAGCCCCTGAGCCGCTGATTTGGCTAGCAAATCCGCATGCTCATTTTCACCTCTTGGAATATTTTTGACGGAAAACCCTTCGAAGGAAGCTTCCAACCTTCGGACTGCATCCAGATATTTTTCTAGCTTCAGATCTCATGCCCTGCTGCTCTTACCCACATGACCAGCAATAACTTGAGAATCAGTCTTTAGGATGACCCTTCTTATTCCCATTGCCCTTAGTTTTCGAAGCCCCAAAAGAAATGCTTCGTACTCAGCAATATTATTTGTGCAACTGAAGTCTAGTTTGACTGCAAAACATGTTTTGACTTTTGAAGGTGCTACTAGGACTGCAGCTGCTCCTGCACCGAAGGTTCCCCAAGAACCATCGCAGAACACCGTCCAAGCTTCGGTATCCTTATTTGTCCCTTCTCCGTGAGCCCCTGGCGTCCAGTCAGCAATGAAGTCTGCTAGCGCCTGGGATTGAATTGAAGATCTGTGCACGTAATCAATGGTGAATTCATTGAGCTATGCGGCCCACTTTCCAACCCTTCCAGTAGCTTCTCTGTTCCTCATAATATCCTTCAGAGGCTGCGACGAGGGAACAATTATATGATAAGCTTGGAAATAATGCCGAAACTTCCAAGAGGCCATTAATACAGCATACAACACTTTCTCCAATTCTGTGTAGTTTTTCTTTGATAAGCTTAACACTTCAGAGACAAAATATACTGGGACTTGCTTTTTATTTAGTCCTTCAAGCTTCTCCTGTACAAGTGCCGCACTCACTGCAGAGTGCGAAGCTGCCACATACAATAGCAGAGGAGCCCCTGGCATGGGTGGAGTTAGCGTCGTTAGGTCTATCAGGTATTGCTTCAGCTCTTCGAAGGCTTTCTGCTGAGCTGATCCCCATTGAAAGACTTCGGCCGACTTCAGCACTTCAAAGAATGGTAAATTTCTCTCTGCTGATCTAGAATGAATCGATTCAAAGATGCCAATCTTCCTGTCAGCTGTTGAGCCCCCTTCTTTATGCTTGGCGGCTCCATCCGAAGAATAGCTTCAATTTTATTTGGATTAGCTTCGATCCCTTTTGTTGAAACTAAACAACCAAGGAATTTCCCCTTCTTTACTACGAAGACACATTTTCTGGATTCAACTTCAGGCCAGCTTGCCTAAAGTTAGCAAATGTTTCCTACAAATCAGCAATGTGATTTTCTTGCTTCGTGCTTTTTACTATGATATCATCAACATATGTTAGCACATTTCTGCCTATCTGAGAATGAAGGACTTTCGCTGTCATTCTACTGAAGCTTCCTCCAGCATTCTTGAGCCCCTTAGGCATCCGAAGATAACAATATGTACCACTGGGGGTTATGAAGCTGGTTTTTGGCTCATCTTCCTTCTTCATCCAGATTTGATGGTAGCCTGAATAACAATCTAGTAAACTCATGAGTTCTGACGAAGCTGCTACATCTACTAGAGAATCTATTCTTGGTAATGGGAACTCATCCTTCGGACAAGCCTTGTTGAGATCAGTAAAATCAATGCACATTCTCCATTTACCATTGGCCTTCTTCACCATAACAGTATTGGCTAACCATTCTGGGTATTTTACTTCTCTGATGACTCCAGCACTAAGAAGTCTTTTCACTTCATTCTGAGCACCTTCGGATTTGTCATCAGACATTTTCCGAAGCTTCTGCTTTCTGGGTCTGAAGGATGGATCGACATTGAGCGAGTGTTCAATGGCATCCCTGTTGACACCACAGAAATCGTTGGCTGACCATGCAAAGACATCTTTGTTGTTGAACAGAAACCTTGTTAGAGTTTTTCTCCTGTTCCTCAGACAACTGAGATTCCATCAATACCTTCTGCTCTGCTATATCTTCACATAAGAGCATGGGCTTCGGCTGATCGACCGAAGCAGCCTTCTCCCTTCTGTATTTGTACTGCTCACAAGCTTCGGCTCCATCTATATTATGGATTGCTTTTGAATCTGTCCAGTTTCCTTCAGCCTTTCTGGCAGCTTCCTGACTTTCATGAATAGCAATAGGCCCTTGATCTTCATGCATAGATATGTTGGATGAAGAATTGCTTCAAAAGCATTGAGTGTCCGACGACCAATGATTGCATTGTAGGGGTACTCCATATCGACAATATCAAACACAACTAGCTCAGTCCTTGTATTGTTGACAAATCCAAAGGTCACTGGTATCGTGATCTTGCCGAGCGCTACAATCTGCCTTCCTCCGAAGCCACAAAGAGGGTGTGTTGCATCATGAATCTTATCCTCTGGCTCTTGCATCTGTCTGAAGGCCTTAGCAAATATAATATCCGCTGCATTGCCTGTATCAACCAGAATATTGTGGACCAGAAATCCTTTGATAACGCAAGAAATGACCATAGCATCATTGTGAGGGTAATCCTTGAGCTGAAGGTCCTCTTGGGAGAAGGTAATTGGGATGTGGGACCATCTCGACTTGATGAAGGGTCCCTGCACCCCGACATGCTGTACCCTTCTCTGTGCCTCCTTCTTCTGCTTCTTGTTGGCCGGCTCTGAACATGAACCGCCTGTTATCGGGAGTACCAGCTTCGTAGCCGAAGCAGCTCCAGCTTGGTTGTTGAATGAAGCCATCAACTCAAAAAGTGGAAGTGAGTTCACCGGAGGTGGGCGCCAATGTTGGACTTGTTCTCAAATGATATGAATTAAGAACAAGACAACATAAAATGTTAAATATTAATGCCCTTCGTCCACTGAAGCATTATCTCCCCAAGGATTTAATAAGCTTCGAACGAAGGCCATGAGCAAGATATCACGAAGGTCATACCTTCGTGATTAGAGTTATAAAACAATGTAGAATGAAATATAGAAAATATAAAACATTAGGGAACGATATATCAAAAACACGTAAGATTATTCACATATTTTATTATACAAACCTAAATATTAAAACATGATATTTAAGTACATTTATACCTTCGTCTTGGCAGAAAGCAATAATTCCAGCGTAATGTGTCAGCGATTACAAGATTGCGTGAACAGTATAAGTGTACTGTTCACCTATTTATAGGCACAGGGCGCAGCCTGTGTAAAATCACATTTATGCCCTTTACAATCGACTACAATAATGACACAGAACATCATGGGTCTTTAGGTCATTTCATCTTTAAGTCGGTTCTCCCATTCGACTTGAGACATGTCACTGTGCCGAAGCTTTATAGGCGATAGCTTCGGCGCTACTTTTGAGAGGATCTGCCGAATGTGTTTTCTTTCTTTAGGATCTTCGGCTACGAAGCATACCCCCAACAGCATGGATATCATTTTTTCATGCACTGTTTTCAAAGTTTCGAGTGACCTGCAGTTCAAATCTGAATTTTTCGAAAAAATTCAAATAAACGAACTAAATCTACTAGCTATTGCAAACACTGTTATAATTGTCCCAAAATGGTACATGTAGGTCTATATAGTGTAGGAACATACCATAAAAAGTTTGGTGGCCAAAATGTAAAAAACAAAAATATGGTTTGCCGAGTGTCTATAGAAGACACTCGGCAAAGCCTTCTTTGCCGAGTGTCCAGTATTTGACACTTGACAAAGAAGCCTCTTTGCCGAGTGTCAGTCCTCGGCTCTCGGCAAAGACTGACGGCCGTCAGCTTTAGGACGACCGCTGACGGCCCTTTGCTGAGCGCCTTCTTTGCCGAGTGTTTGACACTCGGCAAACATGTCTTTGCCGAGTGTGGTCCTGTGCCGAGTGTCCTGCACTCGGTAAAGAGGCTCGTTACCGAGAGCCGAACTTTGCCGAGTGCGGCTCTCGGCAAAGCCTTCTTTACCGAGTGCCCGACAAAAGACACTCGGCAAAGAGTCCGACACTCGGCAAAGTCTCGGATTCCGGTAGTGCTAGACGTGCATGGTAATGGATCGCGATTCAAATGTCTCCTTCACAAATAAGTTAGGGCCCTTAAATAATGTTAGGAAAAAATATTATTATTCAAAACAACAAGTTATATTATTTCTAGAACACCATATCATACCATAATTTGGGAGGAGGAATCGAACGTGTAACTACTGTAATTTCCCTATCTTCTAACGAACCAAGACTTGGAAGCGAGGTCTTTGCTAGTTGCATTGTCTGGTTAGAATAATCCAACCGTGCAGCAAGCACACAGCTACGGCGACGACTTCATGATCAATAATGGATCCTACCTGGGTTAATTGCTGCACGTGATGTTCACATGCCAACTAGAGCTAGCGATCTAAAGGACACTCTAATTTTCCTTATTAGCATAGTCTTTCTATCAATTATGTATCGAGGCCTTCGCATGTATATATATATATATATATATATATATATATATGGCAGGTATAACGGGAGCTCTGGTCTTTCAATAGTTAAAGGAAGCTCAGGCCGATCACCCTTGTAAACTGGTTCAATCAGCGCGTCCAACCAGGCTTTCGGGTACGTCACCTGCTCCACGTCTGTTAGCGCAAAAAAAGAATGCATACATGAGTCAAACACGATCCAATGCATGCACATAAATTTAGGAAAGATATGTGCGGCAGTTTTTATTTTTAAATCCTTTATTTCCTCCATAAATTTAGGATCGCTGTAACAACCATGCAGCTAGACGCGTAAAGACCATTTTATGATATATACTGAGACTAAATATGCTACACTGTGTAAATAATTATGCAATTCGATATACTGCGTAAAAATCTGTTACCAGCTGTGTCGGCGTCTCGAGACCGGGCGGTCCCTAAGCCGACGAGTGAGTGTGCCGCGTGCCCCAGCCCAGATGGGTCGAGCGCGTGGGTGAGCGCGAAGGGGGGAAGCGAGGTGGCCGGAGACGGGCGTGAGAGAGGTGGAAATCCCGCGGCCTTCGTGTTCGTCCCGCGCCCAGGTCGGGTGCGCTTGCAGTAGGGGGTTACAAGCGTCCACGCGGGTGAGGGAAGCGAGCGGCCCCAAGAGAGCGCCTGTCCCGTCCTCGTCCCCGCGCGGCCAACCTTCTCTAAGAAGGCCCTGGTCCTTCCTTTTATAGGCGTAAGGAGAGGATCCAGGTGTACAATGGGGGTGTAGCAGAGTGCTACGTGTCTAGCGGGGGAGAGCTAGCGCCCTAAGTACATGCCGATGTGGCAGCCGGAGAGATCTTGGCACCCAGTCGGTGTGATGTCGTGGCCGTCGGAGGAGCAACGGAGCCTGGCGGAGGGACAGCTGTCGGAGCGGTCGAGTCCTTGCTGACGTCCTCCTGCTTCCGTAAGAGAGCTGAGAGCCGCCGTCGTCACAGGGCACGTGGGGCGCCATCATTGCCTATCTGGCGGAGCTAGCCAGATGGGACACCGGTCTTGTTCTCTGCGGCCTGAGTCGGCTCGGGGTAGGGTGATGATGGCGCTTCCTGTTGACGTGGCGGGCCCGCGCCCGAGGTCGGGCGACGTGGGGGCTCCTCCGAAGCCGGGGTTGAGTCTGTCTTCCGTGGCCGAGGCCGAGCCCGAGCCCCTGGGTCGGGCGAGGCGGAGGTCGTTCGGCAGAGGCCGGGGCGGAGTCCGAGCCCTGGGGTCGGGCGAAGCGGAGTTCGTCGTCTTCTGGGGCTGAGCCCGAGTCCGAGCCCTGGGTCGGGCGGAGCGGAGTTCGTCGTCTTCTGGGGCTGAGCCCGAGTCCGAGCCCTGGGTCGGGCGGAGCGGAGTTCGCCGTCTTCCGGGGCTAAGCCCGAGTCCGAGCCCTGGGTCGGGCGGAGCGGAGTTCGCCGTCTTCCGGGGCTTAGCCCGAGTCCGAGCCCTGGGTCGGGCGGAGCGGAGTTCGCCATCTTCCGGGGCTTAGCCCGAGTCCAAGCCCTGGGTCGGGCGGAGCGGAGTTCGCCGTCTTCCGGGGCCTAGCCCGAGTCCGAGCCCTGGGTCGGGCGGAGCAGAGTTCACCGTCTTCCGGGGCCTAGCCCGAGTCCGAGCCCTGGGTCGGGCGGAGCGGAGTTTCCTATGGCGCCTTTGGCAAGGCCTGACTGCCTGTCAGTCTCACTCTGTCAAGTGGCACTGCAGTCGGAGTGGCGCAGGCGGCGCTGTCCTTCTGTCAGACCGGTCAGTGGAGCGGCGAAGTGACGGCGGTCACTTCGGCTCTGCCGGGGGCGCGCGTCAGGATAAAGGTGTCAGGCTACTTTTGCGTTAAATGCTCCTGCGACTCGGTCGGTCGGCGCGGCGATTTAGTCAGGGTTGCTTCTTAGCGAAGGCAAGGCCTCGGGCGAGCCGGAGATGTGTCCGCCGTTAAAAGGGGGGCCTCGGGCGAGACGGAAACCCCTCGGGGTCGGCTGCCCTTGCCCGAGGCTAGGCTCGGGCGAGGCGTGATCGAGTCGCTCGTACGGACTGATCCCTGACTTAATCGCACCCATCAGGTCTCTGCAGCTTTATGCTGATGGGGGTTACCAGCTGAGAATTAGGCGTCTTGAGGGTACCCCTAATTATGGTCCCCGACAGTAGCCCCCGAGCCTCGAAGGGAGTGTTAGCACTCGCTTGGAGGCTTTCGTCGCACTTTTTTGCAAGGGGACCAGCCTTTCTCGGTTGCATTTTGTTCCGGTGGGTGCGCGCGAGGGCACCCGCCGGGTGTAGCCCCCGAGGCCTCGGAGGAGTGGTTTCACTCCCCCGAGGTCTTAATGCCTTGCGTAATGCTTAGGCTGGTCTGGTTGTTCCCTCATGCAAACTGGCTGTAGCCCGGGTGCACGGTCGGGGCCCAAGTTCTCGGGCTGGTATGTTGACGCTGTCAACGGTTCGGTCGGAGCTGGGTTTGCGAGAGCAGCCCCCGAGCCTCTGCACAGGGCGAGAGGGCGATCAGGGACAGACTCGGCTTTTTTACATACGCCCCTACGTCGCCTTTCCGCAAGGAGGAGGGGGGGAGAGCGCCATGTTACCCTCGATGGGCACCGAACATGGTGTCTCCGATGAGCTGCAAGCGGGTAATCCGAGTGGACGTCCGTGCCCCGTTCGTTGGGGGTCGGATAGGGGCCCAGAGGCACGCCCAAAAGTACCTGCGGGTGATCTGCCGGACCCGGTCCCCTGGCGACGGGGTCCGAGGGCTCGATGCCTCCCTCCGATGGGATTCTGTTACAAGATCGCTCCCGCTGGTCTTGGAAATGTTCTAGGGTACCTCGGGAGCGCAGCCCGAGCCTTGGTTATGTATCGAATGTACCCCTGGTCATCCCTCGCTCGGCGTCTGAGGCGACTGTGAACCCTTCGGGGGCCAGCCTTCGAACCCCTGATCAGTAATGGGCGCGGAGCCCGAGTAGCCTGAGGCGGCCGTGGAGCCCTTCGGGGGGCCGGCCTTCGAACCTCTGACTAGTAGTGGGTGTAGGGCCCACGCGATCTGAGGCGACTGTTGAACCCCTCGGAGGGCCAGCCTTCGAACCTCTGATCAGTAGGGGGGCTCGGAGCCCGGTTCCTTCACAGGGAAGGATCCTTTTCGGGGTATCCCCCTTTCCCGGTCCCTGTTGCAAGAGATAGAGAAAGAGGAAAAAAGGAAAAGGATACGAAATCGAACGACGTGGCGTACCTTTTTTGGCGCGGTTATTACGGCGAAGGCGAAGTGTCGCCCGCTTCTCCTGCCAGAAGCGCCGCCTGTCCCGCCGCGGAGTTAATGCGATGGGTTGAGTTGTTGGCAGGGCGGCCGTTGCACGTGCGCGAGCCGTTCGAGGAACAGATCACGGGCGCCCTGTCTTCACGCCGTGAGAGGGGGTTCTCTTGCTGCCCCCGGACGGGACGTGAGTCTGGCCGACGACGTGACCGCTGCTCCCGCCCGCCTGCCACCGTCATTACTGCCAGCCCACTTTCGGCCGTATTGACCGTCGCGCCAGGCTGGCGCTGCTGGGTCGCGCGCTGGGCCGCCTCGAGTCGCGGTATTAGTTCCGCAACCGAAGAGGCGCGGTGGTGGCGCAAGTGGCGGTGCAGTTGCTTGCATGCAGCATCTGGCGCGCCGGTTGCGTGACGCGTGGGCCTGGGCCTCCATGCCGGCGTGTTGGGAGTCGGAGAAGCGCGTCCGCCTGGCGCGATTGCATGCCGCCTGCATGGCTGCCCGCCCCTTCCGCCCGCTGGTCTGGGCAAAAGTGGGGGGTCGCTTGTAACTGCTGGGCGGTTGTGTGCACCACGCACGGCGCTTTGGCTTCTTCTGCTCTGAGCTGGTTTGCATGACCTGCGGGACCCAGCCCCCGCGCCGCAGGGAAGGGCCTTGGAGTGTGTTGGAGAAGACTCAGCCCGTGACATTTGGGGGTGCACGTAGGGAGAGTTGCCTTTAAAAGGAGGGCGACCCCTTTCATAAGGCAACCATGTCTTCTCGCTCCCATATGCGTCGCGTCTTTCCACCTTCCAAGCCCCCGGATGGGGGGTACCCACCGTCTTTTCGCCTCATCGTTGGAGGAACGCAACTCCGTGGGAGTTGGTACCTTTCAGCCATCGCTCGGCTTCAAGGATTTTCATCACACAGCCCGGTTGCTCCCCTCCGCTGGTTGTCACCCGAGACGGTGACCTCCAGCTCCTGGATGGGGAGAGGCAAGCCGGGCTGTGATCCCGATCCCGCCCTCAGCGTCGAGGGTGTTCGTCATCCTCGCTGGGGCGGGGAGCGAGGTGAGCCAGGGCTCTACCTCCTGCACTGGTTGGCGGGCCACCTCTTCTTCCAGCTTCTGGTGGTGGCAATCGCCCTCCAGCCCCGCGGCGGAGACGTCCTCCAGCCATGCCGGGGAAGGCAAACTGTTGCTGCCCAGCTAGGATGCAACATTCCGCCCCCTCCCTCGCATTCGCGGCGAGGACGGCAGCGAGGACCTGCCGGTGCGCTTGGGAGCGGCCCGCTCTTTGGCTTTAATAGCTGGTTCGCGTCCCTTGAGCGGGAACGCGAACGAGAGCCCTCCGGTGGCCGCGTCCACCCGGGACCATGGCTGCTGCTGCAGAGGTCGCTGGCAGGTCTCCCGACGCTCGTCGCCCCGCAGGCTCGAGGTTGCTCATACCCGCGGGGACGGAACCAGAGTTCCGTTTGTAATGGCACTTTGAATGCCAGTGTTTTTGTTCATTATGGCTGTCGAGGCCTGAACATGTATGTAATTTTGGCACGGAGCCGTGTTTTTTCCTCATTTTCGAGCACTAAGACTCGCCTGTTGATTATCTGAACCGCTTCACCAAGCATGAGTCGCCCCGTGTCAAGGTGACGAGTGAGGTATCTGTATCTCGGAGGCGTGGGAGTCCCTCGGCTCGATTGGCCTTGTTGTCTGAGGCTCCTCTAGCTTAGTTAAATAGACCCCTTGGCTGCTCTTCGACGAGCCGAGGCCAGGGGTAGCGATATCAGCACGAACAGAGGCGGAGTTGGCTTGAAAAATGAAAACCTGGTTGGCCGGAGCCTAGCCGGGTTGTCCGTCAGCAAGACCGATGCCGGAGTTGATCAGCCGAGGCCTTGGACCGGGCTGGCGCCCTTGGAAGATGGTTGGCCGAGGCCCCTGGGGTAACCGGCCGAGCCGCCTGCTCGGGCCGGATTCCCGGAGAAGTCCCTGGACCGCGTCGCCGTCCGAGGCTGGGTCGGACCTCGCTGAAGGTATCGTCGATGCCGAGGGTGCTACAGCTCCCTTCCAGCGTGAAGACCCGAGCCTGCAGGATCAGATTGTCTTGTAGCGTGTGCCTTCTGCGGCCGCTGAGGACAGAAAACACACCCTCGCTGCGTTGTAAAGCTGCGTCTCTTTTCCTCTTATTTCGAGTATCTGGACTTTTTTGTCGGTAACAGAGATGTTTGTGCGAGCGAGAGTTGCTTCTCGCGGAAGGTGATGAGTTAGGTATCCGTATCCCGGAGGCGTGGGAGTCCCTCGGCTCGGTCGGCCTTGCCGCTTACGCGTACATTCACCCGTCCATGGGGCCCTGTCACCGACTCGGTCGAGAAGGCTCGAAGGTTCGCTTCGACAGAAGGGCTTCCGAACGTAAAGACTTGTTCGATCCGCGGAGTCACTTTATCCGAACGCGAGTTACTTATCGCAGAAGGTGATGAGTGAGGTATCCGTATCCCAGAGGCGTAGGAGTCCCTCGGCTCGGTCAGCCTTGGCTACTTACGTGTACTCCGTCGTTTTCAGGACCCACTTTTCGAAGTAGTCAAAAAGCACGAAAGATATTCTGGCAGAAGAGACCTTTTTTCGAGGAAAATTTCGACGCAGAGGGGTTCCCCCCCCCCTTTTAGCCCCCGAGGGAGGGTCGGGCTTTGCCGAGGCGAGGCCGACCCTTCCTTGATGACTAAACTCTGCGTGGGTGCGAGGTATATGAACAACTTGAAAACATCTTAAGGGTAGAAGCGACGTAGTTGTTTGATGTTCCAAACGTTGCCGTAGACCTCGTCTTGACTGTTGGCCAGCTTGTACGTTCCGGGCTTCAGAACTTTGGCGATGACGAATGGCCCCTCCCAGGGGGGCGTGAGCTTGTGCCTCCCTCGGGTGTCTTGCCGCAGCCGAAGTACCAGGTCGTCCACCCGGAGGTCTCGGGGCCGGACCCCTCGGGCGTGGTAGCGTCGCAGGGATTGCTAATACCGCACCGAGTGTAGTAAGGCCTTGTCCCGAGCCTCTTCCAGCTGGTCCAGCGAGTCTTCTCGGCTAGCTTGGTTGCTTTGATCGTCGTAGGCCCTCGTCCTCGGGGAGCCGTATTCTAGGTCAGTGGGCAAGACGGCCTCGACCCCGTAGACCAGGAAGAACGGCGTGAAACCCGTGGCCCGGCTTGGCGTCGTCCTCAGACTCCAGACCACCGAGGGGAGTTCCTTCATCCATCGCTTGCCGAACTTGTTGAGGTCATTGTAAATCCGAGGCTTGAGCCCTTGTAGAATCATGCCGTTGGCACGCTCTACTTGCCCATTCGTCATGGGATGAGCCACGGCGGCCCAGTCCACCCGGATGTGGTGATCCTCGCAGAAGTCCAAGAATTTTCTGCCGGTGAACTGGGTGCCGTTGTCGGTGATGATGGAGTTTGGGACCCCGAAGCGATGGATGATGTTGGTGAAGAACGCCACCGCCTGCTCGGACCTGATGCTGTTCAGGGGTCGGACCTCGATCCACTTGGAGAATTTGTCGATGGCGACCAGCAGGTGCGTGTAGCCCCCGGGCGCCTTCTGCAAGGGACCGACGAGGTCCAGACCCCACACAGCAAAGGGCCAGGTGATGGGTATCGTCTGCAGAGCCTGAGCGGGCAGGTGGGTCTGCTTCGCATAGAATTGGCACCCTTCGCAGGTGCGGACAATTCTAGTGGCGTCAGCCACCGCCGTTGGCCAGTAGAAGCCTTGCCGGAAAGCATTCCCGACAAGGGCTCGAGGCGCTGCATGATGGCCGCAAGCCCCCGAGTGTATTTCTTGCAGGAGTTCCTGACCTTCGGCGATGGAGATGCATCGCTGGAGGATGCCCGATGGGCTGCGGTGGTAGAGCTCCTTCTCATCGCCCAGCAAGACGAACGACTTGGCGCGTCGCGCTACCCGCCGAGCCTCGGCTTGGTCGAGGGGTAGCTCTCCTCGGCGGAGATATTGCAGGTACGGGGTCTGCCAATCACGATCAGGCGTGGCCCCGCTCCGCTCCTTCTCGATGCGCAGTGCCTCGCCCTCGGAGGCCGAGGGTACCTCGGGCCGAACCGAGGGCGCCTTGGGTCGAGCTGAGGGTGCCTCGGGCTGAGCCGAGGGTACCTCGGGCTGGACCGAGGGTGCCTCGGGCCGAGCTGAGGGTGTCTTGGGCTGAGCCGAGGGTACCTCGGGCTGGACCGAGGGTGCCTCGGGCTCGGGCGTGTCGTCGATCTTGACGGAGGGTTGATGCAGATCCTGGAAGAAGACGTCCGGGGGAACCGTCATTCGCCCCGAGGCTATTTTTGCCAGCTCGTCCGCAGTCTCGTTGTAGCGCCGAGCGATGTGGTTAAGCTCGAACGTCAAAGTCTCCCCAGTACCTCGTGGTAGGTTCCTCGGAACCCGACCACCTCGAACGTCAAAGTCTCCCTTCGGAAGTTGGAGGGCGTTCCAAAGCAGACGGGAAGGTCGAGCCGTCCGAGGGGCTGGACGCGCTTCCCAGGAATGATCCCGTGGAAGGGCGCAGTGCCTGCTCGGACGGAGGACAGATCGACGCGCAGGAGCCTGAGGGTCTCGGCGTAGATGATGTTGAGGCAGCTGCCCCCGTCCATCAGGACCTTGGTGAGCCTGACGTCACCGACGATGGGGTCGACGACGAGCGGGTATTTCCCCGGGCTCGGCACGTGGTCGGGGTGGTCAGCTTGGTCGAAGGTGATGGGCTTGTCGGACCAGTCTAGGTAGACTGGCGCCGCCACCTTCACCGAGCAGACCTCCCGACGCTCTTGCTTGCGATGCCAAGCCGAGGCATTCGCCGCATTCCCACCGTAGATCATGAAGCAGTCGCGGACCTCGGGGAACTCTCCTGCTTGGTCATCTTCCTTTTTGTCGTCGTCGCGGGCCCTGCCACCCTCTGCGGGTGGCCCGGCCCTGTGGAAGTGGCGCCGATGCATGACGCACTCCTCAAGGGTGTGCTTGACGGGCCCCTGATGGTAGGGGCACGGCTCCTTGAGCATCTTGTCGAAGAGGTTAGCACCTCCGGGGGGCTTCCGAGGGTTCTTGTACTCGGCGGCGGCGACAAGGTCCGCGTCAGCGGCGTCGCGTTTCGCTTGCGACTTCTTCTTGCCTTTCTTCTTGGCGTCGCGCGGAGTAGACGCCTCGGGAGCCTCTTCCGATGGGTGGCCTTGGGGCTGCTTGTCCTTTTGGAAGATAGCCTCGACCGCCTCCTGGCCAGAGGCGAACTTGGTGGCGATGTCCATCAGCTCGCTCGCCCTGGTGGGGGTCTTGCGACCCAACTTACTCACCAGGTCGCAGCAGGTGGTGCCGGCAAGGAACGCGCCGATGACATCCGAGTCGGTGATGTTGGGCAGCTCGGTGCGCTGCTTCGAGAATCGCCGGATGTAGTCCCGAAGAGACTCTCCCGGCTGTTGCCGGCAGCTTCGGAGGTCCCAGGAATTCCCGGGGCGCACGTACGTGCCCTGGAAATTGCCGGCGAAGGCTTGGACCAAATCATCCCAGTTGGAGATTTGCCCCGGAGGCAGGTGCTCCAACCAGGCGCGAGCAGTGTCGGAGAGGAACAGGGGGAGGTTGCGGATGATGAGGTTGTCGTTGTTCGTTCCACCCAGTTGGCAGGCCAGGCGGTAGTCTGCGAGCCACAGTTCTGGTCTCGTTTCCCCCGAGTACTCTGTGATAGTAGTCGGGGGTCGGAACCGGGCCGGGAACGGCGCCCGTCGGATGGCCCGACTGAAGGCCTGCGGACCGGGTGGTTCGGGCAAGGGACTCCGATCCTCCCCGCTGTCGTAGCGTCCCCCACGCCTAGGGTGGTAGCCTCGGCGCACCCTTTCATCGAGGTGGGCCCGACGGTCGCGACGATGGTGCTCGTTGCCGAGGTGGCCCGGGGCCGCAGGCGCGGTGTTGCGCGTGCGCCCGGTGTAGACCGAGGCTTCCCGCATGAATCGGGAAGTCGCGGCATGAGGTTCCGAGGGGTATCCCTGCCTTCGGGAGGCAGAGCTCTCGGCCCGTTGGGCCGCAGCGCCTTCCAGGAGATTCTTGAGCTCTTCCTGGATTCGCCGACCCTGGGTGGTTGATGGCTCCGGCATCGCGCGGAGGAGCATCGCTGCGGCTGCCAGGTTCTGACCGACCCCGCTGGATGCGGGTGGCGGCCTGACCCTGACGTCGTTGGCGACGCGGTGCTGGAAACCCTGGGGCAGGTGACGTATTTCTCCGGCCGGGGGTTGGCCCGCCCATACCTGCCCGACGTCCCGGCGGATCGACTCAAGCGCTCCTGCTCCCTCGTCGAGCCTGGCCTGCGCCCCGTGGACTTGCTCGAGCTGTGGGTCGTGACTCCCCGCCGGAACGGGGACCACAGCTAGCTCCCGCGGGATGTCAGCGCGAGGCACCGGCCTAGGGAGATCACCGTCCTCCGGCATGCCGAGATGGTTGCCTTCGGAGGGATCCCCTAGCTCGACGTGGAAACATTCGTGGCTTGGGCCGCAGTCCTCGTCGTCAAGGCTGCGGCTACCGTCGGAACAGTCGGAGAGGCAGTAGTCACATGTGGTCATAAAGTCCCGCATGGCACTGGGGTTGCCAAATCCAGAGAAATCCCAACAGATGCTGGGATCGTCATCTTCCTCGGACCCAGAGGGCCCGTAGGTCGAGACGCCCGTCAATCGGTCCCAAGGCGACCGCATACGAAACCCCAGAGGGGTTGCACTCGCCTCAACGAGAGCGCCCGCCAAAGCGAGGTCGCTAGGCGGGTTGAGGCCGAGTCGAAATAACGTAGGATGGGAATCAGTCAGTACCTTTTGGTCGACGAGGAGCGACATAGTCACGTCGGGGACTGATTGCACCGTCGTCTTAGGTACGAGGGCGACGTCCTGCAAGCCCTCCGCGAGCGCGCTGGCGTCGTCCACTTGCTCAGGATTGGTGTGTCGCGGGGGGACGGCGCTCGCCTTCGTCTCAAATGTGAGGTCGACGCCCGACGCGCCCCCCGTTGGGGCGCTGGGGACGTCGATTCGCTCGACAGCCGACGAAGCGCGGCCTCCCGCTTGGCCTTGGTTGCCCCGCCTCCTCCTCCGTTGGCGGGGGAGAGGACGGGGCGAGCTCGAATGTTGTTCTTCCACCACGCGGGGAAGATGTCGTCGATTCCGCCGCCGGCGGGCGGGTTGTCGGCCGCCATTGTCGTTGTCGCGCGGCGGTGGAAGGAGTATCATGTCGTAGCTGCCGTCGAAGGACATGAACTCAAGACTCCCGAAACGGAGCACCGTCCCGGGCCGGAGAGGTTGCTGGAGACTGCCCATCTGGAGCTTGACGGGAAGCTGTTCGTCAGCACGCAGCAGGCCCCTACCTGGCGCGCCAACTGTCGGCGTCTCGAGACCGGGGGGTCCCTAAGCCGACGAGTGAGTGTGCCGCGTGCCCTAGCCCAGATGGGTCGAGCGCGTGGGCGAGCGCGAAGGGGGGAAGCGAGGTGGCCAGAGACGGGCGTGAGAGAGGTGGAAATCCCGCGTCCTTCGTGTTCGTCCCGCGCCCAGGTCGGGTGCGCTTGCAGTAGGGGGTTACAAGCGTCCACGCAGGTGAGGGAAGCGAGCGGCCCTAAGAGAGCGCCTGTCCCGTCCTCGTCCCCGCGCGGCCAACCTTCTCTAAGAAGGCCCTGGTCCTTCCTTTTATAGGCGTAAGGAGAGGATCCAGGTGTACAATGGGGGTGTAGCAGAGTGCTACGTGTCTAGCGGGGGAGAGCTAGCGCCCTAAGTACATGCCGATGTGGCAGCCGGAGAGATCTTGGCACCCAGTCGGTGTGATGTCGTGGCCGTCGGAGGAGCAACGGAGCCTGGCGGAGGGACAGCTGTCGGAGCGGTCGAGTCCTTGCTGACGTCCTCCTGCTTCCGTAAGAGAGCTGAGAGCCGCCGTCGTCACAGGGCACGTGGGGCGCCATCATTGCCTATCTGGCGGAGCTAGCCAGATGGGACACCGGTCTTGTTCTCTGCGGCCTGAGTCGGCTCGGGGTAGGGTGATGATGGCGCTTCCTGTTGACGTGGCGGGCCCGCGCCCGAGGTCGGGCGACGTGGGGGCTCCTCCGAAGTCGGGGTTGAGTCTGTCTTCCGTGGCTGAGGCCGAGCCCGGGCCCCTGGGTCGGGCGAGGCGGAGGTCGTTCGGCAGAGGCCGGGGCGGAGTCCGAGCCCTGGGGTCGGGTGAAGCGGAGTTCATCGTCTTCTGGGGCTGAGCCCGAGTCCGAGCCCTGGGTCGGGCGGAGCGGAGTTCGTCGTCTTCTGGGGCTGAGCCCGAGTCCGAGCCCTGGGTCGGGCGGAGCGGAGTTCGCCGTCTTCTGGGGCTTAGCCCGAGTTCGAGCCCTGGGTCGGGCGGAGCGGAGTTCGCCGTCTTCCGGGGCTTAGCCCGAGTCCGAGCCCTGGGTCGGGCGGAGCGGAGTTCACCGTCTTCCGAGGCTTAGCCCGAGTCCGAGCCCTGGGTCGGGCGGAGCGGAGTTCGCCGTCTTCCGGGGCTTAGCCCGAGTCCGAGCCCTGGGTCGGGCGGAGCGGAGTTCGCCGTCTTCCGGGGCCTAGCCCGAGTCCGAGCCCTGGGTCGGGCGGAGCGGAGTTCGCCGTCTTCCGGGGCCTAGCCCGAGTCCGAGCCCTGGGTCGGGCGGAGCGGAGTTCGCCGTCTTCCGGGGCCTAGCCCGAGTCCGAGCCTTGGGTCGGGCGGAGCGGAGTTTCCTATGGCGCCTTTGGCAAGGCCTGACTGCCTGTCAGTCTCAAGTGGCACTGCAGTCGGAGTGGCGCAGGCAGCGCTGTCCTTCTGTCAGACCGGTCAGTGGAGCGGCGAAGTGACGGCGGTCACTTCGGCTCTGCCGGGGGGCGCGCGTCAGGATAAAGGTGTCAGGCTACTTTTGCGTTAAATGCTCCTGCGACTCGGTCGGTCGGCGCGGCGATTTAGTCAGGGTTGCTTCTTAGCGAAGGCAAGGCCTCGGGCGAGCCGGAGATGTGTCCGCCGTTAAAAGGGGGGCCTCGGGCGAGACGGAAACCCCTCGGGGTCGGCTGCCCTTGCCCGAGGCTAGGCTCGGGCGAGGCGTGATCGAGTCGCTCGTATGGACTGATCCCTGACTTAATCGCACCCATCAGGCCTCTGCAGCTTTATGCTGATGGGGGTTACCAGCTGAGAATTAGGCGTCTTGAGGATACCCCTAATTATTGTCCCCGAGAAGCTGCATGCACACGAATTTATAGTGAAAATAATGTGCAATGAAAGGAAATGAATTACACGCATAGAAACAAAAAACCGTATTTAATGTTTTATTTCCTTCATAAATATAAGATCCCTCCAACAGCCATGCAGCTAAACACATTAAATCTAGTTTATGATATATACTGATATAAATTATACTATATGGTGTAGGTATTTATGCAATTCGTTACACTGCGTAAAAAATCTGGCATGTTGTTCACTGGTGGACGCACCTCCGGGTTGGAGCGTAATAACCTAAAGTTTTGAGCATAAAATCCCTCAATTATAAGCGTATATACCGAGCCAATATGAGAGGTTGATAGCTCTAGTAGGTTGTTATTACGATCCTATCTTTATGGCAGATCCGAAAAACATGGCAGCCACATGCATGCGGTTATACAGATCCAAAAATTATGGCAAAATGCATGCATGAGTCAAACACATTCTCTTGCATGTGCGTAAATTTAGGAAAGATATGTGTGACGGTTTCTATTTTAAATGCTTTATTTCCTCCATAAATTTAGAATCGCTGCAACAGCAATGCAACTAGACTCGTAATTATTGTTTTATGATATATAGTGATACTAAATATGCTACACTGTGTAGATAATTATGCAATTGGGTATACTACGTAAAAATCTGTTACCAGCTGCATGCACACAAATTTATGATGGAAAGAATATGCAATAAAAGGAAATGAATTGCATGCATAGAAACAAAAAATCGCATTTAATGTTTTATTTCCTTCATAAATATAGGATCCCTCCAACAGTCATGCAGCTAAACGCATTAGAACTAGTTTATGATGTATATTGAAACAAATTATACTACACGGTGTAGGTATTTATGCAATTCCTTACGCTGCGTAAAAAAACTGGCATGTTGTTCACTGGTGGACGCATATCCGGGTGAAGCGTAAAACCTTAAGTTTTAAGCATAAAATCCCTCAATTATAAGCGTAAATACCGAGTCAATGAGAGGTTGATAGCTCTAGTAGGTTGTTATTAGGATCTTATTTTTATGACAGATCCTAAAAATATGGCAGTCGCATGCATGCAGTTTCTATTTTTATACAAATCCAAAAATTATGGCAAAATCGTGGGAGTTTCCATTGCATGCGCGCAAATTACGAACAACATAAATTAAGGAATTGCCTTTCCAATGTGCATGCAGTAAACTGATATAGGAACTCCGTGTTCAAGCATAAAATCGTACAGTTTTTATCGTAAATAGTACATGTGGTAGGCATAAAACACAATAATCGAAAAGAAAACTGCGCCGGATCGGAGGATGTCACGCGTGATCATCGCTGCGCACATCTCGCGCCTTCCGTGACGTCGCTCGCTCGAACATCGCGCCTCATGCGTCGCCGTCGCTACTCGCACGTCGACGGGCGTCGCTTGCTCGCCGGCCTTGGAAGTGCCTCCTCCTCGGAGCTTCGGGGACGCCGCCGCTTGCCCGCACAAGGGCCCCGCTGCGGATCGAGGAACCTCCGCCACCGCGCGTCGAGGTAATGGAGTTGCGGCCACCGGCCTGGGAACCGCCGCCACCGCACAAGGGCGCTGCCGCCGCTCGCCCTCTGGATCGGGGGCCGCCACCGCCGGCCTGGGAACCGCCGCCACCGCCCAAGGGCGCTGCCGCTGCTCGCCCTCTGGATCGGGGGCCGCCACCGCCGGCCTGGGAACCGCCGCCACCGCATGTCGAGGTCGGGGAGCCGCGGCCACCGCAGCCACTGGCCGGGGTCCACCGCCGCGCGCACTATCGGGCAACCACCGTCGCTAATGAATCGAGATGGAGCGTGAAAAATTGATCCGTAGCACTACGGATTTTCTTTTATAAACGTCTGGACCTGGTCCGGCTCGACCGGATTGCACTGTCTGGCCTGGGCTTCCTTTAGTTATTGGAAGTCCAGAGCTCCTAATATACAATATATATAGACAATGACTAAGTAAAACTATCTAGTCACATATATATATATATATATAGTACAAATTATGGTGAATAAATCAATCAAATTGTTCATGTTGACTTTAAGTAGCATTAATTATCCCATGTTGCTTTCAGTATTTTATATATAGAAGGAGAAGTATTCCCTTGTCGGTGTTTCTTCTTGTGCACATAGGAAATCAGATTATTCATGTTGATTTATAGTGGACGCATGGACGTCGAGGCTATTGGTTAGGAGTGAATCAACATTTACACTATATATAACACTATTTTATGCTCGAAATTGAGGATTTTTATGACCATCAATACAACACACCAGAGTAATCGACCTCTCTCCCATTGACTTAGTATTTATGGTCAAAACTTAGGATTTTTGCGCTCAAAAGTGAAGATTTTTACGCTAGAACCTTGATTGCGACCACCAGTGTACCACATGCCATTTTTATGCCTACCATAATTTTTGGACCTAAAACCAATCAACAAATTGTATCGGTCATAAAAATTGTACCTAAAACCAATCAACAAATCATATACATTGAGCCCTAGGCTTCCAATAACTAGAGGAAGCCCAGACCAGTCAATGTGTTATACGGTCGAACCCAACCAAGTCAACTTATCCCACGTCCCCACGTCCGCCGAGCCGCGCCTATGAGTCCCACGTCTTTAACACCATCCAAAACCATCTCTGCTCAATCAATCCCACTATCCACGCGCGAGTATTCAGGGTTTTCTATCACCTGTTGCTGTAAACCCGGAAAGAAACCCACCAAATCCCGGCTGCCGAGGTGGCTCCGACCAAGGTGACTGGCCATTTGACTTCCGTCACCACCATTCATCTCCAGCATTGGTTCCATCCAACCCATCAATCTAGGGTTTTGGAGCCCCGATTGAAGAGCCATTACCGTTCGCCAAGCTCCTTTGTCTCACTAGACCTTCAAATCCTCCGAAGCTTCAAGCGCTCTGTCAAATTCGATCATCCATCCAACTCAGCAACTAAACCCTCCAAGAAAAGGTCTCGGGTATCGTTCGCGGACACTCCACCTCCTCAACCCAAACACTTCAACCCTTCCTAAGTCTTCTCTGGCGTTTAAGACAAAGTCCAACTTGAAAAAAGCTCCACCGAAGCAAAGGACACCCGGAAGATCTCAGGTTCAATCCCTTTTTTGTTTTGAACATATGTAATTTATGTACGTATGGTTTTTACAACACAATATCTTAAAGCAGATGGAACTTTCTGTATGTTTTGCTGCATTTGGCGTCATTACTTTGCCGTTGTTATGATAACCATCAGATAATAATTTTATTTCGTACAAAATACTTTTTCGAATGCATGTTTTTATATTGTGTTTATGCTAAATTTCTTGTCAATTCAACAAAAAATATTATAACAAGCAGTTCTATTCCCTCATTTCCACGATATTGTAATACATTTTATTCATTTTTTACAACAAAAGATGGACATCCGATGCATACCCTACGATGTTCTTGTTTCCATATGGATAATGAACAACCGACAGCGTATTTGATACATGCATACGCTGATTTATGGTGTCTGTGGCTGCCAAAAAATACAATTTCCTAATCAACTCACCTAATTAAATCCCCTAATCAACTCCCTTAATAATCAAATCCTTTGATTTATGGTGACCGCATGAACGTGGAGGCTGATGGTTAGGAGTGAATCAACATTTACGCTATACTAACACTATTTTATGCTCAAATTTGAGCAACTGACAGCGTGACGCGATTGCTAGGATGGAATTCCAAAGCATTATTGATATGCACACTGATGCATTAGAGAGTATATCCCTTATCATATGCCCGATAGACAAGCTTGACCCAAATGATATGACAATACTTCCTGGTCCAGGAAAAGAACTGAAAATTACAAAAGAGAAAAGAGATTGTTCGACTCATATTTGGCTTGCCTAAAGCTGGAGGTGGCAGGGAATTCACTGATTGATATAGCAAAATTGATGCTGCTGTCAAACTAAGAGGTGACCTGAAGATATCCAAAGATGAGTTCGATATAGTCAAGCTGTAGGGCAGACTTGTTGAGTGAAATGGTGACGAGTTGTCCATCAAATGTTTTTTCTTATATTATTTCAATCGTCTTTTGTTTCCAACTGCTTCCTAGGGTATCACCAACAATGAGGTGCTAATTACTGGAAACATGGACTGGATGGCTGATATTGATTGGTGCCAACTTGTGTACACCAATCTGTGTGATGATGCTAGCCATTGACACAAGAGGAGCACAACAAACATAATTGTAACAGTTTATGGAAATTACTCCCAACCCAATTCACTATTTAGGGCTAGTTTGGGAACCCTGTTTTCCCAAGGGATTTTCATTTTTCCAAGGGAAATTAGTTCATTTTCCCTTGGGAAAATTGGAATCCCTTGGGAAAACGGTGTTCCCAAACTAGCTCTTAGTTTACTCACATACAAAATATTTTTTACATTCCTTTTGTTAAGCATTATGTTTGTTTTTAATATATTCATCAAATCTACTATCTTGACCACCTTCACGATACTACATCAGGTGCGTATGAGGGTATTTAAAGTTGATTATAGTGAAATAAAAACCTGAGCTACAGTTATCCCTAGTAGACTAATTAAGTCAGTTGGCTTCTCTGCAGATCGATCCATTATTATTGTTAGAGTTTGGTCTCCAAATTAAATAAACATGAGATTATATAGTAATCATAATAATTAATTTGCAAAGTAAGTATATATATATATATATATCTTACCATTCATTCTCAAAGACAAACATGTGTGAAGTTGTTGTGAACTGCGATGCACTCGCAAGATAGTCCCGGTACTCAGCCCTCCCGTAGGAGGCCCTAGGAGTAAACCAGATCTATTCTTCTTCCCCCCTCTACTAACACCCTACCCCTCCTTATATAGATAGGTAACCCTAACTTAATAGCTAAGCAACATAACAAACCCTATCTGTCCGGCACTGCTCACGCGCTACAGTAACCGCACGTGAACAGTGGCCGCAGCTAACCTAGCCATAATGACATAGCTAATGGGCTAAGGCCCATAACATTCCATCCCTCCTTAAAAACAGCTCGTCCGCGAGCTGTAGTCAAGAAGAATTGACCCATACTAAACTAGCACTTAATGACTCAATACTAAGTCTTTTACATCTCGACTTAGTATTTTATTCACCTAGAAAAAAAAATGAACCACGTCAGTGGTCGGATCTATCGAAGGAGGACGTGTCGGCGGCCAGATCGACTGATGACGGACGTGGCTGCGGTGGCGCAGAGGGCTCCCTGCGCCTAGCGAAGGTCGGTGGCACCCTCCGGTGTTGTAGCTCAAGTGACCACGCCGCGGCGGTGGCCAAGGTGGCTGACGTCGACCACAGCTGCGACGACGCAGCAGATGGCTGTCCGTGGTGCAGAAGATTGATGGCCACGGCGCGGAGGATTGGTAGTTGTGGCGTGGAGGGTTATCCCGCAGCAGCGCCTCTACAGGTTGGGCCACCATGGCGGCCGATTGTTGCAGATTGGGCGAGCAGATCCGTGCGCAGCCGTAGTCGGGCCACGCCTGGACCTCCATGAGCACGGAGGCGGGCTGCAGCAGTGGCACAGCCACCTCAACGTAGAACGCCGCCTCCACCTCCCTGGGTGTGTTGGGTTGCAGCCCATTGACCCCATCGTCCTCGACTCGGCCGCCTCCTCCCGTGCCCAGGCCGCCCTCGCTCGCGCCCAGGCAGCCCGCGGTAGAAGTAGAGGGGCTGACCCACGCCTGCTCTAGCTTGGCCAGACGAGCGTCGTGGGAATCCAAACGGGCATTGATGGCGGCAAGTTGCTCGAGGATGAGGTCCATCTTAGCGGAGTAGGTCACAAGATCGTCGTGCGCGCCGGCCATGGTGGCGATGCGCGCGTAGTGGCTCCGGTATACCAATTTGTTGTGAACTGCGATGCACTCGCAAGATAGTCCCGGTACTCAGCCCTCCCGTAGGAGGCCCTAGGAGTAAACCAGATCTATTCTTCTTCCCCCCTCTACTAACACCCTGCCCCTCCTTATATAGATAGGTAACCCTAACTTAATAGCTAAGCAACATAACAAACCCTATCTGTCCGGCACTGCTCACGCGCTACAGTAACCGCACGTGAACAGTGGCCGCAGCTAACCTAGCCATAATGACATAGCTAATGGGCTAAGGCCCATAACAGAAGTATACCAACCGGTGACGGTCTGACCCACCTGTATATGGTAACCATGCGCACGTCCAAGCCGCATGGGCCAAGGCGTACATCCAATATGATCACAGTCTTGGAGGTTCTCAAAGACAAAGATAGTAAGCAGCCCCTCCCAATGGACTGTGTCTAAGGCTTTGGGCGAAGTCTAGTTTGAGTATGTCTATGGCAGAGTTTTTGTTTGTGATAGTGGTGCACCAATTCTAGCACATATATAGACAAAGTTTCTTATATCCTCCCGCCTTTTAGGAATCTAGCTTGATCCAGATCCACTAGACTAGAGATTTCTTGCTGATGTAGACGTGTACATAGGATTTTTGAGATAAATTTCACAATGCAGTTCTCGAGGCAAATGGGTCTAAAGTCTTGCACTTGCTCAGCTCCAGGGGTGTAGCACTACCGGAATCAGCTCCTTTGCCGTGTGTCTGAGACACACGGCAAAGGCTATTTTACACTCGGCAAATGCTTTGCCGAGTGTAACACTCGGCAAAGAACGCTCGACGAACTGTACATCAGCAACAGCCTCTTTGCCGAGTACTTTTTGTCGGGCACTCGGCAAAGACTTTGCCGAGTGCCATTTGGCACTCGGCAAAGAAAAGTCACCGTCACGGCGCCAAGTGATGGTGACGGATCCTTTGTCGAGTGCCTTCTGTGGCACTCGGCAAAGAGGCCAATTTTGCCGAGTGTTTGCTCGAGAGGCCCTCGGCAAAGACTGCTCCAGTGGGCCCCACCGCCAGTCCCTGTGCCGAGAGCTCTAGTAGGCACTCGGCAAAGGAGGCTTCTTTGCCGAGTGTCTGGTGGACTGGCACTCGGCAAAGAACCCTCCAGTGGGCCCCTTTGCCAGTATCTTTGCCGAGTACCTTGGCAACAACACTCGGCAAAGATATCTTTGCCGGTTCCCAGGTTTCCTTCTTTGCCGAGTGCCATTGTCAGCACTCGGCAAAGATGGCTTTACCGGTTCCTAGGTTGCCTTCTTTGTCGAGTGCCATGGTCATAGCACTCGGCAAAGCGACCCTTTGCCGAGTGTTACACTCGGCAAAGTGACCAGGATGTCCCTTTTTTATTTGCTTTTGTTGTTCCATCCAAACAAACAAAAGATATATATCATTCACATCACATTATATATCAATCACATCACAGAATGAACACATTTATCATCAACACCATATATATCACAAAAGTCTCACAAATATAAGTCAGGATCATCACAAAATAGATATAAGTCTGCATCATCACTAACATCACCAAGTATCTCACAAGATAAAGTCTAACTAACATCACCAACACTCATAAAGGTAAGTCTGGATCATCACAAAACAGATCATCAACGAGGTGGGCATCTGGACTGGTTCGGCGAAGGGCTGGACGAAGCATGAGGGTTGTTCGACGCCGCCGATTGACCCTGCACAGAGAAGAGATTGTATGTGTGAGAACATATGAATATATATCATGCAGTACTAAAATTTTGATACTCACAGGAGTAGTGAACTCTGTAGGGTCAGCTGCAGGGAACAACGGAGGTGGTGGAGCATGACCCTGTGCGGCGCCAAGGCTCTGCATGTACACGAACATCTCCGCCATCCTCTTCTCCAGCTCCTCACGTTGCCTCCTCTCATCATCTAGCTGAGTCTGTAATATTTCGCCCTAATGTTACGATAATGCAAAGAGAAGATATATAAAAATCAATGAACGATGAATAGATAAGGAATAACCTGGAGTTGCTGAATACGATGCTGTGAGGTGTCTTGCCGAGGTCGTATGGCTGGGCTCGCGCTCGTGCTCCTTGCTCGCACCTGAGAGAGAGTGGGAGTGGAGGACGAGTCGATTGCCCCGTCGGCAATCCAGTACCGCCCATGCCTCTTGCCTCCTCCGACCCTCATGAGGACATCTCCGTCGATGTCCTCGGTCCTCGGATCGTAATCTGGCCCATGGACCTCCTTGGCCATGGCGGTGTACTCACTGAGTCGGCTGTGGATGGCGGGGTTGGTGTACGCCTCGGGCCCGTCATCCGGGTTGTAGGTGACGTCGGACGTCGCCTTCCCCTTGTGGGCCATGGCATATGCCGAGAACGTGGAGCAAGGCGCGCCACCATGTGCTGCCGACTGCGAGAAAACCAACGAGATGGTTAGAAATCATGTCTAATCGAAAATTATATACCTAAATAAAAAAGAGCGCGTACCCATGCTTCCGCGTATTTGCCCAGGCTGCGGCTGCCTTGATGGTGGGAGGGACCTTGCATCAGCAAACGCCGTTCCCGGCTAGCGTTGTGCGCCTCATCCCACTCAGCCGAGCACCACCTCTGCACCATCTGCTCCCAGCACTCAGGATGCACGGCGCACCAATGAGGAATCATCTAAAAAAATATAAGTACACCGCATATCAGAAGATAAAAATAAGCATATTTAGTACCAATAATAAAGTTTTGTATTTACCTGCAAGTACTGGTCCGGAGTCAATGACATGGTTCGGGCGTCCTTCTTGTTCACCTTCTCCCCAAGGACGGAGCCGTGGTAAGTGACGATGGCCTGGATGCGCGCCTCGTAGTGCATGTCCACGACGAGCTTCTTACAGCACGTCGTAGACACCACATCCGCCCTGGCCTCGTATCCAGCATCGCACCTGAAGAAATCCTACATACAAAGACGATGTATCCATACATTATTTCAAGAATATGCAACAAATGCGACTTATTAAACAATATAGTGCGAGGAAGACTTACCCACAGCTCTTGCTTCACCCGCTCCGCCTTGTTGTTGAATTGTCTGCCGTCCCGATCTACTGCATCGGGGGCGACGGCGTAGTGGTCGAAGGTGTATGCTGGGCTCGTCACTCCGGCGTACTCGACAAGTCCAGGGAAGTGTTCCCAGCATAGAAGGCCGAGGATGCCTCTTCTGTCCATCACCAGAGTCTACCTCCATGAACCTAGACGATTTACACTTCGGACAGTACTTTGCCTCAGTGTGTTCTTTCCTAAATAGGACACAGCCCTTCGGACAAGCATGTATCTGCTCATACGTCATCTTGAGTGCACGAAGGAGTTTCTGTGCCTCGTACATGCTCTTTGGCAGAACGTGATCCTCCGGAAGCAGGCTGCCAATAACTGTCAACAAACCATCGAAGGTGTCTCGACTCATGCTATACTGCGACTTGAACGCCATTATACGCCCAATGGCATCCAGTTGAGAAACCTTTGTCTTGCCGTGAAGGGGTTTCTATGCCGCGTCAAACATGTCATAGAATGCCTTTGCGGTCGCCTCTGTCTCGTCCTTCGTACGTCCTTCAGCGAACTGTGCCTCGTGATAGTCGTTCAACATGTCCGCTACCCCGGCATCAGCATCGTAATCCTCGACGCGTTGTCTCACCACCTCCTCTCTCGTGTGATGCGCTTCACCATGGAAGATCCACTGAGTATAGTCCGGCGTAAATCCATTCTTCCAAATATGTTCTACCATGGCCTTCTTTGGTTTTCTTTTCCGGTTGTCACATTTGCTGCACGGACAAGGGACTAGGCTAGCTCCTTTAGCACCTTCGTCATATGCCCGTTCCACGAAAGCATCGGTCTTCCTAATCCATTCAGGGGTGACATCATTACGTCGAACGCGGCCCATGTACATCCACTCACGGTCCTCCATCCTCTAACATATATAACCGAGTATAGTTTAATATAGACATGTAATGCATGTACACTACGTTCCTACCTTCTAATAGGTGATGATAGGTCCTAATCCCACCCGCGGTTGCGTAGATGGAGTTAGTTTCCATGCTCTACTCCGATCCGAGATAGAATTTCGGCAGCACCTCCCCGTTGTTCTCCGGATACACGTCCTGGCAGGGAGAGTGTACTGTCCGGAGAACAACAGGGAGGTGACGCCGAAACTCTATCTCGGACCGGAGTAGAGCATGAAACTAACACCATCTACGCAACCGCGGGCTGTCCAAAAAACGTGGACAATTCGAAACTGATACATTTGTAGATATGCAAAGATCTGCATATCTACACCGTATCTCTTTCGAACGGGAGACGCCTAACTGGGTTACGTGATCTACGACCATGATGCGGAAATAGAGGTTATACCTAGGGTGTTGGTGGAGTCAGGCTAGTGGGGCTGTGGCGGGTCGGTGCAGTAGCGACGCGACGCGGTGCAGGTAGACCCGCAGCGGCTAGGAAGACAAGTATCTTCTCTGTAAAAAAGAAACACAAGTCTATTAATACAAAAAATATTGCCAAACTTTGTTCATATGAATTCACATCAACGACCGCCATCCTTAGGACCACGCATGCCATCGGCAAACCTACCACTACTTGTGCCTATCTACCGCTATCTAACATATATCGACAAAAAAATCGGCAGCACCTCCCCTGCACGGGGAGGTTTCCAAAACCTGCAAATAAAAGTAGCAGCACGATGGCTGATATTCACAGGTATATCAACGACACTATGACATATATGCAATGCATTGGACATCATATATACAAGTAGTCGAACCACATCTATCACAAGGTTTATGATTTTAGACTCAAATTAGTATCATAAATATTGTTATTTTCCTATAGATATAGTCGAATAACATAATGCATATGCAATATTTCGAACATCATATATATACAATTAATTATAGAGTAGTAGTACAAGCTTTGATCAAGAAAAAAAATTATACCTATTTGAGGCCGGGGCCGGCGACGATGGTGGACGCGCGAGTGGCCGGATGGCGGTTGCGCGTGGACGGCCGGGCGCAGGGAGTAGCGTAGGCGACCGGGCGGCGGCGGGCCGAGCTCGTGGGAGCCGCCGGACGACCGGGCGGCGGCGGCGGGCCGAGCTCGTGGCAGCCGAGCGGCGGCGGGCGCAGGGAGACGACTGGGCGGCAGCGGGCGCAGGGAGGCCGGCGGCGGTGGTGGCCGGTCGGCCGGCCGAGCGCGTGGGGGCGGTCGCAGATGGCTTTGGTGGCGCTCGGGCGAGGACGGGCGGCGACGGGCGTTGGTGTCACGGTGGGAAAGTGAAAGGAGAAGGAAGGAGAAGAAGAGCCCGCAGGTCTGTATAATTAACTTCTTTGCCGAGTGCCCGCGATCTGGCACTCGGCAAAGATTTTTTTAAAATTTAAAAATATACTTTGCCGAGTGCCTTTGATCTGGCACTCGGCAAAGGCTTCTTTGCCGAGTGCCTGTCTGTTGGCACTCGACAAAGACTAGAATTAGGGTTTTTAAAAAAACTTTGCCGAGAGCCGCACGACAAGCACTCGGCAAAGCTTTCTTTGCCGAGTGTCCAAGCTGGGGCACTCGGCAAAATATATTTAAATTTTTTTATTTTGTTTATGAAACTTTTTGTGGTATGTTCCTACACTATGTAGACCTACATGTACCATTTTAGAACAATTATAACTGTGTTTTCAATTGCTAGTAGATTTAGTTCGTTTATTTGAATTTCTTCGAAAAATTTAGATTTGAACTGCAAGTCACTCGAAACTTGGAAAACCGTGCATGCAAAAATGATATCCATGCTACTTAGCACAAGTTACGACCGATTTCAGAAGCGGACCGGAAACTTCGAGCAACATGCTCACTAAACATGGCCGTGAACTTGTCATCCACATGTTTAAAAATTGTATAAAACACAAACAAAGTCAGAAAATCATGAAACTTGTCCACGTGTTATGATATCATATGTACAGGCTGCGATAAAAATTTTAGAATGTTTGGAGAAAGGAGTGTGGCACTATGTGTAGAAACCTAAGAGAACTACACATGAAATCATAGAGTTTCAATGTGGATCTCTTAGGTTTGTACACATAGTGTCCCACAACTTTCTCCAAACATTCTAAAATTTTTATCGCAGTCTGTACATATGATATCATGACACGTGGACAAGTTTCAGGATTTTCTGACTTTGTTTGTGTTTTATACAATTTTTAAACATATGGATGACAAGTTCACGGCCATGTTTAGTGAGCATGTTGCTCGAAGTTTCCGGTCCGCTCCTGGAATCGGTCGTAACTTATGCTAAGTAACATGAATATCATTTTTGCATGCACGGTTTTCCAAGTTTCGAGTGACCTGCAGTTCAAATCTAAATTTTCCGAAGAAATTCAAATAAACGAACTAAATCTACTAACGATTGAAAACTCTGTTAAAATTGTCCACAAATGATACATGTAGGTCTACATAGTGTAGGAACATACCACAAAAATTTTGGGAGACAAAATCAAAAAATTAAAATAAACTTTGCCGAGTGCCTATAGTAGACACTCGGCAAAGTATGCTTTGCCGAGTGTCTACTATGTGGCACTCGGCAAAGAGGTTCTGTGCCGAGTGTCAGCCGTTGGCTCTCGGCAAAGACTGACGACCGTCAGCTTTGGGACGGCCGCTGACGTCCATTTGCTGAGAGCCCCCTTTGCCGAGTGTTTGACACTCGGCAAAGTTGTCTTTGCCGAGTGTCGTCCTGTACCGAGTGTTCAGCACTCGGTAAAGGTCGCTTTGCCGAGTGCCTAACTTTACCGAGTGCGGCACTCGACAAAGCCTTCTTTGCCGAGTGCCCGACAAAAGGCACTCGGCAAAGAATACAACACTCGGCAAAGCCTGCGATTCCGGTAGTGTAGGTGGTGGGTGCAGCAGGCGAGGCGCTAGAGTCAGATGTGGCTATAGGCCGGTGATGCCATGCGCGGGGCAGCAATGGTCGGCGGCTGCACTAGGATGGAAGGGGACATAACATGGGAGTGAGGATGGAAGGCAGAGGAGAGCGACATTCACAGTGGCTAGAAGGTGGAGCACAAGCGAGCGAGGATGGAAAGGGAGCGCGATAGAGGGGATCACGACATTGTCTCGGGGCATGCGCGGTAGGACGTGGGCTGGCAACGTGAGGCGCACGGTTGGGGGGGCAGAGCGGGGGCATTGGGAGGGTGTGGACGCTGACACTACACTCTTAATATAGTAGTATAGATAGTGACACATTTTCGCTATGCGAACCTGCAGGGTTAGCAAAAAAATTAATTTCTTTCTTTCTTCTGCACACAAATCTTGTTCAGCCTGCACAGGTTAATTACATGTTAATTTGTTATGTACGAAAGAAAGAAAACGCTGGCCCTGTGGCACCTGTCACGATGAAAGAAAGAAAACACTAGTCATGCACGTTGGTGTCTAGAGATGAGAACGTTATCGTGCGCTCCCTAGCCATGTGGTTTGTTGCTCCTATGTCTAAAATCCACTAAGTGCTGATTTGGTGATCAGGGATTCTCGTAGATCCATGAAGGAGTAACCCACCAAATTTAAATAGCAAAGGGATTTCTCCCCATTGATCCTATCGAGATCCCTGATCACCAAATCAGCCCTGAGTGCGGCTTCCACCATTGTCGCCAAGCTGCACGAATAGCTTGTCGTCCCTAAGATATACCTCGGACGAGGCAGCTGTCGCTGGCTTGACGTTGACATTCCCAACAACACGTCGTCCGTCGAGGTCATGTCAAAAATGCTAGAACCCACCACCAGTAGGGCTTCACCATCTTCATCGGCTTGCTTGAAATGTGTTTGTTCATCATGCTTCTTTTTCTTGCAACCGTGCACCTAGTGCCCGTCTTCCCACAGTAGTGGCACTTGTTGCTGGCGATCGAGTTGCCATCAAATCCAATGTTTCTACCAATGCGTCTCCCTAGGTTTCTGATGCACTCATGCCCTCAGCCATGGCCACAGCCTTGATTGTTCCCTAGTAGCGCGAAGGGCTCCAAGTCAAAATTGTCCCATTGTCTCCTGCAATCTTTAATCGGGAGGTGATCTTCACAATCAGCTCATCCTCAGTGAGATTGAGTCGAGGCAGCACGATGTTGTGTTCCTAAACTAGCCTATCCTCGGTGGTCTTGAGTCGTCCAACGAGCTCGTCGACAGATACCTCACTCAAATCAAGCAAAGTTTTAATAGAAGTGGCAATTTGACCAAACCTAGGTGGAAGTGCTTGGAGGAACTTACGACCGATTTCCTCCTCAGTATACTTGTCACCGAGAACCACCAGTTCGCTCGTGATCCCGATCGATGCTGAGGCTAAAATCATCAATCGACTCATCGTCATTGAACTAGAGAGCGTCATTTTAGGGTGCTCGCCTTGGCCTTCCTCACGTGATCGACACCTATGTTCCTCAATTGCAACACGTTCCAGGCCTACCTCGCCGATGCCACAGCTCCTGTCAGCTTGGGCGACGTAGCCTTGGAGATCACACTTCGAGCGCGTTTCTGTCTTTAGCAAAGTTTGTTGTGCATGCTTGCGCTCGCTGCAACTCACAGGCCCCTTGACTGCTGTAAGAAAAATGGATCTCGATCCATTTTACTAATTGATTTTGGTGTTTGATGATCAACATAACTCGTTAACTAATGGGGTTTGCTATTGTTTGTGTTTGTATTTCATAGGATGCTAAAGTGACTTGGAATAAGTTATTGACGAAGCAACACCTCAAAAGAAGACATTAAAAAGATCATAAGTGAAGATAAACAAGTATAAATCAAAGTCCAAGACATGAAAAAAGTGTTGCCACTAGCGAAACATCCGGGTGAGAGCACCGGACTGTCCGGTGGTACACCAGACTATCCAGTGCCACACCGCTGGACTGTCCGGTGCACCGAGGAACAGTAGCCCAACGGCTAGTTTTTGGTGGCGGTATGGAGGAGGAAAGCCACCGGACTGTCCGGTGCAAGGCTACAGCGTCAACGATCACCTACCAACATCAGATCCTATTGAAGACCACAACTGCTAGTGGCGCACCGGACAGGGCACTGGAATGTCTGGTGCTTACCACCGGATTGTCCGGTGTGCCACAGAAAGCAACAACTTTTCTCCAACGACTATATTCGAGTTGGAGCCTATATATACTTCACCCAACCGGTCATTTGAAGGTGTGAGAGCCCAAGCAACATACCAACGCTAGGATGATCAGATACCTTCTTTTTTATCAGGCTCATCAATGTTCTATTACTGGACTCGGCCTGTCCATGGCCTGAGCATAATATGGAGATGAATTGAGCAATTTGATTCTATATAATTCGGCAAATTCTTGTATCTCCTTTGACATAAAAGAAGCCCCCTGTCTGTAGTCAAAGTTTGAGGGATGCTAAATATATGAATAATATGCTCAGTTATGAACTCAATTACCTCCCTGTGTGTCATGTTCTTCAGAGCAATGGCTTCAGTCCATTTGGTAAAGTAGTCAGTTGTAACTAACAAGAATCGATGCCCTTTTGATAATGAAGGATGAATCTCTCCTATAAAGTCCATCCCACATCCTCTGAAAGGTAAAGGCTTAATGATAGGATGTAATTCGGCTACGGGGATCAACTATAAGTTGCCGAATTTCTGACATTACATGGCATCCTTTGTAGTACTTGAAACAATTGGCTATCATGTTAAGCCAATAGAAACCAGATCTTCGCAATAACCACTTCATCTTTGGAGCCGATTGATGGGTACCACAAATCCCCTCATGTACTTCGGCGATGGCTAATATAGCATCACCTAGGACCAAGCATTTAAGCAGGACATCGTTGATTGTTCGGCGGTAGAGTTCATAACTCATTAAAACATACTTGAAGGTTGTACGCCAAACGTTCCTATCTGTTCTAACACTGGGATTTCATAGATAATTAATTATGGATGTCCTCCAATCGCTTGCATCGGCTTCATTACCAGCCGAACCAATCAAGAGAACTTTCCTGGCAACGTCGGACGGTCCAGCTCCCACATCCGGATGGTCCGAGACCTCGGAATCTGGCGCGGCACCGGTTATCAGATTTTCAGTATGGTGAAATTTCCCTCGCTTTATTCGATAACCTGATGCATCTTGCGCTAAATTGTTAGCTCTGCAATTCTCAACCCTGGATATATGTTGAATGCTGAATTCATAAAAAAATGAATTATGCCCCAACATTTTTCAAAGTAACTATTTAGAGTACCATCTAAACATTGATACTCTTCTAATACCTGTTGGACAACCAGCTGAGAATCACCAAATGACTTCACATGTTTTATTACCATACAGTTTAGAAGCTCCAAGACAAACAAAAGGGCCTCATATTCGACTTGATTGTTAGTGCAATAAGTTTTTAATCGGCTAGAGAAGTCGAAGGAGGCATTACTTGGTGAAACAAGCACAATGGCAATTCCTTGTCCTTCATTGCAAACTGATTCATCAAAATATAAAGTCCAGGGAGTAACAGTGAGGTATGATATGTCTAGTTTATGAGTATCATCAGTCCGATGTTCTACAATAAAATCTGCTATGACCTGACCTTCCATATATTTCAATGGTTCATAGGCCAAGTCATATTATATAAGTGTATAATCACATTTACCAATTGTATCACTCATAATCGGGTTTTGCAACATGTATTTGATCACATCAGTTTGGCCAGAAACAATGCAATGACTAGAAAGCAAATAACACCTACATTTGGTGCAGGCATAAAACAGGCATAGACATAACTTCTCAACGAAAGTGTACCTTGTTTCAGCGTCCACTAGCCTCCGACTTAGGTAGGTTACCACATGCTCCTTTCCTTCGGTTTCTTGTGTCAGAAAAACTCCAATAACTTTATCTTCAGCTGCAATGTATAATCTGAACGGTACTCCTGCTTGTGGTGCTTTTAATACGCGAGTCGAAGACAAATATCTTTTAATAAGGTCAAATGCTTCTTGTTGTTCTGCTCCCCAACTGAATTCGGCATCATTTTTAAGCCGAATGATAGGAGTGAAGGCATTGATATTCCCGGCTAGATTAGAAATAAACTGAAAGGGAAATAGGGTCAAACCTTTTCCTAAATGATTTTGGTGGTTGAATTGCCCAACGCAAATAATTGGACTAACTAGTTTGCTCTAGAATATAAATTCTACAGGTGCCAAAGGCTCAACACAAACCAATCAAAAGAACAAGTTAGGCTTCAAAAGAAAGGAGAAAAACGGAAACCGAAGTGTGCCATGGTCTGGCGCACCGGACTGTCCGGTGTGCCACCAGACAGTGTCTGGTGCACCAGGGTGAATCAGCTCGAACTCCTCAGCTTCGGGTTTCCCAGGCGCAGCTCCGCTATAATTCACCAGACTGTCCGGTGCACCAGCGGAGCAACGGCTATCTACGCGCAATGGCCGACTCTGCAAAGTGAACAATGCAATTCAGATGTCAGAGCAGAAGGTCAGAGGGGCACCGGACCGTCCGGTGTGACACCGGACTGTCCGGTGCCACATAAGGACAAAGCCTCCAACGGTCGACCAGCTCCAAGCCCTAACTACAAGATGACGTGGCGGCGCACCGGACTGTCCGGTGCGCCCATCGCCAGTAGCCTTCTCCAACGACTACAATTTGGTTGGTGGCTATAAATACCACCCCAACCGGCCACTTCAATGGGTGGGAGCCCAAGCAACATTCCAAGTCATCTAGTTGACATACTCAAGCCCTCCCAACCACATATATTCATTGATCCATCCTATGCGCAAGATTTAGGCCACTACAACCAACACAAGTGCCACACAAAAAGAGCTAGCAAAAGAAAGCCTCTCGTGTGAGTCTAGCAAGAGTGCCTTGTGAGAATTATTGAGAGTTAGTGAGAACTACATCTTGTGATCATTTGTGCATGGAGTTTTGACTCCCATTGAACTTCGTCCAAAGTTTTGGAGGCTTGTAAAAGCTAGCAAGGGACACCAAAGAGTGTGGTGGTCCTTGTGCGGTCTTAAGTGATCCTTGAGAAGAAGAAGAGCTCGCCGGTCTTTGGTGATCGGTGGAGAGAGGGAAAGGGTTGAAAAAGACTCGTCCTTAGTGGACTCCTCTACGGGGACTAGGCCTTCGAGGGCCGAACCTCGGTAAAACAAATCACCCGTGTCTCGTGTGCTTATTGCTTGTGATTTGTTTGTTCTTTCCCTTTCTAAGTTTTTCTTGCACTATTCTTTGCTAATACTATTTGGTGTTGCTTTAAGTTAAATTCTCATTTAGTGAAGCAACACCTTGCAAGAAAGAACGTGTGTTATTGCTCTTTTTATCTAAGCCCTCGTGATTTATTTATTAGTAGTATTGATTTATCAACTCCGCATTATTTGAAAGTATTACTCCTTACAAGCGAAGGACTTAGTTTTTATACTCCGACAATTGTGTATCTTGTTCTAACCACTAATCAAGGGATCTAGTTGGGGTGTAAAGTTTTAATTTTCAGGTTTCGCCTATCCACCCCCCTCTAGGCGACTTTCAATTGGTATCAGAGCTAGGCACTTCATATTGAGTCTAACAACTCGAAGTGATGGCTCAAAGAAGATCCCAAAAGAACAAGAACACAACTCGGAAGGAGGTAACTCTTGAGATATTATTTTCCGATTGTTCTAACTATGATTCATGGTCTACTAGTGTACTAAACGCTTTTAGAACTATAGATCCACGATTAGAACAAATTATAGACAAGAGTATCATACCCTCTGATTATGATGCTTCCGAGGAAGATCAAAGATGTATACGCTTAAACCATCTGGCTCTTGACATCTTAGGTAATTCTCTTAGCGAAGAAGATTATCATGCCTTCATTACAAATTATAATGAACATATTCCTGATGCGCATGATATTTGGACTAGGATCAAAAGTAAATTTGATGAGTTCAAACATGATCGTTCATATGATGCTTCTACTTGCTTTAGTTCTTGTGATACTAACCCTTGCAAGGAAGAAGAAGAAAATGACCGATGGAGACCAAACGATGAATCCACCTCTCCAAAAGGTTTGTCTTCCCATTTTGATTCCCACATATATTGTGTGGCTAATGAAAATGATAGCGGAAGCACAAACGAGGATGAGGAGGAAGAAAGAAGCTTCATGCAACTCTATGCTTGCCTAAGCCAAGAAGATAAGGCGGTCATGCTCAAACTTCTAGAAAGAGCGAGAGAGCAAAGCGAAGCTCGTCAAATGCTAGAAGATGTTCTCTCCATGAAAATGCAATGCTTTGACGAGTTAACTAAAGAACATGAGGAGCTAAAGTGCTCTCATGTTGATTTGGTCCAAAGGTATGAAACTATTTCAATTGAGCAAGATAACGCTTTACATTGTATTGCTCAATTAGTAAATAGGAATGCCTTGCTTAAGGACCAAGTAGAAAAGCTAAAAGATGAAAATCTAGCTTTTCAAGAAAAATATGATATGCTCCTATGTTCTCATGAAAATCTTATGGATGATCATATCATATTAAATATTGCTCATGAGGTTGTGATAGAAAACTTAAAATCCCAACAACCTCACTCATGCACATGTATTCAAATTGAAACTACATTACCATGTGCTAATGTTTGTTGTCCGTCGACAAGCAAATCTTCCTTTGAGCTAGAATTTGCAGGAACAAGTGATGATACATATCAAAAGCTCAAAGAAGAAAATGATAGGCTAAAAATGAGCTTGACACAACTAAAAGGGAAGTGCATTGCTCAACCTTCTCAAGATAATCGTGATCACATGGTGAAGAAGCTTGAGACGGGAACAATCGTGGCATGCACTAAATCCCTTGAAGAAAATGTCAAGGACTTGAGGATTGTCAAGAGGAAGGAACAAAAGAAGAAAATCAATACCTCTTCCAAAAGCCTCAACCACGCCTCCATAAAAGGTAACATCCAAGGTAATAATCAAGTCACACTTCACACTAAGAGAAGTAAGAAGTGTAGTGAATGCTTTGAAAAGGGGCACTCTATTAGGTCATGTCCCTATATTAAAAATGACTTGATTATTAACAAGGATGATAAACTTTGTTTTAAATGCTCCAAGAAGGGACACTTGTTTAGGTCTTGTCCCCATTTAAAACAAAAAGGCATAGTGTTAGAAAAGAAAATATTCACTAACCATGTAGCAAGAGAGAAATAAGGAAAGAAGAAATCTTCAAGACTTGAGGATCGCCTATGCTACATATGCCGAAAGAAGGGACATCAATGTAAGGATTGTCCCATTGGTAACAATCCCACTCCTAACTTGTCAATTAATTCTCATGTAACTAGGCAACCCAAAATTGCAACTTGTGCTAGAAAGGCAATGAGTTTACCTAGTGCTAGCACAAAGGACGTTTGGGTTCCTAGATCTTTGTTGACTAACCTTGATGGACCCATCAAGAGATGGGTACCAAAATATGCTTGACAAGCTTTGCAGGAGAAAGAGATGATATGAAGCTTTGGGGTGCTTGAGAGAGTCAAGTCAATTCTTGTCAACTCAAGCTATCAATCTTCAATGATCTATATCCATGATTGACCCAAGGTTATTTTTCAAATTACTATATCTTAAACTCATATCATCTCGAGGGAAGATATTGATGTTGTAGGAAATAAAGAATTATCCTGTGCCGAAAAGTCAAGACCTACAACATGGAGGAAAGCCAAAGGATGGTAACATTTATGCTTTTAAGTGCAAGTATCTTAAAATATCATTTCTTATGTGTCTTGTGTAGTCACATAGAAAAAGAAAGCACTTCAAATGTTTTTAAATTATGTCACCATTCTTTGAAGAAATTCCTCTCATATGGTAGATTGTACATTCATCATTTCTATACCATAGCAATCTACATGCTTTAAATTGTTGTAAGTACCCCATGGCATGTTTTACACTAATTATCTTATTATTGCCATGATTCTAGATATAGAGAGATATTACAAGTTCCTAAAAGAATAAGGTGTCATGTAAGGAATTCAAATCCTTAGGACACTTATAAAAGGAAAATTCTCTCTATAACTAGAATAAGTTTCTCTTTGGAAGTGCGCAATATAACATAAAAAGAAAAATCAATCCAATGACTTATGTTGTTGTGCTTCTTGCTTATATTGGATATGATTCTTCTAAATTTATCGGTCTCCATGTTATGAATTAGATTTATTCCCATAATCCTAAAGAATTATCTATGCTTGTTTTGTAAGCAAAATCAAGCATACATCATGGAATAACCTAGTTCATATTATAAAGTTTCCATACTTTAGTAATCTATATTCCATTCCTTATCAAAATGATTACACAAAGGGAAACTAGTGCTTGTGTTACTAATGACATATCTCTTGAGCTTACTTATGAAAATCTACAAGAGAGTAAGTGCAAGCCGCAAGCCTCAAGGGTTGCTCTTCACCCAAAGGAAGAAAGGTAAAAGCAAATGTACGGGAACTTATCTTCTTAATCAAATATAGTTCCAATCAATGGTTATTTACTCTAAATTCTACCTATGTGAAAAATATATTCTTTATTGGACTTAAGTCAGCCAGATGTGCATTCAATCTCATTCTCACAAATGCACTTGTCCATTAGAATCTAATTCATGCCTTTGCTATACCTATTCTCATATTGATATGCTTTTAAGTCATGATAATAAATTCAATATGAAGAAGTAAAATTTCTATGAGTAATCAAAATGATCAAACGGTGCATATTCCTCTTTTCAAATAATGTACACCAATGATAAGGATTTTACTTCATATCTGTGTGACGTATTGATGATCAATTGTTTATATTTCTTATCTAAAAGAAATTATTCTTCATCATATACTCCCTTGGGCTATTAACATCTCTCTTGAGTATTTTCAATAAGTTTGGAAGGAAAAAGAGTCAACTATAAAGGGAGGACACTCAAATGAAAAAGAAAGACATCAAGAGCAACAACACCTTCTTGGATAATGAGATCTTCAAGACAATCACTGGTGTGGTTGTAAGCATTCTAAATCTTTTTCATTATGAGAATACTAGGCATAAAATTGTTTATTGCAAATTTTGTAAGCCTTAATCAAGATAAATAATGCTTCTCCCTATTTTGTCTTTAAAAAATGCGTACATCTATCCAATTCATTCAATTTCTTGGTGCATATCTTTAGGGGGAGCCTATTTCTATATCTTGATTATATTGAGACTAACACTTTATCTTAGTAATCTCATATAGTCTCAAGTATGAGAATAAGTTTCTCATGACATATGCTACTACATGTCAATCCATCTTGGTAAAGTAACATCACCTTTATCAAGGATTGTAGCTTTCATTGTTAAAGTAGCATATTTACTGGATTCTCCCAAATTAAGCTTGTTTAATGATCTAATGCCTATGTTGTTCTTTTGATCACATCTGTTATTTGTTTGATCATTGAATAAATTCAACTCACACTTATGCTTCTTAGTGCCTCATGTAATTTCAATCGATATCTCTCTTGATATGCACTAAGTTAAAAGGAGAATTCATGATACATCTATGCAATTTGTGATCTATTTTAATATATGCTAACAATAACTTAGAAAAGGATCACTAGTTGTAAAACTCTTTCTTGTGCAAAATATTTCCATATATTGTCTTAAGTATAGGTCTTAAGCATCTAAGACTAAGGACAACGCACAATGAAGAGAGCGTCTCTATGTGAAGGTATAAAAGGGTAAAACAACTTCCTTTCATTCTAACTTGTACCTAAATCTTCCTTTTTCCATACTTTCTTTTCATATCTTGTATAAAAAGGAAGAGAAAGCATGTTCATGCATTAACCCTGCTTCATACCTAGTTTAACTTCTCAAACATTCATTCTTGCATCTTTGTTAAAACTGGGTGAAGTAATTTTATTGTCAAAGAGCTTAAAGCTTAACCTTGCAACGAGGATAAGTTGCCTTTGTTCCAAAGGTGGATGGTCCTTAAGCCTCTTTGAAATCCTTAAAGGTAAATGCTTGAGATGTTTATAACATGCTTTCATAAGTGCATAAACTGTCATGAGCATCACACTTATACTATGACACAATGCACTTCACATCCTGTATAATATAGATATGCTCTCATTAACCTAATTATGTGCAATTGGCATTTAAGGCCAAAATATGTGTTCCTCTCAAGGCACATATTTAGGGGGAGCAACCTATATTATATAGAACTGTTTAAGCTTAATTGACATATCATTTTAATCATGTCTCTTTCCTTTTGGTACATTTGCATATTTCCTATCTCTATTATGCCAAGGCTAAGACTAATTTGTTTTCATGAGCATCTCATGTATTAAGTCTTAGATTGAAAGGGAAATGGAGTATTCGACAAAGACATCGCTTCCACTCAACTCCATTGGTATTATCCACTCTTTGCCGGTATTCTGCCGTCTCTCCAAATTTGGTATAATCCTCACTCAAATCTTGTTTGCCAAAGGGGGAGAGAAAGTAAGAAGGGCTTATATTTCACTCACAAGTATTCGTTTTTGGCGATTCATGCCAAAGGGGGAGAAAGTATTAGCCCAAAGCAAAAGGACCGCACCACCACCAATTTCAAAAATTTAGTCTTTCAACTTGTATTTAAAGAAGTGTTTTTCAAATTGTTATCTTATTTTGATACAATTTCAAAATTGGTATGACCCCTCTTCAAAATTAATATCTAAAACCCTCTTGAACACTAAGAGGAGGATTTCATTAAGGGGGGGTTTTGTTTAAGTCAAAGGAAAAGCATTTGAAACAGGGGGAGAAAATGTCAAATCTTGAAAATGCTTCTCAAAATCTTCTTCATATACCTTTGACTATTTGCAAAAGATTTTGAAAAAGAATTTCCAAAACATTGCAAAACAAAAACAAGTGATGCAAGCGTGGTCCAAAATTTTAAATAAGAAAGCATTCTTGCATATATTATGAAATGAATATTGGTTTAATTCCAAGTAACCTTTGCACTTACCTTATGCAAACTAGTTCAATTTTCCACTTATATACTAGCTTTGGTTTGTGTTGGCATCAATCACCAAAAAGGGGGAGATTGAAAGGGAAATAGGGTCAAACCTTTTCCTAAATGATTTTGGGGGTTGAATTGCCCAACACAAATAATTGGACTAACTAGTTTGATCTAGAATATAAATTCTACAGGTGCCAAAGGCTCAACACAAACCAATCAAAAGAACAAGATAGGCTTCAAAAGAAAGGAGCAAAAAGGAAACCGAAGTGTGCCCTGGTCTGGTGCACCGGACTATCCGGTGTGCCACCGGACAGTGTCCGGTGCACTAGGGTGAATCAGCTCGAACTCCTCAGCTCTGGGTTTCCCAGGCTCAGCTCCGCTATAATTCACCGGACTGTCCGGTGCACCAGCGGAGCAACGACTATCTGCGTGCAACGGTCGACTCTGCAAAGTGAACAGTGCAATTCAGATGTCAGAGCAGAAGGTCAGAGGGGCACCGGACCGTCCGGTGTGACACCGGACTGTCCGGTGCCACATGAGGACAAATCCTCCAACGGTCGACCAGCTCCAAGCCCTAACTACAAGATGACGTGGCGACGCACCGGACACTGTCCGGTGGCGCACCGGATTGTCCGGTGCGCCCATCGCCAGCAGCCTTCTCCAACGGCTACAATTTGGTTGGTGGCTATAAATACCACCCCAACCGGCCACTTCAAGGGTGGGAGCCCAAGCCACATTCCAACTCATCTAGTTGACATACTCAAGCCCTCCCAACCACATATATTCATTGATCCATCCTATGCGCAAGATTTAGGCCACTACAACCAACACAAGTGCCACACAAAGAGAGCTAGCAAAAGAAAGCCTCTCGTGTGAGTCTAGCAAGAGTGCCTTGTGAGAATTATTGAGAGTTAGTGAGAACTACATCTTGTGATCATTTGTGCATGGAGTTTTGACTCCCATTGAACTTCCTCCAAAGTTTTGGAGGCTTGTAAAAGCTAGCAAGAGACACCAAAGAGTGTGGTGGTCCTTACGGGGGCTTAAGTGATCCTTGAGAAGAAGAAGAGCTCGCCGGTCTTTGGTGATCGGTGGAGAGAGGGAAAGGGTTGAAAAAGACTCGTCCTTAGTGGACTCCTCAACGGGGACTAGGCCTTTGAGCGCCGAACCTCGGTAAAACAAATCACCCGTGTCTCGTGTGCTTATTGCTTGTGATTTGTTTGTTCTTTCCCTTCCTAAGTTTTTCTTGCACTATTCTTTGCTAATACTATTTGGTGTTGCTTTAAGTTAAATTCTCATTTAGTGAAGCAACACCTTGCAAGAAAGAACGTGTGTTATTGCTCTTCTTATCTAAGCCCTTGTGATTTATTTATAAGTAGTATTGATTTATCAATTCCACATTATTTGAAAGTATTACTCCTTACAAGCGAAGTGTCACACCCGGTTTTAGAAGGCAAACCGAATGCGAACCATGTACGTGCCAGGATCAGTTATTCACGTACACAACAGTTACATAACATGGACATCATCACACAGTGCTCAAAATAGTATTAAAAGGGAACTAATAGTCGATTACATCATACGTCTGAGACGTCCATATAGTTCTTACAATAAATCAAAGTGCGGAAAAGAAACGTAGATAACCGCGGCCTTCACAGGCAGCCGACTGGGGGTTGCCGCTAACCCACGCCTAGAACTCGTCGTAGTCTTGGAACTCCTGGAAGTCTCCTTCCACAGCTTCATCTTCGCCTGAGCAGTGGTTGCAATGCTGAGAACCTGGGGATGGGGGGGGTTTGGTGTGTAGAGAAAGGGTGAGTACACATCAACATACTCAGCAAGTATCCTGTTTGGCTGTAGTGGACTGGCTTTATGTGGGGATAAGTCAAGCAGTTGCTTTTAGTTGGTCAGATTATTATTTACCTATAGAAAGCCAAGTTTTAGCATTAACCCAAGTTATTAGCCCGATGTATCCTTTCCAAACGGAAAGAATACCACTTACCAGCACCATAGTCATAACCAAAACCATCAATCTCATTGCCACCTGTAAACCAAAAGGTCTCTGATCAAGTACCACTAATCACTGGAGCTCCCTTGGCCGCTCATAACCATGAGCACGGCTGATATATCAGTTTTTCAAACACTCTGCAGAGGTTGTGCACTTTACCCATAAGCCGTGATTCCCTCTTGCCTTAGGCCGATCAAACCCTTAAACACTACCAAGGTGAACAGGCAGGGTCTCACTACGTAGCCTTTACAAAGATTCCTCGGGGCTGTAGCCGCCCGTTAGGTTTCCTAAATGTACCGCACTCCTCCCCAAGGGACGAATCAACCTTGGCAGAGCGAGCCGCATACACCGAGCCCCATTGACGGCACGACGGCGAAGCGAACTACACCCCGAATCCTCTAATTATTCAGCTAAGGGCACCCCATTCTACCCTCATGGTTGCACTGTTTTCCCGGGCGGTCATCCATAGAACAGGTCCTTACGGAGAGGCACTCGAGAAACCGCTCGAGCCCCCTTGAAGACCACAAGTACAACATCATAATAAGAGAAGGGAAAACAGCGTATCATAGATAATCTCATCATGTTCATTGATTAGAGTTGAGCAATAGCATAAAGCTAAACAATAATAATCCAACCCAAATAGGTAAACAAGGACATGGATAACAAAAGCTAGTCAATCCTTGGGTATAAAGGTGTAATGCGGGAGGTGAATTAAGTAATGAATAGGACAGAGATAGGTCAAAGGACACTTGCCTCCACCAACCGACTGCTGCTCAGGGGCTTCTCCTGCGAGTTCTTCGGGCTCTCCAACCGGATCGTTCTCTATGCGATTGCAAGCATACATACATACATCCATTCAAATTGGGAAACAAACAGTACATCATACAAGGGAACAAATAAAGTAAATATGCATCAAGTATGACATTCGATATCGCATTCATTATGGTTAGAAAGAAACGGGAAAGGGTCTCGCGGGGGGGGGGGGGGTTTAAAGCTTATGCACTAATGACTAGTTACAATTGGTTCTAACAAAAGAATTTAGTTATATGCACTAATGGAAACCTAGTCATTTTTAGTTGATCAACATTGAACTGGATAAACAATTGATTATATGAATCAACTAGCGTAACGGAATTCTAAATTAAGTTTCCTATTTCAATAACATGAACAATGATTAACCTGCCTAAAATAAAATATATAACAGTAATGAAAGAAAATAAAATAAAAAAAATAAATAAAATAAATAAATAAAAAAAGGGGGGCGGTTGAACTGGCCAGGGGGCGGTTGAACCGGCCTGGGGCAGGGGCGGCTGGGCAGGGCGTGGGCGCGGGGCAGGGGGCGGCCGAGCCGGCCAGGGGGCGGGGCAAGGCGCGCAGGGGCGGCCGAGCCGGCCAGGGGCGGCCGAGCTGGGCGCGCAGGGGTGGCGGCGGCCGAGGGCGGGGCAGGGCGCGCAGGGGCGGCGGCGGCCGAGCCGGCCATGGGGCGGCCGAGCCGAGCGGCGGTTGGGCCGGGGAGGGGGGAGGGAAGGGAGAGGGAAGGGAGGAGAGGGGAAGGGGGACCTCACCGGGGACGGGGACGGGCGGCCGAACCGGCGACGAGCAGGGGCGGCGGCTAGGGCAGGGGGCGGCGACTAGAGCAGGGGGCGGCGGCTAGAGAGAAAATGGGAGAAAGGGAGGGAGAGAGGAGGGGATTTGGGGAAAAGAGGGAGGGGCGGCTGGGCCAGCTGGGCCCAAGGGGGGCGCGCGGGGGGGGGGGCGGCTGGGCCGGCTGGGGCGGCCCACGGCGCGGGAGAGAGAAAAAGGAGGAGGGAGAGAAAGAAAAAGAAAAAGAAAGAAAAGGTTTTTTTCTCCTTTTTGAAATCCGATCTTCCTAGATGAATGCACTTACATTTCTAAGCAATCAAAGAATGCATAGTTCGGCATGGTGCTTCACCCAAAATAAAGTATTTTAAGGTTTTGCTTTACACGGGGTCTAAAGCCAAAACCCGCTATAACTTTGGAAAAGATCAAGGTTTAGCGGGGGAACGAGAAAAGAAAAGGGTAACACCTGAATTTGGTGAGAGAAAAGAAGAAAAAAATTCTACCCCCAAATTCAGGGCGTTACAAACCTATCCCCCTTAAAAGAATCTCGCCCTCGAGATTCAGGCGTGGCTAGCAAAGAGCTCTGGGTACTTGGCCATCAGATCATCTTCACGCTCCCAGGTTGCTTCTTCCTCAGAGTGGTGATTCCATCTGACTTTGCACATTCTGATGGTCTTCCTTCGGGTGACTCTGTCTGCAACCTCAAGGATTTGCACTGGCTTCTCAACGTAGGTCAAGTCCTCCTGGACTTCAAGACCTTCCACTGGCAACTGCTCTTCTGGCACACGCAAGCACTTCTTCAACTGAGACACATGAAAGACATCATGCACAGCAGACAAATTCTCTGGCAAATTGAGCTGATAGGCCACTTCTCCACGTCTCGCAAGAATCTGATACGGACCAATGTAGCGGGGTGCTAGCTTGCCTTTGACTCCGAATCTTCTGACTCCTCTGATCGGTGACACTTTCAGATAGACTAAGTCTCCGACTTCAAAACTCAGCTCTCTTCTTCTAGTGTCTGCATAGCTTCGCTGTCTTGATTGCGCTATCTTCAGATTCTCTCGGACCATCTTGATGTTCTCTTCGGCTTCAAGTAGAATGTCTGGCCCAAACACTTGCTTCTCTCCAGGCTGATCCCATTGCAACGGAGTTCTGCAACTCCTTCCATAGAGCGCCTGAAATGGTGACATCTTCAAACTGGATTCGTAGCTGTTGTTATAGGAAAACTCTGCATAAGGCAATCTCTTATCCCATCCGGACTGATCTTGCAACGCACAGGCTCTCAACATATCTTCAAGAATTTGATTGGTCCTTTCAGTCTGACCATCTGTCTGCGGATGATAAGCTGAACTGAAATTCAGATGTGTGCCCAAGGCTTCATGCAACTGCTGCCAGAAATGAGAGGTGAACTGCGTTCCTCTGTCTGACACTATCTTCTTTGGCACACCATGAAGACAAACGATCCGAGACATATACAACTCTGCCAATACTGCACTGCTGTAGTTGGTCTTGACAGGTATGAAGTGGGCTGACTTGGTCAAACGGTCCACTACTACCCAAATGGAATCGTAGCCGGCTCGAGTGCGAGGCAATCCGACTATGAAATTTATACCGATTTCGTCCCATTTCCACTGAGGGATCTGCAACGGTTGCAACAATCCAGCTGGTCTCTGGTGCTCTGCCTTGATTCTTCGACAACTATCACACATAGCCACATGCTCTGCGATTTCCCTCTTCATTCCGTACCACCAGAATTTCTTCTTCAGATCCTGATACATCTTCTCACTGCCAGGGTGAATCGAATAGGCTGTCTCATGAGCTTCCTTAAGGATCAACTCCCGAATGGACTGGACATTGGGAACACACAAGCGGTCTTTGAACCATATCACACCTTCTGCATCTTCTCGAAAATCTTTGCCTCTGCCATCTAGAATCAGTCGCCGGATCTCACTGATCTTCTCATCATTCTTCTGCGCTTCTTTGATTTCGCGCTCTAAGGTAGGTTCTGTGACGGAACCTCCTAGGTAATTAGGCCCACCTACAGTTGTCCTTGTCTCACAGACATCAGACAACCCTGTAGGTGCCCCTGAACTACTTGACAAGTTCGGTATCTTTCCTTACCTTACCAGGAACGTCTCACCCGTCTTGTAGACATTACAGAACATCGGAGATAAAGAAATGCGGAAGCGAATTACATAATCTTACATTTATTTCAAAGGCAAGCTTGAGTTATGTTATTACAGACCAAACTAAAAGTGAGTGCATAGAAGTAATATAATACAAACCAGGGAGGCACAAACTCCTCCCGAGAAGTCAAAAGCAAAAGATCTTAAGTGGAGGATCGAGTCCTCCCGCACTTCAGTCTTGATTTTCTTCTTTTGGAACCACTTTGGCACAGAAGCAACAAAAGTCTGCTACTTCCTCACCTAAAAACAACGAAGGGATAAACCCTGAGTATGGAATTACTCAGCAAGTCTTACCCGACTAAAGAAAAGACTCTCAAGGGTATGCTGGTTATATGGGAGTCAAGGTAAGGCTTTTCAATATTCAAAGACTCTGTTTTGCAGAAATGCTTACTAAAGTGGATCCTTAAAAATCCAATTTTATTTGTCAAGTTAGGTAAAATTACCTGCACTAGAGTTCTTTCTACCCTAGTTCAATCACTGGTCCTGCACTAGCCAATTTCTTAACAAGAGCCCATCGTCTTTAGTGGAATGCTACGTGTAGGGCAGTGACCAAGTCTTCATAACCGCGAAGGTACGGCGATCCGAATCGATTATACTCAGCTGAGGATCTCCAATCACACGACATATGTAGCACTTAACCCTTGCATATGTCAACCCGCCACCGGGGTTCTTAAGACCGGATTAGGTTCACGCAAACCGAGAGCACAGCTACACCACCGTCCAGCCTCTTGCCACGGAGGGTACACGCTACTCTCGCCACCGCTCCACGCCCATTTCGTGTTATCTTATTCCGGCCTTAGTCTACCCGAGGCAAGGCTTACCCATGACGAGGCATGTGACCAGTTAAAGGGTCCTCGATCATCAAGCCTACATCGAGACGGTCCTTAATCGACTCAGACGGAGACACTACACCGAGACTCTCTTCTCGTGCAAGTCACCCGCCCGGTCTCAGCTTAATCATTTCAAACCCAAAGTTGGTACCTGGCAGAGGTACATCTTTTCCGATGTTGAACCTATCAAGGCCTTTGATAGATCCATCATCAAGTTTTATTTTCGAAAAACATCCCACCCACTTTTGCCACATCATATTTTGTAAAAACAAATCCTTTTGTTTTTCTAAAGCAAAGCTAAGCATTAAAAAGCTTTTGTAAAACAGGTGATCAAGGAAGGTAATCAAATTCAAGGAAGGTAATGCAGGAATGGTTTTATCAAGCAACTCCTATCACCTAATGCAGCAATCAAGTGAGAAAGATTTTGAAATAGCAAGGGAGGTGGCAAATGCACCGGGGCTTGCCTTCGTTTACAGGTGATTCAGGCTCGGATCCACAAATGTCGAAGTAGAAACTATTCCCGGCCTGAGTGTCCAAAGGTGGTTGTACTTGCTCTTCAGTTACTTCTACCTCTTCTTCTCGTTCTAATCATAACCATACATATGTATAAGAATGGATGCCATGGGATGCTCATGAGGATGCAAAGACAACATAAATTTATTATTTATGTCTTGAATACAACTTGCCTTCACGGAGTTCCGGGAACTTAGGGTTTCCGGAGTCGGTAAAGGAGTTCATGGAGCAGGGGGGGTGTTTTGGGGTTTGGTGATCAAACAAGGTCCAAATCAATTCAAACTTTACCCAAGGCTTCTCAATATTGAATAACACTCATATAAAAATTTTGGGCATTTTAGGACCTATCAATTATTTTCTAAAAATCTATAACCAAGACTTTTAACTACTTTAAATACCCTAAAATTTCTTACTTCCACTAAAAATCACCAACTTATTTTTGTTAAATACTATAGAAAATAACAAACCTAGGAAAATTAGTTTCACAATTTTAGCATTTTTCTACATTTTTCTACATATTTTTGAATCTCTGCGGAAAAAGAAAAAGGAAAAGAATTAATAGGACTGGGCCGAATTCAGCCCAGCGGCCACGGTCCAGAGGGAAAGCGCGCCCGCGCGCTCCGCGCTGGTGTCTTTACAGAAAAGACCCCGACGTTTTTACTAACTAAGAACAGGTTCATTCACTGTTTTCGCAAGTCACTGACGCTTTGCACAGGGGTCCTCCAACTTCTGTTTCTTCGCACTGGGAGGTCCCCGACGACGGCAGCGCACGGAGAAACTCCGGCGAGCCACTGTACCGGCCAAATGGGGCAGTGACCGGCGCTCCCGAGCGGTGGACACCAAATCGGGGCCTGCCCGAGCATTTCCCCTCACTTAATTGTGCAAATGGTGAGCTACCAAGCTCTGTCCGCGTGAACCGAATGGGTGGCGGACAGTTGATCGTGTTCCCAAAGATTGGTGGCGGTATAATTCAATTGGGTGGGCCGGTGAGCTTACGGAGGATCCAAGAATGCTAGAACAAGTAACAGAGAGCCTTGGACTAACCTGAGTTAGGCTGGCCGCGGTGAGGTTGATTTCGGGTGGCGGAAACTTGATTTGGGGGAAAACCGAAATTCAAGCGCTCGGAGGCACGATTGCTAGCGATTGTTGGTGGCCGAGGGGGTGATGATGTTGCGAAGCTAGTGGGGGCTTCAATTTATAGGCGGAGTGATCGGTGGCCGCAAATTTTGGACGAGCAACGCGGCGGCCGGAGGGGAGGAAGAAGCCTGGCGCGGTGAATACGTGGCTATTGCCGTGGCAAGCTCCCCGGCGACGATGGGACGGGTAGAGGGAGTCATGGCGACGCTGTAAAACGGCTAGGCCACGCGGCGCACGGTCGGGAAGCGGCGGTCGACGGCGAACTTATCGTGCCAGCCGCAAAGCAGAAAGGAAGACAGGAGAGGGGGTCGTCGGAGTGGTGGCCAGCTCACCGGCGGTAAGGATCTTTACTGAGCTGTGCATAACCGATGACCACGACGCACGAATCACGACGAGCAGGGATCAACGGTGATGGACACCGGCGGCGAGCAGGGGGGGTGAACCTGCGATCTTCTTCAGTTTGGAACTACTGTACCATGGCAAGGGCCATCAAACAACCTGACAGCCACGGTTTAGGGCCATTGTTCTCAAAATTTTGCATTACGACTTGGTCATCTCTCTGCACCAAAGTTATAGGGCTAAAGTTAATCTTTAACTTTGCCACAAAGCTTACTATCAAATAGTCACTAAATTCCCTTTGAAATCGAGCTCAAAGTTCATCCCATCTCACTGCTCCTGGAAATTCAGTTCAGGGAGGGACTGACAGCCCGACTTTGAGCTTAATTATCTCTCAAATACTCTTAACAACTATGCTTACCACCTTAAGCAAAGTTGTTCCCCTAAGATTGATCTTCAACTTTGATGTGGTGACCTAGGGCAAAAACCCTATGCTTTGAAAGTTACAAAGCCCTAAAGTGGAGCCTTTAACACTGAATTTCAGACTTAGTGTAGAACTCAAATGAGGTCCATTTTGCACTTAAGTCCAAATCTCAGGGTTTGGCTTGTAAATTCACATATTTGTGAACCAAATGACTTTATATGTCCAAACATAGTAGTTTTTACACTTTAGTCCAAAGGTTCATCACTTTTGCACATAAGCCCCTAGGGTTTGGACTTAGAGTTTTCCAGGGTTCCAATTAGGATTTCTGGTATCCCAGGGGTATAAATGTGATTCAAGTTCATTCTTAAGGTCATTTCATGACTTTTACCCTAAAGCTTTAGGTTTTCTTGACTTGGGTTAAGTTTTACCCCTTTAACCACTATTTAGGGTTAAGTTCTTTAACCAGGGTTCCATTTGCAAAAACAGTAAAACAATACAACTTGTTTGAAATTTTTGCCTAGTGAATGCACTCTAGGTGTGTCACACATATGCAATGCCAATGCTTATGATGTCATGCTCAAGTTTTAGTTATAGTAACACCAAGGGTGTTACATCCTTCCCCCCATAAAAGAATCTCGTCCCGAGATTAAAATCCTAGGGTAAGTAATGGTAAAGGAAACGCATCACATTTTTATTTCCTTATTTTTGGTACAAGACAGGGGTAATGTGGGGGTTACTTCTTTATTACAACAGCTATACAGGCTTTACAATTTACATGAGGCTAGGAAGCCTGGGAAATTCTTATTTAAAAAGTCTTGGGTTTCCCATGTAGCCTCATCTTCCGAATGCTGGTTCCACTGTATCTTGTAGAACTTGAGAATCTTTCTTCGGGTGACCCTGTCCTTTTGATCCAGAACTCGAATAGGATGTTCCGAGTACGTTAAATCTGGTTTCAGGACAACATCAGTCACTTCAACGGTTCGATCAGGAACCCGAAGACACTTCTTCAGTTGTGATACGTGGAACACATTGTGCACAGCAGACAATGTTTCGGGGAGTTGGAGTCGATACGCCACTGGCCCATATCTTTCCAGAATAAGAAAAGGACCAATATATCGTGGTGCAAGTTTTCCTTTAACTCCGAAACGCGATACGCCCTTCATTGGCGATACCTTCAAGTAGACATAGTCCCCTTCAAGAAAATATAAGGGCATTCGCCGTTTGTCTGCATAACTCTTTTGCCGTGCTTGAGCTTTCTTCATATTATGGATAATTCTCTGAACCTTTTCTTCAACCTCTTTCACCATATCAGGTCTAAAGAAGTATCTTTCTCCAGGTTCAGACCAATTTAACGGAGTTCGACACCGACGTCCATATAAAGCTTCAAAAGGTGCCATCTTGATACTTTCTTGATAACTGTTATTGTATGAAAACTCCGCTAAAGGTAAACATTCATCCCATTTCAGTGAGAAATCCAGGACACATGCCCGCAGCATATCTTCAAGTATTTGGTTCACTCTCTCAGTTTGTCCACTGGTTTGAGGATGATAGGCCGAACTGTGGAGTAATTTGGTACCCAGGGATTTATGAAGTTCTTCCCAAAACTTGGATACGAATTGAGGTCCACGATCCGACACTATAGTCTTTGGAACACCATGCAAACTGAGAATACGGGCAATGTATAACTCCGCATAGGTAATGACGGGATATTTAACCTTGACAGGGAGGAAATGGGCGATCTTTGTGAGTCGATCAATAATAACCCAGATAGAATCATACCCTTTTGCGGTTCTGGGCAATCCCACAACAAAGTCCATACTGATGTCTTCCCATTTCCATGTTGGGATTGGCAAAGATTGTAATGGACCAGCAGTTTTCATGTGTATGGCCTTGACACGTCTGCAAGTGTCGCATTTAGCCACATAGCGTGCAATTTCAATCTTCATCTTAGTCCACCAGTAATGTTGTTTTAAGTCTTGATACATCTTAGTGCTTCCGGGATGAATAGAATAGCGACTAAGATGGGCTTCATCAAGAATTTGCTGGCGGAGCTCTTCGGTCTTTGGTACTACTATGCGGTTCTTAAACCATATCACACCTTGATCGTCTTCTTTGAAACACTTGGCTGTTCCAGCCCTTATCTTATCTCGGATGTGCTTCATACCCAGATTATCCTTTTGAGCATCAATTATTCTTTGCAAAATGATTGACTCAAGCCTTAACTGATTTAGAGTTCCTTGTTGAATGATCCCCAGGTTTAGCTTTTCCATTTCTTGACACAAAGTGTTCTCGAAGATCTTCGCCATAAGACAGTGGCAGGAAGTCTTACGACTCAATGCATCTGCCACCACATTGGCCTTGCCTGGGTGATAATGGATCTCCAGTTCATAGTCTTTAATGAGCTCAAGCCATCGTCTTTGCCTCATATTTAACTCTGACTGGGTGAAGATGTACTTCAAACTTTTATGATCTGTATATATGTGACAGATATTACCCAGCAGATAGTGACGCCAAATCTTTAGGGCATGAACCACAACAACTAGCTCCAAATCATGAGTTGGATAGTGCTCCTCATGTCGGCGCAACTGCCTTGAAGCATACGCAATCACTCGGCCCTCTTGCATCAATACACAGCCGAGCCCACTGCCAGATGCATCACAATATACATCAAAAGGTTTAGTGATGTCCGGTTGAGCCAAAACCGGAGCAGTGGTTAATAGTGTCTTCAGTTGCTCAAAGGCTTCATTGCACTTAGAAGACCAATTGAACTTAGTGTCATTCTTCAACAAACTTGTGATTGGCTTCACAAGCTTAGAAAAATCTGGTATGAATCTGCGATAATACCCAGCTAGTCCAAGAAAACTCCGGACTTGGTGAACAGTTGTTGGGGGTTTCCATTCCAGAATATCTTTGACCTTGCTAGGATCTACCGCAATTCCTTTAGCTGATAACACGTGCCCCAAAAATTGAATTTCTTCCAGCCAAAATGCGCACTTACTGAACTTGGCATATAGCTGGTGTTCCCTGAGGCGCGTCAATACAATCCGTACTGCTGAGTATGGTCCTCTTCATTCTTAGAATATATCAAGATATCGTCGATGAAGACTACCACGAACTTGTCCAACTCGGGCATGAACACCGAGTTCATTAGATAAGTGAAATGGGCAGGGACATTTGTGAGCCCGAAAGACATTACCAGGTATTCAAACAATCCATATCGCGTAGTAAACGCGGTCTTCGGTATATCCTCGGGCCGAATACGGATTTGATGATAGCCCGACCTGAGATCAATTTTAGAAAATACCCTCGCCCCAGTCAGCTGATCAAATAAAATGTCGATCCTTGGAAGGGGGTACTTATTCTTGATAGTGACCTCATTTAGGGGTCGATAATCCACGCACATTCGCAAGGTTTGATCCTTCTTCTTAACAAAAATGGCGGGGCAACCCCATGGGGACGAGCTTGGCCGGATGAATCCCTTATTCAGTAGATCTTGTAATTGAATCTTCAGTTCCGCCAACTCATTAGGGGGCATGCGGTACGATCTTCGGGAGATGGGAGCCGTACCGGGCTTTAGCTCAATTACGAATTCTACATCTCTTTCAGGGGGCAGTCCAGGCAAATCTTCCTGAAATACATCTGGAAACTCACATACTACCGGAATATTCTTGATCTCCGGTACAATGGCTTCATAGACTCTACCAGAAGTTTTGGCTGGATTGGTTGCGGGGAGAGTCAAGAGAATCTCTTCTTGGTTATAGCTCAACCTGACGGTTCTGAGTTCAGTGTTGAGGATTGCTTTGTGTTGGGTTAACCAATTCATACCCAAGATTACATCTATATCCTGGCCCTTCAGAACAATCATGTTAGCAGGAAAGTTCCGTCCGGCCATTATTACTGGCACTCCATAGGCCACTTCTTTAGTATAAATGTGTCCCCCAGGTGAATGAATTTTAAATCCCTCCTTTGATTCATGGTATGAATATGATGTTGTTCCACAAATGTCTTGCTAATGAATGTATGTGAAGCACCAGAATCAAAAAGAATAATTGCTGGATGACTGGCCACGGGAAACGTACCCATCATCACCGGCTCTTCTTCCGGTGTAGTAGCCACTTGAGTATAATACACACGCCCCGTTTTCTTCATATTCTTCCCCATAGCATTTCCTTTAGGCTGAACTGATTTCCCAGATCCTTGCGAAGCATTAGATTGATTTTGCCTAGGATATGGGCAGTCCTTGATAAAATGTCCTGATTTGCCGCAATTAAAACACCCAGTTGAAGAACTAGGCAAGGCAGGAAATCGAGTGCCTGGGGCACCCGGCTGTTTTGGGGTAGTGGGGGTATTATTGGGGCGGATAATGATTGGCTGTTTGAAGGGAAATGAAGGTGGACGAGAAAAAGGCGATTTTGGTTTGAGGGTCAAATCACAAACCGTGGTTTCTTCGCTTGGCCCTGATTAGGCCGCTCACCACCAAATCCCTTATTCTTTCCAGAATTTGTGTATTTGGCTTCAACAGATAAGGCTGTGCTGACAGCCTTTCCATACGTGAGGTCTATGCATGTGGCCATTTTCCTTTGTAGCCGATCATTCAGTCCCCGCATAAAACAGTTCTTCTTCTTCAAATCCGTATTCACCTGGTCGATAGCATATTGCGATAGGTGATTGAATTTGTTGAGATATTGAGTAATGGTATCTCCACCTTGTTGTAACTTCATAAACTCCTCTTGTTTCATATGCAGCACTCCCTCAGGGATGTAGTGTTCACGGAAAGCTGCTTTAAACTCATTCCAGGTGACTTGATGGTTGTCAGGTTGAATAGCCATGAAATTTCCCCACCAGGTACTGGCAGGACCACGGAGTTGTTGTGCGGCGAACAACGGCTTCTGCGTCTCTGAGCATCGGAGAAGACCAAATTTTTGCTCGATAACCCGAATCCACTCGTCAGCTTCTAGGGGATCTTCTGCCTTGACGAATAGAGGTGGACGAGTTTCCGAGAAATCCAGATAAGTGGTCTCACGGGGACCCTGCGGATAACCTCTTGCTGCTTGCTGCTGGAACTGCTGCTGACCCGCCATTTCCCTAAGGAAGCGGGTATTATCGGCGGTGGCATTCACCAAGGCGGCGATCGCCTCGGCTAACGTGGGAGGAACTGGAGGTGGGTTTGGGGTAACATCCCGTCCCCCAGAAGTTCCTGCTGCATCCTGTCCTCGAGTCCTGGTCGGCATCTGCGGCAAAAACATTTGAAGTAAACATAATGTGCCAGAGAAAACCTTCCATTTTACATTACTATAAAAAGTAATGATACAGACTCGATATTACATAACAGGATACAATACCCATTTTACAGGAGCTCAACCTATTAACAGGATACAATACCCATTAAACAACAGTACGCCCTTCAATACCCTACCATACACTACTCTACTTCTATTACACCCTTATTCCTGCTTGCCATTACTCTTGGCGGCCTCATCGTCAGGTGTGGGAGTCCAGACATCAACCAACCTCAAGGAAGGAGGAGGCTCAAAAGGTCTAACTCCCCACCCAGCGCACGCCCTGCAACGTGAGATGGTCCAGCTTCCGCCTCAGCAGGTGGTGCAGGCTCACTTGGGTGTAGTTGTGAGTATAGTATATGGACTTCCTCGTGCAACGTATTGCAGTAAACCTGCAGGTCATCAACAGTCGAGCTAAGTTCTTTAACTCGGGCCTGAGCCCTTGCTTCCTTAGCACACATTAGCAAACGAGACTGCACGGCCCAGTCAAGTGCTAAGTCTCGATCAGCGAGTTGATCCTGCAAGTGTCGGATGTCCATTCTCAGTTCGTTGATTCTATCACCGTCAGCGACCCAAGCATCAGTCCTATGTTGCAGCGCTGCTTGAAGTCGACTCACACGAGCTTCAAGGTCTCCGATGGGGTCGTTACTTCCACTGCTGCTGCTTTCATGTCGGGGAGCCAATTGATGCCGAGGCACCCCAATTGGTCCCGTAGACTTGCGTGCCGTTAGCCTGGTACGTGGCGGCATCTTTCTAAGGGGGAAAATATTATTAGTATAGTGCTTAGCATGATGCATGTATAATTACAGAATCAACCTTAGTCGATTCAACCTTCTATATGTTGCACTCTTCCTATCTGGTCTTTAAGATAAACTTCTTCAGAATACTTAGGTAAGAAGAGAAAAGAATTTTTAGGTAAGACTTTTAAAAATTCTTTTGAAGATGCCTCATAATATCTGCCAAGAAGGGCTACGCTCCGATACCAGCTGTGACGGAACCTCTCAAGTAATTAGGCCCACCTACAGTTGTCCTTGTCTCACAGACATCAGACAACCCTGTAGGTGCCCCTGAACTACTTGACAAGTTCGGTATCTTTCCTTACCTTACCAGGAACGTCTCACCCGTCTTGTAGACATTACAGAACATCGGAGATAAAGAAATGCGGAAGCGAATTACATAATCTTACATTTATTTCAAAGGCAAGCTTGAGTTATGTTATTACAGACCAAACTAAAAGTGAGTGCATAGAAGTAATATAATACAAACCAGGGAGGCACAAACTCCTCCCGAGAAGTCAAAAGCAAAAGATCTTAAGTGGAGGATCGAGTCCTCCCGCACTTCAGTCTTGATTTTCTTCTTTTGGAACCACTTTGGCACAGAAGCAACAAAAGTCTGCTACTTCGTCACCTAAAAACAACGAAGGGATAAACCCTGAGTATGGAATTACTCAGCAAGTCTTACCCGACTAAAGAAAAGACTCTCAAGGGTATGCTGGTTATATGGGAGTCAAGGTAAGGCTTTTCAATATTCAAAGACTCTGTTTTGCAGAAATGCTTACTAAAGTGGATCCTTAAAAATCCAATTTTATTTGTCAAGTTAGGTAAAATTACCTGCACTAGAGTTCTTTCTACCCTAGTTCAATCACTGGTCCTGCACTAGCCAATTTCTTAACAAGAGCCCATCGTCTTTAGTGGAATGCTACGTGTAGGGCAGTGACCAAGTCTTCATAACCGCGAAGGTACGGCGATCCGAATCGATTATACTCAGCTGAGGATCTCCAATCACACGACATATGTAGCACTTAACCCTTGCATATGTCAACCCGCCACCGGGGTTCTTAAGACCGGATTAGGTTCACGCAAACCGAGAGCACAGCTACACCACCGTCCAGCCTCTTGCCACGGAGGGTACACGCTACTCTCGCCACCGCTCCACGCCCATTTCGTGTTATCTTATTCCGGCCTTAGTCTACCCGAGGCAAGGCTTACCCATGACGAGGCATGTGACCAGTTAAAGGGTCCTCGATCATCAAGCCTACATCGAGACGGTCCTTAATCGACTCAGACGGAGACACTACACCGAGACTCTCTTCTCGTGCAAGTCACCCGCCCGGTCTCAGCTTAATCATTTCAAACCCAAAGTTGGTACCTGGCAGAGGTACATCTTTTCCGATGTTGAACCTATCAAGGCCTTTGATAGATCCATCATCAAGTTTTATTTTCGAAAAACATCCCACCCACTTTTGCCACATCATATTTTGTAAAAACAAATCCTTTTGTTTTTCTAAAGCAAAGCTAAGCATTAAAAAGCTTTTGTAAAACAGGTGATCAAGGAAGGTAATCAAATTCAAGGAAGGTAATGCAGGAATGGTTTTATCAAGCAACTCCTATCACCTAATGCAGCAATCAAGTGAGAAAGATTTTGAAATAGCAAGGGAGGTGGCAAATGCACCGGGGCTTGCCTTCGTTTACAGGTGATTCAGGCTCGGATCCACAAATGTCGAAGTAGAAACTATTCCCGGCCTGAGTGTCCAAAGGTGGTTGTACTTGCTCTTCAGTTACTTCTACCTCTTCTTCTCGTTCTAATCATAACCATACATATGTATAAGAATGGATGCCATGGGATGCTCATGAGGATGCAAAGACAACATAAATTTATTATTTATGTCTTGAATACAACTTGCCTTCACGGAGTTCCGGGAACTTAGGGTTTCCGGAGTCGGTAAAGGAGTTCATGGAGCAGGGGGGGTGTTTTGGGGTTTGGTGATCAAACAAGGTCCAAATCAATTCAAACTTTACCCAAGGCTTCTCAATATTGAATAACACTCATATAAAAATTTTGGGCATTTTAGGACCTATCAATTATTTTCTAAAAATCTATAACCAAGACTTTTAACTACTTTAAATACCCTAAAATTTCTTACTTCCACTAAAAATCACCAACTTATTTTTGTTAAATACTATAGAAAATAACAAACCTAGGAAAATTAGTTTCACAATTTTAGCATTTTTCTACATTTTTCTACATATTTTTGAATCTCTGCGGAAAAAGAAAAAGGAAAAGAATTAATAGGACTGGGCCGAATTCAGCCCAGCGGCCCCGGTCCAGAGGGAAAGCGCGCCCGTGCGTTCCGCGCTGGTGTCTTTACAGAAAAGACCCCGACGTTTTTACTAACTAAGAACAGGTTCATTCACTGTTTTCGCAAGTCACTGACGCTTTGCACAGGGGTCCTCCAACTTCTGTTTCTTCGCACTGGGAGGTCCCCGACAACGGCAGCGCACGGAGAAACTCCGACGAGCCACTGTACCGGCCAAATGGGGCAGTGACCGGCGCTCCCGAGCGGTGGACACCAAATCGGGGCCTGCCCGAGCATTTCCCCTCACTTAATTGCGCAAATGGTGAGCTACCAAGCTCTGTCCGCGTGAACCGAATGGGTGGCGGACAGTTGATCGTGTTCCCAAAGATTGGTGGCGGTATAATTCAATTGGGTGGGCCGGTGAGCTTACGGAGGATCCAAGAATGCTAGAACAAGTAACAGAGAGCCTTGGACTAACCTGAGTTAGGCTGGCCGCGGTGAGGTTGATTTCGGGTGGCGGAAACTTGATTTGGGGGAAAACCGAAATTCAAGCGCTCGGAGGCACGATTGCTAGCGATTGTTGGTGGCCGAGGGGGTGATGATGTTGCGAAGCTAGTGGGGGCTTCAATTTATAGGCGGAGTGATCGGTCGCCGCAAATTTTGGACGAGCAACGCGGCGGCCGGAGGGGAGGAAGAAGCCTGGCGCGGTGAATACGTGGCTATTGCCGTGGCAAGCTCCCCGGCGACGATGGGACGGGTAGAGGGAGTCATGACGACGCTGTAAAACGGCTAGGCCACGCGGCGCACGGTCGGGAAGCGGCGGTCGACGGCGAACTTATCGTGCCAGCCGCAAAGCAGAAAGGAAGACAGGAGAGGGGGTCGTCGGAGTGGTGGCCAGCTCACCGGCGGTAAGGATCTTTACTGAGCTGTGCATAACCGATGACCACGACGCACGAATCACGACGAGCAGGGATCAACGGTGATGGACACCGGCGGCGAGCAGGGGGGGTGAACCTGCGATCTTCTTCAGTTTGGAACTACTGTACCATGGCAAGGGCCATCAAACAACCTGACAGCCACGGTTTAGGGCCATTGTTCTCAAAATTTTGCATTACGACTTGGTCATCTCTCTGCACCAAAGTTATAGGGCTAAAGTTAATCTTTAACTTTGCCACAAAGCTTACTATCAAATAGTCACTAAATTCCCTTTGAAATCGAGCTCAAAGTTCATCCCATCTCACTGCTCCTGGAAATTCAGTTCAGGGAGGGACTGACAGCCCGACTTTGAGCTTAATTATCTCTCAAATACTCTTAACAACTATGCTTACCACCTTAAGCAAAGTTGTTCCCCTAAGATTGATCTTCAACTTTGATGTGGTGACCTAGGGCAAAAACCCTATGCTTTGAAAGTTACAAAGCCCTAAAGTGGAGCCTTTAACACTGAATTTCAGACTTAGTGTAGAACTCAAATGAGGTCCATTTTGCACTTAAGTCCAAATCTCAGGGTTTGGCTTGTAAATTCACATATTTGTGAACCAAATGACTTTATATGTCCAAACATAGTAGTTTTTACACTTTAGTCCAAAGGTTCATCACTTTTGCACATAAGCCCCTAGGGTTTGGACTTAGAGTTTTCCAGGGTTCCAATTAGGATTTCTGGTATCCCAGGGGTATAAATGTGATTCAAGTTCATTCTTAAGGTCATTTCATGACTTTTACCCTAAAGCTTTAGGTTTTCTTGACTTGGGTTAAGTTTTACCCCTTTAACCACTATTTAGGGTTAAGTTCTTTAACCAGGGTTCCATTTGCAAAAACAGTAAAACAATACAACTTGTTTGAAATTTTTGCCTAGTGAATGCACTCTAGGTGTGTCACACATATGCAATGCCAATGCTTATGATGTCATGCTCAAGTTTTAGTTATAGTAACACCAAGGGTGTTACAGGTTCCAACTCAACTGTGACTCCTCGCGAATTGTTCAGAAATCCGAGACTCAACCTGTCAAACTCCTTGGCCAACTCATAAGGCATAGGATGAGCGACCATCAGATTGACTTGACTCTTTCTGCTCAAAGCATCTGCCACTACGTTTGCTTTGCCTGGATGGTAATGGATCTCCAACTCATAATCTTTGATCAACTCTAACCATCTTCGTTGCCTCATGTTCAACTCTGACTGAGTGAATATGTACTTCAGACTCTTGTGATCTGTGTAAACATCGCATTTCTGTCCATACAGGTAGTGCCTCCATGTCTTCAGTGCATGAACCACTGCTACCAACTCTAGATCATGGATTGGGTAGTTCTTCTCATGAACCTTCAACTGTCGGGACGAGTAAGCCACAACTCTTCCCTCTTGCATCAACACACATCCCAAACTTGTGTAACAAGCATCACAATACACCGAGAAGGGCTTGTGCACATCAGGCAAGACTAAGACAGGTGTTGTAGTCAACTTCTCTTTCAGCGCTTCAAAGGCCTCTTGACATTTCTGGGTCCACTTGAACTCAACTTTGTTGCCTAGCAACGCTGTCATTGGTTTCGCAATCTTCGAAAACCCTTCAATGAATCGCCGATAATATCCGGCCATTCCAATGAAACTCTTGATTCCTCGAGCATCTGTTGGCGCTTTCCAGTTCAGAATGTCTGCCACTTTCTTCGGATCCACAGCCAAACCTTCTTTGTTGATTATGTGACCCAAGAACAGGACTTCATTGATCCAGAATTCACACTTGCTCAACTTTGCATACAACTGGTGCTCTCGCAATCTCTGCAATACCATCCTCAAATGATCTGCATGCTCTTCTTCGCTTTGAAAATAAACCAGAATGTCATCAATGAATACCACCACAAACTTATCAAGATAATCCATGAATACACTATTCATCAAGTTCATAAAGAACGCTGGCGCATTGGTCAAACCAAAAGACATCACGGTGAACTCATACAACCCATACTTGGAAATGAATGCCGTCTTCAGAATGTCCGAAGGTCGGATCCTGAGCTGATGATAACCTGACCTCAGATCAATCTTGGAAAACACACTGGCTCCTCTCAACTGGTCGAACAGATCTTCTATTCTGGGTAAGGGGTACTTGTTCTTGATCGTGACTTCATTCAAAGCTCGATAATCGATACACATCCTTTTGGTGCCATCTTTCTTTTCCACGAACAAGACAGGGGCGGCCCAAGGCGAGGTGCTTGGCCGGATGTAACCTTTCTCTGACAGCTCATCAATCTGCTTCTTAAGCTCAACCAACTCTGGTCCAGATATTCTGTAGGCTCTCTTAAAGATAGGGGCGGTTCCAGGAAGAAGCTCTATAGCAAACTCAACTTTCCGCTCTGGTGGCATACCCGGTAAGTCCTTTGGAAACACATCCGGGAACTCGGACACAACCCTGATACTCTCAATTGGGTCTGCTTCACTGCTATCAACAGCTAGCTGATAACAACTTCCTTTCTTTGGCTCAGGCGGGACTAACTCGGTCACCACTTCCTCTCCTAGTGGGGACACCAACTTGATTGTCCTTTTATCACAACTGATAACTGCCTGATACTTATCTAGCCAATTCATCCCTAGGATGACATCTATTCCCTGAGTACCCATTACTATAAGGTTAGCGGGAAACGCTATCCCCTTATTTCCACACTTATATTCAAATAAATGCCATCGGCTCGAATTCTACCACCGGCTGAGTCAATTTGAATGGGGGTTGACATGGTAGTAATTGGAAGATTATGTGCTTCTACCCATGATGCAGTAATGAAAGAATGCATTGCTCCAGTATCAAATAACACTTCTGCAATATGGGAGTCGACTGGGAACATACCTACTATCATGTCGGGGGTCTCCTGAACTGCTTCAGCCTCCAAGTGATTCAGCCTTCCATGATTATAGTGCGGCTGAGGGCGATTGCCTGCTCCAGGCTGAGGCACATTCTACTTTGCTGGGGCATTGGGGCCTGACTGCTGCTGGGCTGCCTTCTTCGGACATTGCATCACCCAGTGGCCTTGCTCTCCACAGTGGAAACATGCCCTGTTTCCAACCTGAGCTGGTGCTGCCTGATTGTTCTGCTGATTTGCTGGGGCAGGAAGACGAGATGCCTGCTGATTCTGCTTCTGAAACTGACCTCCTGACTGATTGCTCTGACGGTTCTGGTACTGGTGCTGAGGATACTGCCTTTGAAACTGCTGATGCTGCCTGAACTGCTGGGGTTGATTGCTTGAGAAACGAGGACGGTTGCTGCTTCCAGGCTGGGGTCCACTGATCTTGCGCTTACGATCCTCCATCTCCTTACGCTTCCTTTCTGTCATGATTGCTCTGTCAATCAGGTGCTGGAATGTCGGGAAGGTGTGATTCATCAGCTGATACTGCAGAGGGTCAACCAAGCCTCTCAGGAAACGATACTGTCGCTTGGCATCGGTGTTAACATCTTTAGGAGCATAGCGAGACAATTGCAGAAACCTGTCTCGGTACTCACTGACAGACAATGGCCCTTGCTTGAGAGCCAGGAACTCCTCTTTCTTCACTGTCATCAGACCTACTGGAACATGGTACTGACGGAAGCTTCCTCTGAACTCTTCCCAGGTGATGGCGTCAGGGTGGGCATGGGTGGCGAGATAAGACTCCCACCATGATTGGGCTGCTCCTCTCAACAGACGGGGACCATACAGAACTTTCTCTCTGTCATCGCACTGAGCGGTATGCAACTCCCGCTCCACAGTGCGCAGCCAATCTTCAGCATCCATGGGGTCAGAAGAGTGAGCGAACGTTGGTGGATGACCTCTCATGAATTCAGCACGCTTGTCTCTGGGCATCTGAGGCATCTGAGGCTGAGGTGGGGCCTGCTGCTGTTGTTGCTGCTGCTGCTGAATGGCGGCCAAAGTCTGACCGATGGCTTGAACTGCCTGAGTCTGCATCAGAAACATCTGCTCGATCGACATCGGGGGCGGGGGCGGCAGGTGCTGCTGCTGAGGCACCTCCTCCTGTTGAGCGGCTCGCTCCTGCTGAGCACGCCTTCCTCCTCTGCGCCTGTTCTCTGACATCTGCAGAATGCAACCACACATCAGAACTGATCTGGCAAATCTTGCAGCATAAGAAAAGAGTATAGAATTCTTCAACAGCACTGAACAGATGAGCATCTTCACTGATCTCCAACACAGACCACACAGTTTCTCAGATAAAGAGGAAAGTAGAATAAAGGGTTTCCCAACTATATAACTAACTCCATTAACATAATAGGTAAACCAAAATGCAGGGGATACCCACACTCTGGTGACAATCATTACAAAGATCCAAACCAAACAAAGTTCATCATGACAAACATAAATGCACAGGATATAGCAAACTACCCTGTCTAACTAAGACTAACTAAGAGCGAGACTAACACTAAGACTGTAGCTTCCACGTATATATTTTGTATTAATTACAAGATCCAACTCTAACGAGCTATAGTTCTAGAGTTATCTTGGTCTTGCAGTCGGGATTGCCATAAGACTGGTGTCCGCGCCGAGGTGAGCGGTACAGGTGCTGAGTCCCGACGGGAGCGGGGGAACCATCATCCAGGTGACGACGTTCCACGCGCTCAGCCCGCAGCAGGGCGATCTCAGCACGAGCCCTACTCAGCTCGTCTAGTGCATGGTCTAGCTCCGTGTTTAGCACGACGGCTAGGTTGACTGTGCTGCTCAACCTAGGATTGCCCTCACCGACAGGTGAGACAATCACGCCTCCTGTGCTGCCAGATGGACGGCGGGGGTAATACTTCAGGTCAAGACCGTCAGCTACCCCACCGAAAACCGAGCAGTAGTGCGAAAGCGCCCGCCGTGCAGCATCTTGCATGGCTGCCTCAGCTGAGCCCCGCTCAGAGATAGAATAGTGCTCTGAGCAGGCCTCCGCACCCTGGAGACTGTTCTCCGGGCGGCGCACCAAGCAGGTTGCCTCCCAGCGGTCCGGGTAGACCCCGCGACTGTGCTGGTAGACCACACAGCGATACTCGATGGACCAAGTATGCCGGTTAAGTGCCCGACGTAGCAGGGTGTCGAGCGCATCGTGGAAGTGACACCCGCGAGCGGCGTCGCGAGTGATGGATCGAGCAAACCATCCTTCCAGCTCATGGTTAGCAGAGAAGTCAGTGTCGTGGCTCGAGCTGTCGTCGTCATCTCCGTCGTCTGGGTCTCCTCCAGCAGCTACTCCAGAAGCTGGGGCACCCAGTGGTGGTGCAGGGGGCGCCTCCAGGGGAAGCACAGGGGAGCAGCTCCTCACAGACTCTATCTTCTGCTGGAGCGAGAAGGAAGAGCCCTGCTGCTCCTGCCGTCGACGTTCCTGCTCCTCATGCAGGCGGTGGTGCAGTCTCTCCAAGTGGCTGGACTGTCCGGCCACGGGACGGCGAAGCGGACGCTCAGCAAGGCGGGAGGGTAAGAAGGGGATGACGGACTTTCGTGCAGTGTGTCTAAGTCGAGCCATCTACAAAAGACATCGCAAGCAAAAGGGTGAGAACAGAATCAATATGACCAGCAAGTAATGAATCATAAGTAAATGAAGGATTAGAATAAAACATGATTTTCAGCAAGGTATAATATATAGTAGAACATAGGTGTGGTCGGTATGACCAACTTTTTGAAGGGATATCAAAGTCAAGGAAGGGACAGAGGTCTATAGTCCTTAGAACGACCATTCTATTCTAGGTTAGCGGTTCTACAGTCAGCACGGCTTTGATACCACTTATGTCACACCCGGTTTTAGAAGGCAAACCGAATGCGAACCATGTACGTGCCAGGATCAGTTATTCACGTACACAGCAGTTACATAACATGGACATCATCACACAGTGCTCAAAATAGTATTAAAAGGGAACTAATAGTCGATTACATCATACGTCTGAGATGTCCATATAGTTCTTACAATAAATCAAAGTGCGGAAAAGAAACGTAGATAACCGCGGCCTTCACAGGCAGCCGACTGGGGGTTGCCGCTAACCCACGCCTAGAACTCGTCGTAGTCTTGGAACTCCTGGAAGTCTCCTTCCACAACTTCATCTTCGCCTGAGCAGTGGTTGCAATGCTGACAACCTGGGGATGGGGGGGTTTGGTGTGTAGAGCAAGGGTGAGTACACATCAACATACTCAGCAAGTATCCTGTTTGGCTGTAGTGGACTGTCTTTATGTGGGGATAAGTCAAGCAGTTGCTTTTAGTTGGTCAGATTATTATTTACCTATAGAAAGCCAAGTTTTAGCATTAACCCAAGTTATTAGCCCGATGTATCCTTTCCAAACGGAAAGAATACCACTTACCAGCACCATAGTCATAACCAAAACCATCAATCTCATTGCCACCTGTAAACCAAAAGGTCTCTGATCAAGTACCACTAATCACTGGAGCTCCCTTGGCCGCTCATAACCGTGAGCACGGCTGATATATCAGTTTTTCAAACACTCTGCAGAGGTTGTGCACTTTACCCATAAGCCGTGATTCCCTCTTGCCTCGGGCCGATCAAACCCTCAAACACTACCAAGGTGAACAGGCAGGGTCTCACTACGTAGCCTTTACAAAGATTCCTCGGGGCTGTAGCCGCCCGTTAGGTTTCCTAAATGTACCACACTCCTCCCCAAGGGACGAATCAACCTTGGCAGAGCGAGCCGCATACACCGAGCCCCATTGACGGCACGACGGCGAAGCGAACTACACCCCGGATCCTCTAATTATTCAGCTAAGGGCACCCCATTCTACCCTCATGGTTGCACTGTTTTCCCGGGCGGTCATCCATAGAACAGGTCCTTACGGAGAGGCACTCGAGAAACCGCTCGAGCCCCCTTGAAGACCACAAGTACAACATCATAATAAGAGAAGGGAAAACAGCGTATCATAGATAATCTCATCATGTTCATTGATTAGAGTTGAGCAATAGCATAAAGCTAAACAATAATAATCCAACCCAAATAGGTAAACAAGGACATGGATAACAAAAGCTAGTCAATCCTTGGGTATAAAGGTGTAATGCGGGAGGTGAATTAAGTAATGAATAGGACAGAGATAGGTCAAAGGACACTTGCCTCCACCAACCGACTGCTGCTCAGGGGCTTCTCCTGCGAGTTCTTCGGGCTCTCCAACCGGATCGTTCTCTATGCGATTGCAAGCATACATACATACATCCATTCAAATTGGGAAACAAACAGTACATCATACAAGGGAACAAATAAAGTAAATATGCATCAAGTATGACATTCGATATCGCATTCATTATGGTTAGAAAGAAACGGGAAAGGGTCTCACGGGGGGGGGGGGGGGGGGGGTTTAAAGCTTATGCACTAATGACTAGTTACAATTGGTTCTAACAAAAGAATTTAGTTATATGCACTAATGGAAACCTAGTCATTTTTAGTTGATCAACATTGAACTGGATAAACAATTGATTATATGAATCAACTAGCGTAACGGAATTCTAAATTAAGTTTCCTATTTCAATAACATGAACAATGATTAACCTGCCTAAAATAAAATATATAACAGTAATGAAAGAAAATAAAATAAAAAAAAAATAAATAAATAAATAAAGGGGGGCGGTTGAACCGGCCTGGGGCAGGGGCGGCTGGGCAGGGCGCGGGCGCGGGGCAGGGGGCGGCCGAGCCGGCCAGGGGGCGGGGCAGGGCGCGCAGGGGCGGCTGAGCCGGCCAGGGGCGGCCGAGCTGGGCGCGCAGGGGCGGCGGCGGCCGAGCCGGGCGGCGGTTGGGCCGGGGAGGGGGGGAGGGAAGGGAGAGGGAAGGGAGGAGAGGGGAACGGGGACCTCACCGGGGACGGGGACGGGCGGCCGAACCGGCGACGAGCAGGGGCGGCGGCTAGGGCAGGGGGCGGCGGCTAGAGCAGGGGGCGGCGGCTAGAGAGAAAATGGGAGAAAGGGAGGGAGAGAGGGGGGGATTTGGGGAAAAGAGGGAGGGGCGGCTGGGCCAGCTGGGCCCAAAGGGGGCGCGCGGGGGGGGGGCGGCTGGGCCGGCTGGGGCGGCCCACGGCGCGGGAGAGAGAAAAAGGAGGAGGGAGAGAAAGAAAAAGAAAAAGAAAGAAAAGGTTTTTTCTCCTTTTTGAAATCCGATCTTCCTAGATGAATGCACTTACATTTCTAAGCAATCAAAGAATGCATAGTTCGGCATGGTGCTTCACCCAAAATAAAGTATTTTAAGGTTTTGCTTTACACGGGGTCTAAAGCCAAAACCCGTTATAACTTTGGAAAAGATCAAGGTTTAGCGGGGGAACGAGAAAAGAAAAGGGTAACGCCTGAATTTGGTGAGAGAAAAGAAGAAAAAAATTCTACCCCCAAATTCAGGGCGTTACACAAAGGACTTAGTTTTTATACTCTGACAATTGTGTATCTTGTTCTAACCACTAATCAAGGGATCTAGTTGGCGTGTAAAGTTTTAATTTTCAGGTTTCGCCTATTGAAAGTCGCCTAGAGGGGGGTGGATAGGCGAAACCTGAAAATTAAAACTTTATCCCCCAACTAGATCCCTTGATTAGTGGTTAGAACAAGATATACAATTTAACGGAGTATAAAAACTAAGTCCATGTTTGTAAAGAGTATTGCTTTCAAATAATGCGGAATTGATAAATCAATACTACTAATAAGTCTATGAGAATAAAACACAAGGGCTTAGATAAGAAGAGTATTAACACAAGTTCTTTCTTGCAAGGTGTTGCTTCACTAAATGAGAATTTAACTTAAAGCAACACCAAATAGTATGAGCAAAGAATAGTGCAAGAAAAACTTGGAAAGGGAAAGAACAAACAAATCACAAGTAATAAGCACACAAGACACGGGTGATTTGTTTTACTGAGGTTCGACCCTCGAAGGCCTAGTCCCCGTTGAGGAGTCCACTAAGGATGGGTCTTTTTCAACCCTTTCCCTCTCTCCACCGATCACTCAAGATCGGCGAGCTCTTCTTCTTCTCAAGGATCACTTAAGACCCCGCAAGGACCACCACACTCTTTGGTGTCTCTTGCTAGCTTTTACAAGCCTCCACAACTTTGGAGGAAGTTCAATGGGAGTCAAAACTCCACGCACAAATGATCACAAGATGTAGTATTCACTAACTCTCAATAATTCTCACAAGGCACTCTTGCTAGACTCACACGAGAGGCTTTCTTTTGCTAGCTCTCTTTTTGTGGCACTTGTGTTGGTTGTAGTGGCCTAAATCTTGTGCATAGGATGGATCAATGAATATATGTGGTTGGGAGGGCTTGAGTATGTCAACTACATGACTTGGAATGTTTCTTGGGCTCCCCCTCTTGAAGTGGCCGGTTGGGGTGGTATTTATAGCCACCAACCAAAAACTAGCCGTTGGTAAAGTCTGCTGGTGATGGGCGCACCGGACAGTGTCCGGTGCGCCGCCACGTCATCTCGTTGTTAGGCCCTGGAGCTGGTCGACCGTTGAAGGCTTTGTCCTCATGTGGCACCGGACAGTCCGGTGCCCCTCTGACTCGCTGCTCTGACATCTGAATTCCACTGTTTACTTTGCAGAGTCGACCGTTGCGCGTAGATAGTTGTTGCTCTGCTGGTGCACCGGACAGTCCGGTGAATTATAGCGGAGCTGCGCCTGGGAAACCCGAAGGTGAAGAGTTCGAGCTGATACACCCTGGTGCACCGGACAATGTCCCGTGGCACACCGGACTGTCCGGTGCGCCAGACCAGGGCAACCTTCGGTTCCCTTTTTGCTCCTTTCTTTTGAGACCTAACTTGTTCTTTTGATTGGTTTGTGTTGAACCTTTGGCACCTGTAGAATGTATAATCTTGAACAAACTAGTTAGTCCAATTATTTGTGTTGGGCAATTCAACCACCAAAATCATTTAGGAAAAGGTTTGACCCTATTTCCCTTTCAATCTCCCCCTTTTTGGTGATTGATGCCAACACAAACCAAAGAAAATATATAAGTGCATAATTGAACTAGTTTGCATAATATATGTGCAAAGGTTGCTTGGAATTAAACCAATCTATATTTCATAAGATATGCATGGATGCTTTCTTAGTTTTAACATTAAGGACCACGCTTGCACCAAATGTTTTGTTTTTGCAAATACTTTTGTAAATTCTTTTCAAGGTCATTTTGCAAATAGTCAAAGGTAAATGAATAAGATTTTGAGAAGCATTTTCAAGATTTGAAATTTTCTCCCCCTGTTTCAAATGTTTTTCCTTTGACTAAACAAAACTCCCCCTCAATAAAATACTCCTCTTAGTGTTCAAGAGGGTTTTAGATATTAGTTTTGAAAGGGTTGTACCAATTTGAAATTCTATAAAAAATAAGATATCGATTGAAAAATCACAAATTGAAAAATCTTTTCTTAACTCAAATTTTTGAAAATTGGTGTTGCGGTCCTTTTGCTTTGGGCTAATACTTTCTCCCCCTTTGGCATGAATCGCCAAAAACGAATACTTGAGTGAAATATAAGCCCTATTTACTTTCTCTCCCCTTTGGCAAACAATATATGAGTGAAGATTATACCAAATTTGGAGGGTTGGCAGAATACCGGCAAGGAAGGATAATACCGAAGATGTAGAGTGGAAGCGATTTCTTTGCCGAATACTCCATTTCCCTTTCAATCTAAGACTTAATACATGAGATGCTCATGGAAGCATATTAGTCTTAGCCTTGGCATAATAGAGATTAGGAAATATGCAAATGTACCAAAGGAAAGAGACATGATTAAAAGAATATGTCAATTAAGCTTGAACAATTCTATATAATATAGATTGCTCCCCCTAAATATGTGCTTTGAGAGGAATACAAATTTTTGGTCTTAAATGCCAAATGCACATAATTAGGTTAATGAGATCATGTCTATATCATAGAGAATGTGAAGTACATTGTGTCATAGTATAAGTGTGATGCTCATGACAGTTTATGCACTTATGAAAGCATGTTATAGATATCTCAAGCATTTTCACTTAAGGATTTCAAAGAGGCTTAAGGACCATCCACCTTTTGGAACAAAGGCAGCTTATTCTCGTTACAAGGTCAAGCTTTAAGCTCTTTGACAATAAAATTACTTCACCCAGTTTTAACAAGGATGCAAGAATGAATGTTTGAGAAGTTAAACTAGGTATGAAGCAGGGTTAATGCATGAACATGCTTTCTCTTCCTTTTATACAAGATATGCAAAGAAAGTATGAAAAGGAAGATTTAGGTATAAGTTAAAATGAAAGGAAGTTGTTTTACCCTTTTGTACCTTCACATAGAGATGCTCTCTTCATTGTGCTTTGTCCTTAGTAATAGTCGCTTAAGACCTATACTCAAGACAATGTATGGAAATATTTTGCACAAGAGAGAGTTCTACAACTAGTGATCCTTTTCTAAGTCATTGTTATTATATATCAAGTAGATCACAAATTGCATAAATGTATCATGAATTCTCCTTTTAACTTAGTGCATATCAAGAGAGATATCGATTGAGATTACATGATGCACTAAGAAACACAACTGTAGCTATTCAATGATCACACACTCAACAGATGCGATCAAAAGAACAACATAGGCATTTAGATCATTAAACAAGCTTAAAATGGGAGAATCCAATAAATATGCTACTTTAACAATGAAAGCTACAATCCTTGATAAAAGTGACATTATTTACCAAGTTGGATTGAAATGTAGTAGCATGCCTTATGAGAAACTTGTTCTCATACATGAGACTATATGAGGGTCTCATTATCCGAGTAGGTGTTGTTGTTCTTGATGTCCTCCCTTTTTCATTTGAGTGTCCTCCCTTGTAGTTTACTCTTTTTCCTTTCAAGCTTATTGAAAATACTTAAGAGAGATGTTAATGGCACAAGGGAGTATATGATGAATGATGATTTCTTTAGATAGAAAATAAAAACGATTCATCATTCATAAGTCACATAGATATGAAGTAAACTTCTTAACATTAGTGCACATCTTTAAAAAGGAGTATGCACTATTTAAACATTTGATCAATCATAGGAATTTTACTTCTTCATATTGAATTTATTAATCATTACTTAGAAGCAAGTCAATATGATAACATATATAGCAAAGGTATGAAATAGATTCTAATGGACAAGTACATTTATGAAAATGAGATTGAATGCACATCTAGCCGACTTTGGTCCAATAAAGAATCTATTCTTCACATAGGTAGAATAAGATAAATTAGAGTAAACAACCATTGATGGGAACTATATTTGATTGAGAAGATGAGTTCCCATACCTTTGCTTTTACCTTTCTTCCTTTGGGTGAAGAGTAACCCTTTGAGGCTTGTGGCTTTAAACTTGCACTTACTCTCTTGTAGATTTTCATAAGTAAGCTCAAGAGAAATGTTAATAGCAACACAAGCACTAGTTTCCCTTTTGTAATCATTTTTAATAAGAAATGAAGAGTGGATCACTAAAGTATGGAAACTTTATAATATGAACTAGATTATTCCTTGAAGTATGCTCGGTTTTAACTTATAAAACAAGCATAGTTAGTCCTTTAGGATTATGGGAATAAATCTAATTCATAACATGGAGAGCGATAAATGTAGAAGAATCATATCCGATTTAAGAAAGAGGCAAAACAACATAATTCATTGGATTGACTTTTCTTTTTTATGTTAGATTACGCATCTCCAAAGAGAAACATATTCTCTATTAGTGAGACTACATGGGTTACTTAGATAAAAGCATTAGTCTCACTATTCTAGTTATAAAGAGAATTTCCCTTTTATAAGTGTCATAAGGATTTGAATTTCTTACATGACACCTTATTCTTTTAGGAACTTGGAATAACTCTCTATATCTAGAATCATGGCAATAATAAGATAATTAGTGTAAAACATGCCATGAGATACTTACAACAATTTAAAGCATGTAGATTGCCATGGTATAGAAATGATGAATATACAATCTACCATATGAGAGGAATTTCTTCAAAGAATGGTGACATAATTTAAAAACATTTGAAATGCTTTCTTTTTCCATGTGACTACTCAAGACACATAAGAAATGATAACTTAAGATACTTGCACTTAAAGGCATAATTGTTACCATCCTTTGGCTTTCCTCCATGTTGTAGGCCTTGACTTTTCGGCATAGGATGAATTCTTTATTTCCTACAACATCAATATCTTCCCCGAGATGATATGAGTTTTAGATATAACAATTCAAAATAACCTTGGGTTAATCTTGGATATAGATCATTGAAGATTGATAGCTTGAGTTAACAAGAATTGACTTGACTCTCTCAAGCACCCAAAGTTTCATATCATCTCTTTTTCCTGCAAAGCTTGTCAAGCATATTTTGGTACCCATCGCTTGATGGGTCCATCACGGTTAGTCAACAAAAATCTAGGAACCCAAGTGTCCTTTGTGTTAGCACTTGGTAAACTCATTACCTTTCTAGCACAAGTTGCAATTATGGGTTGCCTAGTTACATGGGAATTAATTGACAAGCTAGGATTGGGATTGTTACCAATGGGACAATCCTTGCATTGATGTCCGTTCTTTCGGCATATGTAGCAAAGGCGATCCTCAAATCTTGAAGAGTTCTTCTTTCCTTATTTCTTGCTTGCTACATGGTTAGTTAATGTTTTCTTTTCTAACCTTATGCCTTTTTGTTTCAAATAGGGACAAGACTTAACTAAGTGTCCCTTCTTTGAGCATTTAAAACAAAGTTTATCATCCTTGTTACTAATCAAGTCATTTTTAATATAGGGACATGACCTAATCGAGTGTCCCTTTTCAAAGCATTCACTACACTTCTTACTTCTCTTAGTATGAAGTGTGACTTGATTGTTACCTTGGATGTTACCTTGTATGGAGGCATGGTTGAGGCTTTTGGAAGAGGTATTGATTTTCTTCTTTTGCTTCCTCTTCTTGGCAATCCTCAAGTCCTTGACATTTTCTTCAAGGGATTTAGTGCATGCCACGGTTGTTCCCGTCTCAAGGTTCTTCACCATGTGATCACGGTTATCTTGAGAAGGTCAAGCTCCTTATTAGCCTCTCATTTTCTTTTTTGAGCTTTTGATATGAATCATCGTTTATTCCTGCAAATTCTAGCTCAAAGGAAGATTTGCTTGTCGACGGACAACAAGCATTAGCACATGGTAATGTAGTTTCAATTTGAATACATGTGCATGAGTGAGGTTGTTGGGATTTTAAGTTTTCTATCACAACCTCATGAGCAATATTTAATATGATATGATCATCCATAAGATATTTATGAGATCATAGGAGCATATCATATTTTTCTTGAAAAGCTAGATTTTCATCTTATAGCTTTTCTACTTGGTCCTTAAGCAAGGCATTCTTATTTACTAATTGAGCGATACAATGTAAAGCGTTATCTTGCTCAATTGAAATAGTTTCATACCTTTGGACCAAATCAACATGAGAGCACTTTATGTCACACCCGGTTTTAGAAGGCAAACCGAATGTGAACCATGTACGTGCCAGGATCAGCAATTCACGTACACAACAGTTACATAACATGGACATCATCACACAGTGCTCAAATAGTATTAAAAAAGGGAAATAGTCGATTACATCATATGTCTGAGACATCCATATAGTCTTTACAATAAATCAAAGTGCGGAAAAGAAACGTAGATAAACGCGGCCTTCACAGGCAGCCAACTGGGGGTTGCCGCTAACCCACGCCTAGAACTCGTCGTAGTCTTGGAACTCCTGGAAGTATCCTTCCACGGCTTCATCTTCTCCTGAGCAGTGGTTGCAATGCTGACAACCTGGGGATGGGGGGGTTTGGTGTGTAGAGCAAGGGTGAGTACACATCAACATACTCAGCAAGTATCCTGTTTGGCTGTAGTGGACTAGCTTTATGTGGGGATAAGTCAAGCAGTTGCTTTTAGTTGGTCAGATTATTATTACTAGTAGAGAAAGCCAAGTTTTAGGATTAACCCACGTTATTAACCCAAGCGTACTCCTTTCCAAACGGAAAGAGCACCACTTACCATTACCAGAGTCAAAACCAAGAACCATCAATCTCATTGCCACCTAAAAATCCGAACATCTCTGATCAAGTACCACTAATAATTGGAGCTCCCTTGGCCGCTCATAACCGTGAGCACGGCTGATATATCAGTTTTCAAACACTCTGCAGAGGTTGTGCACTTTACCCACAAGCCGTGATTCCCTTTCTGCCCGGAGAGAGCAACTCCCCATTGACCACTACCTAGGTGGCCTAGCAGGGCATCACTACGTAACTTTTACAAAGATTCCCCGGGGCTGTAGCTGCCCGTTAGGTTTCCTAAATGCACCGCACTCTTCCCCAAGGGGCGAACCCAAGCTTGGCAGAGCGAGCCGCATACACCGAGCCCCATTGACGGCACGACGGCTAAGCGAACTACACCCCGGATCCTCTAATTATTCAGCTAAGGGCACCCCATTCCACCCTCATGGTTGCACTGTTTTCCTGGGCGGTCATCCAACAAACAGGTCCTTACGGAGAGGCACTCGAGAAACCGCTCGAGCCCCCTTGAAGGACACAAGTATAACATCATAATAAGAAGGAAAACAGCGTATCATTGATCATTCTCATCATGTTCATTGATTAGAGTTGAGCAATAGCATAAAGCTAAACTATAATAATCCAACCCAAAATAGGTAAACAAGGACATGGATAACAAAAGCTAGTCAATCCTTAGGTATAAATGTGTAATGCGGGAGGTGAATTAAAGAATGAATAGGACAGAGATAGGTCAAGGGATACTTGCCTCCACCAACCGACTGCTGCTAAGAGGCTTCTCCTGTGAGTTCTTTGGGCTCCTCAACCAGATCGTTCTTTATGCGAGCGCAAACATACATACATCCATACATTTAATACAAAAGAACAATACACCATACGATGGAACGCAGTAAATAAACAGACGTTCCACGCGGGCTCGCAATTAAGGTTAAGAGAGAAAGAGAAAAAAGACAGCCGAGAAACGATCACGTTACATGATTATAGATTACACCACTCGCTTAATAGAAGGACATTAATTTGGATACTACGTTTTAGCATAAAGTAAAATCAAGTTCCACATTTAATCATTATAAGCGATCGAAGATGAATGAAAGGGAGTGGTCGCACGTCGAGACGTCCGACACGACATTTGGATTAAATTAAGAGGTAAACGACTCGCCGCGTGACAGAGCGCACAACGAGACACTTGCATTAATTATAAAGAGACGTTAAGCATCGCGCGATGAAGCGCACGACGACATACGTCAACAGAGCTGAGCTTAAAGTGAAACGTCGCGCGACTGGACGCGCGACGTCACACAATAAACAACCTGAAATCAAAATGGATCGTCGCACGACGAAGCGCGCGACACAGCACACTAATGTTTATAAATTAAAAGAATCGTCGCACGACGAAGCGCGCGACGCAGCACGTTGACTAAACAATTTAAAGTAGATTAAAACGAGATTAGGCGCAGTGCGACTACGGTCGCACGCGAGAAAGCACGTTACGCGTGCCGAAGGCATGCGAACCGTGAGGCACGCGGGACGCGAGTCGCCGGGGCTGGGGCGCGGCCGAGGGCAGGGCGTGGGGCCGGGCACGGCCGCCGTGGCGCGCGACGAGGGCGCAGCCGCCGGGGCACGGCCGGGGAGCGGGGGCTCGCGACGGTGCGGGCTCAGTGTAACACCCTGAATTTGGGGGTATAAAATTTCTTTGCTCATATTCACAAATTCAGGTGTTACTTCCCTTTTCTCATCCTTCCCCAATCTCCTCTCTCTCATTTCTATAGGAGAAAAGTGGTTATCTTATTTATAATTATAGTCTATTAGCTCAAACTCCAAGGGAGTATGAATTGTTGCATCATGTTGAACCCTAGATTTCACTTTTGTTTGGTGCATAATTCTCAAAAGGTCTAATTTGAATTTGTGGCTCATTTGAATTTGAATCAAATAGAGAAAATAAAAAGAAAAGAGAAAACAAATACCAAAATAAAAGAAAAAGGAAAAGAAGCCCGCTTTCCCCGCCCCCTCGGCCTTTCGGCCCAGTCGGCCCGCCTTGCGCGCGCCCGCCTCCCGCTCTCTCTGCTCGCCCGGCCCCACCTGTCGGCGCTGCCGCTTCCCCGCGCGTGCGCCCGCTCCCTCGCTCTCTCTGCCCGTGGGCCCGGCCCGTCAGCCCCGCTTTCCTCGCGCCCGCACCCGCTTTCTTCTCTCTCTCTGCGCCGCGGGCCCGGCTTGTCAGCTTCTCCGTCTTCGCGTAACCGCCGCCGTGCGTGCCGCGGTCTCCGTGCCCACGTCGCGCGTGGGGCTCGCCCCACCTCGCCCTCGGCCACTTGAGCCCCGAGCCTTGCTCGCCATCTCCCCCTCCCTCATTTGCGCACCAACCGCCCCCCCTCTTCCACCTCTCCCTCGCTGTGCGCACGCCAGAGCGCCGCCGCCGTAAACCCCGCTGTTCCGAGCTCGGTTCCCGGCCGCCGTTGGAGCTCCGCCGTGTCTGTTGGGGGCTTGTTCTCAAATGCTTCGAATTAAGAACAAGGCAACACGGAAAATGTTAAGTATTAAGGTCCTTCGTCCTTCATAACGATATATCCCTTCGGGATATATAGCATCTCGGACGAAGGTTACAAAGAACATACCTTCGTAAGCATAACAATGAAGAATAAAGCATTCACATAAATCATGAAATAAACATGTAAATATTAACATAGAATTATCTCTATTTATATTAATGAATATAAATGACTTTGAAGTACAAAAGTACCTTCGGTCTTGCGGAAGGCAAAAAGTACGAATGTGATGCGAAGGCAAAAAGCAGGTTCGCGCGGACAGTACAGAGGTACTGTTCATCTATTTATAGACACAGGTCGCAGCCTGTGACAAATTACAATTTTGCCCCTTGCGGAAGTTTACAACATTGACTCGGACATACATGTATAAAAAGGTCATTCTGCCTCTATGTCGGTTTAAAACGCCGAAGCTCCATGAAAAGGGACCTTCGGCCATCTCTTAGAAATGACTTTGGCCGAAGCTGCTTCTTCGTGTGAGACCTTCGGCGTACCGAAGCACGACCCCAACAGTAGCCCCTTTCGCGGTGCTAGATCGTTCTTCGTAACGAGCTTGGCCCGTGAAAAAAAACCTCTTCAGCTTCGGGAAGCCGAAGGTCCAAAAAACACCTTCCCTGAGCTCGTTGCGGAGAAACGATCCGACTTCCGAGCGCGTGCCAAGCCCACTTTGTAGAGTTACTGTTTGGTCTTTGCGGTCCACTGCACAGCGGGTATGAGTTACTGCGCGCCTGGTGCAACAGTTCCACCGCTTCGCCTTCCTACCTGCAGCACTATATAAACAAACAGGTGGGTGTGAAGTTACCACAGCATTCATTGCTATTTGCACTGTTTCGCTGCCAAAATTTTCCACCATAGCCGAAGCTTAAGTCTCAGAATCGAACGAAGGTGCTTCTCAACGTCCGCTTCGTCAGAAAGAAGAGCTTCGGAGAAAAGAAAAAAAAAAAAGGAAAAAAGTTTTTAACTTCCCAAACTTAGAATCAAATGGCGAGGATACGATCTACTGCCAAAGTTATACGTGAGGGAGACGAAGCCGAAGGTTCAGACACTGTGCCCATCTCCGAAGCAATGCAGCGTTCCGGTCTACTGACTACAGAAGAAATGCCTGTTGCTGAAGCAGGCCCAACAACTGCCGAAGGAAAAGAAAACATTGAAGGGACTGACTCCGAAGATGACTATCACCTTGCTACACCCAGCAAGCCCAGTCACCTGGATTTTGGGAAATCAACTGTTTCAAAAGCTGACCTTTCGAAGATGGTGAAAGCAGGTTATTTCAAAGAGGACCAGAAGAAGCTACTCCGCTTCGGGGAAGAAGAAACCACCCCGAAGCCAAGGAAGGATGAGATTGTTATTTTCAAGAGTTTTTTAAAAGCTGGGCTTAGATTCCCTCTCCACGGTATTGTTGCGGAGATACTAAGGAGGTTTGGTATCTACTTTCATCAATTGACTCCTAACGCCATCGTTAGGCTCAATGTTTATATCTGGGCCCTCCGAAGCCAAGCTGTGGAACCATTTGCTGACAGCTTCTGCCGAGCTCACGAATTACATTACCAAACAAAAGCCAGAAAAGATGGGCTTCATGATAATTTCGGTTGCTATAATTTTGCCTACCGGAAGACAACAAAGTGTCCTGTCATCAGCTACCGAAGCAAATGGCCAGCAGGTTGGAAATCTGAGTGGTTTTATGTAAAAGTCGATGAAGACAAAGAAAAATTGGTACAAAGCCCTCTGGAGTTAATCTTCGGAGAGACAAGGCCACAATGCCACATTGGCGACCTAAAAGGTCCCACCTGGGCTGCTCTGGGTGAATTTGAAATTATCTCAGAACATATTGGCACCAGGGATCTAGTTCAAGAGTTCTTGGCATTCAGAGTTTTCCCTACTCTAAAAGAGTGGGAGATGCCGAAGCTGGAGGGAGAGAAGAAGAAGGGGGAGCTTGTCCGGCTTCCCTATTACTTCAAGTTCAAGAAGTTCTTCAAAAAACCCTGCAAAGAATGGTTAGACACTGTTGAGGTGATGTGCAACGAAATCCTGGGGAATTACTCCAAAAAAGAGGATCAACTAATGACAGCAGCCTTCGGTGCCCGACCGAAACGAAGGCTGAACCGAGTGCTTGACGCCCTAGGCTTCGAATACCCAGACTACGAACAATTGAACAAGGGCGCCGAGGGCCTCAAAAGAAAAAGAGTAGCCGAAGCTCTGATCAGGGATGAAGAAATACCAGCAAAGGAGAAGAAAGTTTTCAAGAAAAGAAAAATATCTGCTCCGAAGCGCAAATCACCCGAAGAAGAGGAGACCCCCACACCGCCTTCTACCAGCGACGTGGAGGAAATTTTAAAGGTAATGACTGAACCCATGCCTACGAAGCTAAGTCCACTAGGGCTCCAACTGACGAAGCTTTTTGAAAAGGTGGACGAGCCGGATCAACCGAAGATAAACAAACCCAAACGGCAAAGAATTATTGCGGTAACTGAGGTTATCGACAAAACTCCACCTAGGTTGTCAATTCAGAAAACGGCAGCTGCTGAAGGTAGAGCTTCGGAAGTCGCGGCTACCGAAGCTGCCACACCCGAAGATGTAAATTTAGAAACTACTCTTGAAAATATTGACAAAATTTTGACAGAAAACATTGAAGAAGCTGCCACCGTTACTGAAGAAATCCTGGCCACAGTGCCAGGGAAAGGGAAAGAAATAGTCGAAGAAACTCCGGACGACGAAGCCTATTCTTTCCAGAATCTAATTGGGCAGAAACTGACGAAGGACGAAATAGAAGAACTGAAAGACTATGCCAAATCTTGCGGCTACAAGCCAGGAGCCCTTCTATTTGGGGGTGTAGATGATGAAAAACTAGGCTGTATTCGAGACCAGACTGGAGCTAAGGTAATCTGTACTCTATCGAAGAGTATCGGTTTTCCGAAGTTAGAGACAGACATCAGCCGCTACCGACGGCAACATATCGTCGGCAGCTTGTTTTATTCTAACTTCAAGGTAAACAACCTTTTTTTTCTGGTTTTTATTGCCGTTAACAATGAAAATATTACTTAACATAAGTTGTTTCTGTTCAGAGCATGCTACTGAGCAAAGCTCTGAAGATGCAACAAGACTTGGAGGACAAAAAGCACGAAGCTATAATTGAAAACTTGGAAAGCAAAATAAAAGAGCAATCTGCCATCATTGAAAAGAAAGACTTCGAGCTCCAATCGACCGAAGGCTTGCTGGCTGAAACTGAGGCTAAAATATTAGAGTTAAATTCGAAGCTTATCAATCAATCAAAACAATTTGATCAGGAGAAGCTAGAACTGAATTCGAAGCTTAAAGCCGAAGTCCAGACCAGCTCAGAATTGAAGAAAGCATTAACAAGCCTTCAAGACAAATGCTTGAACTTTGGCAATAATTGTATTGGACGATTAAAGAAGATATTTTACTCTGTTGGAGCCAGCAGTGTGAAATTTAACCCTTCGGCGGAAAATTTACCCCAGGCCTTCGATCATATTGAAGCTGAAATCGAAGAGCTTGATGAAGTTATAGCCGGGCACGGCGACTTCTGTGCCTGGGTAGCTTCTCGGGGTACCGCTGCTGCATTTCTGAAGGCCGGCTGCGAACATGGAAAGGTTGTCAACAGGCCCAACTTCACCTTATCTTCATCAATCCTGGATGATATGCCCGACCTCGCCCGAAGTATCTCCAATAGATTTATAAAAATGGTATGGACAAAGGGCGGGCGAGAGAAAGCTGGAGACGAAGCCCGAAGTCATCTTGAACCAGTAAGAAATGACATTTCGTGCTTACCTTTTCCTTTGGACTTGATTCTTATGATTCCTTGACTCATGTAGGATGACGAAGGTGAAGATGATGCCTAGGATATGTCGCCGAAGTCATCGTCGAAGCTGAAGCTTAATGAAGACTAGCAGAAGTGTGCTTTAGAAAAACTCAGGATAATTTTGTAACAACTCTTGTAAATAGAATTAAACTGTTCTTCAAGGAACTTTGTACATACCTTGTAATATATTCTTACCCTTCGATTGAGGTGCTTTGATGTGGACGAAATCAGCTTTTTGAGCCGAAGGCGAAAAAACACCTTCCCTTCTTTTCGTACACAACGAAGCATAAAAGGCCGCTTCCTCTTTTTGCCGAAGCCTTTCCTTACATAACAAAACATAAAAGACTGCTACTCTTATCTGCCGAAGCTTTTATTTACATAACAAAACATAAAAGACTGCTATTTATACACAACGATTCATAAAAAAAACCACTTCTTCGAAACCTTTCTTTTACATAACGAATCATAACAAACCATTTATCCGAAACTTTTCTCTGTGCCGAAGCAACCATTTAGGAGCACAAATGCTATGAATGAATGCTTATGCATGCAAATGCCATGATGTAATGTGCAAATGAATGTCCGAAGCGTATGTCCGAAGCCACACTCATCCATCATTTTCTTAGGAGCAAACACACGTCAGCTCTGCATTCCCTTAGGAACGACTTTGGAGCATCTTTGCCTTTTACTTAGGCATTATCAGCGTTGACTTTTCGCTGTAAGCTCTGCATCCCCCTAGGGACGTCTTTGGAGCTTCTTCGTCTTTTACTTAGACGGTATAAGCTCTGCATTCCCTTAGAAACGACTTTGGAGCTTCTTCGCCTTTTACTTTCGGCGGAATCAGCGTTGACTTTTCGCTGTAAGCTCTGCATCCCCTTAGGGACGTCTTTGGAGCTTCTTCTCTTTTTTAGTTTCGGCACTCGATGGTGCGCTCTCAGCTTTTACATTTACATTCTTTGGGGGATTTTGCTCTTATAAAACTAAAAAGAAAATTACATATGATGGCCCCATTAAAAACCTTTCTCCCCCTTTAGAAAGGAAAAGGGTGCCATGAAAAAGAAAAGAAAAGTCAAAATTACATCGAGTTATACATAAAACCGCCGAAGCTCATCCGCATTCCAAGATCTTGGAATTTCATTGCCATCCATGTCCTTCAGTCTGTACGAACCAGGCCTTGACGAAGATGCTACTAAGAAAGGCCCTTCCCATTTCAGTTGCAATTTGCCCACTGTATCCGGATTGGCCACTCTCCGAAGCACCAAGTGTCCTGGCTCAATATTTTTTAGCCGGACCTTTCTATCTCGCCATTTAACTGTTTCAGCCTGGTACTTATTGATATTCTCCACGGCCTGAAGCCTGATCCCTTCTAAGGCATCTTTTTCCACGATACAAGTATCTTCGGGATCTGATTCTGCCGAAGCTACCACTCTTATTGATCCAGCTTTAGCTTCTTCCGGGGTTATTGCTTCGTCACCAAATAACAACTTAAATGGGGTAAAGCCTGTAGATCTTGATGTTGTTGTGTTATGGCTCCATACCACTTTGGTAAGCTGATCTGGCCACTTTCCCCTTGGTTGATTAAAGATTAGCTTCATTATTCATGTCATTATGATGCCGTTGGCCCTTTCAACAAGCCCATTCGACTCCGGGTGCCTGACTGACGCAAAGTGGATCTTCGTGCCAATTTGATCACAAAAATTTCTGAATTCTTCGGAGTCAAATTGTGTTCCATTATCTACAGTTATAGCCTTCGGCACTCCGAAGCGACAGACAATATTCTGCCAGAAAAATTTTTGGACAGTGGCCGAAGTTATTGTAGCTAATGGCTTCGCCTCAATCCACTTGGAAAAATATTCCACAGCAACTACAACATATTTCAGATTGCCTTGAGCCGGTGGTAATGGGCCCAGCAAATCGAGGCCCCACCTTTGCAATGGCCAGATGGGTTGTATTAGCTGTGTCAAAGACGAAGGTTGTTTTTGATCTCTCGCACATTTCTGACAACCTTCGCACTTTTGAACTAACTCAGCTGCATCCGAAGCTGCCTTCGGCCAATAAAATCCTTGACGGAACACTTTTCCAAGTAACGGCCTGGAACCGATGTGGGATCCACAAAGGCCTGCATGTATCTCCTTCATCAACTCTATACCTTCGGCTCTAGACAAGCACTTGAGCAGCGGGGCACAAACTCCATGCTTGTATAACTCCCCTTCTATAATGATATACGGACGAGCTCTTGCCTCTATTCTTTTATTATAAGCTTCGTCATCTGATAGGAATTTGCCCTGAAGATAAGAAATTATTTCAGTTCTCCAATCTTCACTGTACACAGGAGAAATAGTAAGAACTGCTCTTTCAAGTAACTCCACTGAAGGTGCCTTTATTGTTTCGAAGAATACATCCGAAGGTAGCGGCAGCCCCTGTGCTGCAGACCTGGCTAACAAATCAGCATGTTCATTTTGCCCTCGAGGGATATTCTTAACAGAAAATCCTTCGAAGGAAGCTTCGATCCTTCGGACTGTGTCTAGGTATTTTTCAAGCTTCGGGTCTTTAGCCTTGCAACTTTTGTCAATATGACCCGAAACAATCTGAGAATCAGTTTTAAGGATCGCCCTCCTGATCCCCATCGCCTTTAGTTTCCGAAGACCCAAGAGCAGGGCTTCGTACTCAGCAATATTATTTGTGCAGCTGAAGTCCAGTCTTGCTGCATAGCAAGTTTTAACCTTGGACGGTGAAACCAAAACAGCAGCTGCTCCTGCTCCGAAGGTTCCCCAGGAGCCATCACAAAACACTGTCCATGCTTCGGCATCTTTATTCGCTTCTTCGCCCTGAGCCCCTGGCGTCCAGTCGGCAATAAAATCTGCTAATGCTTGAGACTGGATCGAGGATCTGTGCACATAATCAATGTAAAATTCATTAAGCTCCGCAGCCCATTTTCCAATTCGGCCAGTAGCTTCTTTATTTCTCATGATATCTTTCAACGGCTGCGAAGAAGGAACAATAATATTATATGCCTGAAAATAATGCCGAAGCTTCCTGGATGCCATTAGAACGGCATACAACACCTTCTCCAGTTCTGTATAATTTTTCTTTGAGACACTAAGGACCTCAGATACAAAATATACTGGGACCTGCTTCTTGATTTGTCCATCAAACTTCTCCTGCACAAGTGCCGCACTTACTGCTGAGTGCGAAGCTGCCACATACAACAACAGAGGAGCCCCTGGCATTGGTGGAGTTAATGTTGTTAGATCTATCAGATATTGCTTGAGTTCTTCGAAAGCTTTTTGTTGAGCTGGGCCCCATTGAAAGACTTCAGCTGATTTTAGCACCTCGAAGAAGGGTAGATTTCTTTCCGCTGATCTGGATATAAATCTGTTAAGAGATGCCAGTCTTCCTGTCAATCTTTGGGCCCCCTTTCTTGTGGTTGGTGGCTCCATTCGAAGTATAGCTTCGATTTTATTTGGGTTAGCTTCAATTCCCTTTGTTGAAACCAAGCATCCAAGGAACTTACCCTTCTTTACTCCGAAGACACATTTTTCTGGATTCAGCTTCAGACCAGCTTGTCTGAAGCTGGCGAAGGTCTCCTGCAGATCAGCAATATGGTCTTCTTGCTTCGTGCTTTTTACAATAATGTCATCAACATAGGTCAACACATTTCTGCCTATCTGAGATTGGAGAACCTTCGCAGTCATCCTGCTGAAACTCCCTCCAGCATTCTTAAGCCCCTCAGGCATCCGAAGATAGCAATATGTACCACTTGGGGTTATGAAACTAGTCTTCGGCTCATCCTCCTTTTTCATCCAGATTTGATGATAGCCTGAGTAACAATCCAGGAGACTCATGAGTTCCGAAGAAGCTGCTGCATCAACTAAAGAGTCTATCCTTGGCAGCGGGAACTCATCCTTCGGACAAGCCTTGTTGAGATCTGTGAAATCAATACACATTCTCCACTTTCCATTAGCCTTCTTCACCATAACAGTGTTAGCTAGCCATTCTGGATACTTCACTTCTCTGATAACTCCTGCACTTAGGAGTCTTTTTACTTCGTTGCGAGCCCCTTCGGCCTTGTCATCAGACATTTTCCGAAGCCTCTGCTTGCGGGGTCTGAAGGATGGGTCAACATTGAGCGAATGTTCAATAACATCCCGATTCACTCCACAAAGATCATTGGCTGACCATGCAAAAACATCTTTATTGTTGAATAAAAACCTTATCAAGGTTTTCTCTTGATCTTCAGATAATTGCGAGCCCAATAGCACCTTCTGCTCTGCTATATCCTCACACAGTAGCATGGGCTTCGGCTGATCAGCCGAAGCTGCTTTTTCCCTCCTGAACTTGTACTGTTCACAAGCTTCAACTCCATCTATATTATGGATTGCCTTGGAATCAGTCCAGCTTCCTTCGGCCCTTCTGGCAGCTTCCTGACTCCCATGAATAGCAATAGGCCCTTGGTCCGAAGGTATCTTCATGCAGAGATAAGCTGGGTGAAGAATTGCTTCAAAAGCATTTAGGGTACCACGACCAATGATGGCGTTGTAGGGGTATTCCATGTCAACAATATCAAACACAATTTGCTCAGTCCTTGTGTTATTAACAAATCCGAAGGTTACCGGCATGGTAATCTTCCCGAGTGCCACAATCTGCCGCCCTCCGAAGCCACAAAGAGGGTGCGTAGCATCATGAATCTTGTCTTCAGGCTCTTGCATCTGTCTGAAGGCTTTGGCAAATATAATGTCAGCTGCACTGCCTGTATCAACTAGGACATTGTGAACCAGAAACCCTTTGATCACACAAGAAATGACCATAGCATCATTGTGAGGATAGTCCTTGAGCTGAAGATCTTCCTGAGAGAAGGTAATTGGAATGTGAGACCATTTTGACTTAATGAAGGGTCCCTGCACTCCAACATGCTGCACCCTTCTCTGAGCCTCCTTCTTCTGCTTTTTGTTAGCTGGCTCTGAGCAAGAACCGCCTGTTATCGGGAGCACCAGCTTCGAAGCCGAAGCAGCTCCAGCTTGAGTGTTGAACGAAGCCATCAGCTCAGAAAGGTGGAAGTGAGTTGACCGGAGGTGGGCGCCAATGTTGGGGGCTTGTTCTCAAATGCTTCGAATTAAGAACAAGGCAACACGGAAAATGTTAAGTATTAAGGTCCTTCGTCCTTCATAACGATATATCCCTTCGGGATATATAGCATCTCGGACGAAGGTTACAAAGAACATACCTTCGTAAGCATAACAATGAAGAATAAAGCATTCACATAAATCATGAAATAAACATGTAAATATTAACATAGAATTATCTCTATTTATATTAATGAATATAAATGACTTTGAAGTACAAAAGTACCTTCGGTCTTGCGGAAGGCAAAAAGTACGAATGTGATGCGAAGGCAAAAAGCAGGTTCGCGCGGACAGTACAGAGGTACTGTTCATCTATTTATAGACACAGGTCGCAGCCTGTGACAAATTACAATTTTGCCCCTTGCGGAAGTTTACAACATTGACTCGGACATACATGTATAAAAAGGTCATTCTGCCTCTATGTCGGTTTAAAACGCCGAAGCTCCATGAAAAGGGACCTTCGGCCATCTCTTAGAAATGACTTTGGCCGAAGCTGCTTCTTCGTGTGAGACCTTCGGCGTACCGAAGCACGACCCCAACAGTGTCCATTGCCACGGTGAGCTTCGCCCCGACGTCCGCAACCCGGAACGCGCACCAATTTCCCCTTCCCCTCCCTATTTCGCTCTGCCCGCGCTCACCCGCCGTCCTCCGTGCAGCCGCCACCGTCGCCCCGGGCCGCCGTCGCGTCTCCGTCGCCACCGAGGAGTCCCCGGAGGCCGCTTTGAGGTAAGGGACCTCTCCCGCCCCTATTGGCCTTTGTCTCGCTCTCTATCGCGTTTAATTCCTCGCCGGAGTAGTTTAGCGCCGCCGTCGAGCCGCTCCACCGCGAACCGCCCCCCTCCGGTGCCCCTGCCCCGACCTAGTCCCCACCAAAAGGTTCCCCGCGCCCTCCCCAACCTTCCCGGCCACTCAGGTCGCCCCGGGGACCCGCAGGGCCCCCGCGCCCCTCGTCTCCGGCGAGTTCTCCGCCGCAGGACGGGCGCCGCCGCCTCAGCTGGCTGGGGAAGGAGACAGGAGCCAGCCGCCCCATCTCCGCCGTCCATCTTAGATCGGACGGCCCTATTTCAAATAGCCCGAACCCAGCCTCAGCCGTTCGCCTGAGATCCAACGGCCCAGAGCCGTTTCCCCCGCGCCCCGCCTCCCTGCCAACTGGGCCCCGCCTGCCAGTCGCCCGCGCTCGCGCTGCCAACTAGGCCCCGCCTGCCAGTCGCCCGCGCTCGCGCTGCCAACTGGGCCCCGCCTGCCAGTCGCCCGCGCTCGCGCTGCCAACTGGGCCCCGCCTGTCAGCCCCGCGCCCGCGCTGCCCGCCCGGCCCCGCCTGTCAGCCGCTCACGCCGCCGCGCGCCCGCGCGCCCGCCCGCAGGATCTAATCCTGGTCGTCCGTTTGAGATCCAACGGCTGTAAGCGCCCGATACCCCTTCGCCCGCGCATTTTCTTAAAGAACCCCCCTGTTTTCTGGAAATTGCGCCCGCCGTCCCTGGTTTCTCGCAGTTAGGTCCTCGGACCTTTTATTTAATTCAAAATAGGTCCTTAGGGTATAATTTTAACCCCTAAACTTGTAAAATTCATAACTTTGTCATATGAACTCCAAATTAGGTGCTTCAAATTGCAAAATGTTCATAATATTATTATCTATCTGTTTATGCAATGTTTCCCTGCTGTTTCCATGTCCCAATTAATGGTTAATCATTAGGATAAAGTTAATGTTATGGGAACCCTATTTGAGATAAATAAAAGAAAGTAGACTTTAATAAAAGTTGGAGCACTTAAGTTTATGGACTCAAACACTTAAGTTTAGGAACTTAAACCAGATAATTATTTAATCCCACCACTGACTTAAACCTGAGTAGTGGATAATGACTCATTTTGTATAGTCCTCTACCCCAGGCCTAGAGAACACCAGAGTGCCTATCCCTTTTCTGTTATGAACATGTGACCTCTCTCTGCTGCATATGTTTGGTATTTTGTTTTTGTTTGTTATTTTCCCAAGTGCATAGTGTGAATGATTGCTTTACGTAGACAACGAGCAGTCTGTGTTTCCCGAGGCAGTTGCAGAGGAAGTCCCTGATCAGCAGTTTGGTGAAGGCAAGTGTCCTCTGTCCCATTATGTCCTACTCATTTATAACTTACTATCCCGCATTACTTACTTGAAACCTAAGGATTGACTAGCTTTACACTTTACTTTGTCCTTGATGACCTATTGGGTTGTTATGGTTAGCACTCTGCTATTGCCTTAACTTAATCAATGAACATGATGTGACTATTTATGATACTGTTATCCTGATGATGTTGATGATCTTGTGATACTCTAGGGGGCTCAGGCTGTTTCCTGAGTACCTCTCCGTAAGGACTGGTTCGTTGAGAGACCACCCGGGATAACAGTGCAACCATGAGGGTGAAATGGGATGCCCTTAGCTGATTAATTAGATGAACTAGAGGTGTAGTTGCTTAGCCGTCGTGCCGTCAATGGGGTCCAGGCACAGTGCTTGCTCTGCCGAGGCTGAGTGCCGAGGTTCTTTCGTTTTGCTCTTTGTTAGTCACTCTCCTGCGGGGAGGGGTACTGTGTTTATCAAACTGGAGAAACCTAACGGGCAGCTATGATCTCTAGGGAATCTTTGTAAAAGCTACGTAGTGATGCCCTGCCGGACCACCTAGGTAGTGGTCAATGGGGATTAGCTCTCCCCGGGTAGAAAGGGAATCATGACTCATGGGTAAAGTGTGCAACCTCTGCAGAGGGTAGTGAAACTGATATATCAGCCGTGCTCACGGTTAAGAGCAGCCTTGGGATCCTCTTTGATTAGAGATACAGATGGTTCGAGATGCAAGGATTATGTTATGGTTTTGGTTCGACGATGATGATGATGTTCCTCGATGAGGAAATGGTTTACGGGTTGGTTAATGCTAAAATCTGGCTTCTACTAATGATAAATACCTGACCAACTAAAAGCAACTGCTTGAGCCTAACCCCACATAAAGCTAGTCCACCTCAGCCAAACGGGACATTTGCTGAGTACGTTGATGTGTACTCATCCTTGCTTTACCACAAAACACCAGGTTGTCCACATTGCAACCACTGCTCAGGAGAAGGCAAAGTCGTGGAAGGAGACTTCCAGGAGTTCCAAGACTACGACGAATTCTAGGTGTGGGTTGGCGGCAACCCCCAGTCAGCTGCCTGTGGAGGCCTTTTCTTTACTGCGTTTCGCTAGTACTTTGATTTACCTGTTAAGACGATGACTATGTTGATGTCTATGACTCTGTGATGTAATAAGTTAAGTACTCTTTTATGTTATTATTCGAGCATTGTGCGATGATGTTCATTTATGTAATCGCTGTGTACGTGAGTTCTGATCCTGGCACGTACATGGTTCGCATTCGGTTTACCTTCCAAAAACCGGGTGTGACATAAGTGGTATCAAAGCCGTGCTGACTGTAGGACCGCTGACCTAGAGTAGCACTGGTCGTACTAAGGACTATTGACCTTCCCTCTCACCTTGACCTCTGTTGTTACTTCAAAAGTCGGTCACCTCGACCAACCCTATGTTTTACTATCTATCTATATTATACCTTGTTAAAATTTTTATCTTATTCTATCTTTGGTTTATTCACTTGTCATATTAGTTCTGCTCTTACTCTTGTGCTTACGGTGTCTTTTGTAGATGGCTCGTCTTAGACACACTGCACGTAAGTCGGTGATTCCTTTCCTGCCGTCTCGACTTGCGGAGCGTCCTCTGCACCGCACCGTGTCCGGACAGTCGAGTCACCTGGAGAGGCTGCACCACCGTCTGCGTGAGGAGCAGGAACGCCGGCGCCAGCACAGAGAGCAGCAGGGCTCTTCCTCCCCACCCCAGCGAGAGGTGGAGTCCGTGAGGCCCCGTTCCTCTGTTGCCCAGCTGGAGGCGCCCCCTGCACCACCGCGGGACGTCCCGGCTGTTGGAGGAGCTACTGGAGGAGATCCCGACGACGACGACTCAGACCACAGTATGGAGTCCTCTGAGCCGCAGGAGGCGGAAGGATGGGTCGCCCGACCCATCACCCGTGACGCCGCTCGCGGTTGTCACTTCCACGACGCACTCGACACCTTGCTGCGCCAGGCTTTCGACCGACACACCTGGTCGATCGAGTATCGTTGTGTAGTCTACCAGCACAGTCGCGGGAGGTACCCGGACCGCTGGGAGGCTACCTGCCTAGTTCGCCGTCCGGAGGATGACCTCCGGGGTGCGGAGGCCGTTTCGGAGCACTACTCTATCTCCGAGAGGGACACTGCGGAGGCGGCTATGCAGGATGCAGCACGGCGTGCACTCTCCCAGTACTGTTCTCTGTTCGGTGGCGTGGCCGATGGTCTTAACCTTCGGTACTACCCCCGCCGCCCTACTGGCAGCACAGAGAGTGTGGTTGTCTCACCCGTTGGTGAGGCTAACCCTAGGTTGAGCAGCACAGTCAACCTAGTCGCAGTGCTTAACACTGAGCTGGATCACTCTCTGGACGAGCTAAGCAGGGTTCGAACGGAGATTGCGGGGTTGCGTGCTGAGCTGGCAGAGCGCCATCACCAGGAGGGTGGTTCTCCCGCTCCTGTTGGGACTCAGCACCCATACCGCTCGCCGCCACGTGGTCACCACACTTATGGTTCCCCTGTCTGTAAGACCAGGATAGATCTGGATCCTTAGATCGTTAGCGTCGGAGTTTGTAATAATTCTTAAGTCAGATGTCCCAGTCTTAGGTAGTCAGTTTAGTTTGCTTATCAGTTGCTTCCATTTAGTTTAGTTTGCTTATCAGTTGCTTTATTGCTTGTTATGGTGAACTTGTGCTGGATTTGAATCTTTGTAATGACTGTTGCCAACCTGTGGGTTTCCCCTGCAGTTTGGCCTAGCTAGTAATGTTAATGAAGTCAGTTGCTTAGTTGGGAAACCATTTGCCTCCACTTTCCTTCTTATCTAAGAAGCGGTGTTGAATCATAATGAGGATTAGTGAAGCCCTTTGTTCACTCAGTGTCATGAAGAATTCTGTATTCTCTTTTCTTATGCTGAAGGGTTGTAGGATCAATGCTGATGTATGAATGTCTTCCACAGATGTCTGACAACAGGCGCCGATGCAACAGGCGTGCTCAGCAAGAGCAGCATGACCAGCAGGAGGAACAACAGAGGCAACCTCCCCCACCACCCCCGATATCAGTGGAGCAGATGTTTTTGATGCAGACTCAAGCAGTGCAGGCCATTGGGCAGACTCTGGCAGCCATGCAGCAGGCTCAACAGCAACCCCAACCCCAATTGCAAGTGCAGATGCCCCAGATGCCACGGGATAAGCGTGGTGAGTTCATGAGAGGGCACCCTCCTACCTTCGCCCATTCTGCTGACCCCATGGATGCAGAAGACTGGCTGCGCGCAGTGGAAAGGGAACTGCGCACCGCCCAATGTGACGACAGGGAGAAGGTTCTGTATGGTCCCCGCCAGCTAAGGGGAGCAGCCCAGTCCTGGTGGGAGTCCTACCTCGCCACCCATGCTGACCCTGAAGCCATCACGTGGGAGGAATTCAGCGAGAGTTTCCGTCGGTACCATGTGCCAGAGGGACTGATGATCGTGAAGAAGGAGGAGTTTCTGGCTCTGAAGCAGGGACCCCTGTCTGTTAGTGAGTACAGAGACAAGTTTCTGCAGCTGTCTCGTTATGCACCTGAAGACGTCAACACTGATGCTAAAAGGCAGTACAGGTTCATGAGAGGTTTGGTGGATCCCCTGCATTACCAGCTGATGAATCACACCTTCCCCACCTTCCAGCACCGATCGACAGGGCAGTTATGACCGAGAAGAAGCGTAAGGACATGGAAGATCGGAAGCGCAAGATGAGTGGACACCAGTCCGGAGGCATCAGCCGTCCACGTTTCTCGGGCAGTTCGTCTCAGCAAGGCAGGCCTGGTCACCCACAGGGATACCAGAATCAGAATCAGCGTCCGCATCAGCAGCAGTTTCAGACGCAGTACCCGCAGCAGCAGCAGCAGTATCGTCAGCACAGCCAGCAGGGAAGTAATCAGTATCAGAAGCAGAACAACTAGGCACCTCGCCTTCCTGCCCCAGCAGCGAATCAGAGCAACCAAGCAGCCCCAGCACAAGGAGGAGGCAGAGGATGTTTCCACTGTGGAGAACAAGGCCACTGGGCGATGCAGTGCCCAAAGAAGTTGGCGCAGCAGCAGACCAACCCCAATGCTCCAACAAGGCAAGGTGTACTGCAGCCGGCAGCAGGCAATCGTAACCAAGCGTACAACCGTGGAAAGGTGAACCACTTGGAGGCCGAAGCAATCCAGGATGCACCAGATGTGGCAGTAGGTATGTTTTCAGTCGAATCTCATCCCGCGAAAGTGTTATTTGATACTGGTGCAACTCATTCATTTGTCACTGCAACATGGGTAGAATTGCATAACATCTCAGTAGAGGCAATGATGCCGCCCATGAGGATTAATTCGGTCGGTGGCAAGGTGCAAACAGATAAAATATGCTCAAATATAATGGTGGAAATAAGGGGGATAGGATTCCCCAGTGACTTAATGGTAATAGACACCCCTGGGATAGACATTATTTTAGGGATGAATTGGTTAATGAAGTATGAGGCGAATGTTAGTTGTGACAAGAGGACCGTAACATTGAAGTCCCCGTCAGGAGAGGAGGTAGTGGCCGAGCTATGGATGCCTAAATCAGAAGAGGGAGTCTGTCACCAGATTTCAGTTGGTAGTAAGGAGCCTAACCCGCTCGAGGCTATCAAGGTTGTGTCAGACTTTCCGGATGTGTTTCCCGAGGAGCTAACGGGCATGCCACCCGAGAGAAAGGTTGAATTTGCCATAGAGCTTATCCCTGGTACCGCCCCCATTTCAAAAAGGGCCTATCGAGTGTCTGGACCAGAACTGGTAGAACTCAAGAAGCAGATAGATGAGATGTTAGAGAAGGGTTACATCAGGCCAAGCACCTCGCCTTGGGCCGCTCCAGTGTTGTTTGTAGAGAAGAAAGATGGTACCAAAAGGATGTGCATAGATTACAGAGCCCTGAACGAAGTCACTATTAAGAACAAGTACCCTTTGCCAAGAATAGAAGATCTGTTTGACCAACTCAGAGGTGCCAGTGTATTCTCGAAGATAGATCTGAGATTAGGTTACCATCAACTCAGAATCCGACCCTCGGACATACCGAAGACAGCATTCATCACCAAGTACGGGTTATATGAGTTCACAGTTATGTCCTTTGGTTTGACAAATGCACCAGCCTTCTTTATGTATCTGATGAACAGTGTGTTCATGGATTATCTAGACAAGTTTGTGGTAGTGTTCATCGATGACATTCTCATATACTCTCAAAGTGAGGAAGATCATGCAGAGCATTTGAAGATGGTACTGCAAAGGCTTCGAGAGCATCAATTGTATGCCAAGTTGGGCAAATGCGAGTTCTGGATTCATGAAGTCTTGTTTCTGGGTCACATCATAAATCAAGATGGGTTAGCAGTGGATCCAAAGAAAGTAGCAGATATCCTGAACTGGAAAGCACCGAAGGATGTTCGCGGGATCAAGAGCTTCATTGGAATGGCTGGATATTACAGGCGTTTCATCGAAGGCTTTTCAAAGATTGCTAGACCAATGACAGCGTTACTGGCGAAGAAAGTTGAGTTTAAGTGGACCCAAAAGTGTCAGGAAGCATTTGAAGAACTGAAGAGTAGATTGACTACAGCTCCTGTGTTAGTCCTGCCTGATGTTCACAAGCCATTTTCAGTGTATTGCGATGCTTCTTACACCGGATTGGGATGTGTGCTAATGCAAGAAGGAAGAGTTGTAGCATACTCATCTCGACAGTTGAAGATCCATGAGAAAAATTATCCCACACATGACCTGGAGTTGGCAGCAGTGGTTCATGCCTTAAAGACCTGGAGACATTACCTGTATGGACAGAAATGCGACATCTACACAGATCATAAAAGTCTGAAGTACATATTCACCCAGTCAGAGTTAAACATGAGGCAGCGAAGATGGTTGGAATTGATCAAAGACTATGAGTTGGAGATACATTACCATCCAGGCAAAGCCAATGTTGTTGCAGATGCTCTGAGCAGGAAGAGTCAAGTTAATATGTTGGCATCGTACCCGATGCCGTATGAGTTAGCCAAAGAGTTCGACAGACTGAGCCTTGGTTTCCTAAACAGTACGCAAGGAGTAACGGTGGAGTTAGAGCCCACCCTAGAGCGGGAGATCAAAGAAGGGCAGAAGGATGATGAAAACATCAACAAGATTCGGCAGCTGATCTTAGAAGGAAGAGGCAAAGACTTTCGAGAGGATGAAGAGGGAGTAATATGGTTCAAGGACCGATTGTGTGTTCCCGACCTCAAACCTATTCGGGAGCTGATCCTAAAGGAAGCTCATGAGACAGCCTACTCCATACACCCGGGAAGCGAAAAGATGTACCAGGATTTAAAAAGGAGGTTTTGGTGGTATGGCATGAAAAGAGAGATCGCAGAATATGTCGCCATCTGTGATAGTTGTCAGAGAACCAAAGCAGAGCATCAGAGGCCTGCCGGATTGTTGCAGCCATTGCGGATTCCTCAGTGGAAGTGGGATGAGATCGGGATGGATTTTATAGTTGGCCTACCTCGTACCCGGGCCGGTTATGATTCCATCTGGGTGGTTGTGGACCGCTTAACAAAGGTGGCCCATTTCATACCTGTGAAGACAACATACACCGGAGCAACGTTAGCTGAGTTATACATGTCACGGATAGTCTGCCTTCATGGTGTGCCGAAGAAGATAGTGTCAGATCGAGGAATGCAATTCACATCTCATTTTTGGCAGCAGCTACAAGAAGCTTTGGGCACCCATTTGAACTTCAGCTCAGCTTATCACCCGCAGACAGACGGTCAGACTGAAAGAACTAATCAGATCCTAGAAGATATGTTGAGAGCCTGTGCGTTGCAAGACAAGTCAGGATGGGACAAAAGATTACCTTATGCAGAATTCTCCTACAACAATAGTTACCAGGCCAGCTTGAAGATGTCACCGTTTCAGGCACTCTATGGACGGAGTTGTAGGACTCCGCTGCATTGGGACCAGCCTGGAGAGAGACAGGTGTTTGGCCCCGACATTTTGCTTGAAGCCGAAGAGAATATCAAAATGGTTCGGGAGAACCTGAAGATAGCACAGTCAAGACAACGAAGCTATGCGGACCGCAGGAGAAGAGAACTGAGTTTTGAAGTGGGAGACTACGTCTATCTGAAGGTGTCACCTATCAGGGGAGTCAGAAGGTTCGGAGTCAAAGGCAAGTTAGCACCCCGGTACGTTGGACCATATCAGATTCAAGCAAAGCGTGGAGAAGTGGCCTACCAGCTCAACCTACCAGAGAGCTTGTCAGCAGTGCACAATGTGTTCCACGTGTCGCAATTGAAGAAATGTCTGCGAGTACCAGAAGAGCAGTTGCCAGTGGAGGGTTTGGAAGTTCAGGAAGATCTGACCTACATAGAGAAGCCAACGCAGATTTTGGAGTTTGCAGACAGGGTCACCCGGAGAAACACCATCAGAATGTGCAAAGTCAGGTGGGGTCACCACTCTGAGGAAGAAGCAACCTGGGAACGAGAAGATGATCTGAAAGCCAAATACCCCGAACTCTTTGCTGACCAACCCTGAATCTCGGGGGCGAGATTCTTTTAAGGGGGATAGGTTTGTAACACCCTGAATTTGGGGGTATAAAATTTCTTTGCTCATATTCACAAATTCAGGTGTTACTTCCCTTTTCTCATCCTTCCCCAATCTCCTCTCTCTCATTTCTATAGGAGAAAAGTGGTTATCTTATTTATAATTATAGTCTATTAGCTCAAACTCCAAGGGAGTATGAATTGTTGCATCATGTTGAACCCTAGATTTCACTTTTGTTTGGTGCATAATTCTCAAAAGGTCTAATTTGAATTTGTGGCTCATTTGAATTTGAATCAAATAGAGAAAATAAAAAGAAAAGAGAAAACAAATACCAAAATAAAAGAAAAAGGAAAAGAAGCCCGCTTTCCCCGCCCCCTCGGCCTTTCGGCCCAGTCGGCCCGCCTTGCGCGCGCCCGCCTCCCGCTCTCTCTGCTCGCCCGGCCCCACCTGTCGGCGCTGCCGCTTCCCCGCGCGTGCGCCCGCTCCCTCGCTCTCTCTGCCCGTGGGCCCGGCCCGTCAGCCCCGCTTTCCTCGCGCCCGCACCCGCTTTCTTCTCTCTCTCTGCGCCGCGGGCCCGGCTTGTCAGCTTCTCCGTCTTCGCGTAACCGCCGCCGTGCGTGCCGCGGTCTCCGCGCCCACGTCGCGCGTGGGGCTCGCCCCACCTCGCCCTCGGCCACTTGAGCCCCGAGCCTTGCTCGCCATCTCCCCCTCCCTCATTTGCGCACCAACCGGCCCCCCCCCCCTCTTCCACCTCTCCCTCGCTGTGCGCACGCCAGAGCGCCGCCGCCGTAAACCCCGCCGTTCCGAGCTCGGTTCCCGGCCGCCGTTGGAGCTCCGCCGTGTCCATTGCCACGGTGAGCTTCGCCCCGACGTCCGCAACCCGGAACGCGCACCAATTTCCCCTTCCCCTCCCTATTTCGCTCTGCCCGCGCTCACCCGCCGTCCTCCGTGCAGCCGCCACCGTCGCCCCGGGCCGCCGTCGCGTCTCCGTCGCCACCGAGGAGTCCCCGGAGGCCGCTTTGAGGTAAGGGACCTCTCCCGCCCCTATTGGCCTTTGTCTCGCTCTCTATCGCGTTTAATTCCTCGCCGGAGTAGTTTAGCGCCGCCGTCGAGCCGCTCCACCGCGAACCGCCCCCCTCCGGTGCCCCTGCCCCGACCTAGTCCCCACCAAAAGGTTCCCCGCACCCTCCCCAACCTTCCCAGCCACTCAGGTCGCCCCGGGGACCCGCAGGGCCCCCGCGCCCCTCGTCTCCGGCGAGTTCTCCGCCGCGGGACGGGCGCCGCCGCCTCAGCTGGCTGGGGAAGGAGACAGGAGCCAGCCGCCCCATCTCCGCCGTCCATCTTAGATCGGACGGCCCTGTTTCAAATAGCCTGAACCCAGCCTCAGCCGCTCGCCTGAGATCCAATGGCCCAGAGCCGTTTCCCCCGCGCCCCGCCTCCCTGCCAACTGGGCCCCACCTGCCAGTCGCCCGCGCTCGCGCTGCCAACTGGGCCCCGCCTGCCAGTCGCCCGCGCTCGCGCTGCCAACTGGGCCCCGCCTGTCAGCCCCGCGCCCGCGCTGCCCGCCCGGCCCCGCCTGTCAGCCGCTCACGCCGCCGCGCGCCCGCGCGCCCGCCCGCAGGATCTAATCCTGGTCGTCCGTTTGAGATCCAACGGCTGTAAGCGCCCGATACCCCTTCGCCCGCGCATTTTCTTAAAGAACCCCCCTGTTTTCTGGAAATTGCGCCCGCCGTCCCTGGTTTCTCGCAGTTAGGTCCTCGGACCTTTTATTTAATTCAAAATAGGTCCTTAGGGTATAATTTTAACCCCTAAACTTGTAAAATTCATAACTTTGTCATATGAACTCCAAATTAGGTGCTTCAAATTGCAAAATGTTCATAATATTATTATCTATCTGTTTATGCAATGTTTCCCTGCTGTTTCCATGTCCTAATTAATGGTTAATCATTAGGATAAAGTTAATGTTATGGGAACCCTATTTGAGATAAATAAAAGAAAGTAGACTTTAATAAAAGTTGGAGCACTTAAGTTTATGGACTCAAACACTTAAGTTTAGGAACTTAAACCAGATAATTATTTAATCCCACCACTGACTTAAACCTGAGTAGTGGATAATGACTCATTTTGTATAGTCCTCTACCCCAGGCCTAGAGAACACCAGAGTGCCTATCCCTTTTCTGTTATGAACATGTGACCTCTCTCTGCTGCATATGTTTGGTATTTTGTTTTTGTTTGTTATTTTCCCAAGTGCATAGTGTGAATGATTGCTTTACGTAGACAACGAGCAGTCTGTGTTTCCCGAGGCAGTTGTAGAGGAAGTCCCTGATCAGCAGTTTGGTGAAGGCAAGTGTCCTCTGTCCCATTATGTCCTACTCATTTATAACTTACTATCCCGCATTACTTACTTGAAACCTAAGGATTGACTAGCTTTACACTTTACTTTGTCCTTGATGACCTATTGGGTTGTTATGGTTAGCACTCTGCTATTGCCTTAACTTAATCAATGAACATGATGTGACTATTTATGATACTGTTATCCTGATGATGTTGATGATCTTGTGATACTCTAGGGGGCTCAGGCTGTTTCCTGAGTACCTCTCCGTAAGGACTGGTTCGTTGAGAGACCACCCGGGATAACAGTGCAACCATGAGGGTGAAATGGGATGCCCTTAGCTGATTAATTAGATGAACTAGAGGTGTAGTTGCTTAGCCGTCGTGCCGTCAATGGGGTCCAGGCACAGTGCTTGCTCTGCCGAGGCTGAGTGCCGAGGTTCTTTCATTTTGCTCTTTGTTAGTCACTCTCCTGCGGGGAGGGGTACTGTGTTTATCAAACTGGAGAAACCTAACGGGCAGCTATGATCTCTAGGGAATCTTTGTAAAAGCTACGTAGTGATGCCCTGCCGGACCACCTAGGTAGTGGTCAATGGGGATTAGCTCTCCCCGGGTAGAAAGGGAATCATGACTCATGGGTAAAGTGTGCAACCTCTGCAGAGGGTAGTGAAACTGATATATCAGCCGTGCTCACGGTTAAGAGCAGCCTTGGGATCCTCTTTGATTAGAGATACAGATGGTTCGAGATGCAAGGATTATGTTATGGTTTTGGTTCGACGATGATGATGTTCCTCGATGAGGAAATGGTTTACGGGTTGGTTAATGCTAAAATCTGGCTTCTACTAATGATAAATACCTGACCAACTAAAAGCAACTGCTTGAGCCTAACCCCACATAAAGCTAGTCCACCTCAGCCAAACGGGACATTTGCTGAGTACGTTGATGTGTACTCATCCTTGCTTTACCACAAAACACCAGGTTGTCCACATTGCAACCACTGCTCAGGAGAAGGCGAAGTCGTGGAAGGAGACTTCCAGGAGTTCCAAGACTACGACGAATTCTAGGTGTGGGTTGGCGGCAACCCCCAGTCAGCTGCCTGTGGAGGCCTTTTCTTTATTGCGTTTCGCTAGTACTTTGATTTACCTGTTAAGACGATGACTATGTTGATGTCTATGACTCTGTGATGTAATAAGTTAAGTACTCTTTTATGTTATTATTCGAGCATTGTGCGATGATGTTCATTTATGTAATCGCTGTGTACGTGAGTTCTGATCCTGGCACGTACATGGTTCGCATTCGGTTTACCTTCCAAAAACCGGGTGTGACACTCAGCGAGGCGAGGGCACGGCGGGCAGGGGCCGAGCCGTCGGCGCCGGGCGCGAGACGCGTGCGGGCGCGGGGCCGAGCCGCCGGCGTCGGGCGCGGGCCGGGGAGGGCTCGCCGGGGGCGGGCGCGGGGGGCGTGGGGCTCGCCGGGCCGAGGCTGGACGCGGGGGGGGGGGGGAGGGGGCTCGCCGGGGGGGCACGCGCGGGGGTGGGCGCGGCTCGCCGGGGCGGGGCCGAGGCCGGGGAAGGGCGCGGGGACGCCGGGGCGGCGCGGGCCGAGGGCGGCGCGGCGCGGCCGCAGGAGGGCGCGAGCGCGCGGGCCGAGGGGCGGGGCGGCGCTAGGGCGCGGGACGCACGCGAGCAGGGAGGCCGCGTGGGGGAAGAAGAAGGGGAGGGGGAGGAGAGAGAGAAAAGGGAAGGGGAGGGGGAAAACTCACCTCTGGGGATCCAAATTCTGGCGATCTCGACTCCAAACCCTAGGGCACCATGGGGAGAGAGGGAGAGGTGGAAGAGAGGGAGGTTGTTGCGCGGGAGAAATCAAATGAAGCAAATGGATCTGGGGGGAGGGGTGCGTGCGGACCGGACCGGGTCAGGCTGGGCTGGGCTGGACTGGATCACAACGCGGATCGGAACCCACGACACGCACGACCATTAAACGGACTCCACTCGCGAGCCGAAAAACCGAAACAGAACGAGATGAACACGCAACATCAGACAAAGAAATGTGCGTCGGCATGATGCAACACCCATGACACTTAGGTTTTGGTTTATACATGACACGGACACCTGTCACTATATTGGTTTTGAACTTGGGAAGAAGGAGCGAAACGGGAAGAGAAAAGAGAGTACCGCCCGAATTTGGTGAGAGAAAAGAAGAAAAAATTCTACCCTTAAATTTAGGGCGTTACAAACCTATCCCCCTTAAAAGAATCTCGCCCTCGAGATTCAAGGTTGGCTAGCAAAGAGCTCAAGGTATTTGGCCATCAGGTCATCTTCACGCTCCCAGGTTGCTTCTTCCTCAGAGTGATGACTCCATCTGACTTTGCACATTCTGATAGTCTTTCTTCGGGTGACTCTGTCTGCCGTCTCAAGGATTTGCGCTGGTTTCTCTGTGTAGGTTAAGTACTCCTGGACCTCCAGACCTTCCACTGGCAACTGCTCTTCTAGCACTCGCAGACACTTCTTCAACTGAGACACATGAAAGACATCATGCACAGCAGATAAATTTTCTGGCAGACTGAGCTGATAGGCCACTTCTCCACGCCTTGCGAGAATCTGATACGGACCGATGTAGCGGGGTGCTAGCTTGCCTTTGACTCCGAACCTTCTGACTCCTCTGATCGGTGACACTTTCAGATAGACGAAGTCTCCAACTTCGAAACTCAGATCTCTTCTTCTTGTGTCTGCATAGCTTTGCTGCCTTGATTGCGCTATCTTCAGATTCTCTCGAACCATTTTGATGTTCTCTTCAGCTTCAAGCAAAATGTCTGGCCCGAACACTTGCTTTTCTCCAGGCTGATCCCATTGCAATGGAGTTCTACAACTCCTTCCATAGAGCGCCTGAAATGGTGACATCTTCAAGCTGGCCTGGTAACTGTTGTTATAGGAGAACTCTGCATAAGGCAATTGCTTGTCCCATCCGGACTGATCTTGCAATGTACAGGCTCTCAACATGTCTTCAAGGATTTGATTGGTCCTTTCGGTCTGACCATCTGTCTGCGGATGATAGGCGGAACTGAAATTCAGATGTGTGCCCAAGGCTTCATGCAACTGCTGCAAAAAATGAGAGGTGAATTGCGTTCCTCTGTCTGACACTATCTTTTTCGGCACACCATGAAGACAAACGATCCGGGACATGTACAACTCTGCCAATACTGCACTGCTGTAGTTGGTCTTGACAGGTATGAAGTGGGCTGACTTGGTTAAGCGGTCCACCACTACCCAAATGGAATCGTAGCCGGCTCGAGTGCGAGGCAATCCGACTATGAAATCCATGCTGATTTCATCCCATTTCCACTGAGGAATTTGCAATGGTTGCAACAATCCAGCTGGTCTCTGGTGCTCTGCCTTGATCCGCCAACAACTATCACACATAGCCACATGCTCTGTGATTTCCCTCTTCATTCTGTACCACCAGAATTTCTTCTTCAGATCCTGATACATCTTCTCACTACCAGGGTGAATCGAATAGGCTGTCTCATGAGCTTCCTTGAGAATCAATTCCCGAATGGATTGGACATTGGGAACACACAAGCGGTCTTTGAACCATATCACACCTTCTGCGTCTTCCCGAAAATCTTTGCCTCTGCCGTCTAAAATCAGTCACCGGATCTCACTGATCTTCTCATCATTCTTCTGTGCTTCTTTGATTTCCCGTTCCAGGGTAGGTTCCAACTCAATTGTGATTCCTCGAGTGTTGTTCAGAAATCCGAGACTCAACCTGTCAAACTCTTTGGCCAACTCATAAGGCATCGGACGAGCGACCATCAGATTGACTTGACTCTTTCTGCTCAAAGCATCTGCCACCATGTTCGCTTTGCCTGGATGGTAATGAATCTCCAACTCGTAGTCTTTGATCAGCTCTAACCATCTTCGTTGCCTCATATTCAGCTCTGACTGAGTGAATATGTACTTCAGACTCTTGTGGTCTGTGTAAACATCACATTTCTGTCCATACAGATAGTGCCTCCATGTCATCAATGCGTGAACCACTGCTGCCAACTCTAGGTCATGGATTGGGTAATTCTTCTCATGAACCTTCAGCTGTCGGGACGATTAAGCCACAACTCTTCCCTCTTGCATCAACACACAGGGAAATGTGCCCTTGGACCATTTCTAAGTATTTTGGTGATTAAGTGTCCAACACAAGTACCTAAGTGTTAAATTGTGCCAAGGACTCAAGAAGTGCAAATCAAGATTAAAGGTATGTTTCTAGACTTAGTACATTGTTTTGAAGACTAATGTATTGTATCTAAGTGCTAGAAATAGGAGAAACAAATTTGGAGAAGTTGGCTGTGAACAGCCAAAAGGCTGCTCGGTCTGGGTGCACCGGACTGTCCGGTGGTGCACCGGACAGTGTCCGGTGCGCCAGGCTGGCGTCTGTCAACTGGCTGCTCTCGAGACTTCGACGGCGGTGTACGGCTATAAATCACCGGACTGTCCGGTGGTGCACCGGACTGTCCGGTGGTGCACCGGACTGTCCGGTGAGCCAACAGTCGGCCGGGCCGACGGTCGGCCGTGTAATCCGCGCGCGACGCGTGGCAGAGCCAACGGTCAGAAGGGGCACCGGACTGTCCGGTGTGCACCGGACAGTGTCCGGTGCGCCAACGACTCTGAATCTCCAACGGTCGGCTTCGCCAAAGAAGGAAAGAAATCCGCACCGGACAGTGTCCGGTGGTGCACCGGACTGTCCGGTGCGCCAGGCGACTGAAGGCAAGAATTGCCTTCCTGGAATGCTCTCAACAGCTCCTAGCTGCCTTGGGGCTATAAAAGGGACCCCTAGGCGCATGGAGGAGTACACCAAGCATCCTCTAAGCATTCCTAAGCACCAAGACTCAAATTCCGCGCATTCGATTCTTTGTGATAGCAACTAGAGCTCCTTTTGAGTAGAGAACTCTTTGGGTTGGGTTGTGAGCTCGAGTTGTGACTTGTGTGCGTGTTGTGCTCTGATTTTGTGTCTTGTGTGCGTTGCTCATCCCAGCCTTACTTCCGTGCTTCTTTGTGAACATCAAATTGTAAGGGCGAGAGGCTCCAAGTTGTGGAGATTCCTCGCAAGCGGGAGATAGTAAACAAAGCAAAACACCATGGTATTCAAGTGGGTCTTTGGACCGCTTGAGAGGGGTTGATTGTAACCCTTGTCCGTTGGGACGCCACAACATGGAGTAGGCAAGTGTTGGACTTGGCCGAACCACGGGATAAACCTCTGTGCCTATCTGTGTTGATCTTCTTGTGGTTATCGTGTCTTGCAAGAACTCCTCTCTAGCCACTTGGCTTCATTGTGCTAACTCCTAATCAAAGTTTTGTGGCATTAAGTTTCAGTTTTTACAGGATCACCTATTCACCCCCCTCTCTAGGTGCTCTCAATTGGTATCAGAGCCGTTCTCTTCAAGAATGGGACTAATCGCCTGAAGAGATGGATCCTAAGGGCAAGGGGATGGTGGTCAATGATAAGGAGAAGGAGTCCTTCGTCAATGATCCAAAGGATGACAAGCCTACTGACTCAGGCTCGGGCCACAAAAGAAAAGACGGGAGGAAGAAGAAAACAAGGCGCATCAAGGAGATAGTCTACTACGACAGCGACGAATCTTCCTCTTCCCAAAAGGACGACGACAACGACTACGAGAAAAAGAAGACGGTTAATTCAAAATTTTCCTTTGATTATTCTCGTATTCCGCAAAGTTCCAATGCTCATTTGCTTTCCATTCCCCTCGGTAAACCCCCCCCCCCCCCACTTTGATGGAGAGGACTACAGATTTTGGAGTCACAAAATGCATAGCCACTTGTTCTCTCTCCATCCAAGTATATGGGAGATAGTAGAAAATGGAATGCACTTTGATAGTACGGATAGTCCCATGTTCATTAATGAGCAAATTCACAAAAATGCACAAGCTACTACTGTTCTTCTAGCTTCATTGTGCAGGGATGAATACCATAAGGTGAGCGGCTTGGATAACGCCAAGCAGATTTGGGACACCCTCAAAATCTCACATGAGGGGAACGACGTCACCATGCTCACCAAGATGGAGTTGGTGGAGGGCGAACTTGGGAGATTCGCAATGATCAGGGGCGAGGAGCCAACCCAAACGTACAACCGGCTCAAGACCCTCGTCAACAAAATAAGGAGCTATGGAAGCACGCAATGGACGGACCACGACGTCGTCCGCCTAATGCTAAGGTCTTTTACTGTCCTTGATCCACATCTTGTGAACAATATTCGTGAGAATCCTAGGTACACCAAGATGACGCCCGAGGAGATACTTGGAAAGTTTGTAAGCGGGCGGATGATGATCAAGGAGGCAAGATACGTTGACGATGTGTTGAACGGCCCAATCCACGAGCCTCAAACCGTTGCTCTCAAAGCAACAAGAAGCAAGGAAGTGCTACCTAGCAAGGTGGCACAAGTTGAGGCGGCGGGACTCAATGAGGAAGAGATGGCCCTCATCATTAAGCATTTCAAGACGGCGCTAAGGGGTCGCAAGGAGCATCCCAACAAGACCAAGACGAAGGGGAAGCGCTCATGCTTCAAATGTGGTAAGATTGGTCATTTTATCGCTAATTGTCCCGATAATGATAGTGATCAGGAACAAGGGAACAAGAGGGAAAAGAAGAAGGCTTACAAGAAGGCTAAGGGCGAGGCACACCTTGGAAAGGAGTGGGACTCGGATTGTTCGTCGTCCGACTCCGACAACGAAGGACTCGCTGCCACCGCCTTCAACAAGTCGGCCCTCTTCCCCAACGAGCATCACACCTGCCTCATGGCAAGGGAAAAGAAGGTAAGCACTCATAATACTAGTACTTACGCTTCCTCAAGTGATGAAGAATCTAGCGATGATGAAATAGACTATTCATGTTTATTCAAGGGCCTAGATAGAACTAAGGTTGATAAGATTAATGAATTAATTGATGCATTGAATGATAAGAATAGGTTATTAGAAAAGCAAGAGGATCTTTTGTATGAAGAACATGATAAGTTTGTAGAGGCACAAAAATCCCTTGCTTTAGAAATTAAAAGGAATGAAATGCTTTCTTGTGAATTGTCTACATGCCATGACTCTATTTCTAGCTTAAAGAGCATAAATGATGATTTGAATGCTAAGTTAGAAATAGCTAATAAATCAACATCTTGTGTAGAACATGTTGCAATTTGCAATAGGTGTAAAGATTTTAATGTTGATGCTTGTAGTGAACATCTAGTTTCAATTTCTAATTTGAATGATGAAGTGGCTAGCCTTAATGCCCAACTTAAGACTAGCAAGAGTGAATTTGACAAACTAAAATTTGCAAGGGATGCCTATACGATTGGTAGACACCCCTCAATTAAGGATGGTCTTGGCTTCAAGAGGGAAGTCAAGAACTTAACAAGCCATAAGGCTTCCATCTCCGCCAAGGAGAAAGGGAAGGCCCCTATGGCTAGTAGTGCTCAAACGAACCATGCTTTCATGTATCATGATAGGAGACATTCTAGGAATATTTATAGAAGTTATGATGCTTTTGATTCTCATGCCATGATTGCTTCTAGTTCTTATATTATGCATGATAGAAATTTGGCTAGGAAAAATGCTATGCCTAGAAGAAATGTTGTTCATGTTCCTAGGAAAGTAAACTATGAATCTTCTACAATTTTTCATACTTGCAATGCTTCCTTCACTATTTGTAGAAAGGATAAGAAGGTGATTGCTAGGAAGTTAGGGGCAAGATGCAAGGGAGATAAAACTTGCATTTGGGTCCCTAAGACAATTGTCACTAACCTTGTAGGACCCAACAAGAGTTGGGTACCTAAGACCCAAGCCTAAATTTGCCTTGCAGGTTTATGCATCCGGGGGATCAAGCTGGATTATCAACAGCGGATGCACAAACCACATGACAGGGGGAGAAGAAGATGTTCTCTTCCTACGTCAAGAACAAAGACTCCCAAGACTCAATCATATTTGGTGGCGGGAATCAAGGCAAGGTGAAAGGGTTAGGAAAGATTGCTATTTCATCCGAGCACTCCATTTCCAATGTGTTCTTAGTTGAGTCGCTTGGATATAACTTGTTATCTGTTAGTCAACTTTGTAATATGGGATATAATTGTTTATTCACAAATGTAGATGTGTCTGTCTTTAGAAGAAGTGATGGTTCATTAGCTTTTAAGGGTGTACTAAACGGCAAACTTTATTTAGTTGATTTTGCAAAAGAGGAGGCCGGGCTAGATGCATGCTTAATTGCTAAGACTAGCATGGGCTGGCTGTGGCATCGCCGTTTAGCACATGTAGGAATGAAGAACCTTCACAAGCTTCTAAAGGGAGAACACGTGATAGGTCTAACTAATGTAACTTTCGAAAAAGATAGACCTTGTGCAGCTTGTTAAGCAGGTAAATAGGTGGGAAGCTCTCATCATGCAAAAAATGTGATGACCACATCAAGACCTTTGGAGTTGCTTCATACGGACCTCTTTGGACCCGTCGCCTATCTAAGCATAGGAGGAAGTAAGTATGGTCTTGTTATAGTTGATGATTTTCCCTGCTTCACTTGGGTATTCTTTTTGCAGGATAAATCTGAAACCCAAGGGACCCTCAAGCGCTTCCTAAGGAGAGCTCAAAATGAGTTTGAGCTCAAGGTGAAGAATATTATGAGCGACAACGGGTCTGAGTTTAAGAACCTTCAAGTGGAGGAGTACCTTGAGGAGGAAGGAATCAAGCACGAGTTCTCCGCTCCCTACACACCATAACAAAATGGTGTGGTAGAGAGGAAGAACAGGACGCTCATAGACATGGCGAGGACAATGCTTGGAGAATTCAAGACGCCCGAGCGGTTTTGGTCGGAAGCTGTGAACACAGCTTGCCACGCCATAAACCGGGTATACCTTCATCGCCTCCTCAAGAAGACTTCATATGAGCTCCTAACCGGTAACAAACCCAATGTATCTTACTTTCGTGTATTTGGGAGTAAATGCTACATTCTAGTGAAGAAAGGTAGAAATTCTAAGTTTGCTCCCAAAGCTGTAGAAGGGTTTTTATTAGGTTATGATTCAAATACAAAGGCGTATAGGGTCTTCAACAAATCATCGGGTTTGGTTGAAGTCTCTAGCGACGTTGTATTTGATGAGACTAATGGCTCTCCAAGGGAGCAAGTTGTTGATCTTGATAATGTAGATGAAGAAGACGTTCCAACAGCCGCAATACGAACCATGGCGATTGGAGATGTGCGGCCACAGGAACAAAAGGAGCAAGATCAACCTTCTTCCTCAACAATGGTGCATCCCCCAACTCAAGACGATGAACAGGTTCATCAAGAGGAGGCATGTGATCAAGGGGGAGCACAAGATGATCATGTAATGGAGGAAGAAGCACAACCAGCACCTCCAACTCAAGTTCGAGCGACGATTCAAAGGAATCATCCCGTCGACCAAATTTTGGGTGATATTAGCAAGGGAGTAACTACTCGCTCTAGATTAGTTAATTTTTGTGAGCATTACTCTTTTGTCTCTTCTATTGAGCCCTTCAGGGTAGAAGAGGCCTTGCTAGATCCGGACTGGGTGTTGGCCATGCAGGAAGAGCTCAACAACTTCAAGAGAAATGAAGTTTGGACACTGGTGCCTCGTCCCAAGCAAAACGTTGTGGGCACCAAGTGGGTGTTCCGCAACAATCAAGACGAGCACGGGGTGGTGACAAGGAACAAGGCACGACTTGTGGCAAAAGGTTATGCCCAAGTCGCAGGTTTGGACTTTGAGGAGACCTTTGCTCCTGTGGCTAGGCTAGAGTCAATTCGCATATTGTTAGCCTATGCTACTCACCATTCTTTCAGGTTGTTCCAAATGGATGTGAAGAGCGCTTTCCTCAATGGGCCAATCAAGGAGGAGATGTACGTAGAGCAACCCCCGGGCTTTGAGGACGAACGGTACCCCGACCACGTGTGTAAGCTCTCTAAGGCGCTCTATGGACTTAAGCAAGCCCCAAGAACATGGTATGAATGCCTTAGAGACTTTTTGATTGCTAATGCTTTCAAGGTTGGGAAAGCCGATCCAACTTTATTCACTAAGACTTGTGATGGTGACTTATTTGTGTGCCAAATTTATGTCGATGACATAATATTTGGTTCTACTAACCAAAAGTCTTGTGAAGAGTTTAGCAGGGTGATGACTCAGAAATTCGAGATGTCGATGATGGGCAAGTTAAGCTACTTCCTTGGGTTCCAAGTGAAGCAACTCAAGGATGGCACCTTCATCTCCCAAACGAAGTACACGCAAGACTTGCTCAAGAGGTTTGGAATGAAAGACGCCAAACCCGCAAAGACACCAATGGGAACCGACGGACATGTCGACCTCAACAAAGGAGGTAAGTCCGTTGATCAAAAGTCATACCGGTCTATGATAGGGTCTTTACTTTATTTATGTGCTAGTAGACCGGATATTATGCTTAGTGTATGCATGTGTGCTAGATTTCAATCCGATCCAAGGGAGTGTCACTTAGTGGTCGTGAAGCGAATTCTTAGATATTTAGTCGCTACGCCTTGCTTCGGGATCTAGTATCCAAAGGGGTCTACCTTTGACTTAATTGGATATTCAGACTCCGACTATGCTGGATGTAAGGTCGATAGGAAGAGTATATCGGGGACGTGCCAATTCTTAGGAATGTCCCTGATGTCGTGGAGTTCTAAGAAACAAACTTCTGTTGCCCTATCCACCACTGAGGCCGAGTATGTTGCCGCAGGACAGTGTTGCGCGCAACTACTTTGGATGAGGCAAACCCTCAGGGACTTCGGCTACAATCTGAGCAAAGTCCCACTCCTATGTGATAATGAGAGTGCTATCCGCATGGCAGATAATCCTGTTGAACACAGCCGCACTAAGCACATAGACATCTGGCATCACTTTTTGAGAGACCACCAGCAAAAGGGAGATATCGAAGTGTTTTATGTTAGCACCGAGAACCAGCTAGCCGATATCTTTACCAAGCCTCTAGATGAGTCGACCTTTTGCAGGCTGCGTAGTGAGCTAAATGTCTTAGATTCGCAGAACCTGGATTGATTTATAGCATACATGTGTTTTATGCCTTGATCATGTTCCTTAATGCATTGTGTTGTTTATTTATGGTGCTCAAGTTGTACAAGCACTCCCCGGACCTCACAAGTTCATTTGCAAGTGATGCACATATTTAGGGGGAGATGTGCTACAACTTGACCCTTTGAGACTAACTGTGTGCTTGAGTTTGCTTAATTTAGTCTCAAAGGAGGTTTGGAAGGGAAAAGGTGGACTTGGACCATGCAAGTCTTCCACTGCACTCCGATGAAAGAGTAACTGATTCCAAGTTCATCTTTGTACTCTTATTGCCTTTTTACTCTTAGTTGAAGATTTTGGTGAGGCAATGGGGTTAAAGGGCCAAGATTGATCCCGTTTTGGTGCTTGATGCTAAAGGGGGAGAAAATAAGGCCAAAGCAACAAATGGATCAGGTATCACTTGAGAATTTTGAAAATAGTAAAATAGAGCTTTTGGTTTGTCAAAAATCTCTAATTGTCTCTTTTGTCAAAAGTTGGCCTCTTGTGGGGAGAATGGTTGACTATAAAAAAAGGGGGAGTTTTTGAAATCTTTGATCAATTTCTCTTGGAACAACTATCTTTATGTCTCAACAAGTGTGTTTGACTTAGAGATAGGAAATTGAGGTTGATTTACAAAAACAAACCAAGTGGTGGCAAAGAATGATCCAAATATGCCAAATTTGAATCAAAACAAATTTGAGTTTTCATTTGCATTGATGTTGCACTTCTTTTAGTTGCTTTTTATTGTATTGGCATAAATCACCAAAAAGGGGGAGATTGAAAGGGAAATGTGCCCTTGGGCCATTTCTAAGTATTTTGGCGATTAAGTGTCCAACACAAGTACCTAAGTGTTAAATTGTGCCAAGGACTCAAGAAGTGCAAATCAAGATTAAAGGTATGTTTCTAGACTTAGTACATTGTTTTGAAGACTAATGTATTGTGTCTAAGTGCTAGAAACAGGAGAAACAAATTTGGAGAAGTTGGCTGCGAACAGCCAAAAGGCTGCTCGGTCTGGGTGCACCGGACAGTGTCCGGTGCGCCAGGCTGGCGTCTGTCAACTGGCTGCTCTCGGGACTTCGACGGTGGTGTACGGCTATAAATCACCGGACTGTCCGGTGGTGCACCGGACTGTCCGGTGAGCCAACAGTCGGCCGGGCCAACGGTCGGCCGTGTAATCCGCGCGCGACGCGTGGCAGAGCCAACGGTCAGAAGGGGGCACCGGACTGTCCGGTGTGCACCGGACAGTGTCCGGTGCGCCAACGGCTCTGAATCTCCAACGGTCGGCTTCGCCAAAGAAGGAAAGAAATCCGCACCGGACAGTGTCTGGTGGTGCACCGGACTGTCCGTTGCGCCAGGCGACTGAAGGCAAGAATTGCCTTACTGGAATGCTCTCAACGGCTCCTAGCTGCCTTAGGGCTATAAAAGGGACCCCTAGGCACATGGAGGAGTACACCAAGCATCCTCTAAGCATTCCTAAGCACCAAGACTCAAATTCCGCGCATTCGATTCTTTGTGATAGCAACTAGAGCTCCTTTTGAGTAGAGAACTCTTTGGGTTGTGTTGTGAGCTCGAGTTGTGACTTGTGTGCGTGTTGTGCTCTGATTTTGTGTCTTGTGTGCGTTGCTCATCCTAGCCTTACTTCCGTGCTTCTTTGTGAACATCAAATTGTAAGGGCGAGAGGCTCCAAGTTGTGGAGATTCCTCGCAAGCGGGAGATAGTAAACAAAGCAAAACACTACGGTATTCAAGTGGGTCTTTGGACCGCTTGAGAGGGGTTGATTGCAACCCTTGTCCGTTGGGACGCCACAACGTGGAGTAGGCAAGTGTTGGACTTGCCCGAACCAAGGGATAAACCTCTGTGCCTATCTGTGTTGATCTTCTTGTGGTTATCGTGTCTTGCAAGAACTCCTCTCTAGCCACTTGGCTTCATTGTGCTAACTCCTAATCAAAGTTTTGTGGCATTAAGTTTCAGTTTTTACAGGATCACCTATTCACCCCCCCCCTCTAGGTGCTCTCAGCTGACTTGGTTAAGCGGTCCACCACTACCCAAATGGAATCGTAGCCGGCTCGAGTGCGAGGCAATCCGACTATGAAATCCATGCCGATTTCATCCCATTTCCACTGAGGAATTTGCAATGGTTGCAACAATCCAGCTGGTCTCTGGTGCTCTGCCTTGATCCGCCGACAACTATCACACATAGCCACATGCTGTGTTATTTCCCTCTTCATTCCGTACCACCAGAATTTCTTCTTCAGATCCTGATACATCTTCTCACTACCAGGGTGAATCGAATAGGCTGTCTCATGAGCTTCCTTGAGAATCAATTCCTGAATGGATTGGACATTGGGAACACACAAGCGGTCTTTGAACCATATCACACCTTCTGTGTCTTCCCGAAAATCTTTGCCTCTACCGTCTAGAATCAGTCGCCGGATCTCACTTATCTTCTCATCATTCTTCTGCTCTTCTTTGATTTCCCGCTCCAGGGTAGGTTCTAACTCAATTGTGACTCCTCGCGTGTTGTTCAAAAATCTGAGACTCAACATGTCAAACTCTTTGGCCAACTCATAAGGCATCGAACGAGCGACCATCAGATTGACTTGACTCTTTCTACTCAAAGCATCTGCCACCACGTTCGCTTTGCCTGGATGGTAATGAATCTCCAACTCGTAGTCTTTGATCAGCTCTAACCATCTTCGTTGCCTCATATTCAGCTCTGACTGAGTGAATATGTACTTCAGACTCTTGTGGTCTATGTAAACATCACATTTCTGTCCATACAGATAGTGCCTCCATGTCTTCAATGCGTGAACCACTGCTGCCAACTCTAGGTCATGGATTGGGTAATTCTTCTCATGAACCTTTAGCTGTCGGGACGAGTAAGCCACAACTCTTCCCTCTTGCATCAACACACATCCCAAACCTGTGTAACAAGCATCGCAATACACCGAGAAGGGCTTGTGCACATCAGGCAAGACTAAGACAGGCGTTGTAGTCAACTTCTCTTTCAACGCTTCGAAGGCCTCTTGACATTTCTGGGTTTACTTGAACTCAACCTTGTTGCCTAGCAATGCTGTCATTTGTTTCGCAATCTTCGAGAACCCTTCGATGAATCACCGATAATATCCGGCCATTCCAATGAAGCTCTTGATTCCTCGAGCATCTGTTGGCGCTTCCCAGTTCAGAATGTCTGTCACTTTCTTCGGATCCACAGCCAATCCTTCTTTGTTGATTATATGACCCAGGAACAGAACTTCACTGATCCAGAACTCGCACTTGCTCAACTTTGCATACAACTGGTGCTCTCGCAATCTCTGCAATACCATCCTCAAATGATCTGCATGTTCTTCTTCGCTTTGAGAATAAATCAGAATATCATCAATAAATACCACCACAAACTTATCAAGATAGTCCATGAATACACTGTTCATCAAGTTCATGAAGAACGCTGGTGCATTTGTTAGACCGAAAGACATCACAGTGAACTCATACAACCCATACTTGGTAATGAATGCCGTCTTCGGAATGTCCAAAGGTCGGATCCTGAGCTGATGATAACCTGACCTCAGATCTATCTTGGAGAACATGCTGGCTCCTCTCAATTGGTCGAACAGATCCTCTATTCTGGGCAAGGGGTACTTGTTCTTGATGGTGACCTCATTCAGAGCTCGATAATCGATACACATCCTTCTGGTGCCATCTTTCTTCTCCACAAATAGGACAGGGGTGGCCCAAGGCGAGGTGCTTGGCCGGATGTAACCTTTCTCTGACAGCTCATCGATCTGCTTCTTAAGTTCAACCAACTCTGGTCCTGATACTCTGTAAGCTCTCTTAAAGATGGGGGCGGTTCCAGGAAGAAGCTCTATAGCAAACTTAACCTTCCGCTCCGGTGGCATACCTAGTAAGTCCTTTGGAAACACGTCTGGGAACTCGGACACAACCTTGATACTCTTAGTTGGGTCTGCTTCACTGCTATCGATAGCCATCTGATAACAACTTCCTTTCTTCGGCTCAGGCGGGACTAACTCAGTCACCACTTCCTCTCCTAGTGGAGACACCAACTTGATTGTCCTCTTATCACAACTGATAACTGCCTAATACTTATCTAGCCAATTCATCCCTAGGATGACATCTATTCCCTGAGTACCCATTACTATGAGGTTAGCGGGAAACGCTATCCCCCTTATTTCCACACTTACATTCAAACAAATGCTATCGACTCGAATTCTACCACCGGCTGAGTCAATTTGAATGGGGGTTGACATGGTAGTTATTGGAAGATTATGTGCTTCTACCCATGATGCAGTAATGAAAGAATGCATTGCTCCAGTATCAAATGACACTTCTGCAATATGTGATTCAACTGGGAACATACCTACTATCATGACGGGGGTTTCCTGAACTGCTTCAGCCTCCAAGTGGTTCAGTCTCCCATGATTATAGCGCGGTTGAGAGCGGTTGCTTGCTCCAGGCTGAGACACATTCTGCTTTGCTGGGGCATTGGGGCCTGACTGCTGCTGGGCTGCCTTCTTTGGACATTGCATCACCCAATGGCCTTGCTCTCCACAGTGGAAACATGCTCTGTTTCCATCCTGAGTTGGTGCTGCCTGACTGTTCTGCTGGTTTGCTGGGGCAGGAAGACGAGGTGTCTGCTGATTCTGCCTCTAGAACTGACCTCCTCCTGACTGATTGTTCTGACGATTCTGATGTTGGTGCTGAGGATACTGCCTTTGAAACTGCTGCTGCTGAGGTGGACACTGGTTCTGCTTGAACTGCTGAGGTTGATTGCTTGAGAAACGAGGACGATTGCTGCTTCCAGGCTGGGGTCCACTGATCTTGCGCTTATGATCCTCCATCTCCTTATGCTTCCTCTCTGTCATGATTGCTCTGTCAATCAGGTGCTGGAATGTCGGAAAGGTATGATTCATCAGCTGATACTGAAGAGGGTCAACCAAGCCTCTCAGGAAACGATACTGTCGCTTAGCGTCGGTGTTGACATCTTCAGGAGCATAGCGAGACAGTTGCAGAAACCTGTCCCGGTACTCACTGATAGACGATGACCCTTGCTTGAGGGCTAGGAACTCCTCCTTCTTCACTGTCATTAGACCTGCAGGAACATGGTACTGACGAAAGCTTCCTCTGAATTCCTCCCAGGTGATGGTGTCGGGGTTGGCATGGGTGACAAGATAAGACTCCCACCAAGACTGATCTGCTCCTCTCAACAGACGGGGACCATACAAAACTTTCTCTCTGTCATCGCACTGAGCGGTATGCTACTCCCGCTCCATAGTGCACAGCCAATCTTCAGCATCCATGGGGTCAGAAGAGTGAGCAAACGTTGGTGGATGACCTCTCATGAATTTAGCACGCTTGTCCCTGGGCATCTGAGGCTGAGGTGGTGCCTGCTGCTGCTGCTGAATGGCTGCCAGAGTCTGACCGATGGCTTGGACTGCCTGAGTCTGCATCAAGAACATCTGCTCGATGGACATCAGGGGCGGGGGCGGCAGCTGCTGTTGCTGGGGTACCTCCTCCTGTTGAGCTGCTTGCTCCTGTTGAGCACGCCTTCCTCCTCGGCACCTGTTTTCTGACATCTGCAGAATGCAACCACACATCAGAACTGATCTTGCAAGTCTTGCAGCATAAGAAAAGAGTATAGAATTCTTCAACAATACTGAACAAATGAGCATCTTCACTGATCTCCAACACAGACCACACAGCTTCTCAGATAAAGAGGAAAGTGGAGTAAAAGGCTTCCCAACTAAATAGCTAACTCCTTTAACATAACAGGTAAACCAAAATGCAGGGGATACCCACACTCTGGTGACAGTCATTACAAAGATCCAAATCAAGCATAGTTCATCATGACAAACATAAATGCACAGGATATAGCAAACTACCCTGTCTAACTAAGACTAACTAAAAGCGAGACTAACGCTAAGACTGTAGCTTCTACGTATATATTTCGTATTAATTACAAGATCCGACTCTGACGATCTATGGTTCTAAGTCTATCTTGGTCTTGCAGTCGGGATTGCCATAAAACTGGTGTCCACGCCGAGGTGAGCGGTACGGGTGCTGAGTCCCGACGGGAGCGGGGGAACCATCGTCCAGGTGACGACGTTCCGCGCGCTCAGCCTGCAGCTGGGCGATCTCAGCACGAGCCCTACTCAGCTCGTCTAGTGCATGGTCCAGCTCCGTGTTTAGCACGGCGGCTAGGTTGACTGTGCTGCTCAACCTAGAATTGTCCTCACCGACAGGTGAAACAATCACGCCTCCTGTGCTGCCAGATGGACGGCGGGGGTAATACTTCAGGTTGAGACCGTCAGCTACCCCACCGAGCACTGAGCAGTAGTGCGAAAGCGCACGCCGTGCGGCATCTTGCATGGCCGCCTCAGCTGAGTCCCGCTCAAAGATGGAATAGTGCTTCGAGCAGACCTCAGCACCCTAGAGACTGTTCTCCGAACGGCGCACCAAGCAGGTCGCCTCCCAGCGGTCCGGGTAGACCCCGCGACTATGCTGGAAGACCACACAGCGATACTCGATAGACCAAGTACGTCGGTCAAGTGCCCGACGTAGCAGGGTGTCGAGTGCATCGTGGAAGTGACACCCGCGAGCAGCGTCGCGAGTGATGGGTCGAGCAACCCATCCTTCCGGCTCTTGGTCAGCAGAAAAGTCGGTGTCGTGGCTCGAGCTGTCGTCGCCACCTCCGTCGTCTGGGTCTCCTCTAGCAGCTACTCTAGGGGCTAGGGCGTCCAGTGGTGGTGCAGGGGGCGCCTCCAGAGGAAGCACGGGGGAGCAGCTCCTCACAGACTCTATCTCCTGCTGAAGCGAGAAAGAAGAGCCCTGCTGCTCCTATCGTCGACGTTCCTGCTCCTCATGCAGGCGGTGGTGCAGCCTCTCCAAGTGACTGGACTGACCGGCCACAGGACGGCGAAGCGGACGCTCCGCGAGACGAGAGGGTAAGAAGGGGATGACAGACTTCCGTGCGGTGTGTCTAAGGCGAGCCATCTACAAAAGACACCACAAGCAAAAGAGTGAGAATAGAACTAGTATGACCATCAAGTAATGAACCATAAATAAATGAAGGATTAGAATAAAACACAATTTTCAGCAAGGTATAATATATAGTAGAACATAGTTTTGGTCGATATGACCAACTTTTGAAGGGATATCAAAGTCAAGGCAGGGACAAAGGTCTAAAATCCTTAGAACGACCATTCTACTCTAGGTTAGCGGTCCTACAGTCAGCACGACTTTGATACCACCTTATGTCACACCCGGTTTTAGAAGGCAAACCGAATGCGAACCATGTACGTGCCAGGATCAGCAATTCACGTACACAGCAGTTACATAACATGGACATCATCACACAGTGCTCAAATAGTATTAAAAAAGGGAAATAGTCGATTACATCATATGTCTGAGACATCCATATAGTCTTTACAATAATTCAAAGTGCGGAAAAGAAACGTAGATAAACGCGGCCTTCACAGGCAGCCGACTGGGGGTTGCCGCTAACCCACTCCTAGAACTCGTCGTAGTCTTGGAACTCCTGGAAGTCTCCTTCCACGGCTTCATCTTCTCCTGAGCAGTGGTTGCAATGCTGACAACCTGGGGATGGGGGGTTTGGTGTGTAGAGCAAGGGTGAGTACACATCAACATACTCAGCAAGTATCCTGTTTGGCTGTAGTGGACTAGCTTTATGTGAGGATAAGTCAAGCAGTTGCTTTTAGTTGGTCAGATTATTATTACTAGTAGAGAAAGCCAAGTTTTAGGATTAACCCACGTTATTAACCCAAGCGTACTCCTTTCCAAACGGAAAGAGCACCACTTACCATTACCAGAGTCAAAACCAAGAACCATCAATCTCATTGCCACCTGCAAATCCGAACATCTCTGATCAAGTACCACTAATCATTGGAGCTCCCTTGGCCGCTCATAACCGTGAGCACGGCTGATATATCAGTTTTCAAACACTCTGCAGAGGTTGTGCACTTTACCCACAAGCTGTGATTCCCTTTCTGCCCGGAGAGAGCAACTCCCCATTGACCACTACCTAGGTGGCCTAGCAGGGCATCACTACGTAACTTTTACAAAGATTCCCCGGGGCTGTAGCCGCCCGTTAGGTTTCCTAAATGCACCGCACTCCTCCCCAAGGGGCGAACCCAAGCTTGGCAGAGCGAGCCACATACATCGAGCCCCATTGACGGCACGACGGCTAAGCGAACTACACCCCAGATCCTCTAATTATTCAGCTAAGGGCACCCCATTCCACCATCATGGTTGCACTATTTTCCCGGGCGGTCATCCAACGAACAGGTCCTTACGGAGAGGCACTCGAGAAACCGCTCGAGCCCCCTTGAAGGACACAAGTATAACATCATAATAAGAAGAGGGAAAACAGCGTATCATTGATCATTCTCATCATGTTCATTGATTAGAGTTGAGCAATAGCATAAAGCTAAACAATAATAATCCAACCCAAAATAGGTAAACAAGGACATGGATAACAAAAGCTAGTCAATCCTTAGGTATAAATGTGTAATGCGGGAGGTGAATTAAAGAATGAATAGGACAGAGATAGGTCAAGGGATACTTGCCTCCACCAACCGACTGCTGCTCAGGGGCTTCTTCTGTGAGTTCTTCGGGCTCCTCAACCAGATCGTTATCTATGCGAGCGCAAACATACATACATCCACACATTTAATACAAAAGAACAATACACCATACGATGGAATGCAGTAAATAAACAGACGTTCCACGCGGGCTCGCAATTAAGGTTAAGAGAGAAAGAGAAAAAAGACAGCCGAGAAACGATCACGTTACATGATTATAGATTACACCACTCGCTTAACAGAAGAACATTAATTTGGATACTACATTTTAGCATAAAGTAAAATCAAGTTCCACATTTAATCATTATAAGCGATCGAAGATGAATGAAAGGGAGTGGTCGCACGTCGAGACGTCCGACACGACATTTGGATTAAATTAAGAGGTAAGCGACTCGCCGCGTGACAGAGCGCACAACGAGACACTTGCATTAATTATAAAGAGACGTTAAGCATCGCGCGACGAAGCGCACGACGACATACGTCAACAGAGCTGAGCTTAAAGTGAAACGTCGCGCGACTGGACGCGCGACGTCACACAATAAACAACCTGAAATCAAAATGGATTGTCGCGCGACGAAGCGCGCGACACAGCACACTAATGTTTATAAATTAAAAGAATCGTCGCACGACAAAGCGTGCGACGCAGCACGTCGAATAAACAATTTAAAGTAGATGAAAACGAGATTAGGCGCAGTGCGACTACGGTTGCACGCGCGAAAGCACGTTACGCGTGCCTTCGGCACGTGAACCGTGAGGCACGCGGGACGCGAGTCGCCGGGGCAGGGTGCGGCCGAGGGCGGGGCGCGGGGCCGGGCACGGCCGCCGTGGCGCGCGACGAGGGCGCATCCGCCGGGGCAAGGCCGGGGAGCGGGGGCTCGCGACGGGGCGGGCTTGGCTCGGCGAGGGCACGGCGGGCAGGGGCCGAGCCGCCGGCGTCGGGCGCGGGGACGGCTCGTCGGGGGCAGGCGCGGGGGCGGCTCGCCGGGGGCGGGCGCGGGGCTCGCCGGGCCGAGGCCGGACGCGGGGGGGAGGGGCTCGCCGTGGGGGCACGCGCGGGGGAGGGCGCGGCTCGCCGGGGCGGGGCCGAGGCCGGGGAAGGGCGCGGGGACGCCGGGGCGGCGCGGGCCGAGGGCGGCGCGGCGCGGCCGCGGGAGGGCGCGAGCGCGCAGCCGAGGGCGGGGCGGGGCGCACGGGCCGAGGGCGGGGCGGCACAGCTCGTCGGAGGGCACGAACGCGTGGGCCGAGGGCGGGGCGGCGCGGCTCGCCGGAGGGGGTGAGCGCGCGGGCCGAGGGCGGGGCGGCGCGGCTCGCCGGAGGGGGCGAGCGCGCGGGCCGAGGGGCGGGGCGGCGCTAGGGCGTGGGACGCGCACGAGTTGGGAGGCCACGTGGGGGAAGAAGAAGGGGAGGGGGAGGAGAGAGAGAAAAGGGAAGGGGAGGGGAAAAACTCACTTCCGGGGATCCAAATTCCGGCGATCTCGACTCCAAACCCTAGGGCACCACGAGGAGAGAGGGAGAGGTGGAAGAGAGGGAGGTTGCTGCGCGGGAGAAATCAAATGAAGCAAATGGATATGGGGGGAGGGGGCGCGCATGGGGTGGGCAGGGGCGCTAGGGGGGCGTGGGCCGGACCGGGTCGGGCTGGGCTGGGCTGGGCTGGACTGGATCACAACGCGGATCGGAACCCACGACACGCACGACCATTAAACGGACTCCACTCGCGAGCCAAAAAACCGAAACAGAATGAGACGAACACGCAACATCAGACAAAGAAATGTGCGTCGGCATGATGCAACACCCATGACACTTAGGTTTTGGTTTATACATGACACGGACACCTGTCACTATACTGGTTTTGAACTTGGGAAGAAGGAGCGAAATGGGAAGAGAAAAGAGAGTAACGCCCGAATTTGGTGAGAGAAAAGAAGAAAAAATTCTACCCCCAAATTCAGCGCGTTACACTTTTGCTCCTCATGTTCTTTAGCCAACTCGTCAAAGTATTGCATTTTCATGGAGAGAACTGTTGGGGCGAAGGCGAAGACGCCACCCTTCGCTCGAGGCCTTCGCCGTGGTCGCCGGTCCAACGGAGACAAGACAACGGGCGAGGACACCCTTCGCTCCATTCGACATCGGGCGAAGGGCTACAACAAGGTCATCCCACCGTGCGGCTTCGTCCAGCATGGAGGCCCACTTGTGATCCGGCCCATTGTAACAGGCCCTGCGTGGCCACTTCGTGTTACGGGCCTAACTTATAAAGGCGCCTCTGTAATTACAGTCTGTAACCCCGCTTTATGGGAATATTCTGGGGATAACCTAGGTGTCTGAGGGCACATGCGTCCTTAACACAAGACGCTGGGCACTCGGATACCTATAAATACCCCCGCACAGTGCCCTTGAGGGGCTAGATTAACAGAGCTTTTGCCATCTTGCGCGAGAACCCTGTTAACGTCACTGTTCACCCCCGTTGGATCCCCTTGCAACCGAGAGCAAGTTCCAACATTTGGCGCCCACCGTTCGTGCTACGAAAAAACCACCCGCGATGGCACCCAAGAAAGCTAACTCGAAGGCTGACGAGGCTGCGAAGGCAGCACTACTTGCCGCAAGAAAGGGCAAGGCCCTCGCCCTCACCCAATCCACCCACCAAGAGGCCACTGAAGACGACGTTCTCCGCACCTGCGAAGACGACACTCTCCGCACCTGCGGCCCTGAAGGACAATCGCAACCACTCCCAGGCTTCGCCCCACTGGAGGGCGCGGACCTCACCGAGGACGGTGAAGTCCTCGGCGTCTCAGCGGAAGAACAGCTACAGCTGCGCGCCCTGCGCCTCAAGAACCGCAATCTCTAGAGGCAAAAAGAGATACTGGAGGCCAAGCGCCAGCGCGTGTCCGACCTAGCCAAAGTGCGGCAAATGATATGCGACGAAAAGCAGAAGGCCCAGGACCTCGAGCGGGAGATCGCGCTGATGCAGCGCGAGGGACACCTTGGCCTGCAGCATGGGCCACCCCTGCAACAACGCGCACAACCGGAAGACCTGCGCTTCCCCCAGCGCGACCACACCTTCCCGCACGCCGCGCCATTCCAAGGGGTCAACTACCTCGACGAGCAAAGTCCCCTAGTGCCACACCTGCAAGTGATGCCTTGGCCCGCTAACTTCCGGGCAGGGACATATCCCAAGTACAACGGCAACACCGACCCAGCACAATACATAATGAGTTATTAGGTCGCCGTTGCATCTTCCGGAGGGGACGACGCCACAATGGCCAAGTCTTTCATCATCGCCCTCGAAGGCCCAGCTCTCACCTGGTTCACCAGGTTGCCTCCGCTGTCCATTGATTCCTGGAGAAGCCTCCGGGACATGTTCCTGCTCAACTTCCAAGGGTACCGCCCGGACACCGACGCCTTGGCCGAACTCTCGCTCTGCAAGCAGCTGGAAAAGGAAACTCTGCGGGAGTATTACCGCAAATTTTTAACACTCAAGTCGCAGCTGCCCTCAGTCGATGACCAGATCGCTATCCACTACGCTATCAGTGGCCTTCGCGCCGGCGTCCTCTATAGTCACTGCATCAGAGATCCGCCCAAGAACCTCCAGGAATTATATCAGTTGTTTGAAAAATACGCCAAATCCGAAAAGCTCCACCAGCGCAAGGTTGAGTCCCAAAGGAAGCCCAAAGATGCTCCGCAGTCCAGCCGCACGTGGACGAGGACTCCGCAGCAAGACTCCGGTCGAGACGGCCGCAATCAACAGCAAGTGCACAACATCGCCAACCCGCACCCCGCTGCTGACGCCCCTCGTCGCCAGGAATACCCCCCAGGGCCACGGAAATGGAACTCGCGGCAGGGGTCGGGGGCGTGCGCAGCCGCCGCGCCGATTCTACTGCCTCTTCCATGGCGAAGACTACGCCCACCAAACCAAAGACTGCCCAGAAACGAAGGCCACCAAAGACATGATGGCACGGGCGCAGCCAGCCGACAACCCCAGGGTTGTTGCGCACACTTACCAGCAACCCCCTCCACCATATATCCACGCTCCCGCCCCGCATCCACCGCACCACGCTTACCAACACCATCAGGAAGTACAAATCGTACCTCCCCCACCCCCACCACCACACTAGCAACATCAAAACATCCCCCACGCCCCAAAGCAGGAAGACTTCGCCGATCAGCCGTATCGCGGAGTCATTCACATGATAACTGGGGGGTCCAGGACTGACTTCGACACAAAGCGGCAGAAGCGGGACCACTACCGCAGCATCAACCACGTCGCCATCACTGGCCCAGTCGTGCAAACAAAGTGGTCCCACATACCGCTAACCTTCAACGCACGAGACGTCGACCTGCGCAGCGCCCCCCACAGCGACGCTATGGTTATCAATTGCAGCGTGGCAGGCTGGGACCTGCACAAAGTCCTAGTCGACAATGGCAGTCAAGCGGACATCATCTTCCTCCACGCCTTCGATCGCATGGGCATAAGCCACAGCCTGCTCAAGCCTTCGGACAACCCATTGTATGGCTTCGGCGGCAAGGGCACCTTTCCTGTCGGCAAAATAGAGCTACCTCTCTCCTTCGGTGTAGCACCCAATGCCCGAAGTGAGCAAGTAACCTTTGATATTGTGGATATGGTATATCCGTACAATGCCATCATGGGCCAGGGCTCCATCAATAAGTTCGAAGCAGCCATTCACGGACTGTACCTATGTATGAAGATACCAGGTCCGTTAGGCGTTATTACGGTCTACGGCAACCAACAGACTGCGCGCAACATAGAGCGGGACTTCGTGCCCGGTCAGAGAAACGTGCACTGCCTCACGGCCTAGTGCGAGGTCCCCGCGCCTGCCAGCCCAACCGATAAACAGCACGACAAGGCACAGCTACAGAGCAACGACGGGACCAAAGCTGTCCCCCTCGACCAGGCCACGCCCAAGCAGACAGTCACTATCAGCGAAGACCTCACTTCGCATGAAGAGGAGAAGCTCCTCTGCTGCCTGTCCAAGAACAAAGACATCTTCGCCTGGTCAGCCCTCGACCTGGTCGGGGTTAGCCGATCCATAATTGAGCACAGCTTGGGAATCGACCCTTCGGTGAGGCCGAAAAAACAGCGGCTTCGCAAGATGTCCGACGAGAAGACAGAGGCCGCCAAGGCAAAAGTGCACCGCCTCCTGGAAGCCAAATTCATCGAGCCAGTGGCTTACCCCACATGGCTCTCCAACGTTGTGATGGTGCAGAAAAAGAGCGGGAAGTGGCGAATGTGCATCGACTTCACCAGTCTCAATAAGGCCTGCCCAAAGGACAACTTCCCGTTGCCGCGGATCGACAAAATAGTCGATAGCGCGGCCGGATGCGAAGTCATGTCACTCCTCAACTGCTTCTCCGGTTACCACAAGATATACATGAAGGAGGAAGACAAGGCTAGCACCAGCTTTATAACACCCTTCGGCACATATTGCTTCATCAGAATGCCGGAGGGACTCAAGAACGCCGGGTCCACTTTCTCCAGGCTTACCAAGACAGTGCTCGACGAGCAAGTAGGCAGAAATATATTCACATATGTGGACGACATCGTCGTCGCCAGCAAGAGCAAGGCAGACCATCTCACTGACCTCGCTGAGACATTCGCGAACATGCGAGACGCACGACTCCGCCTAAACCCGGAAAAGTGCGTCTTCGGCGTTCGCCAAGGCAAAATATTGGGCTACCTGGTATCACACCGCGGCATCGAGGCCAACCCAACCAAAATTCAAGCCATCATAAACATGACGCCACCGCAGTCCGCCAGAGACGTCCAGCGCTTGACGGGGAGATTGGCCGCCCTCAACAGATTCATCTCCAGATCCGCTGAGCGAAGTCTCCCTTTCCTCAAAACTCTCCGTGGCGCAAAAGACTTCGCTTGGGGACCAGAGCAGGCAGTGGCCTTCGCCTCATTAAAACAGTACCTGTCAGAGTTGGCAGTCCTTACAAGCCTCGACCCTTCACTACCTCTGTTGCTCTATGTTGCGGCTTCGCCGCAGGCGGTCAACGCGGCACTGGTGCAGGAGCAGACAGTTGAGGGCGTGAGCAGGCAGTGCCCAATTTATTACGTCTCCGAAGTGCTGACGCCATCCAAATGTAACAAGACAGAGCTAGAGAAGATTGCCTACGCAGTCGTTATGTCTTCGCGCAAATTGCACCATTATTTTGAAGCATTCAAGGTCCAGGTCACCTCAGACAGGGGACTCGGCGAATTGTTCAGAAACCCGGAAGCATCGGTGAGGATTGCCAAGTGGGCGGTCGAACTCTCCGGCTACCACATCAATTTCGAGCCCAGGACAGCCATCAAGTCACAAGTCCTGGCAGACTTCGTCGTCGACTGGACTAGGCCAATAACACAGCCGGACCCGTCCACAGAGAAAGTTTGGACGATCCATTGCGACGGCGCATGGTGCCACGCGGGGGCAGGCGGTGCGGCGGTCATCACCTCACCAACCGGAGTCAAGCACAGATATGCGGCTCGCCTCAGCTTCGCTCTGGAATCTGACAGATGCACAAATAACATAGCAGAATATGAAGCAGTCATCCTCGGTCTCCGCAAACTGAGGGCCCTTGGGGTCACCACCTGCATCATCAGAACCAACTCCAAGGTAGTTGCCGGCCAGGTCGAGAAAGACTATGCAGCAAAGGACCCCGCACTCATGCAATACCTCGCAGCCATCCGAAGTCTCGAGAGACAATTCAAGGGATTCACTTTACAGCATGTGGACCGGGCCAAGAATGAAGAGGCCGACACATTGGCCAAGGCTGCCGCCAGAGGCGAGTCCCTGCCCTCTGACGTGTTCTACCATGTCATCGGCACACCAGCCGTCCGGAGCCCCGAAGGGCTCCAAATAACCAATGACAGCGAGGGCCACCGCATAGTCAACCTTATCATGACCGAAGACTGGCGGGCTCCAATAACTCTGTTCCTACAGGGGTATTATCACCCAACCGACATCAACGAGGCCAAGCGCCTCAAGCATCGAAGCCGGGACTTTGCACTGATTGAGGGCCAACTCTACAAGAAGGGGGTCAGTCAGCCAATGCTCAAATGCGTCACCGAAACCGAAGGTGTCCAGATCCTACGCGAAGTCCACAGTGGTACCTGCGGCTCTCACGCAGGGCCAAGGGCCCTAGCTGCTAAGGTGATCCGCCAAGGTTTCTACTGGCCCGCAATGATCTGCGCCACAAATCGGGTCACAAGGTCCTGCGAAGCCTGCCAGAAGTTTTCCCCTCGATCAGGCAACCCTTCGCAATTTACAAAGCTGATCGCCCACACATGGCCTCTCCAGCGCTGGGGCCTAGACATCGTCGGGCCCCTACCCACGGCTCAGGGGAACCTTAAGTTCGCCTTCGTCGCTGTCGAATACTTCACCAAATGGATCGAGGCAAGGGCTGTCTCCACAATAACATCAAAGACTGCCCAAAAATTCTTTTGGCAAAACATTGTTTGCCGCTTCGGAGTACCGTCCGAACTAACAGTCGACAACGGCAAGCAGTTTGACAGCCAAGACTTCAAGGATTTTTGCTTCTCCATCGGCACCAAGCTTGCCTTCGCTTCAGTCTATCACCCGCAGTCCAACGGAATTGTGGAACGCGCCAATGGAAAAATCTTCACAGCTGTCAAAAAGATGCTCCTCGACGAAAAAAGGGCAAGTGGGCCGATTTGTTACCCGAGGTGGTCTGGGCACTGAACACGACTGAGTGCAGGGCAACCGGGTTCACTCCTTTCCGCCTTCTATACGGATCGGAGGCCATGACCCCACAAGAAATAAAACATGGGTCCCCACGAACAGTTCCTTCAGTTGTCCCCGACGTGGACGAGCCCACTTCAAAGGATCTCATCGATGGAGACCGAGTCTTCGCCCTACAGGCTCTAAACAAATACCAAGCCCGGACAAAAGCATGGCGCGACCACGCAGTCATCCCAAGGGAATTCAGCGAAGGGGACCTCGTACTCGTCCGGACAGCTCAGACAGAGTCCAGGGGCAAGCTGGAGCCCAGGTGGGAGGGCCCCTTCATAGTCAAGACGAAAGCTTCCCCCAACGCTTACAGGATCACAACGCCAAACGGCGAAGACCTGGAGCACTCCTGGAACATCGACAACCTCCGCAAATTTTTTGTTTGACTCATCAGGGCCGATTCGCCCTTGTAATTCGCAAAAACAGTTTTATTCTGGCCCGCACTCTTTTCCTCCCGGGGGTGAGGTTTTTAACGAGGCGGAGCCATGTAATATAAAAGTGAAAAATCCCCCGCAAAAACATGCGTCGAAAAAAGACCGCGACGATGGTCTTCGACATTCGACCAATACGCAGTCACCGCGAGGCTCAGTGCTAGCCACCCTCGCGTGCGATAATACCGCGCAGAAGTCACCTAAGGGTGCAGCCGGATTAGCACAATAAGTGCGAAAAACCAAAGTCTACCGCAAAGACTTACCGTGCAGAAGTCGCCTAAGGGTGCAGCCGGATTAGCACAATAAGTGCGAAAAACCGAAGTCTACCGCAAAGACTTACCGTGCAGAAGTCGCCTAAGGGTGCAGCCGGATTAGCACAATAAGTGCGAAAAATCGAAGTCTACCGCGAAGACTTACCGCGCAGAAGTCGCCTAAGGGTGCAGCCGGATTAGCACAATAAGTGCGAAAAATCGAAGTCTACCGCGAAGACTTACCGCGCAGAAGTCGCCTAAGGGTGCAGCCGGATTAGCACAATAAGTGCGAAAAATCGAAGTCTACCGCGAAGACTTATCGTGCAGAAGTCGCCTAAGGGTGCAGCCAGATTAGCACAACAAGTGCGAAAAACCGAAGTCTACCGCGGAGACTATCTGCGGAGAAGTCGCCTACGGGCGCAGCCGGGCTAGCACAATAACAGTTACACCCGACCAAGTACGTAACGCCTTCGCTAGCATAGCCAAATGTGCGAGGGTACACAACTTCATCATACAAGCCACTGCACATGTACAAGCGAGGGCATCACACTCTACATCGGCTCAACCTTCGGAATAATCCCCATCTCCCTATAGTTGAATAACATTATCCTAAGCTCCTCACCCGCAAAAAGACTATGCAATTCCCCCTCACCTGTACTCACGGTGGCCGGCAAGGACAACAGTTCCTGCCGGCCGGCCCTACTCACATGAAGCCGACCGCCGTCCGCCCCACTCACTCTACGCTTCGCAACCGCCCTTCGCCGCCTACACCCAGTACTCGGACCAGGCACATCTTCTGCACCCGCAGCGCGCGGTGAAGCCTCCGCCGCTGCCACATCCAAGGCCACAAAGTAGTCCAAGTCCTCATCCGATGACTCCTCAGTCCACTCAACCGAGCTCCCAGAGTCGCCAAAATCAGAAAACTTAGATGTAGACCCATCCAATTTATTACCATCATCCACGGTCGAAGCCGCCAAAAAATTAGTAGTGGCGGTTGCGTGCGCAGGCCCAAAATCTTGAACCTGCGCAGCAACCAAGATTCAGCAACATATCAATAATTCCCTAACTACCCACACCCACTACGCCACCTGCGAGGACCCAGCTGTCGCGGGAGCCTCCGCCGTCGCCTCCGCCACCACCATCGCAGGATCTTCAACCATCGGCGCAGCAGTTGGCGGCGGACCTTCGCCGGCTGCAGCGGCTGCGGGGGCATCAGGAACGCCTTCGGCGGTCTCCGGGGGTGGGCCTTCGCCGGCCGCAGCGGCTGCGGGGGCATCAGGGGCGCCTTCGGCGGTCTCCGGGAGCGGCTCCAGGGCGGCATCCGCCGGGTTCGACTCCGGGTCAGGCAGCATGTTGTTCAAAGCCCCAAAGTCATCCACCCTCTCACCACGCACCGCCTGAGACACAGCACACAAAATCAGCAAACACATACATAGCCCACATTCAACAAACACCAAACAAAAGCCAGACATTACCTGACCCCTTGCCGTCTCGGCCCGTTCCATGACCACCTCTCGACCATAGGGGCCCCACATCCGGTCGTAGAGGGCTTCGGCGGATTCCTTCACTATAGAGTCCTCGACCTTGTAGATATCACGCTCGAAATCTTCATCAGCTTGGTCGAAGACTTCATAGTGCCGGCACCCTTCGCGAGAGAGCGCGTTCATCGCCCCCTCGCAGGTGACCAGGGAAGCATAAGACATAAACCCCTCCACGATGGTGGGGAGCGCCTGTAACTCCTCCTGCACCCACTCCAGGCAGCGAAGTCTGGGCTCTCGGTCCGGCACTTCAAACTCAGCGGTCCGCGCGCCCAGCTCATGGTATGAATCCATAAGCTGTTTGCGAGTCCGCTCAGCCTCCGTGCGCGTCGCGGCTTCGGCCCTCTCCACACGGCTCTGCAGGGCGCGGAGCCGCTCCTCCAACTGCTCGGCGCGCTCCTTGGCAAGACCGCCCTCCACCCGTGCCAAATTGGCCTCCGCCTGCGCAGCCTGCGCCTTGGCGAGGGCCTGATTGGCCTCCCTCCTCTCCTCCGCCAGTTGGCGCCGGAGGTCAGTCTTCTCCCACTCCAGCGCGGCCACCTTGTCCGCCAGCTTGCGGCACTTACTGTCGGAGGCCGATTTTTCCCGGACGGCGTCGGCATGTTGCGTCCGAAGTCTCTCGACTTCGGCAGACACAACCGCCGTGAAGGCCCCCGACGCCGCGCGGTCTACGAAGTCAGCCACCTGCAAAACACACGTAAGACCACAGCCCCAACAAAGCCAGAAAAAAAAAGAAGAAGAAGAAAAAACAAAACGAACCAAAGTCTAGCTCAATGTACCTGACTTAGTGCCTCCTTCACCTCCTTCAGCCGGCGGGACACAGCGCCCGCCTCGTCCCTGACAGCAGCAAGTGCCGGCATCTCGCCGCCAGGACTAAGAGCACCACCCTTCGCCTTTGGCACTACGGCAACTGCCGCGGTCGCCGCAGCAGGCGGAACAACGTCAAGTTGGCCTTCGCCCGACCCTGCGACGTATCAACAAATTAAAAAAAGTCGAGCCAGCGACTTACCAACAAGATAGTCGTCCACGCTAATGTCGGTGGCGAAGTCGGCGACGCGCTTGCCCGGAGGCGGCAACCCTCGGGCCGCCTTCACGGCCTCCGGCACCCTGCCGGACGCCGGTGCAGCCTTCGCAGTATTGGAACCACCGGCGGCAGCCGCAGCCTCCGGCGCCCCACTGGATGCAGGGACGGCCGACTTCGCCGCCAGCGGCGGCAGGCCTCCGCCGGGGGCAGTAGCCTTCGCAGCCCCCCGCTGCCTCTTCGCCCTGGCTTCATGAAGCCTGACGACCTCCTGGCGCTTCTGTGCAGCTCCTTGGCGATCCTTGTCCATCACTGCCGACACAACAACAGCAATATTCCGCCCGTAAGGAAACACTTTCCACTCACGAACCATGCGAGATGTAAAAAAGTCTTCGCCGGCCGCGCGGGGGATAGGAACATTCCTAGGCCACCAACCCCCGGTAACCCTCAGCATCTGCGCTGAAGACTCCCGGAGCTCGGGCGAAGACATCCTTCCACCCGGGGCCGCGCATGTCCTCATCAATTCTCTAGCAAAACCATCGGAAACCCCAAGTCCTCCCACAGCAGTACCTAGTTTCCTCTTCTTCGAGGACGGGGCGGCCGCCGGCGCGGGGTCGTCTCTAGACTCTACCGCCGGTTTCTTCCCACGACGATCCACATCGTCCTGGCCGGGATAACCACCATACGGCAGTCGATTCATTTCAAAAACCCTGTTCAAACGGTCATTCGACCCACGGATATCCCAGCTACGCTGGCCCTCTGTCCTCGGCACGTACCGACCAACGATCCGCACCGCCCCATCCTCCGCCTCACGCACAAAGGCGGCCGGATCGCGGCTATGGAAATCCAGCGCGAAGACAGGACTTCGCACCAGCTTCCCACCATGGGAAGGCATCCGGTGAGGGCACACTTCGCCCAATGCCCAGCCATGCGCCAAAGGCCATACCCCGTACGCAATAAATTCCTCAACCAAATCGCGCCCGCTGCTCAGGCCGGTGGCGCACCGAAGTGCCCCTTCGTCCGCATCCTCCTCCGCCACTTCAAAAGGCGGGTATGCTGAGTAGAAATGCGAGCACATCTCGGACACGGGGAGCCCCGGATGGTCTTCGACGGTACCCTCCGCGACGTAGAACCAAAAGTCTTGCCAATTGCCCCACTTGTTACGGGTGCAGGGAACCAACTCCACTACCTCCATCGTGGTCTTGCCGGTCTTCGGCGTAAATGTACAGGACCCAAACTGGGCAACTTCATCCCCAATCATCCTCTTCTGCCAGTGCAGGCAATAGTACTTCGCGAAGACTTCGACTGATGGCTGTCGCCGTACGAAGTCGTCGCCCAGACATACTTCGACAGTGCCACCACGGCATTCGGAGTCAGCTGATGGATCTGAACGTTGAATCTGCGCAGAACCTCCCCAACAAATCGGTGCGCAGGCAGGCGGAGACCGGCAGCGAAGAACGCCTCGAACACAACCAACTCACCTTCCGGCGTGGGGACTTCCTCCGTCCCCGGGACACGAGCGACTCCGCCGCCAAAGTAACCCAGCCGCTGCATATCTTGCACGCGGACCGACGACATCCGCGACACACCAAAATCCACTGTATCGCCGGCGTGCAACTCCTCCGCCGCCAAAGTACTCAGCGTTTCCTCAGACGACGCGTCGGCCGGTGGTGTAGCGGCAGCGGAAGAAGAAGAGGTCGGCATCGCTACGTACCGTCGGCGGCGGCGGGCGGTTTGCTTCACTCGAGCCAGATCTCCGGCGAACAGGAGCAAGGAGGGTAGACGAGCAGCAAGACGGTGGAAAAGGCGGCTAGGGTTTTCACGGAGCGTGGAAGGGTAAACTTCAAAACGCGCCGCCCCCGCCCCCTTTTATACACAGGGCGTGGCGCTTCGGGAAGCCCGCAGTCCAACAGTACGGTGTTAATCAACGGTCATGTCAAAAACCCCCGCGGAACCACTTCGAGCGAGGGTAGCGTCTCCACCATCTAGCGATGTCTTTGGCACCAGATGACTTAGTGGAACTGGTCCCTCGGAGGGCAAATGTTGGGGCGAAGGCGAAGACGCCACCCTTCGCTCGAGGCCTTCGCCGTGGTCGCCGGTCCAACGGAGACAAGACAACGGGCGAGGACACCCTTTGCTCCATTCAACATCGGGCGAAGGGCTACAACAAGGTCATCCCACCGTGCGGCTTCGTCCAGCATGGAGGCCCACTTGTGATCCGGCCCATTGTAACAGGCCCTGCGTGGCACTGCGTGTTACGGGCCTAACTTATAAAGGCGCCTCTATAATTACAGTCTGTAACCCCGCTTTATGGGAATATTCTGGGGATAACCTAGGTGTCTGAGGGCACATGTGTCCTTAACACAAGACGCTGGGCACTCGGATACCTATAAATACCCCCGCACAGTGCCCTTGAGGGGCTAGATTAACAGAGCTTTTGCCATCTTGCGCGAGAACCCTGTTAACGTCACTGTTCACCCCCGTTGGATCCCCTTGCAACTGAGAGCAAGTTCCAACAAGAACATTTTCTAGCATTTGACGAGCTTTGCTTTGCTCTCTCGCTCTTTCTAGAAGTTTAAGCATGACCACCTTATCTTCTTGGCTTAGGCGAGCGTAGAGTTGCATAAAGCTTCTTTCTTCCTCCTCATCCTCGTTTGTGCTTCCACTATCATTTTCATTAGCCACACAACATATGTGGGAATCGAAATGGGAAGACAAACCTTTTGGAGAGGTGGATTCATCGTTTGGTCTCCATCGGTCATTTTCTTCTTCTTCCTTGCAAGGGTTAGTATCACAAAGACCAAAGGAAGTAGAAGTACAAAATGAACTATCATGTTTGGACTCATCAAATTTAGTTTTAATTCTAGTCCAAATATCATGCGCATCACGAATAGATTCATTATAATCTATACTACTTATTAAGACCGCAAGGGTAGCCTGCCGTTCTGCCATTCTGCAATCTAAACCGTTCGTTCTACCGTTCTGCGATCTTAGCTGTCCGATCCTGCCCACCAACCCCACACGGCCTCTCCCACTCTGCCTTCCGCCGCCAGCCCACATCTCGCAGCCGTTCCACGGTCTCGCAAGCTCCAACTTCCACTGGGAGATGTTCCTACCCGTGGCCCAGCGCCGCCTACCACAAGTCCGTCGCCTACCGTGTCGGTTCCACTCGCTGGTGCTCCAGCTCGACGACGACGTCGCCGACCTGCGGACGCTGGTGGGCCGCCTGGCGTCGCGGGCCTCCATGGAGGCCGTGGCCGAGGCCGCGACGCGGCTGGACCGCGTGCTCGTGTCGCTCTCCGGCCTGCTGGACCACCCGCAGGCGCAGGATCCGCTGCGCCGCCTCAGCCCGTCCCCGTTCGCGGAGCGGATGACTTCCTCTGCCTCGCCGACGCGCACGGCGGCTTCCGCGACGCCCTGGTCGCGCTCGCCGCACTCCAGGCCGAGGCCCGCGCCGCGCTGCGCAGGGAGGAGCCGGCCCGCCTCGCGTCGGCTGCGCGCGCGCTGCGCCGGTCCGCGCGGGTCGCCTCCTCGGCGCGCGCCGTGGCCGCCAGGCCCCCGCCCCGCCTGCCGACCTCCCCTGCGACGCGGCGGCCATCGTCGCCGCCGTAGTCGACGCGGCCGTGGCGTTGGCGTCGGCCTTGGCGGCGGTCTTCTCCAGTGTCTCCTCGCTCTCCGTCGTCGCCGCCACGGCGCGCGTCGAGGTCGATGCCACGCCATGCTGGATGTCCTCCCCCGCGAGGTTCAGCGCGCCGTCCGCCATGCCCAGACACGTGGTCGTCACCACCGGGTCCTCCTTCTCGACCTCCATGCCGTGGATCTGGTGGGTCGCCGACCTCATGCGGTTGATGTCGCGTGCGAAGCGTCAATCGACCAAGAGACAGCACGCCGCCACGTCTGCCGCGGGGCCCCAGATGGAGGCCGCCGCGGACCCGGAGGAGCGAGAGCGGAAGGCGGCGTTCGAGCGGTTGGACGATCTAGGACGGTGCATCGCGGACGTGGAGAGCAGCGGCGAGAAGGCTTTCCCCTCGTCAACACTAGAGTCTCCCTCCTCAACATTCTTAGCCCAGCCTTCTGATTCCCGAATCATCAAAACCCAGCAAACTCGACTGCATTTTGCGACCTTGGATAAAATATGTACATAGAAATGTGGGCACGAATGCAATTTAGCAATGCGTTTTAGGGCGTTCGTCTTGCTCCATTTTGTTTGTATAGTCCCATTCTGAATTGGAGCGAAGGAACTACATGAAGTTGCAGGAATTGGAAGAAAAGATTGTTCGAGTGTCATTCTCTGTCCATTCAGCTTGCATCGTTCATTTGATTTCAGTGCTGCCAATTTCCAAAGTGTTCTGAGACAAAAAAAAATAAAGAGAGAGGCTAGATTGATCGGTGGATCCTGCGCAGCTTCATGGCTCGTCGTGGAGCTAAAAGCTCTGTTGCACTCGTGATTGCCTCTGTGAGGTTGAGGCGGGTGATTCCCGTTCCCGATCGTTGGTTGAGTTCGGTGAGGTCACGTGGACGGATCATGGATGGATGGCACAACTGATTCGATCCGGGGTGGCGATCTGCACCAGGCTTTTTCCAGCGCGATCCGCAGCACGGGTGCTCTGGTGTGAGGCGCGACCGTGCAAATGTGCGATTAGTGGCGATGTGCTGCCGTAGGCGCCATTCGTGCCGGTCCGCTGCACTGTTGTTGGACCGTGGTGCTATCGTGCTCGTGCCCAGGTGTTGTTGCTTGCCTGCTCTTCTACTTTGATATGCCTGCCCGTTTTCCCTTTTTTTTCTACGCGTGTCAGCTCCAGAAGAACATCGCATTCGGCGTTACCATTAGATTACAATAATGACGGGGCCAGCGAGGTTTGTCGTGATGCAAGGTTGCAAGCACGGCAGATTCGCCTTGCTCTACAGAAGCACAGAGAGGACCAGCACGGCTGCCGATTGAGCGCAGGAGATCGATCACGATGGTAACGAGCAATCTGCTAGATTTAAATATGGTAGGCACTAAAATTTTATTTAGTCAAGGTCCTGTTTGAATGCGAACGAGAAAAGTAGGACCCTTTTTATGTAGCAGCAAACAAAAATGAATATAAAGAACTATATTTATGATTGTAGGTTGTATGTATGTCGATATTTATTATCATTCATTCGAATATGGACGGAAAATGGACTACAAAAACTATATTTTAGAACAGATAGAGTAATATTTATCATGAACCACTAACACGTAACGATCACCTTGCACATTATACACTTAGCACTCATTAAACTATTAGCATACATGTTACAACTATCAGTAACTATAGCCTAGATTTTTTACTCAATTTAATTTAATTGTGAAATAAAAATAGATCAGACCCAATTAAATCCGGTCAGAATCTTCCCAGGTCGCCGAACGAGTACATGACCGCACCCCTACAGACGGACACGGAAGGAGGTAGCGGTAAGCGGCCAGCTCGGCGGCTCCTCCGCTCCTTCCCCCCTGCGGCTCTGCGGATGGATGCGAGATCACGCCGAGTTCCCCCAAAGTCAAGGCCCCAAGCCCCAAGTCTTCTAAATTTTTGCACACTCCGAAGCTGCCAGACAGGCCGTGGCCAGCGTCGGGACATGGAATGAGAGTCTTGTTGGGTGGGTGCCCAGCAGGTTTACCCCGAGCACCCCTGCCCACACCTTGGCCGGAGCTGATGCAAATGAATGGAGGGAAAAGGAAGAGGACTTGGTCAACGGGCACAGTGCACCACATGGCGTGCAACAGGTCGATGAGCATGAGCAACAAGACAAAGCATTCGCTGGGAGATGTTCCTATACGTGAAGACCCTAAGAGTCTTGCTGGTGGAGAATGATGACTACTCGTCAGCTGATCAGTGCCCTGCTCTGCAAGTGCTGCTATGAAGGTATGTGCTACAAATGGTAAAGTTATCCTTATATATTAACAATACTAATTTGATCTGATTAAATTGGACATATACTAGGTTTCATAACTTCTACTAGATAGTAAAAAAATTCAGGTTGTAAAACATAACAAATAAGTATTTATTTCCAACGACAATTTATGTATATCTATATCCCTTCCTTTCATTTGGTGTAGTTAACTCCTCAACATTGTCATATCCTATTCTGTTATTCTTGACACATTCATATTCCTAGCTAGCGAGCATCCGAGGCTGTGCGTGATGGCAAAGCAGGTGAGTGATCGAGGTTGTGCGACCAGGGCACTCACGCAGGCTCTGCAGCGATGGGGTACTTCTCGTGCAGTGGTAGCGAGGCAGCGGCACAACCCATGCCCACCGACGGGTGCGTACGCGAGCAGGTGCGCGCGGTGCTCGCTGCTCGTGGACGCGAGCAGCGCAAGGGCGGCGCCAGTGTTGGCGTGTGGTGTGGTACACTGGTGTTGCTAGGCACCAGCAGAGTAGAGAAGGTCCAAAAGGCATCACTTGCAGAGCACATTGGGAGAATTAACTTTCAGTTGTTCCAATACGCAGCGCATTGTGTTAGCAAGCAGATTGAGAGGTACGTAACACCCTTTGTTCAACATCCAATCAAAGTTGCGGTTTATTTTTATTTTTACATTTTTTTGTAGCTGCAATTATACTTATAATATGTTGTTGGTAGCCCTGTGGGGTGCTGGGGCTCAGATTTATCATCTAAAGCAAAGAATTACTGTGCTATTCGGTTTATGTTGTGGTTTATTTTTATTTTTACTTTTTTTAGCTGCAATTATACTTATAATATGTTGTTGGTAGCCCTGTGGGGTGCTGAGGGCTCAGATTTATCATCTAAAGCAAAGAATTATTGAAGTATGTACCTGTAGCTTTTTGGTTCTTATAATTGCTTAGGGCTGTTACCTTTTTTGGTTACAAATATACTGCTCTATTTGATTTTTTCATTGAACTTCAAGAGAGTACGTTTAGAGTTATTGCGGATAACTATGTCACGGATGATGGTCGAACGAGTGTTGTCCATTGTGCTCTTGCTTTTGGCGAAGACGATCATTGTGTTTGCCTTGTTGTTGGGATATTTTAGGTTGGAATTATTCTTCTTTCATTCATGTACATCCTCACTAACTAATGTGCCGCTAATGCTAAGGTATTAAGAGGTTAAGAGAAATGTGAAGATCAGTAAACCATTAATCTACTAATCTCCTTTTCAGAAACTTAGGGAAATAGCACTATGTATTTAACTAAAATGACACTATCAAACCATAGGTCATTGGTCTAATCTAAGTGTCACTACAGTTTTTACATAAGTTAGTTCACTGGAGAACAGACTTATCCGCCTTCAGTAATGCATTTGTTGTGTTCTTTCCACTAATACTGGTACTAAACTGTGGCGGAACTGCCCGAATTATTCCGACTTAAGTGCCTAAGCCCTGCCTTAGAGGCTAGACCACACTTAAATGGGAATAACCCGTCAATCCCTCGGATCTAGTCCGACACGGCCACTGACAGGATCAAGTACCACAATCTCACTCGACGGTGAGTCACAGAGCAAATACAATAAAGCATAAAACCATGCATGCAAGAGTATTAAATTATTACATCATCATCGGAGTTTTGCAAAAGTAGTCATCATTGTTCGAAGTGCAGCGGAATAAAACTAACGGTAAATAAACAGAGAGATGGGGAAGCCTGTCCCATCACTCCTCCTGCTCCTCCTCAGCCGAGGTAGGGTCCCACTCGACAGTCCAACCCGGTGGCAAGATGGACGGCCAAGTCACTCCTGCAACCATGTCCTCCAGAGAACCTGTAAAATTATGCCACAAGCAAGGCTGAGTATACTAATACTCAGCTTGTGGGGGACAGATATCCCCCGGGTCCACTAAAAGAGTAAAAGACCTCACGAAAGGCCCAAGGGCCCAATAAATCGTAAGGTCATTCTTTCGTGGGCCTGGGGAGGAACAATCAGCAAAGCAGGTTGACACGAGACCGGATTGGTGCAAACCCGGACGGCCCACAATGTCGAGCGAGCGACCACAACGGAGATCCGACTTTCCCGCGCTGGAGCCCCCATGCAACGGAGCCATGCGAGGATAGGTCGGCAGAACTACAGGGAGATAGACTCAAACAGTTCACTATCTTTTAGCTACACATTGCTATCATATCCACGTGTATTGCCCCACGGTCGAGTATATAAGGCCTAGGAGGCACCCCTTCAAAACGATCGACCCTATTACTTAGCCACCCACTTCAACTCTCTGCATTCTCAATTCAGAGAGCTCTCTTGTAACCTCATTCACCCAGCATACTCACCAGGACGTAGGGTGTTACGCGTCTCTAAGCGGCCCGAACCTGTAAACATTGTCCACTGTCCCTCGTGCAACTGGCACGAACCATTTTGCTACAGTCGCCGACACCGTCCTACTCCTAAAAACACCTTGAGGGGCAACCCCGGGTGTGCGGTCGGACCCAAAACACCGACAGCTGGCGCGCCAGGTAGGGGGTGTGTCGACGATCCAAGCTAGCTCAATGGCCGTCACCTTCCACAGCAAGATCACCCTCCGTCCCGAATCCGTATTCTGCTTCGGAACAATCTCATCCGTAGCAGATGAAGAGGGAACTCTACACCACATTGCGGATCCGCCGGGAAAGAAGTCTCCTCCAACAAGCTCCGAAAATGTCGGAGAAGCGCAACCTCCAGCTCTCCGGAAAAAGATCGTCTCCGGAAAGTCAGGGGCCAAGGGCCCGCTGATCCGGAGAACTCCACTGTCTACTTCCCCGACAAAAGAATGGACACAGATCGCGAGGAAGAAGGAGACCAAGGGGAAGCAAGTTGTTCTTTCCGTTCCTCCGCCCTCAAAGGAGAGCGGAAAGAAGGTCGTCACGACAGCAGCGCCATTCTATCCCGACGTCCTCTTCATCGGGAGAGTAGAGTCGCCTACCGTCTCCGACGACGAGCCGACCGCACCCGGAGAGGAGCCACCTCAACGAGAATCACGCCGACGGAGAAACCGGTGCAGGAACGTTCGACGACATCACGCGACCAGAGAACGGGATCCGGAGCAACCTGTCTCGCGAGACGAGGTCTCGGAGATAGGGGAAACTCCGGAGGAACGCGTCTTCAGAGAACGAAGGAACTCCCGACGACGTGATCGCCGCTGGGCTCAGGAACAAGCCGAGCAAGATGCAAGGCAACACCGAGAGAATCCATTCTTCGGGCGTAACCTGAACCCCGACTTCGCCCGAGCTATGAACACGCCGAGCGAAGTTGGAGGAGTACTAGCTCGGATAGCTGATGAACTCCCTCGGACTCCCGACGCCGAGGGCTACCGACGACTGTTCACCCAGGCGGCCAACCATCTTCTACCGCTTGCTCACCCGCCGAACGATCTACGACACGCCATCAACAGTCGCTGAGACGCGCGAAGCTCCATCAATGCTTCACGTGAACGACGACATGAGAACGAGATCCACCGCCGGGAGGAGTACGACAGGGATCATGGCATCCCAGCTCGGAGCCAGGCCACCAGAACTGAGTCGGCAACGGCCTCAACTGGCAGTACTACCCGGGGTCGGTCGAGGAACCACAACGACTACTCCCCTCCCCGGGACAGACATCATCCCCGACGACAGGAGGACACGTGTGGAGTGTCTGCTCTTACTCCATGCCTTAAAGCCATCCAATGGCCTCCTAACTTCAAGGTATCCAATGTCGACAAATATGAACCTAAGCAGGATCCGGGGGGCTGGCTGGCCGTCTACACCACCGCTGCTCGGGCTGCCGGGGCGTCCGAGGACGTGATGACCGCGTACTTACCTATTGTCCTCGGGCAAGACGCGCTGCAATGGCTGCAACATCTACCCCGACACTGCATCGACGACTGGAGCGACTTCAGTCGACGCTTCACCGCCAATTTCCAGTCCCTCTCCGACAAACCGGCGCAACCGTGGGATCTCAAATCCATCAAGCGTCGGGGGGACGAAACTCTCCGGTCGTACCTCAAAAGGTTTCAGACCATGAGAAATCGTATCCCCGAGGTCACGGAGGCGGCCGTGATCGAGGACTTCTACAGAGGATCCAACGACTCGGCTTTCGTCCGAGCCATATTACAGAAGGCGTCGACTACCTCCGATGAGCTGTTCTGGGAAGCCGACCTCTACATCACCGCCGACGAGCGGGCCCAGGACCTCATCGGAGGAGCAAAGCCCGCACCAGCAGCACCACGACGCGACGCGAACCAGCAACCCGACAAACGCTGGGAGAAGAGGCCTCGCGAAGAAGTGCATGCCGCCGGACCACCTGCCTCTCGCGCCCGAGGAGGACCTCGCGGAGGCGAGCGCACGCTGGACGACATCCTCGACGCCTAGTGCCCGTACCACAAGGACATGCGCCACACTCTTCGTAACTGCCGGGACTTCAAGCACTCCGTCGGGCACGGCCGACCCTTCCAACCTCTACCTCCTCCTCCGCCGAGGGGAGGACCAGATGAACCACGACAACCCCATCAGCAGGAGGAGGGAGGAGGAGGAGCTTTCCCGCGCGTGGACAGGGAGGTCAACGTCATCTTCAGCGGACACGGGTCGCAGGAGAACAAAAGACAACAAAAGCTTAACGACCGCCAGATACTGGTGGCGACCACCGGTCCTCCCGCCCCATACCGGTGGTCGGAGCACCCGATCACTTTCACTCGGGAGGATCAGTGGCTCAACTTCGACCATCCAGGCAAATACCCGCTCCTCATCGATCCGGTGATCCGAGAGAGCCGGGTGAAGAAGGTGCTAGTGGACGGGGGGAGCAGCATCAACGTCACCTTCCCCCGGACACTCCAAGGCTTGGGAGTTCACCTCAAAGAGCTCCATGAGTCGGACACTACCTTCTTCGGCATCGTGCCGACTGAAGGGGAATACCCGCTGGGCCACATCTACATGCCTGTCACCTTCGGAACTCCGGAGAACTACAGAACCGAGTTCCTGAGGTTCGAAGTGGCGAACTTCGACTGTGGGTACAACGCCATCATCGGAAGGCTGGGATTGGCCAAATTCATGGCCATTCCGCATTACACGTACATGATACTGAAGATGCCAGGACCGCAAGGAATCATAACTGTGCGCGCCGACTTCCAAGGCGCCGCAGAGTGTTTCCGAGTGGCCATCCAAGCAGCCCTCACCACCAAGTCGTCGACGATTTCTTCAACACAGGCGAACTCTAAGCCTGAGGAAGACCTTGCAGTACCGGCAAACGAAGCTCAGGCCGTGACCTCTATGCGGCCGACTGAAGAAACTAAAAGGATCAACATGGGGTTCGCTGATGAACACAAGACTGCCATCATCAGCTCCAGCCTGGACGACAAATAGGAAAGCGCGCTCGTCCAGTTTCTACAAGATAACCGAGACGTATTCGCGTGGCAACCTGCGGATATGCCGGGAGTCCCAAGAGAACTGGCCGAGCACAAACTGAAGGTCTATCCCCAGGCGAGGCCGATCCGGCAAAAACTACGTCGTTTCACGCCCGACAAGAGAGAGGTCATTCGCGCCGAGTTAGCTCGCTTGGTCGCGGCTGGATTCATTAGAGAAGTGTTACATCCCGAGTGGTTAGCCAACCCTGTTCTTGTACTCAAAAAGAATAAAGTAGATTGGCGCATGTGCGTCGACTATACTTATCAGAGAGCCATTCAAACATGCTTAGCCGATCACTGGGGCAAGCGTGTGGAGGCCTACGTAGATGATGTGGTAATCAAAACAGAGAACTCGGAAAACTTCATTGAAGACTTACAGCTGGTTTTCAACAGTCTGAGACGGTATAGATGGAAGCTTAATCCCGAAAAATGTGTTTTCGGAGTACCAGCAGGAAAGTTACTCGGGTTTATTGTCAGCCACCGGGGAATTGAGGCTAATCCGGATAAGATTGAAGCTATCATGAATATGGAAGCGCCTCGATCACAAAAGAAGGTTCAACGACTTACTGGATGTATGGCAGCTCTGAGCAGATTTATATCCAGGCTGGGGGAAAAAGGTTTACCATTTTACAAGCTACTCAAGAAGGTGGATAAGTTTCAGTGGACTTCAGAGGCACAGGAAGCTCTAGATGCACTGAAGAAATTCTTGACGACACCACCAGTACTGAAGCCACCACGACGAGCTACGTCAACTCAACCAGCTGAAGACCTACTACTGTATATCTCTTGCACGACTCACGTGGTAAGCACCGCGTTGGTAGTCGAGCGAGCAGAAGAAGGACATGCCTACCCAGTGCAACATCCTGTTTACTTCATCAGTGAAGTTTTGGGTCTCTCGAAGAAAAAGTATCCTCAAGTTCAGAAGCTATTGTATGCAGTACTTCTAACTGCCCGCAAGCTACGTCACTACTTTGACGACCACAAAGTCATAGTGGTTACTGGTTTTCCAATAGGAGATATTCTTCACAACAAGGAAGCCATTGGCCGAATATCCAAGTGGGCTTGCGAACTGGGATCTCATGACATCGAATTTCGACCTCGCACTGCCATCAAGACTCAAGCATTGGTTGATTTCGTATTAGAGTGGACTGAACAACAAGTACCAGACAACCCAGAGACTGCGGAAGTATGGCGAATGTATTTTGATGGTTCGCTGAAGCTGCAGGGAGCAGGAGCAGGAATCCTCTTCACCGCACCTGGAGGCGAGCACCTCAAATATGCCCTCCAGTTGCTGTTTCCGGACTCCAACAATGCAGCCGAATATGAAGCTCTGATCCACGGATTAAACATCGCCATATCATTGGGCATCAAGAGATTGATGGTATACGGGGACTCTCTGGTAGTCATTAGCCAGATAAACAAAGAGTGGGATTGTTCAAGCGATTCAATGGGAAAGTACTGCACTGCCGTCCGAAAGCTGGAAGATAAATTTGAGGGTTTGGAATTTCATCATGTAGAAAGAGATCGGAACACATCAGCTGATGTATTGTCCAAGCTAGGATCCAGTCGAACTCAGGTCCCACCTGGAGTCTTTGTGCAAGAAATACTACAGCCGAGCATTTCAATGGATCAAACAGAAGAGTGTAATATTATAGATCAACCCGAGTCAGACTCTGATGACTGGAGAAGGCCAATCATCAAGTATATAAAGAATGAAGATGAACCAGATGACCAGAATTCAGCCGAGCGCATTGCCAGACAGTCGGCTCACTACACACTCATTGGGGAGACATTGTACAGAAGGGGTGCATCAGACGTCCTCATGACGTGCATTCTCCCATATACTGGGAAGCGACTTCTGGAGGAGGTCCACGCTGGGCAATGTGGAATACATGCAGCATCCAGAACACTAGTCGGGAAGGTCTTCAGGTCAGGATTCTATTGGCCAACAGCGAAGAGTGATGCAGCCGAGTTAGTTCAGAGGTGCGAAGCTTGCCAATACTTGTCAAAACAACAACATCTACCAGCACAGCAACTGCAGACCATACCAGTAACTTGGCCCTTCGCATGCTGGGGACTGGATATGATTGGACCTTTCAAGAAAGCTCAAGGAGGATACACTCATATATTGGTAGCAATCGACAAATTCACTAAGTGGATAGAGTTCAAGCCCATTGCTTCTTTAACCTCAGCTAAGGCCGTGGAATTCATACAAGACATAATATTCAGATTCGGGATACCAAACATCATCATAACTGACCTAGGATCCAACTTCACAAGTTCAGAGTTCTTCGACTTCTGCGAGTAAAGAAGCATTCAGATCAAGTATGCTTCGGTAGCACATCCAAGAGCCAACGGGCAGGTTGAGCGAGCCAACGGGATGATACTGGAGGCACTCAGGAAAAAGATCTTCGATAAGAATGAAAAATTCACAGGAAAGTGGATAAGGGAATTGCCCTATGTCGTTTGGAGCCTAAGAACCCAACCTAGCCGAGCTCTGCATGGAAACACTCCTTTCTTCATGGTCTATGGGTCGGAGGCAGTGTTACCCGCCGATCTCAAGTTCGGAGCGCCAAGGTTGATCTTCGAAAACATAGCAGAAGTCGAAGCCACCAGGCTGGAGGACATTGATATACTCGAGGAAGAACGGCTGAATGCAGTAATCCAATCAGCACGGTACCAGCAGACTCTAAGGCGCTATCACGACAAGGCCGTGCGACAGCGATCCTTCTCAGTAGGAGATCTCGTCCTCCGCCGAATTCTAACGGGGGAGGGACGGCACAAGTTATCGCCCTTATGGGAAGGACCCTTCATAGTAGCAGAAGTCACTCGGCCAGGATCATATCATCTCACTCAGATGGACGGCACAGAGGTCAGGAACTCCTGGAACATAGAACACCTCAGGAAGTTTTATCCCTAGCTGAATTTCAAAAGCTATCGGGACGACGATGTACTCTGTAAAATGGAAATATGTCATCAATAAAAAAGGGCTTCAAGATACTCAGTTTGTTCATGATTGACTTGCATTCTTACTTAACTCGGGGTGACCACTATGCCCTGCTAACGGAGCAATCGACTTAAATCGGCAACGACTTAAGGCGGTGCAACATGCTCACGCTTACTTAACTCGGGGTGACCACTATGCCCTACTAACGGAGCAATCGGCTTAAGTCGGCAACGACTTAAGGCAGTGCAACATGCTCACGCTTACTTAACTCGGGGTGACCACTATGCCCTGCTAACGGAGCAATCGGCTTAAGTCGGCAACGACTTAAGGCGGTGCAACATGATCACGCTTACCTAACTCGGGGTGACCACTATGCCCAGCTAACGGAGCAATCGGCTTAAGTCGGCAATGACTTAAGGCGGTGCAACATGCTCACGCCTACGCAATTCAGGGTGACCACTACGCCCTATTAACAGAAGAAATCGACTTAAGTCAGCAGCGACTTAAGGCGACCCGACGTGATTACAATTACTCATATAAGGATGACTTCTATATCCCGCAAACAAATTTCAAAACCATCGCACATCATTTTACTACTACAAATTTATGAACTGATGAATTCTGAAACAATATGAAAATAACACTATCGTCTAAGTACTGAAATGACGTCCTCTAACAAATGTTTGACCATGCTAACCGTGCGCTCAAAGCACGCAAAATGTCTCTCTATTTTGTGATATCTTTCTCAGGAGCAATCGATGAGGAAGGACGACTCGAGGAATCAGGGGCAGCATTCACATCAGCCCTTATATCTTTGGGAACAACCACGCCGGGTCTCCTCATCAAGATTCGCCCCGCTCGAATAGCCTTGTCCATGGCTCTATCGCGCTGGGCTCTGAGAGTAACAGAAGTTTCTTCGGCAGCCTTGGCAGCCAGCCGAGCAGTTTCTAACTCTTGGGTGATGGATTTCTTGGAAGCTTGGAGTTCTTTGATAGTAGCGTCCTTCGCTGATATCAACTACTTGAGCCGGGTCACTTCATCCATGGATTCCTGCAGCTTACAGCGTTGGTTGTCTAACTCTTCCATGGTGAAGCGATGACTCCTCTCCAGAATAGTCAGCGAGTTGCTAGAATCACGATACAATCTGTCAAGACTGTCGCGAGAAGCAGCAAGGATACGTTTTTCTTCCTGCAAACAAAAGTCAACTCCCTCAAACACCAAGCAAGTAATAGGAGCACAACAAGGCAAAGCACAGTCTCATAAATCACCTTTTCAGAATTGAGCTGAGCGTGAAGAGAAGAACTCAGTGCATTGGCGTCATCTAAGGCAGCGGAGACCTGACCCAGTTCAGTCTGACTTTGAGAGTACTTTTCCTCAAAGTCAGTGCACCGCTGGACCAATTCAGCCTGATCTCGGGAATGTTTTTCCTCAAGAGTGGAAATCTGCCGAGTCATACCTAGCAGGAGACAATCAAATAAAAAGGGGTCAGAATGTAAAGCAATCTACAGTGAAGACAAAGAGAAGCAAGAAAGCACTAACCAGCGTTGATCGCCTCCAATTCAGAAACACGATGTTGAAGTGACACTGGATTCCAACATGCAAGTGACGAAGCTACTTCTGGGACAGAAGCACCCTGTAACCTCAGCTGGCTAACCATCCCATCAACCAAAGCCTGATGAGGAGAACAGATGAAGGTAATGACAGCAGTCCATGCAATATAAAAACCAAGCTAAAATACATCACAGTACCTAGAGGTTGGAAAAGAACGAAGGGATCCCCAAATCAGGAGAGATCAATTGATAATCGGGCGTAAGGCCACCACCCGAAGCAGCTTGCAACGAACCAGCAGGAATCAACTCGGTGCCATCAACAGAGCCCAACACTCGGTCAGCGGGGACGCTACCCTCTAAAGCGACTCCCTGGTCCAAGGCTTGGGCTACCACCATACAGCCGGAGTGTGGAGGCGATCCCGCATGAACATTCATGGAAGTACAGGAGGGAGACCCCGCTCGGACACCCTCGGGGGCTGGGTCATAGTTTGCACTGCCCACTTGAGCCGGATCATCCCCGGCAGCACCCTCGGGGGCTGGGCAGTGGCTTACACTTCCCACCCGAACCAAGTCATCCCCGGCGACATCCTCGGGGGCTGGTGTGAATCATCTAGGCCCCTTTGGTAATGTTTTGGTAATTAATGACAACTGTTTGTGGACTAACGATTCTTGGAGAAATAAGAATGCAGGGTTGGACCACATAGAATAGGAAATGTTGAAGAATCATACGCATTGGTTGTGGATCGGATGAAGGGAAAGGTATTATGTAGGTTTCATTTTTGCCGGTCTTAAGGAGTTTAGAGAAGATACCTGACCGGATTAGTAGGCTAGATAGCCGTACTATTAAGAGGGGTCAATGACTTAGATCTGTGTAAAACTTAGTGCCTCATAGAGCATCGAGTAGTTGCATTTGCATGAGGACTAACAGCGCTTCACATTTCGCGAGTCAAAAGTTCTTTCAAAAGCATGTTTGAAAAATTGCAAAGTCATGGACGCGCGGACTGTCCGGGCCTTAGGGGCGGACCGTCCGCGATCCACCAGAGGGGTCCGAACTCTGACCATTTGTATTGACACTGTGTTCTATTGCACTGCGGACCGTCCGGGCCTTAGGGCCGGACCGTCCGCAGTCATAACCAGAGGAGGGTGACTTCGGGCCAGTCCCTGAATTATAGGCGGACGGTCCGCCTGTGAGGGGCGGACGGTCCGCAAGTGTCAAACTCGTTTTTGGACAGGGACTGTGTGTTTTTATAGACTTGTACTACGGACTGTCCGGGGGACCAGTCCGGACAGTACTGTCTCAGGTCTCGGACCGTCCGGGATTTATAGCCGGACGGTCCGCGTGTGTTAACTTCTTTATATCCGAGGCTCGGGTGTTTGAATCTGCCAGGTCGCGGACGGTCCGGCCTTGACGGGCGGACTGTCCGGACCCACCTTTTGAGTCAGCTCTGACATGTTTCAAACGGTCATTATAGCCGTTATATGTACGGCGGACCGTCCGGCCCTAGGGCGCGGACGGTCCGCGTGTGCGCAGAACTGCCCCCTCTTGCACATAACGGTTGGTTTTAGATGGGGGACTATAAATAGAAGGGTAGCTCGTGTGAGAGACCTCACTTGGCCATTCCTTGCACACATTGAGCTCATTTGTGATCCTCCAACTCACTCTCTCACACTCTTTGCTTGAGATTGCATTCTAGTGAGAGATTGAGGGTTCCTAGTGCATTTGCATCATTTGGTGATTCTTGAGGCACTAGGTGGTACACCGAGCAAGCGTTGTTGGCTTGTTACTCTTGGAGGTTGCCGCCTCCTAGATGGCTCGGGTGATTGTCTCCGTCGAGCTCTCCAAGAAGATTGTGGAGAAGCCGCGGTGTGGATTGTGAGGGGTTCGCGCCTACCTCGCCGGAGCGGCAAAGGTGACATTAGTGGAATCGAGGTATTGAGTGATTTCTTGTCCACTTGGCTCAAAGATCAAGTCGTGTCTTGATAGAGGAGCAAGTGAGAGCTTGAAGTCCACCTCAACGTGGATTAGGGGTGATCGGCAAATCACCGATACCACGGGATAAATTTCGGTGTCTATTCCTTCTAGCATTACTTATTGCCTTGCAATTGTTTAGTGATTTGCTTATTGTTCTTCAAGTATTCAATCTCCGTAGTTGTTTTTCATACATTGTTTACTTATTGACACTAGATAATTTATTCCTCTTGTTGGATTGATTAAATTTATTTAGTATTTTTGATTTTAGTCAAAACCGTCTATTCACCCCCTCTCTAGCCGGTGTCCTAGATCCTACAAGTGGTATCAGAGCCGAGGACTCCATTGTTTGTGGATCTAATCATCCCGGAGTGGGACAAAATGGCTAGTAACAACAATGTGCACATTGGGAAGCCACCGCACTTTGATGGAAACAATTATGATTATTGGAAAATAAGAATGTCAATGCATCTTAGAGCAATGGGTGGAAAAATTTGGCCAATTGTTAGGGATGGATTTGTTGTATTGAAGGAAGATGAACCATCCGTTAGTGATAATGAGAATATCCTCACAAATGATCAAGCCATGAATGTCTTTTATGATGCTCTTGATATAAATGAGTTCAATCGTATCAAGAATCTCACAACCGCTCATGAGATTTGGATAAAACTAATGGAAATTCATGAAGGAACTACAATTGTGAAGAGTGCCAAACTATATGTGTGCAAAGGGAAGTTTGAGCAATTTATTATGAAAGAAGATGAGAGTGTATCCGATATGTTCAATCGGTTGAATGAGATAGTAAATGAACTCAAAGGACTTGGTTTTAATGTACCGGATGTGGATTTCACACACAAGTTCCTTAGATCTCTTCCGGAGAAATATGAGACTATTGTGACAATGCTAGTAAGGAGTGATCTATCTACAACTTCTCCAACCGAAGTATTGGGAGAAATTCTCACTCAAGATATATTTAAGAAGTCACAAGCCGATGCTTTAAGTTTGGCAAAGAAGGTGAAAAATGAATCTATTGCTCTCAAAGCCAAGGCCTCAAAGGAAATTGAAAAAGAAGATAGCAATGATGAAGAAAATGAAAGTGAGAGTGATGGTGACATGGCTTTATTTGTAAGGAAATTCAATAAATTCATGAAGATGAAAAGAGGTCAACCTAGAAGAGGTCAAACATCTAGAAGAAATGCTTTCAATGATAGAAAATGTTTTGAGTGTGGGGAACCCGGTCACATTGCGATGAATTGCCCAAGCAAGAAGAAGAAGGGCAAAGATGAAAGTGACAAGAAGAAAAAGAAATACTATAACAAGAAGAAAGATGGCAAAGCCTACTTAGTTGAATGGGACTCGGATGATAGCTCGGATGATGATGATGATGATGACACCTCATCCAAGCTTAATGCCGGAATTGCCATCAAGGAAGCTCCCTCACTCTTCTCATCCCCCCATTGTCTCATGGCAAAGGGAGATGCTAAGGTAAAAATCATCACCGATTTAAATGATATAAAAGATGATGATGATATCGATGATGTTGATGATGATGGCTATTCATATGATGATCTTGTTAGAATGTTAGGTGAGGCCGATGACTACATGCACAAAGAAAAAGAAAAAATTAAGACCTTGAAGGAATTGTATAAAAACCTCCAAGTGTCTTTTGAGGAGCTCAAGACCTCTCACAATGACCTCAAAGAAAATTGTGAGAAGCTTGCGGATGCTCAAAAATCATCTATTGTGCATGAAGTTGAGGTGGTCACTAAGGATGTTGGAGTCACTTGTGACTTACTTGATAGTCTTACAAGTGAACCACTACCTACTAACTCTATTTGTGATAAATGCAAAATCTCTCTCAATGATAACATTGCTCTTGATGAATCAAAAATTATTGTTGAGAATGAAGTGTTAGTAGATAGAATAAATACTCTAACTCATGACCTAGAAAAGGCATATGGTGGTAAGACTAAATTGGATTTCATATTGGGAAGTCAACGATGCTCTCTTAACCGTGAAGGTCTTGGATATGTTCCCAAGAAAGGAAAGAATGCTTTTGTAAAGCAAAAGACATTGTTAGTGAAAGAATGTGACAAAGTGTGTCACAAGTGTCACAAAAAGGGACATGTTAAGAAAAATTGTCCCAAGTTCAAAAATGTATCCTCCACTTGTTTTGAGCATTGTTATGTTCTTTCTCATAATGCAAAAGGTGTTCATGCTAAATTTGTTGGTACTTCAATTATTGGAAACAAAAAGAAAGCTATTTGGGTACCAAAGACCTTGGTCACTAACATCCAAGGACCCAAGCAAGTTTGGGTACCTAAAAGAGATTGATTTCCTTTTGTAGGTAAACTACAAGGCAGGAGGGAATCATTGGGTGTTGGATAGTGGATGTACTCAACACATGACCGGGGATATGAAGATGTTTACCCAAATGAGTGAGGAAGATTGCTCAAATTATGATAGTATCACATTTGGAGATAATCGTAAAGGAAAGGTTAAAGGTTTGGGTAAAATTGCTATCTCAAATGATCATTCTATATCAAATGTGCTATTGGTTGAGTCTTTGAATTTTAATTTACTTTCCGTAGCTCAATTATGTGATTTAGGATTTTGTTGCAATTTCACGGTTGAAGATGTTATTATCTCTAGTGTTGATGGTAGCAATCTTAAGTTTAAAGGTTTTAGACATGAAAATCTTTATCTTGTTGATTTCTCATCTAATGAGGCAAAGCTCACAACTTGCCTATTTTCAAAAGCTTCACTAGGATGGTTATGGCATAGAAGACTTGGTCATGTTGGGATGAAGCAACTCAATCGGTTAACCAAGCATGACTTAGTTCGAGGCTTAAAAGATGTGAAGTTTGAAAAGAACAAATTGTGTAGCTCTTGTCAAGCCGGTAAGCAAGTGGCAAATACTCATCCAAATAAAAGTCAAATGTCCACTCATCGACCTTTAGAATTACTTGACATGGATTTATTTGGGCCCACATCTTTTGTAAGTATTGGTGGTAATTCTTATTGTCTTGTGATTGTGGATGACTATTCAAGATTTACTTGGGTTTATTTTCTACGAGACAAATCCAATGTGTTTGAAACATTCAAGTCATTTGCTATATTGGCTCAAAATCAATTTGATTTCGACATCAAAAAGGTTAGAAGTGATAATGGGTCGGAATTCAAAAATGCAAGAATTGATCAATATTGTGATGACAAGGGTATCAAACATGAATTCTCTTCCAAATATACCCCGGAACAAAACGGTATTGTTGAAAGAAAGAATAGAACTCTTATTGACATGGCTAGGTCTATGTTAGCGGAATATAGTATATCGGATTCTTATTGGGCCGAGGCAATAAATACCGCTTGTCATTCATCAAATAGACTATATTGTCACAAGCTCTTGAAGAAAACTCCATATGAATTGCTCATTGGTAGAAAGCCAAATATCTCATATTTTAGGGTATTCGGTTGCAAATGTTATATTTTGAGAAAGGGGAGCCGGCTTTCTAAATTTGAGAAGAAATGTGATGAGGGTTTTCTTCTAGGATATTCATCAAATAGTAAGGCTTATAGAGTATTCAACAAAACTCATGGTATTATTGAGGAAGCATATGATGTTGAATTCGATGAAACAAATGGGTCTCAAGATGAGAGTGATAATCTCGATGATGTTGGGGGAACTCAATTGATAAATGCAATGAAAACAATGGCCATTGGTGAAATAAAACCAAAGGAAGATGATGATGAAAATAGTGTGGTTGTCATTCCTTCATCCTCAACTATAAATGAGGAAGATCACCAAAGCCAACAACTCAATGAAACTATGGATACTCATGATCAAGGTACTTCAAGACCTTCGGTTTCTCCTAATGCTTCAACAAGCAATTATCAAACGGTATCAAGAATTCATCATTCCATTGTGAAGGATCACCCGGTTGATCAAATTGTGGGTGATATTAGTAAGGGTGTTCAAACTCGCTCTCGCATAGCTTCGTTTTGTGAACATTTCTCTTTTGTATCTTGTATGGAACCTAACCGTGTAGATGAAGCTCTACTTGATGTTGATTGGGTGAATGCAATGCATGAAGAATTAAATAACTTCGCTCGAAATGAAGTTTGGGAGCTTGTTGAGAGACCAAAGAACCACAATGTTATTGGTACAAAATGGGTGTTTCGCAACAAGCACAATGAAGATGGTGTGGTAGTAAGAAACAAGGCAAGATTGGTTGCACAAGGATATACTCAAATTGAAGGATTGGATTTTGGGGAGACATTTGCTCCCGTAGCAAGATTAGAAGCAATCCGGATTCTACTTGCTTATGCTTGTGCACATAATATCAAGCTCTACCAAATGGATGTAAAGAGTGCCTTCCTAAATGGTAAGATTAGTGAACTAGTGTATGTTGAACAACCTCCCGGTTTTGAGGACCCCAAAAGTCCTAACCATGTGTTCAAGCTTTCTAAAGCTCTCTATGGGCTTAAGCAAGCTCCACGCGCTTGGTATGAAAGGCTTAGGGATTTCTTGCTTTCCAAAGACTTCAAAATTGGGAAGGTTGACACTACTCTATTCACTAAAAGAGTTGGCAAAGACTTATTTGTTTGTCAAATCTATGTTGATGATATTATTTTTGGATCTACTAATGAATTATTTTGTGAGGAGTTCGAAAAAATGATGTCAAAAGAATTTGAAATGTCTATGATAGGAGAATTGAGCTTCTTTCTTGGCCTTCAAATCAAACAATTGAAAGATGGAATTTTTATAAGTCAATCAAAATATTTGAAGGACATGCTCAAGAAGTTTGGTTTAGAAAATGCTAAGCCTATCAAGACTCCAATGGCAACAAATGGTCATCTAGACTTAGATGAAGGAGGTACTATGGTTGATCAAAAACTTTATCGTTCAATAATTGGTAGTTTGCTTTATATTACCGCATCTAGGCCCGATGTTATGTTTAGTGTATGCATGTGTGCTCGATTTCAAGCTTCACCTAGAGAGATTCACTTGAAGGCCGCTAAAAGAATTCTAAGATATTTGAAGTATACTCCCAATATTGGTCTATGGTATCCCAAAGGTGCTCACTTTGAATTAATTGGATACTCGGATTCGGAATATGCGGGGTGCAAAGTTGATAGAAAAAGCACCTCCGGTTGTTGTCAATTTCTTGGTAGATGTCTTGTTTCATGGTCTTCAAAGAAACAAAATTCGGTTGCTCTATCTACCGCCGAGGCGGAATATATATCGGCCGGAAATTGTTGTGCTCAACTATTATGGATGAAACAAACCTTATTGGATTATGGAATTATTTTCAAGAATGTGCCTCTCATGTGTGATAATGAGAGTGCGGTAAAATTGGCTACCAATCCGGTCCAACACTCAAGAACTAAGCATATTGATATACGGCATCACTTCTTAAGGGATCATGTTGGCAAGGGAGATATCTCTATTTATTCCATTGGCACGGATGATCAATTAGCAGACATTTTTACAAAGCCTTTGGATGAAACAAGATTTTGTTCTCTAAGAAGTGAAATGAATGTGATCGATCTCTCAAATGTGGCTTGAAGTTGATCACACATGTGTCGTCTTGCATCTCTGGTCTAAATATGCTCTTTATGCTATTTATTTGGTATTATTGGTGCATTTTTCATTCCTAATTGCTCTAGATAGTTTAATTCAAAAATTTTGCACTACTCAATTACATAATATGTATATGCATGCATACTAACTCTTGGATTGGTCGAAATGTCCATATATAAGCACCAATTCGGATTCGAAATTCAAAATCAGCAAGTGGACAGCAATTGGAAAAATAAGTATCAGGCCGCGGACCGTCCGCCCATGGACCGCGGACCGTCCGCAGCATCAGGACCTGGACAGTCCGAGCAGCCTCGCAGACCGTCTGAAATCATCAGGGCGCGGACCGTCCGCCGCCCCAGCGCGGACCGTCCGCGACAGGGCAGTAAAATCGGGCAGTGGCCGCAGACTTGACATTTGTGCTCATTCGCTCTTTCACTCTTGCTCTCCACTCGCCCAATACTCTCCTGTGTCGAGTGTGCGCGGACGGTGAAGTAAAGTTGCGCACGGACAGTCCGACAGCTTGTGGCAACATTCCATCAACATGTCTTCATCACGGTATCTTCAAATCTTGTGGATTTCATCAAATCTCTTCATTTTTGAGATTATTTGGGTTTCCTCTCTGATATGAAATTGAGCAGTAGGTTTCAAATTCTGATTGGTGGGATTGTTAGTTCTCCTCAATGTGAATGCTATGCAAAATTTTGAACTTGTTTGGATGCGTATTCTCTGCAAAATCATCAAATTCAACATTTGTGGCGGCTAGGGTTCTTTGGAGTCGCCCCTGGTCGGTCGCGGACCGTCCGCCTGGTGGACGCGGACCGTCCGGGCCTCTGGCGCGGACAGTCCGGCCCCCTAGCGCGGACCGTCTGGACCCTGGCAGAGCATTACAGTTCCATTCCTTTTTTATAGTGGTGATTGGTATCAATTATTTATCTATGGATGTCTGTCACATTGTTGCAGTGGTTTTGGTGGTCTCCACAAGAAACTTGCAGGTCGCTTTAAATCCAAGCGCCCTCGTGGAAATGATGATGACTATACACCAACCACTGATTCAGAGGCCCAATCCTCAGCTGGGGGCACTGAATCCATGGATGCTGAAGATTTTCCTCATGTTCATCCCGATTATCCCATTGATACCCAAGGATGGACTTATCCAAAGCGGAGATTTTCTATGGCTGAGTACTGCTCTAGACGGACTGTGAACCAGTATACTCTGCCATCTGATACAAATATCCAGTTTTCCACACTCAGCTGCAGTTTGATGTCTTTTGGAGCACCCTGGTGGATACCAATTTTCATAAGCATCAGGTGATTGATTGGTCCTTCTTGCTAAGTCAATCAGTCATGGAGGGTCTCATCCCTAAATTTGAAACATGTGGATTATATCAGTTTATGGGGCAACGCACCGATTTCAATGAAATGGCAGTTAAGCAATTCCTGGCTACCTCGGATATTGATATTGCAGAAGAATCTATCACCTGGATGACTGGCTTCAAGCGCTATTCTGCTTCTTTTGCTGACTTTGCCGCTGCCAACAGTCTGGACTATGGCACCATTTCTGCTGGGCTGGATCTTTATACTGAAGATAATTTTGAGGAATTTGTGCAGTTCTATGAGCCAGCCAGGCTCGGTATACCCAGGAGGTTTGGAGAGACAGCAGGACTCAGACATCATCCTGCTGTAATCAACAAGATTGCCAGAGTCACCATTCTTCCCAAGAGTGGTGATAAGAGTAAAATACGGGATAAGTTCTGGAACATCATCCAGCACATCATGAATGGTGAAGTCATGAATATTGTTCTTTTCATGATGAGACAGCTTAATGATTTGAAAATGGATAAGAATCAAAATTTCGCATATGCTCCTTACATTATGGCTCTCATCAAATCCAAGACAAGATTTGAGGGCCCATGCGAGATTGTTCACACCCCATTCAGACCTTTTAAGAATGAGATAGGGTTTCTCACCAGGCCACTCACTCCCTTCCCAGATGATGAGGAAGACCCTGGCTATGAGGGTGGAGCAGCTCCTAATGTTGAGGGAGAGCAGATGCCTCCTCCTCCACCTCCTCCTCAGCCTCAGCAATATTGGGAGCCTGCTCCAGGATACTTTGATCCTTATTTTCACAATATGCAGCAGGGGCTTGAGACTCATATTGATACTCGCTTTGAGGGCTTGATGACACATGTGGATCACCGCCTCGATGACATGCAGTCTCGCTTTGACGATAACTGGGATGCGCTCAACTCTGAGTTTTCTGAGTTTCGTGATCAAATTCACACTAATGTCACTGATCCCATCATGTCCAGGCTGAATAATATGCAACAGAGTTTTCAAGATAACATGGGTGCTCTCTCCAGTCAATTTGACAATCTTTCTACAAATGACAACATGCATGATATAAGTCAGAGGCAGCAGCAGCTCCAGCAGGATTTTGGCCAGTTCTCCTCCCTGTTTGACACCTTCAGCACTCACTACTACAACATGCATCCTCCGCCGAGTGATCAGTGAGGCCTCTCCTTTGTGGCAATTGATGCCAAAGGGGGAGAGAAGTGATGAGAAGTTGTCTGGCGTCTCCTTCAGGGGGAGTTGGTGGTTCTATGTGGACATTAAGACCATGCATATGCATTTTACCTTTTTATGCCGCTTGCATCAGTTTATGTCTTACGCATTTGGAACTGGTTTGAACTGTTAACTCTATGTCGTATGTCTGTGGACTATTATCTGTAATATTCTGTGGGATGAACTATGTTTTAGTTCAAATTACTCTATGTGTGGTTAATCGAGGAGTGATTATAATTGCTGCGCTCACTCTACGAATCATCTCTTGTATGCCTCGATAACCATGATTGTAGGAAAGTCTCCATCAAACTCCAATATATTATGTGTGTTATATCTTCAGCTTCAAATAATCCTCCACACACTTAGGGGGAGCCTTTCTTACATACTGAGTTTTTATTGGGATTTATCTATCTCTCGGACACAACTTCAAACCAAGATAAGTCCTATGAAACTCATCTCCAAGATCTATCTTATACCTTAGGTATGAGAGAGATTTGGAAAAACCTAACTTCTCTTTAATATACTATGTGTTGTTGTCATCAATTACCAAAAAGGGGGAGATTGTGAATCATCTAGGCCCCTTTGGTAATGTTTTGGTAATTAATGACAACTGTTTGTGGACTAACGATTCTTGGAGAAATAAGAATGCAGGGTTGGACCACATAGAACAGGAAATGTTGAAGAATCATACGTATTGGTTGTGGATCGGATGAAGGGAAAGGTATTATGTAGGTTTCATTTTTGCCGGTCTTAAGGAGTTTAGAGAAGATACCTAACCGGATTAGTAGGCTAGATAGCCGTACTATTAAGAGGGGTCAATGACTTAGATCTGTGTAAAACTTAGTGCCTCATAGAGCATCGAGTAGTTGCATTTGCATGAGGACTAACAGCGCTTCACATTTCGCGAGTCAAAAGTTCTTTCAAAAGCATGTTTGAAAAATTGCGAAGTCATGGATGCGCGGACTGTCCGGGCCTTAGGGGCGGACCGTCCGCGATCCACCAGAGGGGTCCGAAGTCTGACCATTTGTATTGACACTGTGTTCTATTACACTGCGGACCGTCCGGGCCTTAGGGCCGGACCGTCCGCAGTCATGACCAGAGGAGGGTGACTTCGGGCCAGTCCCTGAATTATAGGCGGACGGTCCGCCTGTGAGGGGCGGACGGTCCGCAAGTGTCAAACTCGTTTTTGGACAGGGACTGTGTGTTTTTATAGACTTGTACTACGGACTGTCCGGGGGACCAGTCCGGACAGTACTGTCTCAGGTCTCGGACCGTCCGGGATTTATAGCCGGACGGTCCGCGTGTGTTAACTTCTTTATATCCGAGGCTCGGGTGTTTGAATCTGCCAGGTCGCGGACGGTCCGGCCTTGACAGGCGGACTGTCCGGACCCACCTTTTGAGTCAGCTCTGACATGTTTCAAACGGTCATTATAGCCGTTATATGTACGGCGGACCGTCCGGCCCTAGGGCGCGGACCGTCCGCTTGTGCGCAGAACTGCCCCCTCTTGCACATAACGGTTGGTTTTAGATGGGGGACTATAAATAGAAGGGTAGCTCGTGTGAGAGACCTCACTTGGCCATTCCTTGCACACATTGAGCTCATTTGTGATCCTCCAACTCACTCTCTCACACTCTTTGCTTGAGATTGCATTCTAGTGAGAGATTGAGGGTTCCTAGTGCATTTGCATCATTTGGTGATTCTTGAGGCACTAGGTGGTACACCGAGCAAGCGTTGTTGGCTTGTTACTCTTGGAGGTTGCCGCCTCCTAGACGGCTCGGGTGATTGTCTCCGTCGAGCTCTCCAAGAAGATTGTGGAGAAGCCGCGGTGTGGATTGTGAGGGATTCGCGCCTACCTCGCCGGAGCGGCAAAGGTGACATTAGTGGAATCGAGGTATTGAGTGATTTCTTGTCCACTTGGCTCAAAGATCAAGTCGTGTCTTGATAGAGGAGCAAGTGAGAGCTTGAAGTCCACCTCAACGTGGATTAGGGGTGATCGACAAATCACCGATACCACGGGATAAATTTCGGTGTCTATTCCTTCTAGCATTACTTATTGCCTTGCAATTGTTTAGTGATTTGCTTATTGTTCTTCAAGTATTCAATCTCCGTAGTTGTTTTTCATACATTGTTTACTTATTGACACTAGATAATTTATTCCTCTTGTTGGATTGATTAAATTTATTTAGTATTTTTGATTTTAGTCAAAACCGTCTATTCACCCCCCTCTAGCCGGTGTCCTAGATCCTACAGCTGGGCAAGTGTCAACACCACCCTGGGGGTCCAAGTCCTCTGCGGTAGCCACTTCTAAGGCTGATGGGCCCTCGGTTACTTCCATGGGACCAGGACGATCCAAGTCAGTCTCCCGACCCTCGAGATCGCGCTCTAAGGTCGACGAGGCACGGGATGACCTCAACCCAGCATCAAGCACATCAGCACAAACCTCCATCACACCATCATCCACTGGCTCTGATAACAAATCCTCTGGAACCATATCCTCAAGAGTCTGATCAAAGTTGGCCAGGGACAGTTCTTGCAGACCAATGAGAGCAGACAAAGCAGGAGAAGGAACTCCACTACTTTCACCGCTAGCGATGAACTGCCGACTGTTTTTCTGAGTCAAAGGAACTTCATCTTCTTCCTCCTCATCGTCCACATTAGCAACACAGGCAGCACACCCATTGGGATCAGCAACAGATGGAGCACTCACATGGGGATCAGCAACAGATTGGGTACAACCATTGGGGTCAGCGTCAGTAAATTCAGTCACAGGCACTTTTTCAGCAGCAGGAACCGAGGTACCAACGTCCCGATCCAAACTGGATACTCGCCGGAGGCGTCTCTTTTTCTTTTTCTGCTCATCAGCAGAAGGATCAGGTTGATTGGCTCGGCAAGGGCGCCTCGGGCGAGTACTGGCAGGCTTCTGAGTATCCAAAGTTGTATCAGCCTCTGTGAGGGGCGTCACTACCAATGCCCCAGCAGGAGCAGCGTCAGAAGAGTCATCAGCCAGCAAATTAAGCATAGCGCTTATCTCTGCATCACTAGGGTTCAGGGGCACCTCAAAATGGACATGCCGTTCATCATCAGGAATCTCCCCGAGCGAGGCAACCAAGGCACTAACTTCTTCAGCAAAGGGCCGCACTCTAAGGCCCAAACTGCCATCAGTAACAGGAGGATTCGACACAAAAAGAGTAAAGGCTTTGGGAGGAGGCAAGTTCCAGGCTGAGAATGCCACTAGGGCACCAACATTTGACACTTTGCCTCTAAGGATCATCTCAAGTCGGCTCACCAAGTACATAGAGGGAATTCTTCTATTAGTAACCCGAGTTGAGTCGGCTAGGCCTCGATACAGATAAGCCGGGTATGCCCTGTCTTTCAACGGCTGAATATTCTTGAAGACAAAATCAGCGACCACAGCTTCAGCAGTCAGACCCCTCTCTTTCAGCAAACCAACTTCAGCCAGCAAAGCACCTGCCTCAGCTACCTCCTGATCTGTGGGAGACTCGGTCCAGCTTGGGGTGCGAACATCCGGCTGTCTTCCCGACCGGGGGGGAGAGAGTTTCCATAATTCTCAACTATGAACCACTCCAAGCGCCATCCCTTGATACTGTCTTTGAGAGGGATTTTGAGATACTCAGTCTTCCTCTCGCGGCGCATCTCCAAGCTAGCACCCCCAACCAACTGATGTTGTCCCCCGGCCATCCCAGGGCGACAGTGATACAAGTACTTTCACAACCCGAAATGTGGCAGCACGCCAAGAAAGGCTTCGCATAAATGAACGAAAATGGAGATTTGCAGGATAGAATTGGGATTCAGATGGGTCAAGTTAAGATGGTAGAAATCAAGGAGGCCGCGGAAAAAAGGAGAAATGGGAAGGCCAAGGCCGCGGAGAAGGAAAGGAGCATAAATCACGGACTCATGGGTATCCTCAGTTGGGACAGTAACCCCATGGCAAATCCGCCAAGAGAAGAGTTCCCTCGGAGGAAGAACCCCGATGGACACGAGGTGGAGGAGTTCGGGCTCAGAGATGACGGACATGTGGTTACCTGCGAAAGGCAACTGGCTGTTGGGGTCGATTGGAGGAATCACCACGGCAGACGAACCCGAGGCCTTCCTCTTGGGCGCCATCTCGATTCTACCGGCGAGCAGAGTAGGAGGCGAATTGCGGAGAGGATTCAGAAGCAAGAAAGCAAGAACTAGGGCACGGAAAGCAGAGGCGGCTAAAAGCGCAGCACTTATGGGATATTCCCGAGCCAGATACCGATTCAAAAAGCGCCCAGTCAGCACCCGGTGGTTATTTCCAAAACACCGGCGTGCCACGTCATCACCCGGCAGTTATTTCCAAAACACCGGTGCGCCACATCATCACTCGGCTATTATCCTCAAAGTGGCCAACGTAGCCCGCTATCGCTCGGCGTTACCTCTAAAACGCCGACGTCGTCTTCAAGTCGCTCGGCGTTACCCCTAAAACGCTGACGTCGCCCTCAGGTCGCTCGGCAGTTGACTCTAAAACTCCGACATAGTATTAAGTCACTCGGCATTACCTCTAAAATGCTGACGTCGCCCTCAAGTCGCTCGGCAGTTGTCGGTGTTTTGGGTCCGACCGCACACCCGGGGTTGCCCCTCAAGGTGTTTTTAGGAGTAGGACGGTGTCGACGACTGTAGCAAAATAGTTCGTGCCGATCGCACGAGGGACAGTGGACAAGATTTACAGGTTCGGGCCGCTTAGAGATGCGTAACACCCTACGTCCTGGTGAGTATGCTTGGTGAGCGTGGTTACAAGAGGACTCTCTGGATTGAGGACACAGAGAGTTAATGTGGGTGGCTAAGTAAGATAGGTCGATCGTTCTGAAGGGGTGCCCCCTAGGCCTTATATACTCGACCGTGGGGCAGTACATGTAGATAAGATAACAACAAGTAGCTAAAAGATAGTGAACCTCTTAAGATTATCCCTACGTAACCCTCGCCGACTTATCCTCGCATGGCTTCGTTGCATGGAGACTCCAGCGCGGGAAAGTCGGATCTCTGTTACGATCACTCGCTCGGCGCTGTGGGTCGTCCGGGTTTGCACCAATCCGGCCTCATGTCGTTCTGCTTTGCTGGCTGTTTCTCCCCAGGCCCACGAAAGAATGACCTTACGATTTATTGGGCCCTTGGGCCTTTCGTGAGGTCTTTTACTCTTTTAGTGGACCCGGGGGATATCTATCCCCCACAAGCCCCCGATCTTTGGGTTAATTTAGAGGTAATCAACCCGAAGATCCCAGGTCCAGCTTGCAGGTGATTTGAAAAAAGATGGCTTCCTGTTGACTTATCGTGCTCCGATCACTCGTTGACCCAAAGCCTAGTTTTGTGCTTGTGCCTTAGAGGTCGGCATTCCAATTTGTAGGATTCTGAACTTCATTGGGTGCACCGAAGGTGCACCCAATGGGTGTAGCCCCCGAGCTTCGAGTAGATTTTTAGAAAATAATCCACTCGAAGGTCTTTCCCAGAAATTATCTCCATTTGTGCTCCTGCATTTTGGTTGAGGGCTGGCCTTTTAATCTTGCCCCACACCCTAGAAGTCGGCACTATCTCAGCTTGGAATGATAATCCATGGGGTGCACCGAAAGTGCACCCAATGGGTGTAGCCCCCGACCTTCAAATGGATTTTTAAGGATAATCCATTCGAAGGTCTTCCTTTTGTGCCTCTTTGCTGAAAATTATCCCTTTCGCTTGTAGAAATCGACATGAAGCTATTTGCATTATGCTTTAGAGGTCAGCATTATGTCATCAATATTTTGCTGCAGAGGTCAGCGTATATTTTGTCTTTAGCAGCCGAGTTTGCAATCCATCCATATCTTGCTAGGTAGTGCCATTTATTTGCTTCTGCGACTGATTGGACGTTTGATGGACGTTCTCTGTCTAGTCTTCACGTCGCTTCTGTCGGCCATATCTTGTACTTTGCTGGCTATATTTGGCTTTCCTCTGATCCTTACTGATATCTCATTTTTGTCTTGAGGTATTCACTGCGTGCCCTGTACAGATGTGACCGTTTTGAAAAATATACTGATAATTCCTGGGCGTCCCCCCCAATGGGTGTGGGCAAGGAACGGTTTGGTACGCTGAGTGTTTTAGCCGGCTGCTTCTGAGTAGTAATGTGATGGGACGGCGAGTGTAATCATATCCTTCGCGCTGTTGACTGGAGTCCCAATGGGTGTAGAGTTGCATGAAACGGCGTCAGCCGCCTGACGTGTCTTCAGACGGGTGGAAGTGCTTATTGAATGCTTTGCGACTGTTCAGTGACCGCGGTTGAAGGTGAGCGGTTGCCATCTCCCTCTATAAATAACGTCGTTGCCTCTCTGGTTTTTTCACATCTCCTCGCTGCTCTTTACTGCTCCCTTCTCTTCTCTCCCTGTCTGCTTCTGCAATGGGCAAGAGTAACAAGCGCAAGCGCGAACCGACTCCTCCATCGGAGGATTTCGGTGACTCGGAATACTCGGAGGAGGAGTTCTCCTCCGAGTCCGAGGGATCTCCGGCTCCCGTCTCTCCCCCGGCGTCGTCCGATGACTCGGACGACTCCCAGGGGATAGCCGCGGAAGTCTGGACATACATCCGGGCCGTCGAGCGCTCCGGGCTCGAGGGCTCGGATGAGTCGGAGTACTCCTCGGATGAGGAGGACTCGGACGGCGGCGGCGAGGACGAGGACGACGACGACGACGACGGCGACGACGACGACGGTGGCGACGGCGACGGCAGCGGCAGCGGCAGGGGCAGCGGCGACGGCGGCAGGGACAGTGATGGCGGCAGCAGCAGGGGCAGCACCAAGGGCGGCAGCAGCAAGGGCAGCACCAAGGGCGGCGGTGGCGGCAGCAGGGGCAGGGCCAGTGGCTAGACGCCACTGGTCTTCTTAGATATTAGTATAGTGTAGTATAGTTAGAATAATGTAGTAGTAATGTAGAGTAGTATAGCGTAGTGTAGTAATAGTAGTAATGTAATGTAGTAAGAGTAGGGAAGTATCAACTCGCGAAGAGTTGATTTGTAAGTATGTTATCTTCCCTTTAATGAATGAAATGATGTTGGTTTCTCTGTAATGATTACTCTTTGACGTTCATAACTCGAAGTTCTTGAATCATTCCTCTTTCCGGCTTTTTCGTGAAATTGATTCCTTTGAGACAGTAGGTGAATAACTCGGGCATCATACTGATGCTTTTAGAAGTAGCCGGCGAGCGACTTGTAGATGAAGTCAGAGTTTTAGAGATAACTGCCGAGTAACTTGAAGACGACGTCGGCGCCTTAGAGGTAACTGCCGAGCGACTAAACACGATGTCGGAGTTTTAGAGATAACTGCCGAGTGACCTGAAAGCGACGTTGGCGTTTTAGAGGTAACGCCGAGCGACTGAGCATGATATCAGCGTTTTAGAGGTAACGCCGAGTGACTGGAGGGCGCCGTTAGCGTTTTAGAGGTAACGCCGAGCGACTGGAGGGCGACATTAGCGTTTTAGAGGTAACGCCGAGCGACTTAACACGATGTCGGAGTTTTAGAGTCAACTGCCGAGCAACTTGAGGGCGACGTCAGCATTTTAGAGGTAATGCCGAGTGATTTAAAGACGACGTCGGCGTTGTAGAGGTAACGCCGAGCGATAGCAGGTTACGTGAGCCACTTTGAGGATAATAGCCGAGTGATGATGTGGCGCACCGGTGTTTTGGAAATAACTGTCGGGTGATGACGTGGCACGCCGGGGTTTTGGAAATAACCGTCGGGTGATGACTGGGCACTTTTTGAAACGGTATCTGGCTCGAGAATATCCCATAAGAGCTGCGCTTTTAGCCGCCTTTGCTTTCCGTGCGCTAGTTCTTGCATTCCCGCTTCCAAATCCTCTCTGCCACTCGCCTCCACTCTGCTCGCTGGTGAAATCGAGATGGCGCCCAAGAGGAAGACCGCGAGCTCGTCTGCTGCGGTGATTCCTCCAATCGACTCCAACATCCAGTTGCCTTTCGCAGGTAACCATATGTCCATAATCTCTGAAGCTGAACTTCTTCACCTCGTATCCATCGGGGTTGTTCCTCCGCGGGAACTCTGTTCCTGGCGGATTTGCCACGGGACCACTGTTCCGACAGAGGATACCCATGAGTCTGTAGTTTACGCCCCTTTTCTTCTCCGCGGCCTTGGCCTTCCCATCTCTCCCTTTTTCCGAGGCCTTCTTGATTTCTACCACATTAACCTGACCCATCTGAACCCCAACTCAATTCTGCAAATCTCCATCTTCGTTCACTTGTGCGAAGCCTTCCTTGGCGTGCTGCCGCATTTCGGCTTATGGAAATACCTGTATCATTGTCGCCCTGGGATGGCCGGAGGACAGCATCAGTTGGTCGGAGGTGCCAGTTTGGAGATGCGCCGCGGGCGGAAGACTAAGTACCTTGAAATTCCCCTTAAGGACAGTATCAAGGGGTGGCGTCTAGAGTGGTTCATAGTTGACAATTATGGAAATTCTCTCCCCTCCCGGTCGGGAAGACAGCGAGACGTTCGCACTCTGAGCTGGACCGAGTCTCCCACGGATCAGGAAGTAGCTGAGGCAGGCGAGTTGCTAGCTGAAGTTGGACTGCTGAAAGAGAGGGGTCTAACTGCTGAAGCTGTGGTCACTGACTTTGTTTTCAAGAACATTCAGCCACTGAAAGACAGGGCCTACCCAGCTTATCTGTATCGAGGGCTAGCCGACTCAACTCGGGTTACCAATAGGAGAATTCCTCCTGCAGACTTGGTGAGCCGACTTGAAATGATCCTCAGGGGCAAGGTGTCAAATGTTGGTGCTCCAGTGGCATACTCGGCCTGGAACCTGCCTCCTCCCAAAGCTTTCACCCTCTTTGTGTAAAATCCACCTGTTACTGATGGCAGTTTGGGCCTTAGAGTGCGACCCTCTGCAGAAGAAGTCAGTGCTTTGGTTGCTTCGCTTGGGGAGATTCCTGATGACGGACGGCAAGTCCATTTTGAGGTGCCCCTGAACCCTAGTGATGCAGATATAAATGCCATGCTTGATCTGCTAGCTGAGGATTCTTCTGACGCTGCTCCTACTGGTACTTTGGCAGTGGTGCCCCTTCCAGAGGTTGATACAACTTTGGATGTTCAGAAACCTGTCAGCACTCGCCCGAGGCGCCCTAGCCGAACCAATCAGCCTGAGCCTTCTGCTGATGAGCAAAAGAAGAAGAGAAGACGCCTCCGGCGAGTATCCAGTTTTGATGAAGACGCTGGTACCTCAGTTCCTGCCGCTGAAGAAGTGCCTGCGACTGGACCTACTGACGCTGACCCCAATGGGTGTACCCAAACTGCTACTGATCCCAATGTAGGTGCCTTATCTGTTGCTGATCCCAATGGGGGTGCTGCTTGTGTTGTCATTGTGGAAGATGAGGAGGAGGAGAATGAAGTTCCTTTGACTCGGAAAAACAGTCGGCAGTTCATCGCCGACGGTGAAAGTAGTGGAGTTCCTTCTCCTGCTTTATCTGCCCTCATTAGTCTGCAAGAACTGTCCCTGGCCAATTTTGATCAAACTCTTGAGGATATGGTCCCAGAAGACTTGTTATCAGAGCCAGTGGATGATGATGCAACGGAGGCTTGTGCTGCCGTGCCTGATGCTGGGTTGAGGTCATCCCGTGCCTCGTCGACCTTAGAGCGCGATCTCGAGGGTCGGGAGACTGACTTGGATCGTCCTGGTCCTATGGAAGTAGTTGAGGGCCCATCAACCTTAGAGGTGGTTACTGCAGAGAGCCTGGACCTCAAGAATGGTGCTGACACATGCCCAGCCCCCGAGGATGTCGCCGGGGATGACTTAGCTCGGGTGAAGAGTATAAGCCACTGCCCAGCCCCCGAGGGTGCTGCCGGGGATGATCCGGCTCAAGTGGGCAGCGCCAATTATGACCCAGCCCCCGAGGGTGCCCGAGCAGGGTCTCCTTCCTGTACTTCCATGGACGTTCACGCGGGATCTCCTCCACACTCTGGCTATATGGTGGTAGCCCAGAATTTGGATCAGGGAGTCGCTTTAGAAGGCAACGCCCCTGCTGACCGAGTGTTGGGCTCTGTTGAAGGTGCTGAATTGATTTCCGCTGGCTCGTTGCAAGCTACTCCGGGTGGTGGCCTTACGTCTGCTTATCCACTGATCTCTCCTGATTTGGGAATACCTTCGTTCTTCTCCAACCTCCAGGTATTGTGCTGTATTTTAGCTTGATCCTTACATTGCATGAACTATTGCCATTATACTCATCTGTTCTTTTCATCAGGCTTTGGTGGATGGGATGGCCAGCCAGCTGAGATTGCAGGGTGCTTTCGTCCCAGAAGTGGCTTCGTCTCTTGCGTGTTGGAATCCAATGTCGCTTCAACGTCGTGTATCCGAGTTGGAGGCAACAAATGCTGGTTAGCGCCCTTTTTCTTCTCTTTGCCTTTGTTGTGGAATGTTTTACCTTCTGACCTCGTTTTGTTTGATTACCTCTTGCTAGGAATTACTCTGCAGATTGCAACTCTTGAGGAAAAACATTCCCGGGATCAGGCTGAAATGGCTCAATGGTGTGGTGACTTCGAGGAGAAGTACTCTCAGAGCCAAACTGAACTAAATCAGGTCTCCGCTGCCTTGGATGACGCCAACGTCCTGAGTTCTTCTCTTCATGCTCGGCTCGACTCTGAAAAGGTAACTTACAAAACTGTGCCTTGCCTTGTTATGTTCCTATCACTTGCTTAGTTTCTGAAGGGGTTGATTTGTGCAGGAAGAAAAGTGTATCCTTGCTGCTTCTCGTGACAATCTTGACAGATTGTATCGTGATTCTAGTAACTCGCTGACCATTTTGGAGAGGAGTCACCGCTTCACAATGGAGGAGTTGGACAATCAACGTTGCAGGCTGCAGGAATCCACAGATGAAGTGACTCGCCTCAAGCAGTTGATATCAGCAAAGGATGCCACCATCAAAGAACTCCGAGCTTCCAAGAAATCCATTGCCTAGGAGTTAGAGGCTGCTCGGCTGGCTGCCAAAGTTGCCGAAGAAACTGCTGTTACTCTCAAAGCCCAGCGCGACAAAGCCATGGACAAGGCTATTCGGGCAGGACGAATCTTGATGAGGAGACCCGGCGTGGTTGTCCCTGAGGACATAAGGGCTGACATGAATGCTGCCCCCGATTCCTCGAGTCGCCCTTCTTCATCAGTCGCTCCTGAGAAAGATGTTGTAAAATAGAGAAACATTTTGCGTGCTTCGAGCGTGCGGTTAGCATAATCAAGTATCTGTTAGAGGACATCAGTTCAGCATTCGAATGTTATAATTACTCTCTTATTGTATCGGAATTCATTAGTTCGTAAATTTGCAGTGATGAAACGACGCACGATGATTATGAGATTTGTGTGCGGGACATAGAAGTCATCCCCTGAATTACGTAGGCGCGAGTATGTTGCACCGGCTTAAGTCGTTGCCAACTTAAGTCGATTGCTCCGTGAGTAGGGCATAGTGGTCACCCCGAGTTAAGTAAGCGTGAGCATGTTGCACCGGCTTAAGTCATTGCCGACTTAAGTCGATTGCTCCGTTAGCAGGGCATAGTGGTCACCCCGAGTTAAGTAAGCGTGAGCATGTTGCACCGGCTTAAGTCATTGCCGACTTAAGTCGATTGCTCCGTTAGCAGGGCATAGTGGTCACCCCGAGTTAAGTAAGCGTGAGCATGTTGCACCGCCTTAAGTCATTGCCGACTTAAGTCGATTGCTCCGTTAGCAGGGCATAGTGGTCACCCCGAGTTAAGTAAGCGTGAGCATGTTGCACCGCCTTAAGTCGTTGCCGACTTAAGTCGATTGCTCCGTTAGCAGGGCATAGTGGTCACCCCGAGTTAAGTAAGCGTGAGCATGTTGCACCGCCTTAAGTCGTTGCCGACTTAAGTCGATTGCTCCGTTAGCAGGGCATAGTGGTCACCCCGAGTTAAGTAAGCGTGAGCATGTTGCACCGCCTTAAGTCGTTGCCGACTTAAGTCGATTGCTCCGTTAGCAGGGCATAGTGGTCACCCCGAGTAAGAATGCAAGTCAATCATAAACGAACTGAATATCTTTGAAATCTCTCTTTATTGACGACATATTTCCACTTTACAGAGTACATTGTCGCCTCAACAGTTTTGAAATACAGCTAGGGATAAAACTTTCTGAGGTGCTCTATGTTCCAGGAGTTCCCAACTTCCGTGCCATCCATCTGAGTGAGGCGATACGATCCGGGCCGAGTGACTTCCGCTACCATGAAGGGTCCTTCCCATAAGGGTGATAACTTAAGCCGTCCCTCCCCCGTTAGAATTCGGCGGAGGATGAGATCTCCTACTGAGAAGAATCGTTGTCGCACAGTCTTGTCGTGATAGCGCCTTAGAGTCTGCTGGTACCGTGCTGATTGGATTACTGCATTAAGCCGTTCTTCTTCAAGTACATCAATGTCCTCCAGCCTGGTGGCCTCAGCTTCTGCTATGCTTTCGAAGATCAACCTTGGCGCCCCAAACTTGAGATCAGCAGGTAGCACTGCCTCCGACCCATAGACCATGAAGAAAGGAGTGTTTCCATGCAGGGCTCGGCTAGGTTGGGTTCTTAGGCTCCAAACAACATAAGGCAATTCCCTTATCCACTTTCCTGCGAATTTTTCATTTTTATCGAAGACCTTTTTTCTGAGTGCCTCTAATATCATTCCGTTGGCTCGCTCAACCTGCCCGTTGGCTCTTGGATGTGCTACAGATGCATACTTGATCTGAATGCTCCTTTGCTCGCAGAAGTCGAAGAATTCTGAACTGGTGAAGTTGGATCCTAAATCAGTGATGATGCTGTTTGGTATCCCGAATCTGAATATTATGTCTTGTATGAATTCTACGGCTTTAGCAGAGGTTAAAGAAGCAATGGGCTTGAACTCTATCCATTTAGTGAATTTGTCAATCGCCACCAATACATGAGTATATCCCCCTTGAGCTTTCTTGAAAGGTCCAATCATATCTAGTCCCCAGCATGCGAAAGGCCAGGTTACTGGTATGGTCTGTAGTTGCTGTGCGGGCATGTGCTGTTGCTTTGACAAGTATTGGCAAGCTTCGCACCTTTGAACTAACTCGGCCGCATCGTTCTTCGCCGTCGGCCAATAGAATCCTGACCTGAAAACCTTCCCGACTAGTGTTCTGGATGCTGCATGTATTCCACATTGCCCAGCATGGACCTCCTCCAGAAGTTGCTTCCCGGTGGACGGGAGAACGCACTTCATGAGGATTCCTGATGCACCCCTTCTGTATAATGTCTCCCCAATGAGTGTATAGTGAGCCGACTGCCTGGCAATACGCTCTGCCGAGTTCTTGTCGTCTGGTTCTTCTTCATTCTTTATATGCTTAATGATCGGCCTTCTCCAGTCATCAGAGTCTGACTCGGGTTGATCTATGATGTTGCACTCTTCTGTTTGATCCATTGAGATACTCGGCTGCAGAATTTCTTGCACGAAGACTCCGGGTGGGACCTGAGTTCGACTGGATCCGAGCTTGGACAGTATATCAGCGGCTGTGTTCCGATCTCTTTCCACATGATGAAATTCCAGACCCTCGAATTTATCTTCCAGCTTTCGAACGGCAGCGCAGTATTTTCCCATTGAATCACTTGAACAATCCCACTCCTTGTTTATCTGGCTTATGACTACCAGAGAATCTCCGTATACCATCAATCTCTTGACGCCCAACGATATGGCGATGTTCAATCCATGGATCAGAGCTTCATACTCGGCTGCATTGTTGGAGGCCGGGAATAGCAACTGGAGGGCGTACTTGAGGTGTTCGCCTCCTGGTGCGGTGAAGAGAATCCCTGCTCCCGCTCCCTGCAGTTTCAGCGAGCCATCAAAATACATTTGCCATACTTCTGCAGTCTCTGGATTATCCGGTACTTGCTGTTCTGTCCACTCTGATACGAAATCAACCAGTGCTTGAGTTTTGATGGCAGTGCGAGGTCGGAACTCGATGTCGTGGGATCCCAGCTCGCAAGCCCACTTGGCTATTCGGCCAATGGCTTCCTTGTTGTGAAGAATATCCCCTATTGGAAAACCAGTAACTACTATGACTTTGTGGTCGTCAAAGTAGTGACATAGCTTTCGGGCAGTTAGAAGTACTGCGTATAATAGCTTCTGAACTTGAGGATACTTTTTCTTTGAGGGGCCTAAAACCTCACTGATGAAGTAAACTGGATGTTGTACTGGATAGGCATGTCCTTCTTCCACTCGCTCGACTACCAACGCGGTGCTCACCACGTGAGTCGTGCAAGAGATGTACAATAGCAAATCTTCAGCTGGTTGAGTTGATGTAGCTCGCCGGGGTGGTTTCAGTACTGGTGGTGTTGTCAAGAATTTTTTCAGTGCATCCAGAGCTTCTTGTGCTTCTGAAGTCCATTGAAACTTATCCACCTTCTTGAGTAACTTGTAAAATGGCAAACCTTTTTCTCCCAGCCTGGATATAAATCTACTCAGAGCTGCCATACATCCAGTAAGTCGCTGCACCTTCTTTCGTGATCGAGGAGCTTCCATTTTCATGATAGCTTCAATCTTATCTGGATTAGCTTCAATTCCCCGGTGGCTGACGATAAATCCGAGCAACTTCCCTGCTGGTACTCCGAAAACACATTTTTCGGGATTAAGCTTCCATCTATATCGTCTCAGGCTGTTGAAAACCAGCTGTAAGTCTTCAATGAAGTTCTCCGAACTCTCCGTTTTGATTACCACATCATCTACGTAGGCCTCCACACGCTTGCCCCAGTGATCGGCTAAGCATGTTTGAATGGCTCTCTGATAAGTCGCTCCAGCGTTTTTTAGGCCGAACGGCATGGAGGTATAACAGAAAGCACCAAATGGAGTGATGAACGCCGTTTTTTCCTCGTCTTCTTTCGCCAGACTAATCTGATGATACCCGGAATAGCAATCTAAGAAAGACAGCACAGAACATCCAGCGGTGGAGTCCACCACCTGGTCTATCCTCGGGAGCCCGAAGGGATCCTTCGGACAGTGTTTGTTGAGATCGGTATAGTCGACACACATGCGCTAATCCACTTTATTCTTTTTGAGTACAAGAACAGGGTTGGCTAACCACTCGGGGTGTAATACTTCTCTAATAAATCCAGCCGCGACCAAGCGAGCTAACTCGGCGCGAATGGCCTCTCTTTTGTCGGGCGTGAAACGACGTAGCTTTTGCCGGATCAGCCTCGCCTGGGGATAAACCTTCAACTTGTGCTCGGCCAGTTCTCTCGGGACTCCCGGCATATCCGCAGGTTGCCATGCGAATACATCTCGGTTATCTTGCAGAAACTGGACGAGCGCGCTTTCCTATTTGTCGTCCAAGCTGGAGCTGATGATGGCAGTCTTGCGTTCATCAGCGAACCCCAAGTTGATTCTCTTGGTTTCTTCAGTCGGCCGCATAGAGGTCGCGGCCTGAGCTTCATTTGCCGGTACCGCGAGGTCCTCCTCAGGCTTAGAGTTCGCCGGTGTAGAAGGAACCGTCGACGGCTTGGTGGTAAGGGCTGCTTGAATGGCCACTCGAAAACACTCTGCGGCGCCTTGGAAGTCGGCGCGCACAGTTATGATCCCTCGTGGTCCTGGCATCTTCAGTATCATGTATGTATAATGCGGAATGGCCATGAACTTGGCCAATCCCGGCCTTCCGATGATGACGTTATACCCGCAGTCGAAGTTCGCCACTTCAAACCTCAAGAACTCGGTTCTGTAGTTCTCCGGAGTTCCAAAGGTGACCGACATGTAGATGTGGCCCAGCGGGTATTCCCCTTCAGTCGGCACGATGCCGAAGAAAGGAGTGTCCGACTTGTGGAGCTCTTTGAGGTGAGCTCCCAAGCCTTGGAGTGTCCGGGGGAAGGTGACGTTGATGCTGCCCCCCCCCCGTTTACTAGCACCTTCTTCACCCGGCTCTCTCAGATCACCGGATCGACGAGGAGCGGGTATTTGCCGGGATGGTCGAAGTTGAGCCATTGATCCTCCCGAGTGAAGGTGATCGGGTGTTCTGACCATCGGTATGGGGCGGGAGGACCGGTGGTCGCCACCAGTATCTGGCGGTCGTTGAGCTTTTGTTGTCTTTTGTTCTCCTGCGACCCATGTCCGCCGAAGATGACGTTGACCTCCCTGTCGACGCGCGGGAAAGCTCCCCCTTCTCCCTCCTCCTGCCGATGAGGTTGTCGTGGTTCGTCCGGTCCTCCCCTCGGCGGAGGAGGAGGTAGAGGTTGGAAGGGTCGGCCATGCCCGACGGAGTGCTTGAAGTCCCGGCAGTTGCGAAAAGTGTGGCGCATGTCCTTGTGGTATGGGCACTGGGCGTCGAGGATGTCGTCCAGCGTGCGTTCGCCTCCGCGAGGTCCTCCTCGGGCGCGAGAGGCAGGTGGTCCGGCGGCGTGCACTTCTTCGCGAGGCCTCTTCTCCCAGCGTTTGTCGGTCGGCTGGTTCGTGTCGCGTCGTGGTGCTGCCGGTGCGGGCTTCGCTCCTCCGATGAGGTCCTGAGCTCGCTCGTCGGCGGTGATGTAGAGGTCGGCTTCCCGGAACAGCTCCTCGGAGGTAGTCGGCGCCTTCTGTAGTATGGTTCGGACAAAAGCCGAGTCGTTGGATCCTCTGTAGAAGTCCTCAATCACGGCCGCTTCCGTGACCTCGGGGATGCGATTTCTCATGGTCTGGAACCTTTTGAGGTACGACCGGAGAGTCTCATCCCCTCGGCGCTTGATGGATTTGAGGTCCCATGGTTGCGCCGGTTTGTCGGAGAGGGACTGGAAGTTGGCGGTGAAGCGTCGACTGAAGTCTCCCCAGTCGTCGATGCAGTGTCGGGGTAGGTGTCGTAGCCACTGCAGCGCATCTTGCCCAAGGACAATGGGCAAATACGCGGTCATAACGTCCTCGGACGCTCCGGCAGCTCGAGCAGTGGTGGTGTAGACGGCCAGCCAACCCCCTGGATCCTGCTTAGGTTCATATTTGTCAACGTTGGATACCTTGAAGTTGGGAGGCCATTGAATGGCCCTAAGGCGCGGAGTGAGGGCGGACACTCCGCACGTGTCCTCCTGTCGTCGGGGACGATGTCTGTCCCGGGGAGGGGAGTTGTGATTGTGGTTCCTCGACCGTCCCCGGGTGGTACCGCCAGTTGAAGCTGTTGCCGACTCAGTCCTGGTGGCCTGGCTCTGAGTCGGGATGCCATGATCCCTGTCGTACTCCTCCCGATGACGAATCTCATTCTCATGCCGCCGTTCGCGCGAAGCATTGATGGAGCTTCGCGCGTCCCGGCGGCTGTTGATGGCGTGTCGTAGATCGTTTGGCGGATGAGCAAGCGGTAGAAGATGGTTGGCCGCTTGGGTGAACAAGCGTCGGTAGCCCTCAGCGTCGGGAGTCCGAGGAAGTCCGTCTGCTATCCGAGCTAGTACCCCTCCGACTTCGCTCGGCGTGTTCATAGCTCGGGCGAAGTCGGGATTCAGGTTGCGTCCGAAGAGTGGATTCTCCCGGCGTTGCCTTGCATCTTGCTCGGCTTGTTCTTGAGCTCGCCGGCGATCACGTCGTCGAGAGTTCCTTCGTTCTCTGAAGACGCGTTCTTCCGGAGTTTCTCCTATCTCCGAGATCTCGTCTCGCGAGACAGGCTGCTCCGGATCCCGCTCACCGGCCGCGTGATGTCGTCGAACGTTCCTGCGCCGATTCCTCCGTCGGCGGGATTCTCGTTGAGGCGATTCTTCTCCGGGTGCAGTCGGTTCGTCGTCGGAGACGGTAGGTGACTCCACTCTCCCGATGAAGAGGACGTCGGGGTAGAATGGTGCTGCTGTCGCGGCGACTTTCTTTCCGTTCTCCTTTGAGGCCGGAGGAACGGAAAGAACGACTTGCTTCTCCCTGGTCTCCTTCTTCCTTGCGATCTGTGTCCATTCTGTCGTCGGAGAAGTAGACAGTGGAGTTCTCCGGGTCAGCGAGCCCTCAGCCCCTGACTTTCCGGAGACGATCTTTTTCCGGAGAGCTGGAGGTTGCGCTTTTCCGGCATTTTCGGAGTTTGTTGGAGGATACTTCTTTTCTGGCGGATCCGCAATGCGGTGTAGAGTTCCCTCTTCATCTGCTTCGGATGAGATTGTCCCGAAGTAGAATACGGATCCGGGGCGGAGGGCGATCTTGCTGTGGAAGGTGACGACCATTGAGCTAGCTTGGATCGTCGACACACCCCCTACCTGGCGCGCCAGCTGTCGGTGTTTTGGGTCCGACCGCACACCCGGGGTTGCCCCTCAAGGTGTTTTTAGGAGTAGGACGGTGTCGACGACTGTAGCAAAATGGTTCGTGCCGATCGCACGAGGGACAGTGGACAAGATTTACAGGTTCGGGCCGCTTAGAGATGTGTAACACCCTACGTCCTGGTGAGTATGCTTGGTGAGCGTGGTTACAAGAGGACTCTCTGGATTGAGGACACAGAGAGTTAATGTGGGTGGCTAAGTAAGATAGGTCGATCGTTCTGAAGGGGTGCCCCCTAGGCCTTATATACTCGACCGTGGGGCAGTACATGTAGATAAGATAACAACAAGTAGCTAAAAGATAGTGAACCTCTTAAGATTATCCCTACGTAACCCTCGCCGACTTATCCTCGCATGGCTTCGTTGCATGGAGACTCCAGCGCGGGAAAGTTGGATCTCTGTTACGATCACTCGCTCGGCGCTGTGGGCCGTCCGAGTTTGCACCAATCCGGCCTCATGTCGTTCTGCTTTGCTGGCTGTTTCTCCCCAGGCCCACGAAAGAATGACCTTACGATTTATTGGGCCCTTGGGCCTTTCGTGAGGTCTTTTACTCTTTTAGTGGACCCGGGGGATATCTATCCCCCACAGCAGTTGACTCTAAAACTCCGACATAGTATTAAGTCGCTCAGCATTACCTCTAAAATGCTGACGCCGCCCTCAAGTCGCTCGGCAGTTAACTCTAAAACTCCGACATCGTGTTCAGTCACTCGGCGTTACCTCTAAAACACCGACGCCGCCCTCAAGTCGCTCGGCAGTTATCTCTAAAACTATGACATCATCTACAAGTCGCTCGGCAGCTACTTCTAAAAGCATCGATATGATGCCCGAGTTATTCACTTACTATTCCAAAGGAATCAACTTCACGAAAAAGGCGGGAAGAGGAATGATTCAAAAACTTTGAGTTATGAATATCAACGAGCAATCATCACAGAGAAGCCAACATCATTTCTTCATTAAAGGGAAGATATCATACTTACAAATCAACTCATTATGAGTTGATACTTCCCTACTACTACTACTACTGCTACATTACATTATACTACTACTACTACTACTACTACACTACATTATACTACTCTACACTACTAAATACTACTACATTATTCTAACTATACTATACTAACATCTAAAGGACCAGTGGCATCTAGCCACTGGCCCTGTTGCTGCCACCGCCGCTGCCGCCCCTGTTGTTGCCCCTGCTGCTGCCGCCACCGCCATTGCCGCCCCTGCTGCCGTCGCCGTCACCGTCCTTGCTGCCACTGCTGCCGCCCCTGCCGCTGCCGTCACCGTCACCGCCGCCACCGCCTTCGTCGTCGTCGTCGTCGCCGTCCTCGTCCTCGCCGCCACCGTCCGAGTCCTCCTCATCCAAGGAGTACTCCGACTCATCCGAGCCCTCGAGCCTGGAGCGCTCGACGGCCCGGATGTACGTCCAGACCTCCGCCGTGAGCCCCTGGGAGTCGTCTCACGCAGGGGGATGGGAGCCGGAGACCCCTCAGACTCAGAGGAGAACTCCTCCTCTGAGTACTCCGAGTCACCAAAATCCTCCGATGGAGGAGTTGGCTCACGCTTGCGCTTGTTGTTCTTGCCCATGGTGGAAGCGAAAGGGAGAGAAGAAAAGCAAGCAACGGAGAACAGCAAGAGATGTGGAAAAGCCGGAGAGACAACGGCATTATTTATAGAAGGAGAAGGCAACCGCTCACCTCCAACCGCGGTCACTGAACAGTCGCAAAGCATTCAATAAGCACTTCAACCCGTCTGAAGACACGTCAGGCGGCTGACGCCGTTTCACGCAACACAGCACCCATTGGGACTCCAGTCAACAGCGCGGAGGATATGATTACACCTGCTGTCACATCACATTACTACTCAGAAGCAGCCGGCTAAAACACTCAGTGTACCAAGCCGTCCCTTGCCCACACCCATTGGGGGGGACGCCCAGGAATTATCAGTATATTTTTCAAAATGGTCACATCTGTGCAGGGCATGCAGTGAATACCTCAAGACAAAAATGAGATATCAGTAAGGGTCAGAGGAAAGCCAAATATAGCCAGTGAAATACAAAATATGGCCGACAGAAGCGACGTGAAGACTAGACAGAGAACGTCCATCAAATGTCCAATCAGTCGCAGAGCAAATAAATTACACTACCTAGCAAGATATGGAGGGATTGCGAACCCGGCTGCAAAAGACAAAATACATGCTGACCTCTGAAGCATAATATTGATGACATAATGCTGACCTCCAAAGCATAATGCGGATGGCATCACGCCGATTTTTACAAGCAGAAAGGATAATCTTTAGCAAAAAGACACAAAAGGAAGACCTTCAAATGGATTATCCTCAAAAATCCACTTGAAGGTCGAGGGCTACACCCATTGGGTGCACCTTCGGTGCACCCCATGGATCATCATTCCAAGCCAAGATAGTGCCGACTTCTAAGGCATGGGACAAGATTAGAGACAAGGCTGGCCTCAACCAAAACGCAGGAGTAAAAATGGAAATAATTTCTGGTGAAGACCTTCGAGTAGATTATTTTCTAAAATCTACTCGAAGCTCGGGGGCTACACCCATTGGGTGCACCTCCGGTGCACCCAATGAAGTTCAGGGTCCTACAAAACGAAATGCCGACCTCTAAGGCACAAGCACGAAACAAAGCTTCGGTTTACGAGTGATCAAAGCAGGAGGAGACAGTAAGAAGTCGTTCTCTTCAAATCGCCTGCAAACTGGACCTGGGATCTTTGGGCTGATTACCTCTAAATTAACCCAAAGATCGAGGGCTTGTGGGGGACAGATATCCCCCGGGTCCACTAAAAGAGTAAAAGACCTCACGAAAGGCCCAAGGGCCCAATAAATCGTAAGGTCATTCTTTCGTGGGCCTGGGGAGGAACAATCAGCAAAGCAGGTTGACACGAGGCCGGATTGGTGCAAACCCGGACGGCCCACAATGTCGAGCGAGCGACCACAACGGAGATCCGACTTTCCCGCGCTGGAGCCCCCATGCAACAGAGCCATGCGAGGATAGGTCGGCAGAACTACAGGGAGATAGACTCAAATAGTTCACTATCTTTTAGCTACACATTGCTATCGTATCCACGTGTATTGCCCCACGGTCGAGTATATAAGGCCTAGGGGGCACCCCTTCAGAACGATCGACCCTATTACTTAGCCACCCACTTCAACTCTCTGCATTCTCAATTCAGAGAGCTCTCTTGTAACCTCATTCACCCAGCATACTCACCAGGACGTAGGGTGTTACGCGTCTCTAAGCGGCCCGAACCTGTAAACATTGTCCACTGTCCCTCGTGCAACTGGCACGAACCATTTTGCTACAGTCGCCGACACCGTCCTACTCCTAAAAACACCTTGAGGGGCAACCTCGGGTGTGCGGTCGGACCCAAAACACCGACACAGCTAGACTTAGCCGGTGTGAGGAGTCTACTCCTCTACCTCTAGACATGCAGCTGTTTGGCTGTGGGGTTTGGTTGCCAAAAGCACTAGCTGAGTTTCTAAATCAAGTTGTTAACTTTGTCAAATTAAGTGTGACTCTCTTAAGGCTAGAGATGTACTATCTACTCATACATAGTAGCAACCATTTTTAGCAATCAACATCTTGTATCATCTCATCATAGTTTCACTTGTTACTCAATGTAGCAGCATGGATCAAGCAGTCTCATTAGCTGTGAGAAGCAGACGATTCGAATCGAGTTTTTAAAACCTTGCTAGGTAAACCTAAACACACGACATGTAGGGGCACTCCGTCCCCCACACACATCAACCGTCCCCATCGATTCCCTGGCAACAGATCAGGGCTCACCGCCTTGGCGTACAATGCCTCACTGACCCCGACTGCCGTCGTGCAGTGACCGCACTTGTACCCACCATAACCGGAATGGGAGACCACGTCTCAGGTCGCGTGAGGGGATATGTCTGCGGGCAGGTTCACTCAAGTACTAGGCTTGCCGATTTACCATATTTCTCGGTATGTGTTTAGTACGTTCAAACGCTTGACTCACGGTACCACACCATAATCCTTATTCAAATTTTTATCTCGTAGACAACCAATCCCCATGGATTGTTGCCCACAGACCCACATCAGTATGATATGAAAATGGGTGCAATCAATGTCCTGACCTCGCGCGAGTGCTAGAAAAATCACTCGACTTCTACCGAGATCCCTAATTAGTAAAGCAGCTACTCGACCTAGCATACTAGTATTCATCTCAATAGGATTCCTGAGATCATGCAACTAGGGTTTCAAACAACTCCTACACTTAAGTGCACATTCAATCCTACAATCAATAAGTGTAGTAAAATAGCATAAATAACAGGTTATGCATAAAACCGGGGCTTGCCTTCCAAAGCAGTGGCAGGCAGGTCCTCTGGTGCAGGCTCTTGTGCTGGATCTGGGGCTACCTCCTGAGCAGCTCCTTGCTCCGGCACGAGGACGTACTCTCCGTCAGCGAGGTTGCAATCTATCGAATGCAATGAATATGTATGTCATGATTATGCAGCATTTAACAACATTATGCTAATGGAAGAAAAACTAAGTTAGTTGGTAACTTAGGGTTTCTTGGTTATACGTGGCTTTTAGTAGTTTATGCTTATCATTCTAGGTTTAGGTTTTGGTACGGATAGGCCTAGTGGTTTGTATTTTTCCCCTTACATATTTCAGTGGGTAATTTAAAAAGGGTTTCGCTAGTTGGGCTAGGTGACACAAGCTTCTATTATCAATTTCTCCTTTTTTATTTTCTAATTATGAATTCTAGTGTGGGTTTGAACTACAACAGTGGTTTAACTTTTTCCAAAAATTCTGTAAAATTACAGTGGGTTGCCATTGGTCACTATAGCCTGTTCTAGGAATTTGAGGTTGAAAATAAAAAGGCTATGCTTTAGACAAAAACAACAAAAGTTGTGTAAATGGGCCACTTTGTACTACAACTCTTAACTAGGGGTGGGTTCTGTCCTAAAGGTTATTTTTTTGGCATCTAATAGCAATAATAGGCTTCTGTGCCAAAAATCACAGAAAGCTAAGGGATGGTTATTCAGTTATGATTTTCTAAAGTTTAATGCCAAAAAGGCACTTTCTACTACATTGCTATTTGAAAAATGTCAAACAGCAGATTTCATATTTTTCCTAAGTTCTTAATAACCAATCATTACTTATCCCAAGGATTGGGGTGTTTTCACCTTGGGGTCATTTTTGTAGGGTTTTTCTAAGTTTTCCTTACTTTCCTAAAATAAAAAGGGATCCTATTTATTTCATACTAAACCAGGGCATAATAGATTTTTCTAGTGAATTACATTGAATAAGTGTCTTAACAAAAATAGGGGTGCCCTCTGGTTCATTATTTAAATCATCTTTTCTATTTTTCTTAACCTTAAGCATATTGTGAAATAATTGGCAAAAACTAACTTAATGGGGTGAACAGAGAGGTTTAGCATTTTTAAACAGGTCAGTAGGTGGATATAAACTTCCCCAAATTTTTCTAACTCTAGTCAAATAGTGCAACTATTTTTATCCCTATTATTTAGCTTTTGGTCAAAACAATAATTAAATCAGAACCTTATGGTTTCCTGTAGTACATAGGGGTTTTATATTTTTCCTAAGCAGTTTACATTATTTAAAGTCTGACAAAATTGGTTTGACCAAATTTGGATGAATAAAACAGAAGTTATGAATTATTCAAGTTCTGTTCAAATTTTAAATCAGATTTAATAAAGGTTTTCTGGAAAAGCAGTTTACACCGAGGACCCTGGGGTATTTCCAAACTAACTCTCTCAGTTATACCCCCGCTCTACTATTCATTTGAGTCTTTGACATTTCACAAAACCCCCCAGACTTCTTTCCTTCTCCCCCGCGGTCCTTCCCTAGGTTTAAACAGTGCCCGCAAGAAAGAAAAGGGTGGCGCGGCTTACCGGCGGCGAGATAGGCCCGACGAGGGGCGGGGTTGGCTCGGGGAGGCTCTGGCAGTCACAGCGATGTACGGCTCGACGGCGGGGATGGCCGGAATCACTCGGTCCACGTGCGCAGGTGGGTGTCCTTGTCGGCGGCGGGTGTACCGGCCAAAACACGGCGATCTGGTTCAATCCAAAGGCACGATGAGCTTCACGGGGTGACGTAGCGACTGTGTGCACAAGGAATCGGAAAATGGTTCTGTGGATTACTTGGTCCACGCACTCCGGCGGGGTTGTGAACTCCGGCGACCGTGGACTGGCTTCTCCGGCGAAGCAGACTTCGATTCCTTGCTCGGGGAGCTTCACCGAGGTGTGCTCACTTGTCTCCGAGGGTTGGACGGGGTTGGGAAAGGCTGGGTTGGCCGGTCTACGGCGGCAGGGGCTCGGGTGGCCGTGGACACGCCGCGCACGGGCAAACGACGGTGAGTTGAGCTCCGGTGAGGTTTGAGCGTGCGCGGAAGAGTGTGGTCGACGCCTGAGTGGGCTTTATAGGCGCGGGCGCGGGCCATGGCATCGGCTGGCCGTTGGCGCGACGCGGGGCGCGCGCGGGCGTGCTCTGGCGCACACAGAGCGCGTCGAACACGTGGAGCTTTTCTTCTGCCCGTGTTCCACAGCTCACCCAAGTCGCAAACGTGCGAATCTTGGCAAAAATCCGGCACGAGTCTTTTCCCGGCACCTAGGGCTATCTCTCATCCGTGAGTTGCCATGGCAGATATGGCCTAGGTAGGGAGATCTTTGGTCGCCAAATCAGGTATGTCACTCTGCCCACCTCGCGACAAAAACCATGCCAAGGCATGTCAAACGTCAAGGTCTCGGGCTCAGCTTTTTCCAGTGGGTGCCCTAGGTGGTATGCCACATTTTTGGTATAGAACATAGGTGGATTTGGTGCCATCTTCAAGGTGAACACGGCTGATCTTTAGTGTAGGTGTAGTTTTTGACTTAGAGAGAAATAGAGAGCTCTAGCTCTCTCTCCACTTAGGGAATGGATTTGGGGTTTCTCCCGGGGTCTTTTTGCAATATTTCCTTCCCACAATTGTTGGTTATAAGGTTACTTGAAGTTTGGTTAAAGATTAACTCATGGTTTGCACAATTGCTTATTCTCTCCCCCTCTTAACCATGGTTTTGGAAGATAGGGTTCAAGGGAGGTCTAGGGTTTTCCCTCCTCTTGCCCAAGGTAGCAAGTGCACAAAAGCTTGAGTGATGCTCTTAGGTCATTTGAAATCTTGGTTAACACATGGTCTCCAAGGTTCTTATGTTCACCTGAAGTTTTTACCACATGTGATCACAGTCCTTAGTACCAAGGTGTGCTCTAGCCATGGTAACACCTGAGGTGTTACAGCCCTCCCCCCTTAAAGGAATCTCGTCCCGAGATTTTAGGTAGAGTCCTCTAGAGGGTGCTACGAGGCACGCTGGTGTGCTACTCTTTCTTATACTCAAGTTTCTCTTGTTAACTGCTCTTCGAATGTCATTCTCTTTGCAACTTCAGAAGGAAGCCCTTTTTAAGCTAAATCCACAACTTAGACTATCCTTGTTATCTAAGCTTTCTTATAATTGTATTCAAAGGGCAGGTGGGGGTGGGGTTTTGGGGGTTACGTACCGACTCCTTTGGGCAGAAAGTCGGGGAAGCGGGAGCGTAGAAAATCCTCAGTCTCCCATGTAGCTTCTTCTGCTGAATGGTGACTCCACTGAACTTTATACATTCTGATTGACCTTGCCCGTGTTGATCTCTCCTTCTGATCCAATACCTTGATGGGGTACTCTTGATAAGATAAGTCTGGTTCTATCACAAGATCTGGTTCCGGTAGCACTTCAGTGGGTAGGCGGACACATTTCTGTAGCTGAGATACATGAAATACATTGTGAACTGCTGACATGTGAGGTGGCAATTCCAATTGATAGGCTACGGGTCCACAAGCTTCCTTGATCTCGTAGGGTCCAATGTAGCGAGGAGCTAACTTGCCCTTAATTCCGAATCTTTGGACACCCTTGGTGGGTGATACCTTAAGATAAACATGATCTCCTACTTCAAATTGTAGAGGCTTCCGCCTCTTGTCATGATAGCTCTTTTGTCTGGCCTGAGCAGCTTCTAAGTTCTTCTTGATGATTCTGACCTTTGCCTCTGCTTCAAGAACCAAATCTGGCCCAAAAATTTCCCTCTCTCCTGCTTGAGACCAATTCAGCGGTGTTCTGCACCTTCTCCCATATAAAGCTTCAAAAGGTGCCATCTTTAGACTGGACTGATAGTTGTTATTATAGGAAAACTCAGCCAAGGAAAGACACTTGTCCCGATCTTTTCCGTAGTGCAGTACACATGCCCTTAACATATCTTCCAAAATCTGGTTTACCCTTTCTGTCTGGCCATCTGTTTGAGGATGGTATGCTGAGCTTCGTATTACATGGGTCCCAAGTGATTCCTGCAATTGTTCCCAAAATCGTGCCACAAATGGCGCTCCTCTATCTGAGACTATAGTCCTTGGTATCCCATGCAAACGAACTACCTGGTCGATGTAGATCTCTGCATACTTCTCTGTCCGGTGGGTGGTGTGTACTGGCAAGAAGTGAGCGGTCTTGGTCAACCTGTCCACAATAACCCAAATGGAATCATGGTGCCTAGAGGTATTGGGCAATCCTACGATAAAGTCCATGCAAATGTCCTCCCATTTTCAAGATGGTATGGGAAGGGGTTGCAAAGGGCCTGCTGCCTTCAAATGACTAGCTTTGATCCTCTGGCAGGTGTCACACTCGGATATGTACTTGGCAATTTCTCTCTTCATTCTAGTCCACCAATATAAAGATCTGAGATCATGATACATTTTGTTGCTACCAGGGTGCATGGAGAATTTGGAAAGGTGAGCTTCATCCAGTATCTTCCTTCTGAGCTCAGGGTCCTTGGGAACAACCAATCGATCTCCAAATCATAGAATTCCCTTGCTGTCCTGACGGAAGCACTTGTATTTCTCTGCCTTCTGCTTGATCATTTCTTTGATAACCTGAACACCCTTATCTTCAATCTGTGCCCTAACTATTTGCTCTTGTAATGTGGGTTCCACCGAGATGTAGCCTAAGTCACCTGAAGAAATAACTTCCAGGTTCAGCTTGCACAACTCATCGCACAGGGTGGTAACTCTTGCATCCATGCTCATACAATTGCACTGGGCCTTTCTGCTCAAGGCATCTGCCACAACATTGGCTTTACCATGATGGTAATGCACCTCTAAATCATAATCCTTGATTAACTCCAACCATCTCCTCTGCCTCATGTTCAGGTCTGCCTGAGTGAAGATGTATTTGAGACTCTTGTGATCAGTGTAGATGTTACAGTGAACTCCCATCAAGAAGTGTCTCCATATCTTAAGAGCATGAACCACAGCTGCCAATTCCAGATCATGTGTAGGGTAGTTCTGCTCATGGGGTCTGAGTGCTCGGGAAGCATAAGCAATGACTCTGTTATCTTGCATTAAGACACATCCCAATCCCGTACCAGAAGCATCACAATAAACCTCAAATGGCTTGATGTTGTCAGGTTGAGCCAGCACTGGGGCTGTTGTCAAATGCTGCCTCAAAGTACGGAAGGCATCTTCGCACTTTTGGCTCCAATCATACTTGACTCCCTTTTTTAATAGTTCAGTCATTAGTTTGGCAATTCTAGAGAAATCCGGAATAAATCGTCGATAATACCCTGCCAATCCCAGAAAACTCCGAATTTGCCTCACTGTAGTCGGGGGTTTCCAATCCATTACCTCTTGCACCTTCTCAGGATTAACTGATATCCCATCCTGAGAAATTGTGTGACCCAAGAATTTAATCTCTTTCAGCCCACATTTAGACAACTTGGCATACAACTGATGGTCACGCAGTCTCTGAAGTACAGTATGCAAATGTTTGGTGTGCTCGGCTTCATTCTTGGAATAAACCAGAATATCATCAATGAAAACGACCACGAATTTATCCAACTCTGGCATAAATACTGAGTTCATCAGGTACATGAAATAAGTCGGGGCATTGGCAGCCCAAAAGACATCACCAAAAACTCATAAAGCCCATATCTGGTTGAGAAGGCCGTCTTGGGAATATCACTGGCACGGATCTTGATCTGATGGTAACCTGAGCGAAGATCTATCTTGGAGAATACCTTGGCTCCCACCAACTGATCGAACAGGACATCAATGCGGGGCAGTGGGTATTTGTTCTTGATAGTCACCGCATTGAGAGGGCGGTAGTCAACACACATTCTCAAACTCTCATCCTTTTTCTTCACGAATAAGGCTGGACATCCCCATGGTGAAGTACTTGGGCGAATAAACCCCTTGTCCAACAACTCTTGCAATTGCTTTTTCAGTTCTGCCAATTCCGCGGGAGGCATCCTATAGGGTCTCTTGGAGATAGGAGCAGTCCCGGGTTGCAATTCGATTGCGAACTCAATGTCTCGGTCAGGTGGCATCCCTGGCAATTCATCTAGGAAAACATCTGGGTAGTCACAGACCACTGGGATCTTTTCTACCGGGGATTCTAGCATGACGAAGGCACAGGAACGGGTACAACCTTGGTCCGGCAAATATAGTGTGGTTTCACCACAAGTCGGTGAGTGCACCTCAATGGCCCTAGCTGCAATATCCATAACTGCTTGGTGCCTGGTTAACCAGTCAGTTCCCAATATGATATCCACACTATCCAAGCCCAAAATGAGGAGGTTAGTTTTGATTATCAGACTACCAAACTTTAAAGGCACATTCTTGTTGATTTGGTAGGTGGCAACCCTGCCTCCTGGTGTTGATATTGTGATACCCCCATTGGTGTGGTGAAAAGGTAATTGGCACTTGGCACTAAATTTGGCACTGATAAAACTATGCGATGCACCAGAATCAAAAAAGAATAATAGCAGGATAATTCAAAACTGTAAAGATACCAGTCATGACGGGTGCTCCCTCTGGGATATCAGTCATGGTGGTGAAGTTTAGCCTGCCCTGCCTCACTTGCACCTTCTGCCTCTTGCCTTGATTCTGATTAACATTCTGCCCCTGCCTCTGCTGGTTCCTGGGGCAATTCTTGGCATAGTGTCCGGTGTTGCCGCATGTGAAACACCTGTTGTCATTTGCCTAGCGATACTGCTGCTGCTGCTGATTGTTCCTCTGAGCTGGAAACTGGGTGCGGTTGGGTGCCTGCTGCTGCTGCTGCTGTGGTCGGATCAACCATCTCCCTTGCTGCTGCTGAGGTCCCCTGCTCTGAGTGTCGGACACAATCCTGAAGCGCTGTGGCTGAGCTGAGGGTCCTACCACAGGGTCTTCCTCTTCTTTTCTGCCTGTCGGACTGTGATGCAGTCCTCTTGGGAGATAGCTGTGACACCCCAGGTGTCTATTTCGTGTTATGTCGGGAGATTCATCCTAATCTCGGATGCTTAGTGAAAATTTCTATTTCTCGATCACATCTATCTCCATTCATCAAGTTACTCATGAATGTTTCACTACGTTTGGAATTATTCAATCTCAAGAACAGCCAAATTTAGAGCCTGTTAAAAACTTTTGTTTCTTGGAGCAAATGCAAATTCGAAAGTCAATCTCGTCTCGCAACTCCCGTCCAGACTCTCGATAGTTGTTATGTTATCCAATCGGTGTCTGAATCCGCTTTCTCGATAGTCGGTCTACGTCCAAATACAAAATCTGAATCCGCATTCTCCAGCGGAATCTCTATTGTGTTAATCTCTAATAAATTCTTATATAAATCAACTTGTTATCTTTATGTCATCATTCATCTCTATCTATCAAGTGTATTCTAAAGATTTCTCAAGGCTTGAACCAAATATTCGTATAAAATTATAAATCCTACGCTTGCCTGAGACTGCTCGAGTAAATAAAAGCAAATTTAGAAATTCAACCAAGTTATGGCAACTTTCCCAAAATACTCTAAATCAACTCTACAACAAAAGTTATTAAGGGTTCATGTAGAGAAAATACCAAGAAAATGTTGAGAAATACTTCGATTGCTTTAAAAATATAAATTGAAGCTTTATAACTATACTACTTTGACCAAAGTGAAACTTTGGTCTATATTCGAGATATGAGGTTTGACTTTTAATAAAAGTTGGAGAACAGGTGTAATACAACAAGTTTTATATTTAAACCATGCCTTGATTCAATTTCTAAGTATCTCAAACAGTGCCATCAAGACAGAATAAAAATCTGATTTCTGAATTCGAATTCTTCTAAGTCTGAAATCAGCATCGTTCGGGTCGACGTCTCGCGTTCCCAAATTTTTGTTAAACAACTCAAGTTTTTCCAAATATAAAAGTTGTTGATAACTAATAGGGGCACAACATATTAAAAGATGGCATTCATCCAATTTTGTTTGACATGCTTTGACATTCAGTTTTCACGAGTTTCCACTGATTTCTGAGCCATTGACAAACCAGTTTTCGTGGGTCTATAACTCTCTAACTAGTGTCCGAATCACCTCAAATCCTATACAAGATTTGTAGAGTATACATCAAGTAAGATATTTTGTGCAGCAACCGAGATCCGAATCCAAGCAGAAGATGCCAAAAACATGCAGCCAAAGTCGCTCAGAACCACACAAGCAGCGCTCGCCCACACGCTACTGTCTGCTTTTGTGCAGACCTGGCCACCGTCGCCCATGGCCAGTAGTTGTCGCCGCCCTCTGGCCACTACCTGCCTTGCTAAGCCGGCCAGTAGCTGCTCCAGCCGCGGTCTTTAAAATGGACAACGTCCCTCCTGCACGCGCTCGCCCACTGCTCCATTTCTATCAGGCGGCTCCTCCCATGGCGCCATTGCAAGCTCCCCTCCAGACCGGTTCCTTGGTTTCCTCGAATCCCAGCAGCGAGCAGACGTCGTCCCCATGGCGGGAGCTCCTTTCTCCCCACGCTCCAGTACCTCGCCGTGGGATCCCCCTCTCCTCCTTGCTCCGGCATCGACATGGCCAGGGACACAACCTGCCGCATCCTCCTGCTGTTCACGTGAGAAACCGAGGAGGAAGAAGACCTCCCTGAGCCAATGACATGTGGGCCCAGTGCCAATGTGAGTGTGCACACTAATTACAGATTTTTGTGTTGTGTTCTAAAATTCATATCTCGCGTTTTAGAGCTCCTAAAATCGTGAAATTTGTTTGGTTGTCTTCCTTATGAAATTCTCTAACTATTGAATCTATATGTTGGTATGTTTTAGTGGAAAAGTTTTTCTGTAGAAATTCGTATTTGAAAAGTGGTTTAGAGAATAAACGAACTTGCATCTCTCCATAGTTTTAATTATAAAAATCCTAAAATGATGAAACTTGTTTTGTTAGTTAGATGTTGTCATACCCCATCAAGGAAAAATATAAAACTTATATGTTGTTCACTGTTTTCTTGGTGTGTTAATTAAAACAAGTTAAATAGAGAAAATAAGGTTTATTTGCTTGTTATTTTTGGATCTGTAGCTCTGGTGCTCCAAATAGGTTGAAATTTTTAAAGTAGACTCTTGGTGTGATGTTTGGTGACTGGTAAAGATTTCATGAATTGTTGTGCATGTATGATTAAGTTAGTGATTTAACTTGTTTAATGCACCTTAAGTAGTTTTAAATGATTTAAAAATAATGTATAGATGCAAAAATGTAAAATGGTGTTCCACTGTCCTTGCATGATATTATAGTAGCCTAATAAAACTTAATATGGTCATGAATCCACAGAAAATAATTAGTTTTAGATTTAACTTGCTCTCACATGCTTTATTGCATTAACAAATTGTTATTTTTGTATTAAATAAAATATAAAACCTGGGCATGTGAAATTTATACATTATTTATAATGGGTCATTACCTATGCCTCATAAAAATTACAGCCCCAAATTAGATAGTTTCATTTGGTGCTAAAATAACACCTATTTTATAATTATAAGAACAATTAGTGGAAAATTAGAAGTAAACAAGGGCATGCATGTTTCTTGAAATACTTAAGTGAATTGATATAAATTGAAACTTAATAACTAAGTCATAATGATTTAAACTTAAGACATTGGTGATAGTGTCTCTCCATGATTTTAATTGATGATTGAGTTGAGTGCTATTGTGCTAGCAAACTGTAATTCCTGCACGTACAGTTTTTGTCGTGCGGTTAATCTAGTAATGTAAAGTGTGTTTTCTGTAGATATGTGATATATAAAAGTTATAATTAAATTGTATATCTAGCTCTTCCAAAAATTTCATGAGCTAAGGATTAATGGTTTAGAAGTTATACTTTTCACAAATTCAGTACCGGAATCTGTCCAATTTCTGAACAGATTTCAGAGATTGCAATGGTTGCTTAAGTTAATTTTGAAATAAGTTATTGGTGGTCACAAGAAAGTTGTAGATAACTTTATTATCTTACTTGTGTTAAAATTTGACAGCCGTAAGTCTGATCGTTTAGAAGTTATGCTTTTCGCAAGTTTAGTAACTGAATCTGTCCAATTACTGTACAGATTTCAGAGGTCGCATTGTTTGATTAAGTTCAGTTTAGAATCAGTCCTTGTCAATTATAAGAAAGTTGTAGATAATGTTCTTATCTTACTTGTGTTAAATTTTCATGACAATAAACCTGATAGTTTGAGAGTTATGAATTTTATAAGAGGATTGTTGTATTCTGTCCACTGTCAGAGCAGATTTAGAAAACTGAATTGTTTGATTTGGTTAAACATAGAATCACTTCTTGGTTATTATAAAAGTTATGTAGTACTTTTCCTAAGATTTCCAAAAAGTCTGGGATCACTCTTTTTGGTGATCTGAAGATTTAGTTAGGGATGTTTGAAGTGTGAAGTCTGAATCTGTCCAATTCTGGACAGCAAAGCCTGCTAGTGTCTTTTGTCCTTAGTTAAATATTGAATCACCTTGAGATGTTTATAAATTAAATGTAGACAATTTTATTACCTTTCCAGAAAGTCTAGGATCAATTTGTTTGGATGTCTGAACCTGTAGTTGTGAATTTTTAAAGTCGCAAGTCTGAATCTGTCCAAATCTGGACAGAGCTGCTGTGTTAGCACAATTCGACCTTGCTAAGAGTCTAATCATATTGAGATGATAATACCAAAGTTGTAGACCGTTTCCCAAGCTTTCCAAAAAGTATTTGTTCACTATTTTTGGATAAATATTTGAAGAGTTATGCCTGAAACAAGTAACTGTTGTGTTACTGTCCAAAAATCTGCAAGTGTTTAATTGATTGTTGAGTTGACCCTTTTTGCTAAAAATGTTTGGTTAGCCCTTAATTAATATAGACTTGCCATGGCTAAGTTGAGATAACATATGTGTCCTGTTTTATATGTTTCTTTCTTTAGTTGATTGTGAAGTCGTATTTGTGTTGCGTAAGTATCTAAAATGTTGTCGTCTTTTTAATGGTGTTAATGATGAACGCAGATAACGTACGACTAGCTAGCGCTTGCGTATAGTCGTTGCGGTGCCTTACGATTTAATGATTAGTTTGCTACCGTCTGTTTTGGGATTGTCTTATAATATATTTCATCATATTCATACATATGCATCATGCATCTCATTTAGGACCGAGAGATGATGATCGTGCAAGTGATGTGGTGCCAACCACAAGATGCAGTTGGTGGACGACCTGAAGAATGATGGACTTAACCAGTGGATGCTCGCCAAGCGAGCACCTCACCCAGCAAACACTATCTAAGTGTTAAATTAAAGGCAAGCCCCGGTTATATGCATAACCGTTATATATGCTATTTTACTACACTTAATGTTTGTAGGCTTGTACCGTACACTTAAGTGTAGGAGTTGCCTGAAACCCTAGTTGCATGAACTCAAGATTCCTTTTGAGATGGATACTAGTATGATAGGTCGAGTAGCTGCTATGCTAAATCAGGATCTCGGTAGAAGTCGAGTGATTTTTCTAGCACTCGCGCGAGGTCAGGAATTGGTTGTATCCATTTTTGATAACAGAATGGTGATGGTCTGTGGACACGGATCCATGGGGATGCGTTGTCTATGAGACAAAATTGGAATAAGGATTAACGTGCGGATACCTGTGTCAAGCGTTTGAATGTACTAAACACATGTCGGGAAAAATGGTAACCGGTAAACCTAGTACCTGAGTGAAGCCGGGCGCGGACTTTATCCCTCATGCGACCTGAGACTGGGTCTCCCATTCTAGATATGGTGGGTACAAGTGCGGCCACTGCACGACGGCAGTCGGGGTCAGTGGAGCATTGTATGCCAAGGCGGTGAGGCCTGGACGCGAACGGGGAATCGATGGGGACGGTTGACATGTGTGGGGACGGAGTGCCCTGACATGTCGTGTGTTTAGGTTTACCTTGCAAGGATAAAACTCGATTCGAATCGTCTGCTTCTCGCAGCTAATGAGACTGCTTGATCCATTGTACTGCATTGAGTAATAAGTGGAAATGAGTTGACTGGCAAAAGATGTTGATTGATAAAATGTTTGATACCATGTATGAATAGCTAGGTACTCATCTAGTTTAACAGGATCATACTCAAACTTGAAAAGCTAAAACTTGATTTTAGACTCAGCTAGTGCTTTTGGCAAACCAAACCCCTCAGCCAAACAGCTGCATGTCTAGAGGTAGAGGAGTAGACTCCTCACACCGGGTAAGTCTAGCTGAGTATTAGTATACTCAGCCTTGCTTGTGGCATAATTTTTGCAGGTACCTCCTTGATTTGGTTGATGGTGTGACTTGGCCTCCATCCCTGCCACCGGGATAGACGGTCGAGTGGGTTATTGCTTCCGCAGGAGAGGACCAGGAGGAGTAGCGTGGCCAGGCTTCGCCATGTTACTCGGTTCTTCTCCGTTAGTTATTTCCGCTGCATTAAAAACTATGGTTACTATTTCTGAAACTCCGATAATGTAATCACTATTGATACTTATTAAATTTGTGGTATTATGTTTTATTGTATTTCTCTGTGCCTCACCTTCGTGTGAGCTAGTGGTATTCGATCCTGGATAAGTGGCTTTATCGGACTAGATCCGAGGGACTGACGGGTTATTCCGGTTTAAGTGTGTTGCTGCCTTTAAGGGTGCGACTTGGGCACTTAAGCTAGAATAATCAGGGCGGTTCCGCCACAGCTGGTATCGGAGCGAATACCAGTACAGAGAAGCCAATAAGTCATGATTACCAACTTTTCAAAAGTAAAACTTGCTTAGAAACCAAGTTGGATAGATATCAGGACGATAAGGATAGACCTAGGACGTGAAGCCTTAGGAAATAGATGGGTAGCTAGGTGGCTATTTATATAGGCCATAAAGGCTACTACTACTATTAATAAGGATGTTGTAGAAACATCCGCAAAACTAGTTAGGTCTGAGAAGATGACTAGAATGAGCATGCATCATGATTGTCGCATCATTGTCTCTTGTGCACCAACATGCTCTTCTCACCTTTATTCCAATAATAAGAACTTGTTAATAATGTAATGTACTGCTATGTTAGAAATGTCTTACCTCGTGTCAGATTGCTAAGTCTTGTTGGGTCGTGTTATGTGTTTCTTTTGCCTTGCTATCTAGGTGGTATGGTAATTGTCCTACCCTTTTTGCAAAAAATGTTGTTTGTCCTGCTCATGAGAAGACCCCCCTCCTCCAAACAACCTTGAGTTTAGCAAGTGAAACCTCAAAAAAAACATGCTTGAGTTGGTATTTTCTAGCCCTCGTGTGTTTACCCTTGAATTTACACCTGCATAGCTTATAGACCCCCACAGCTTGACCGCTAGACCAACCCAAGTCTCCTTGTGCACTTGTTTATGTCAAAAAAAAGTTTATTGTCTGTTCACGCAAACCATGTCTAGCCTCACATTCTTTTTTTGGAAACCTTGTCCAAATTACTCATTAAATACTCCTCTGGTCAACCTGGAAGCCATCTGGGTTGATGACCTCTCGTTTCACCTGGATCTGGTAATCTTTTACTTGTGAATCATGTTGTGACTTTATCATCCGAATCTCTGGATCATTCATCGAGATCTACCCCGTCATCTGGTTATCTGCTATAACCTGTTCTCATGTATCAAATGTGGATCAGTCTAATATCTCATTATGATCGTTCTCATACTCTTCTCTCTGATGATCATGAATCTGTTTTATCGATTTTATCAATAGATAATGTATCCATTTGGTCCAATGGATGTCGTTGTTGTCTTTGGTTCTCTCATGTCTCTAAAAACTCAACGATCTTGATCTCATGGTTGGTTCCTCCTCATATCAAATGTCGTATCAATCTTGGACTGATAATCCTCGTGTTGATCATAAAATAGTTCTCTAAGTTGAAGAAAATTCTCATGTGATGCTCTTTTGCTAATAATCTTTACTTCAACTCCGATCACATTCTTATTTTCTGAGCCATACTCTCATGGGCTCCATCTATCTGTGCTATGTGGATTTCTTATTGGTTACGTTGGTAATGGTGTTATGACTAACGACCAATGGTGCCGCGACGAAACCGAGAGCCTTCTATGGTGCACACATGGTCGAGCTGCTCGGCACGCGCTGGTATCACAGTTAATAGTCGTGATCCATTATGGGACTACACCAAGGAGCTATCTTTTGTGGACATTCTCTCAAAGTGATCGCCACATTTTGTCTCAATATGTCGCGATATTCTATCCAAATTTATCTTCAGTATCTTGTCAGATGACATCTCATGAATTTGCATCTATCTTCAATTTGGGAGTTACATGCCTCTCTACCCTTAAAGATCCTCATTTGAATCTCGGGACGAGATTCCTTTAAGGGGGGAAGGCTGTGACACCCCAGGTGTCTATTTCGTGTTATGTCGGGAGATTCATCCTAATCTCGGATGCTTAGTGAAAATTTCTATTTCTCGATCACATCTATCTCCATTCATCAAGTTACTCATGAATGTTTCACTACGTTTGGAATTATTCAATCTCAAGAACAGCCAAATTTAGAGCCTGTTAAAAACTTTTGTTTCTTGGAGCAAATGCAAATTCGAAAGTCAATCTCGTCTCGCAACTCCCGTCCAGACTCTCGATAGTTGTTATGTTATCCAATCGGTGTCTGAATCCGCTTTCTCGATAGTCGGTCTACGTCCAAATACAAAATCTGAATCCGCATTCTCCAGCGGCATCTCTATTGTGTTAATCTCTAATAAATTCTTATATAAATCAACTTGTTATCTTTATGTCATCATTCATCTCTATCTATCAAGTGTATTCTAAAGATTTCTCAAGGCTTGAACCAAATATTCGTATAAAATTATAAATCCTACGCTTGCCTGAGACTGCTCGAGTAAATAAAAGCAAATTTAGAAATTCAACCAAGTTATGGCAACTTTCCCAAAATACTCTAAATCAACTCTACAACAAAAGTTATTAAGGGTTCATGTAGAGAAAATACCAAGAAAATGTTGAGAAATACTTCGATTGCTTTAAAAATATAAATTGAAGCTTTATAACTATACTACTTTGACCAAAGTGAAACTTTGGTCTATATTCGAGATATGAGGTTTGACTTTTAATAAAAGTTGGAGAACAGGTGTAATACAACAAGTTTTATATTTAAACCATGCCTTGATTCAATTTCTAAGTATCTCAAACAGTGCCATCAAGACAGAATAAAAATCTGATTTCTGAATTCGAATTCTTCTAAGTCTGAAATCAGCATCGTTCGGGTCGACGTCTCGCGTTCCCAAATTTTTGTTAAACAACTCAAGTTTTTCCAAATATAAAAGTTGTTAATAACTAATAGGGGCACAACATATTAAAAGATGGCATTCATCCAATTTTGTTTGACATGCTTTGACATTCAGTTTTCACGAGTTTCCACTGATTTCTGAGCCATTGACAAACCAGTTTTCGTGGGTCTATAACTCTCTAACCAGTGTCCGAATCACCTCAAATCCTATACAAGATTTGTAGAGTATACATCAAGTAAGATATTTTGTGCAGCAACCGAGATCCGAATCCAAGCAGAAGATGCCAAAAACATGCAGCCAAAGTCGCTCAGAACCACACAAGCAGCGCTCGCCCACACGCTACTGTCTGCTTTTGTGCAGACCTGGCCACCGTCGCCCATGGCCAGTAGTTGTCGCCGCCCTCTAGCCACTGCCTGCCTTGCTAAGCCGGCCAGTAGCTGCTCCAGCCGCGGTCTTTAAAATGGACAACGTCCCTCCTGCACGCGCTCGCCCACTGCTCCATTTCTATCAGGCGGCTCCTCCCATGGCGCCATTGCAAGCTCCCCTCCAGACCGGTTCCTTGGTTTCCTCGAATCCCAGCAGCGAGCAGACGTCGTCCCCATGGCGGGAGCTCCTTTCTCCCCACGCTCCAGTACCTCGCCGTGGGATCCCCCCTCTCCTCCTTGCTCTGGCATCGACACGGCCAGGGACACAACCAGCCGCATCCTCCTGCTGTTCACGTGAGAAACCGAGGAGGAAGAAGACCTCCCTGAGCCAATGACATGTGGGCCCAGTGCCAATGTGAGTGTGCACACTAATTACAGATTTTTGTGTTGTGTTCTAAAATTCATATCTCGCGTTTTAGAGCTCCTAAAATCGTGAAATTTGTTTGGTTGTCTTCCTTATGAAATTCTCTAACTATTGAATCTATATGTTGGTATGTTTTAGTGGAAAAGTTTTTCTGTAGAAATTCGTATTTGAAAAGTGGTTTAGAGAATAAACGAACTTGCATCTCTCCATAGTTTTAATTATAAAAATCCTAAAATGATGAAACTTGTTTTGTTAGTTAGATGTTGTCATACCCCATCAAGGAAAAATATAAAACTTATATGTTGTTCACTGTTTTCTTGGTGTGTTAATTAAACCAAGTTAAATAGAGAAAATAAGGTTTATTTGCTTGTTATTTTTGGATCTGTAGCTCTGGTGCTCCAAATAGGTTGAAATTTTTAAAGTAGACTCTTGGTGTGATGTTTGGTGACTGGTAAAAATTTCATGAATTGTTGTGCATGTATGATTAAGTTAGTGATTTAACTTGTTTAATGCACCTTAAGTAGTTTTAAATGATTTAAAAATAATGTATAGATGCAAAAATGTAAAATGGTGTTCCACTGTCCTTGCATGATATTATAGTAGCCTAATAAAACTTAATATGGTCATGAATCTACAGAAAATAATTAGTTTTAGATTTAACTTGCTCTCACATGCTTTATTGCATTAACAAATTGTTATTTTTGTATTAAATAAAATATAAAACCTGGGCATGTGAACTTTATACATTATTTATAATGGGTCATTACCTATGCCTCATAAAAATTACAGCCCCAAATTAGATAGTTTCATTTGGTGCTAAAATAACACCTATTTTATAATTATAAGAACAATTAGTGGAAAATTAGAAGTAAACAAGGGCATGCATGTTTCTTGAAATACTTAAGTGAATTGATATAAATTGAAACTTAATAACTAAGTCATAATGATTTAAACTTAAGACATTGGTGATAGTGTCTCTCCATGATTTTAATTGATGATTGAGTTGAGTGCTATTGTGCTAGCAAACTGTAATTCCTGCACGTACAGTTTTTGTCGTGCGGTTAATCTAGTAATGTAAAGTGTGTTTTCTGTAGATATGTGATTTATAAAAGTTATAATTAAATTGTATATCTAGCTCTTCCAAAAATTTCATGAGCTAAGGATTAATGGTTTAGAAGTTATACTTTTCACAAATTCAGTACCGGAATCTGTCCAATTTCTGAACAGATTTCAGAGATTGCAATGGTTGCTTAAGTTAATTTTGAAATAAGTTATTGGTGGTCACAAGAAAGTTGTAGATAACTTTATTATCTTACTTGTGTTAAAATTTGACAGCCGTAAGTCTGATCGTTTAGAAGTTATGCTTTTCGCAAGTTTAGTAACTGAATCTGTCCAATTCCTGTACAGATTTCAGAGGTCGCATTGTTTGATTAAGTTCAGTTTAGAATCAGTCCTTGTCAATTATAAGAAAGTTGTAGATAATGTTCTTATCTTACTTGTGTTAAATTTTCATGACAATAAACCTGATAGTTTGAGAGTTATGAATTTTATAAGAGGATTGTTGTATTCTGTCCACTGTCAGAGCAGATTTAGAAAACTGAATTGTTTGATTTGGTTAAACATAGAATCACTTCTTGGTTATTATAAAAGTTATGTAGTACTTTTCCTAAGATTTCCAAAAAGTCTGGGATCACTCTTTTTGGTGATCTGAAGATTTAGTTAGGGATGTTTGAAGTGTGAAGTCTGAATCTGTCCAATTCTGGACAGCAAAGCCTGCTAGTGTCTTTTGTCCTTAGTTAAATATTGAATCACCTTGAGATGTTTATAAATTAAATGTAGACAATTTTATTAGCTTTCCAGAAAGTCTAGGATCAATTTGTTTGGATGTCTGAACCTGTAGTTGTGAATTTTTGAAGTCGCAAGTCTGAATCTGTCCAAATCTGGACAGAGCTGCTGTGTTAGCACAATTCGACCTTGCTAAGAGTCTAATCATATTGAGATGATAATACCAAAGTTGTAGACCGTTTCCCAAGCTTTCCAAAAAGTATTTGTTCACTATTTTTGGATAAATATTTGAAGAGTTATGCCTGAAACAAGTAACTGTTGTGTTACTGTCCAAAAATCTGCAAGTGTTTAATTGATTGTTGAGTTGACCCTTTTTGCTAAAAATGTTTGGTTAGCCCTTAATTAATATAGACTTGCCATGGCTAAGTTGAGATAACATATGTGTCCTGTTTTATATGTTTCTTTCTTTAGTTGATTGTGAAGTCGTATTTGTGTTGCGTAAGTATCTAAAATGTTGTCGTCTTTTTAATGGTGTTAATGATGAACGCAGATAACGTACGACTAGCTAGCGCTTGCGTATAGTCGTTGTGGTGCCTTACGATTTAATGATTAGTTTGCTACCGTCTGTTTTGGGATTGTCTTATAATATATTTCATCATATTCATACATATGCATCATGCATCTCATTTAGGACCGAGAGATGATGATCGTGCAAGTGATGTGGTGCCAACCACAAGATGCAGTTGGTGGACGACCTGAAGAATGATGGACTTAACCAGTGGATGCTCGCCAAGCGAGCACCTCACCCAGCAAACACTATCTAAGTGTTAAATTAAAGGCAAGCCCCGGTTATATGCATAACCGTTATATATGTTATTTTACTAGACTTAATGTTTGTACTTTTTAGGCTTGTACCGTGCACTTAAGTGTAGGAGTTGCCTGAAACCCTAGTTGCATGAACTCAGGATTCCTTTTGAGATGGATACTAGTATGATAGGTCGAGTAGCTGCTATGCTAAATCAGGATCTCGGTAGAAGTCGAGTGATTTTTCTAGCACTCGCGCGAGGTCAGGAATTGGTTGTATCCATTTTTGATAACAGAATGGTGATGGTCTGTGGACACGGATCCATGGGGATGCGTTGTCTATGAGACAAAATTGGAATAAGGATTAACGTGCGGATACCTGTGTCAAGCGTTTGAATGTACTAAACACATGTCGGGAAAAATGGTAACCGGTAAACCTAGTACCTGAGTGAAGCCGGGCGCGGACTTTATCCCTCATGCGACCTGAGACTGGGTCTCCCATTCTAGATATGGTGGGTACAAGTGCGGCCACTGCACGACGGCAGTCGGGGTCAGTGGAGCATTGTATGCCAAGGCGGTGAGGCCTGGACGCGAACGGGGAATCGATGGGGACGGTTGACATGTGTGGGGACGGAGTGCCCTGACATGTCGTGTGTTTAGGTTTACCTTGCAAGGATAAAACTCGATTCGAATCGTCTGCTTCTCGCAGCTAATGAGACTGCTTGATCCATTGTACTGCATTGAGTAATAAGTGGAAATGAGTTGACTGGCAAAAGATGTTGATTGATAAAATGTTTGATACCATGTATGAATAGCTAGGTACTCATCTAGTTTAACAGGATCATACTCAAACTTGAAAAGCTAAAACTTGATTTTAGACTCAGCTAGTGCTTTTGGCAAACCAAACCCCTCAGCCAAACAGCTGCATGTCTAGAGGTAGAGGAGTAGACTCCTCACACCGGGTAAGTCTAGCTGAGTATTAGTATACTCAGCCTTGCTTGTGGCATAATTTTTGCAGGTACCTCCTTGATTTGGTTGATGGTGTGACTTGGCCTCCATCCCTGCCACCGGGATAGACGGTCGAGTGGGTTATTGCTTCCGCAGGAGAGGACCAGGAGGAGTAGCGTGGCCAGGCTTCGCCATGTTACTCGGTTCTTCTCCGTTAGTTATTTCCGCTGCATTAAAAACTATGGTTACTATTTCTGAAACTCCGATAATGTAATCACTATTGATACTTATTAAATTTGTGGTATTATGTTTTATTGTATTTCTCTGTGCCTCACCTTCGTGTGAGCTAGTGGTATTCGATCCTGGATAAGTGGCTTTATCGGACTAGATCCGAGGGACTGACGGGTTATTCCGGTTTAAGTGTGTTGCTGCCTTTAAGGGTGCGACTTGGGCACTTAAGCTAGAATAATCAGGGCGGTTCCGCCACAATAGCCATGTTGACCAACTCATTATAGTTGTTGGCCCTGACGGTGTTGAGACGGTCACGGAGCTTAGTGCTGAGCCCCCTCCTGAACCTGTCTCTCTTCTTCTCATCCGTATCTGCATGATACCCAGCATACTGGCACAAATCATTAAAAGCATGTGCATACTGCAACACTGTCTTGTTGCCCTGAGTGAGTGCCAGAAACTCGTTGAGCTTTCGGTCCATAATCCCGGCTGGTATGTGTGAAAGGGAATTAGGCTTACACCTAGTTCCTAAATACTTTTGGTGGTTGAATTGCCCAACACAAATCTTTGGACTAACTAGTTTGCCTAAGTGTATATATTATACAGGTGTAAAAGGTTCACACTCAGCCAATAAAATAACCAAGTTTTGGATTCAATAAAGGAGCAAAGGGGCAACCGAAGGCACCCCTGGTCTGGCGCACCGGACTGTCCGGTGTGCCACCGGACAGTGAACAGTACCTGTCCGGTGCACCAGGGGACTCAGACTCAAACTCTTCGCCCTCGGGATTTCTCGGAAGCCGGCGCGCTATAATTCACCGGACTGTCCGGTGTGCATCGGACATGTCCGGTGCTCCAAGGAAGCTCGGCCTCCTGAACTCGCCAGCCTCGGGTTCGCGCGGCAGCCGCTCCACTAAAATTCACCGGACTGTCCGGTGTGCACCGGACTGTCCGGTGTGCCAGCGGAGCAACGGCTCCCTGCGGCGCCAACGGCTCCCTGCGGTGCATTTAATGCGCGCGCAGCGCGCGCAGACGTCAGGCACGCCCATACTGGTGCACCGGACATCAAACAGTACATGTCCGGTGTGCACCGGACACCCAGGCGGGCCCACAAGTCAGAAGCTCCAACGGTCAGAATCCAACGGCAGTGATGACGTGGCAGGGGCACCGGACTGTCCGGTGTGCACCGGACTGTCCGGTGCGCCATCGAGCAGACGCCTCCAGCCAACGGTCAAGTTTGGTGGTTGAGGCTATAAATACCCCAACCACCCCACCATTCATTGCATCCAAGTTTTCCACTTCTCAACTACTACAAGAGCTCTAGCATTCAATTCTAGACACACTAAAGAGATCAAATCCTCTCCAATTCCACACAAAGCCCTAGTGATTAGTGAGAGTGATTTGTCGTGTTCATTTGAGCTCTTGCGCTTGGATTGCTTCTTTTCTTTCTCACTTGTTCTTGAGATCACAACTCCATTGTAATCAAGGCAAGAGGCACCAATTGTGTGGTGGCCCTTGCGGGGAAGTTTTTGTTCCCGGCTTTGATTAGAGAAGAGAAGCTCACTCGGTCCGAGGGACCGTTTGAGAGAGGGAAGGGTTGAAAGAGACCCGGCCTTTGTGGCCTCCTCAACGGGGAGTAGGTTTGCAAGAACCGAACCTCGGTAAAACAAATCTCCGTGTCTCACTTGCTTATCCGCTTGGGATTTGTTTTGCGCCCTCTCTCTCGGACTCGTTTATATTTCTAACGCTAACCCGGCTTGTAGTTGTGTTTATATTTGTAAATTTCAGTTTCGCCCTATTCACCCCCCCTCTAGGCGACTATCAATTGGTATCAGAGCCCGGTGCTTCATTAGAGCCTAACCGCTCGAAGTGATGTCGGGAGATCACGCCAAGAAGGAGATGGAGACCGGCGAAAAGCCCACTACAAGCCAAGGAAGTACTTCATCGGAAGAGTCCCGCACCAAAAGGAGGGAGAAGAAGAAGAGCTCCTCCAACAAAGGGAAGGAGAAGAAATCTTCTTCTCACCACAAAGAGAAGAAGGAAAAATCTTCTTCCCACAAGCCGCATCGGAAAGGCGACAAGCACAAGAGGATGAGGAAGGTGGTCTACTACGAGACCGACACTTCATCAACTTCTACCTCCGACTCCGATGCGCCCTCCGTCACTTCTAAGCGCCAAGAGCGCAAGAAGTATAGTAAGATCCCCCTACGCTACCCTCGCATTTCCAAACATACACCTTTACTTTCCGTCCCACTAGGCAAACCACCAACTTTTGATGGTGAAGATTACGCTAGGTGGAGCGATTTAATGCGATTTCATCTAATCTCGCTCCACAAAAGCATATGGGATGTTGTTGAGTTTGGTGCGCAGGTACCATCCGTAGGGGATGAAAACTATGATGAGGATGAGGTGGCCCAAATCGAGCACTTCAACTCTCAAGCAACGACGATACTCCTCGCCTCTTTAAGCAAAGAAGAGTATAACAAAGTGCAAGGATTGAAGAGCGCCAAGGAGGTTTGGGATGTGCTCAAAACTGCGCACGAGGGAGATGAGCTCACCAAGATCACCAAGCGGGAAACGATCGAGGGGGAGCTCGGTCGGTTCCGGCTTCAAAAAGGGGAGGAGCCACAACACATGTACAACCGGCTCAAGACTTTGGTGAACCAAGTACGCAACCTCGGGAGCAAGAAGTGGGACGACCACGAAGTGGTAAATGTTATTTTAAGATCTCTCATTTTTCTTAATCCCACTCAAGTTCAATTGATTCGTGGTAATCCTAGATATACTAAAATGACCCCCGAGGAAGTTATCGGGCATTTTGTAAGTTTTGAGTGCATGATAGAAGGCTCGAGGAAAATCAACGAGCTTGGCGACCCATCCGAAGCCCAACCCGTTGCATTCAAGGCAACGGAGGAGAAGAAGGAGGAGTCTACACCAAGTAGACAACCAATAGATGCCTCCAAGCTCGACAATGAGGAAATGGCGCTCGTCATCAAGAGCTTCCGCCAAATCCTAAAGCAAAGGAGGGGGAAGGACTACAAGTCCCGCTCCAAGAAGGTTTGCTACAAGTGTGGTAAGCCCGGTCATTTTATTGCTAAATGTCCTATATCTAGTGACAGTGACCGAGGCGACGACAAGAAGGGGAGAAGAAAGGAGAAGAAAAGGTACTACAAGAAGAAGGGCGGCGATGCCCATGTTTGTCGGGAATGGGATTCCGACGAAAGCTCAAGCGACTCCTCCGACGACGAGGACGCCGCCAACATCGCCGTCACCAAGGGACTCCTCTTCCCCAACGTCGGCCACAAGTGCCTCATGGCAAAGGACGGCAAAAAGAAGAAGGTTAAAACCAACTCCTCCACTAAATATGAATCTTCTAGTGATGATAATGCTAGTGATGAGGAGGATAATTTGCGTTCCCTTTTTGCCAACCTTAACATAGCTCAAAAAGAAAAATTAAATGAATTAGTTAGTGCTATTCATGAAAAGGATGACCTTTTGGACTCCCAAGAGGATTGTCTAATTAAAGAAAACAAGAAACATGTTAAGGTTAAAAAGGCTTATGCTCTAGAAGTAGAAAAATGTGAAAAATTGTCTAGTGAGCTAAGCACTTGCCGTGAGATGATTGACAACCTTAGACATGAAAATGCTAGTTTAAATGCTAAGGTTGATTCACATGTTTGTAATGTTTCAATTCCCAATTCTAGAGATAGTAATGATGATTTGCTTGCTAGGATTGAAGAATTAAACATTTCTCTTGCTAGCCTTAGATTAGAGAATGAAAATTTGATTGCTAAGGCTAAAAATTTTGATGTTTGCAAAATTACAATTGCCGATCTTAGAGATAAGAATGATATACTTCGTGCTAAGATTGTTGAACTTAATTCTTGCAAACCATCTACATCTACCATTGAGCATGTCACTATTTGTACTAGATGTAGAAATGTTGATATTGATGCTATTCATGATCATATGGCTTTAATTAAACAACAAAATGATCATATAGCAAAATTAGATGCTAAAATTGCCGAGCATAACTTAGAAAATGAAAAATTTAAATTTGCTAGAAGTATGCTCTATAATGGGAGACGCCCTGGCATCAAGGATGGCATTGGCTTCCAAAGGGGAGACAATATCAAACTTAATGCCCCTCCAAAGAACTTATCTAACTTTGTTAAGGGCAAGGCTCCCATGCCTCAGGATAACGAGGGTTACATTTTGTACCCTGCCGGCTATCCTGAGAGCAAAATTAGAAAGATTCATTCTAGGAAGTCTCACTCTGGCCCTAATCATGCTTATATGTATAAGGGTGAGACATCTAGTTCTAGGCAACCAACCCATGCTAAGTTGCCTAAGAAGAAAATTCCTAATGCATCAAATGATCATGCCATTTCATTTAAAACTTTTGATGCATCTTATGTGCTTACTAGCAAATCCGGCAAAGTAGTTGCCAAATATGTTGGGGGCAAGCACAAGGGGTCAAGGACTTGTGTTTGGGTACCCAAAGTTCTTGTGTCTAATGCCAAAGGACCCAAAACCATTTGGGTACCTAAAGTCAAGAACTAAAATTGTTTTGTAGGTTTATGCATCCGGAGGCTCAAGTTGGATACTCGACAGCGGGTGCACAAACCACATGACCGGGGAGAAAAGGATGTTCTCCTCATATGAGAAAAATCAAGATCCCCAACGAGCTATCACATTCGGGGATGGAAATCAAGGTTTGGTCAAAGGATTGGGTAAAATTGCTATATCTCCTGACCATTCTATTTCCAATGTTTTTCTTGTAGATTCTTTAGATTACAACTTGCTTTCTGTTTCTCAATTATGTCAAATGGGCTACAACTGTCTATTCACTGATGTAGGTGTCACTGTCTTTAGAAGAAGTGATGATTCAATAGCATTTAAGGGTGTGTTAGAGGGTCAGCTATACTTAGTAGATTTTAATAGAGCTGAGCTCGACACATGCTTAATTGCTAAGACTAACATGGGTTGGCTCTGGCACCGCCGACTAGCCCATGTTGGGATGAAGAATCTTCATAAGCTTCTAAAGGGAGAACACATTTTAGGATTAACAAATGTTCATTTTGAGAAAGACAGGATTTGTAGCGCATGTCAAGCAGGGAAGCAAGTTGGAGTCCATCATCCACACAAGAACATCATGACGACCGACAGGCCGCTTGAGCTACTCCACATGGATCTATTCGGCCCGATTGCTTACATAAGCATCGGCGGGAGTAAGTATTGTCTTGTAATAGTGGATGATTATTCTCGCTTCACTTGGGTATTCTTTTTACAGGAAAAATCTCAAACCCAAGAGACTTTAAAGGGATTCTTGAGACGGGCTCAAAATGAGTTCAGCTTAAGGATCAAGAAAATAAGAAGCGACAATGGGACGGAGTTCAAGAACTCACAAATCGAAGGCTTCCTTGAGGAGGAGGGCATCAAGCATGAGTTCTCTTCTCCCTACACTCCACAACAAAATGGTGTAGTGGAGAGGAAGAATCGAACTCTATTGGACATGGCACGAACCATGCTTGATGAGTACAAGACACCGGACCGGTTTTGGGCCGAAGCGGTCAACACCGCCTGCTACGCCATCAACCGGTTATATCTTCACCGAATCCTCAGGAAGACATCATATGAACTCCTAACCGGTAAAAAGCCCAACATTTCATATTTTAGAGTTTTTGGTAGCAAATGCTTTATTCTTATTAAAAGAGGTAGAAAATCTAAATTTGCTCCTAAAACTGTAGAAGGCTTTTTACTTGGTTATGACTCAAACACAAGGGCATATAGGGTCTTTAACAAGTCCACTGGACTAGTTGAAGTCTCATGTGACGTTGTGTTTGATGAAACTGACGGCTCTCAAGTAGAGCAAGTTGATCTTGATGAGATAGGTAATGAAGAGGCTCCATGCATCGCGCTAAGGAACATGTCCATTGGGGATGTGTGTCCTAAGGAATCCGAAGAGCCTCCAAATGCACAAGATCAACCATCCTCCTCCATGCAAGCATCTCCACCAACTCAAAATGAGGATGAGGCTCAAGTTGATGAAGGGCAAAATCAAGAAGATGAGCCACCTCAAGATAATGGCAATGATCAAGGGGGAGATGAAAATAATCAAGAAAAGGAGGATGAGGAAGAACCAAGGCCGCCACACCCAAGAGTCCACCAAGCAATCCAACGAGATCACCCCGTCGACACTATCCTCGGAGACATTCATAAGGGGGTAACTACTCGATCTCGGGTTGCTCATTTTTGTGAACATTACTCTTTTGTTTCCTCTATTGAGCCACACAGGGTAGAGGAAGCACTTCAAGACTCGGATTGGGTGGTGGCGATGCAAGAGGAGCTCAACAACTTCACCAGAAATGAGGTATGGCATTTAGTTCCACGTCCTAACCAAAATGTTGTAGGAACCAAATGGGTCTTCCGCAACAAGCAAGATGAGCATGGTGTGGTGACAAGGAACAAAGCTCGACTCGTGGCCAAAGGGTATTCACAAGTCGAAGGTTTGGATTTCGGTGAAACCTATGCACCCGTAGCTAGGCTTGAGTCAATTCGCATATTATTGGCCTATGCTACTTACCATGGCTTTAAGCTCTATCAAATGGACGTGAAAAGTGCCTTCCTCAACGGACCGATCAAGGAAGAGGTCTATGTTGAGCAACCTCCCGGCTTTGAAGACAGTGAGTACCCTAATCACGTTTATAGGCTCTCTAAGGCGCTCTATGGGCTCAAGCAAGCCCCAAGAGCATGGTATGAATGCCTAAGAGATTTCCTTATTGCTAATGGCTTCAAAGTCGGCAAGGCCGATCCTACACTCTTTACTAAAACTCTTGAAAATGACTTGTTTGTATGCCAAATTTATGTTGATGATATTATATTTGGGTCTACTAACGAGTCTACATGTGAAGAGTTTAGTAGGATCATGACACAGAAATTCGAGATGTCTATGATGGGGGAGTTGAAGTATTTTCTAGGATTCCAAGTCAAGCAACTCCAAGAGGGCACCTTCATTAGCCAAACGAAGTACACTCAAGACATTCTAACCAAGTTTGGAATGAAGGATGCTAAGCCCATCAAGACACCCATGGGAACAAATGGGCATCTCGACCTCGACACGGGAGGTAAGTCCGTGGATCAAAAGGTATACCGGTCGATGATTGGTTCATTGCTTTATTTATGTGCATCTCGACCGGACATTATGCTTTCCGTATGCATGTGTGCAAGATTCCAATCCGACCCTAAGGAATCCCACCTTACGGCCGTAAAACGAATCTTGAGATATTTGGCTTATACACCTAAGTTTGGGCTTTGGTACCCTCGGGGATCCACTTTTGATTTGATTGGTTATTCGGATGCCGATTGGGCGGGGTGCAAAATTAATAGGAAGAGCACATCGGGGACTTGCCAGTTCTTGGGAAGATCCTTGGTGTCTTGGGCTTCAAAGAAGCAAAATTCGGTCGCTCTTTCCACCGCCGAAGCCGAGTACATTGCCGCAGGACATTGTTGCGCGCAATTGCTCTGGATGAGGCAAACCCTGCGGGACTATGGTTACAAATTAACTAAAGTCCCTTTGCTATGTGATAATGAGAGTGCAATCAAAATGGCCGACAATCCCGTCGAGCATAGCCGCACTAAGCACATAGCCATTCGGTATCATTTTCTTAGGGATCACCAACAAAAGGGGGATATCGAGATTTCTTACATTAATACTAAAGATCAATTAGCCGATATCTTTACCAAGCCACTTGATGAACAATCTTTTACCAGACTTAGGCATGAGCTCAATATTCTTGATTCTAGAAATTTCTTTTGCTAGCTTGCACACATAGCTCATTTGAATACCTTTGATCATATCTCTTTTATATGCTATGACTAATGTGTTTTCAAGTCTATTTCAAACCAAGTCATAGGTATATTGAAAGGGAATTGGAGTCTTCGGCGAAGACAAAGGCTTCCACTCCGTAACTCATCCTTCGCCATCACTCCAACCATCTCTCTATTCTTTGGGGGAGAAATAAGCATCAAAGAAAAGGACTTCGTCTTTGGTATAATCTTAACTCATTTACTTATGACCAAAGGGGAAGAAATTACTTCGAGGGCTCTAATGATTCCGTTTTTGGCGATTCATGCCAAAAAGGGGGAGAAATGAGCCCAAAGCAAAAGGACCGCACCACCACCACCAAATTCAAAAACTTAGTGCTTTCCAAAAAGTATTTATCATTTGGTATCCTATTGTGTTCAAAAGGGGGAGAAAGTAGTATTTCAAAAATGGTATATCAAAACCCTCTTGAACACTAAGAGGTGGATCTCTTTTAGGGGGAGTTTTGTTTAGTCAAAGGAAAAGCATTTGAAACAGGGGGAAAAGAACTTTGAAAAGGATTTACAAAAGAATTTGCAAAAACAAAACTCGTGGTGCAAACGTGGTCCAAAATGCTAAATAAAGAAAGAAACATTCCATGCATATCCTGTAAAGTAGTTACATTGGCTCAATTCCAAGCAACCTTTACACTTACATTATGCAAACTAGTTCAATTATGCACTTCTCCATTTGCTTTGGTTTGTGTTGGCATCAATCACCAAAAAGGGGGAGATTGAAAGGGAATTAGGCTTACACCTAGTTCCTAAATACTTTTGGTGGTTGAATTGCCCAACACAAATCTTTGGACTAACTAGTTTGCCCAAGTGTATATATTATACAGGTGTAAAAGGTTCACACTCAGCCAATAAAATAACCAAGTTTTGGATTCAATAAAGGAGCAAAGGGGCAACCGAAGGCACCCCTGGTCTGGCGCACCGGACTGTCCGGTGTGCCACCGGACAGTGAACAGTACCTGTCCGGTGCACCAGGGGACTCAGACTCAAACTCTTCGCCCTCGGGATTTCTCGGAAGCCGGCGCGCTATAATTCACCGGACTGTCCGGTGTGCATCGGACATGTCCGGTGCTCCAAGGAAGCTCGGCCTCCTGAACTCGCCAGCCTCGGGTTCGCGCGGCAGCCGCTCCACTAAAATTCACCGGACTGTCCGGTGTGCACCGGACTGTCCGGTGTGCCAGCGGAGCAACGGCTCCCTGCGGCGCCAACGGCTCCCTGCGGTGCATTTAATGCGCGCGCAGCGCGCGCAGACGTCAGGCACGCCCATACTGGTGCACCGGACATCAAACAGTACATGTCCGGTGTGCACCGGACACCCAGGCGGGCCCACAAGTCAGAAGCTCCAACGGTCAGAATCCAACGGCAGTGATGACGTGGCAGGGGCACCGGACTGTCCGGTGTGCACCGGACTGTCCGGTGCGCCATCGAGCAGACGCCTCCAGCCAACGGTCAAGTTTGGTGGTTGAGGCTATAAATACCCCAACCACCCCACCATTCATTGCATCCAAGTTTTCCACTTCTCAACTACTACAAGAGCTCTAGCATTCAATTCTAGACACACTAAAGAGATCAAATCCTCTCCAATTCCACACAAAGCCCTAGTGATTAGTGAGAGTGATTTGTCGTGTTCATTTGAGCTCTTGCGCTTGGATTGCTTCTTTTCTTTCTCACTTGTTCTTGAGATCACAACTCCATTGTAATCAAGGCAAGAGGCACCAATTGTGTGGTGGCCCTTGCGGGGAAGTTTTTGTTCCTGGCTTTGATTAGAGAAGAGAAGCTCACTCGGTCCGAGGGACCGTTTGAGAGAGGGAAGGGTTGAAAGAGACCCGGCCTTTGTGGCCTCCTCAACGGGGAGTAGGTTTGCAAGAACCGAACCTCGGTAAAACAAATCTCCGTGTCTCACTTGCTTATCCGCTTGGGATTTGTTTTGCGCCCTCTCTCTCGGACTCGTTTATATTTCTAACGCTAACCCGGCTTGTAGTTGTGTTTATATTTGTAAATTTCAGTTTCGCCCTATTCACCCCCCCTCTAGGCGACTATCAATGTGGTGTCCCCGGAAAGCTGCCTTGAACTCTCTCCATTTCACCTCTCGATCTTCTGGTTGCATGGCAAGAAAATGGTCCCACCAAGTCCTTGCGGGTCCACGAAGCTGCTGGGTGGCGAACCTGACTTTAGTGACCTCTGAACAAACTCCATGGAGTAGCGGGAATTTGGATTCCACTACTCTTAACCACACATCTGCATCAAGTGGGTCCTCTGCCCTTGTGAACAATGGAGGTTGGGTACTGAGGAACTCCTAGTAGGTAGCTGCCGCGGGGTGACGCTGATGGTCTCCACCACCATAATGCTGAGGTGGTGGCTGACGCTGAGCTAGCTGCCTCAAGATCTCATTCTGCTGAGCCATTAGCTCCTGCAGAGTGGGAGGCGGTGGCGGCGGTGGAGGAACGCGCTCATTCTAGCCACGACGCTGTCTCCCGGCCATCTGAAAAATCACATATATATACTTAACACCATATCTCCAAGCTCAAGGTTTAATCGCGGTGAAGGAGTCAAGGGCAAATTGATAGATTCTGACATTAAACAAAAAGGATTTCAAAAGGCATGAACTTTCCTTCCAAATTTAAAACTAACAGCATCATCAACCATGTTTCCAAAAGAGTTTATCACGGTTACATCAATGGTCCCAAAAAGACTCAACTCTATCTAGCCTAGTACCCTAGGGGTGCAAAAGCTAAGCTAGCTGCGAGGAGTCCTACCATCACCGACTTCTGACTCTATCCCTGACACCTAGTGAGCGAATGAGGCAACACTCGACTTGGGGGAAGGTGGTCTCCCGGAGCCAGCAGTGTCTACGCTGGAGGCAGGCTCCTCTCCTCCCTCGATGTCGACGTCCTCGTTGGCCTCCATATCCTGGATTTCCTGGTGATGCATATCCAGGTGCTCATTAGCCTCAGCTAGCTGCTGCTGAGTGTTAAGGAGCTGATCCTCGAGGACCTCAATGGTGTTCTCCCTGGTCCCTACTAATTCCTCCAACTCTTGGATATCATTGGATAGCTGCTCCACCTGCAAGTCCTTTTCCACCATCTCAGTGGACAAATCAACCACGAGCTCCTCTCTGTTGTCCAAAGTGATCTTTGTCGCCTCCAACAATGCCATCAGGTGGGACATCGCCTCACCGCGCATCACTTGCAGACGGTACAGAGCATTCATGCACCGTACAGTCAAGTGCGCAGTCTGACCTGGGTAGATGGCCCAGATGTCCTTGGCATGCTCCACCTGATCCTTCCACATTGGGTCGTCCTCCCTTTCGGCGGGGAACAAGCCAATGGGGTGGGTATCTAGCTCCAAGGGATGGAATCCGCAGAAAGTGGTCAACCCGTGCAGAGCAATCGCCTCTATCGTGTCCTCAGCCCGGTATCCAAAAGACTCAGAGTCCAATGAACGCCAGCCTGGTTGTAGGGGATGAGGCTCCAGAGTCATCCTCACCCTACAGCGGGGCACTCGGTGCTTCTCAAACTGCTGCACCGCGTACTGAGGGGGTGTCGTGTATCCGACCCCCTGAAGTACCTCCCACAAAATGCGGGGAAAGCCCTCTCGTGCAAGCCCGCCAGTGTGGGACAGTGCATTTCCGTCGTCTGAGGATCCGTGGGAAGCCATCTATGTACGGTTAAGCGTAAGTAAAAGAAAAGAATTATAAAAAGAACAAGCAAAATAAAACTCAGCTTCTCTCCAACAAAAAAAAGAATGGTATTAAGATACTTAGTTGGTCATCATTTTGTTTTTAAGTGTTTACTCAATTATCCATTTGCTTAATTAAGAATGCATGCATGCTCGTCATGAACGACCTCACAACAATGTAAAGGGAATAGGGAAAAAACTCCCATCCTTTAAAGTGGCCTGTAGGGCCTACTCACTTAGCCACCTAACTACCCCTCTATCATCCTAAGGCTTCACGTCCTAGGTCTACCCTGATCGTCCAACGATCTATCCAACATTTGTTTCTATCAAGTTTTACTTCAAAAAGGATGGTATTTATATTTTATTGGTTCCTCTGTGGTGGTACAAGCTCTGATACCAGCTGTGGCGGAACTGCCCGAATTATTCCGACTTAAGTGCCTAAGCCCTGCCTTAGAGGCTAGACCACACTTAAATGGGAATAACCCGTCAATCCCTCGGATCTAGTCCGACACGGCCACTGACAGGATCAAGTACCACAATCTCACTCGACGGTGAGTCACAGAGCAAATACAATAAAGCATAAAACCATGCATGCAAGAGTATTAAATTATTACATCATCATCGGAGTTTTGCAAAAGTAGTCATCATTGTTCGAAGTGCAGCAGAATAAAACTAACGGTAAATAAACAGAGAGATGGGGAAGCCTGTCCCATCACTCCTCCTGCTCCTCCTCAACCGAGGTAGGGTCCCACTCGACAGTCCAACCCGGTGGCAAGATGGACGGCCAAGTCACTCCTGCAACCATGTCCTCCAGAGAACCTGTAAAATTATGCCACAAGCAAGGCTGAGTATACTAATACTCAGCTAGACTTACCCGGTGTGAGGAGTCTACTCCTCTACCTCTAGACATGCAGCTGTTTGGCTGTGGGGTTTGGTTGCCAAAAGCACTAGCTGAGTTTCTAAATCAAGTTGTTAACTTTGTCAAATTAAGTGTGACTCTCTTAAGGCTAGAGATGTACTATCTACTCATACATAGTAGCAAACATTTTTAGCAATCAACATCTTGTATCATCTCATCACAGTTTCACTTGTTACTCAATGTAGTAGCATGGATCAAGCAGTCTCATTAGCTGCGAGAAGCAGACGATTCGAATCGAGTTTTTAAAACCTTGCTAGGTAAACCTAAACACACGACATGTAGGGGCACTCCGTCCCCACACACATCAACCGTCCCCATCGATTCCCTGGCAACAGATCAGGGCTCACCGCCTTGGCGTACAATGCCTCACTGACCCCGACTGCCGTCGTGCAGTGACCGCACTTGTACCCACCATAACCGGAATGGGAGACCACGTCTCAGGTCGCGTGAGGGGATATGTCTGCGGGCAGGTTCACTCAGGTACTAGGCTTGCCGATTTACCATATTTCTCGGTATGTGTTTAGTACGTTCAAACGTTTGACTCACGGTACCACACCATAATCCTTATTCAAATTTTTATCCCGTAGACAACCAATCCCCATGGATTGTTGCCCACAAACCCACATCAGTATGATATGAAAATGGGTACAATCAATGTCCTGACCTCGCGCGAGTGCTAGAAAAATCACTCGACTTCTACCGAGATCCTTAATTAGTAAAGCAGCTACTCGACCTAGCATACTAGTATTCATCTCAATAGGATTCCTGAGATCATGCAACTAGGGTTTCAAACAACTCCTACACTTAAGTGCACATTCAATCCTACAATCAATAAGTGTAGTAATATAGCATAAATAACAGGTTATGCATAAAACCGGGGCTTGCCTTCCAAAGCAGTGGCAGGCAGGTCCTCTGGTGCAGGCTCTGGTGCTGGATCTGGGGCTACCTCCTGAGCAGCTCCTTGCTCCGGCACGAGGACGTACTCTCCGTCAGCGAGGTTGCAATCTATCGAATGCAATGAATATGTATGTCATGATTATGCAGGATTTAACAACATTATGCTAATGGAAGAAAAACTAAGTTAGTTGGTAACTTAGGGTTTCTTGGTTATACGTGGCTTTTAGTAGTTTATGCTTATCATTCTAGGTTTAGGTTTTGGTACGGATAGGCCTAGTGGTTTGTATTTTTTCCCCTTACATATTTCAGTGGGTAATTTAAAAAGGGTTTTGCTAGTTGGGCTAGGTGACACAAGCTTCTATTATCAATTTCTCCTTTTTTATTTTCTAATTATGAATTCTAGTGTGGGTTTGAACTACAACAGTGGTTTAACTTTTTCCAAAAATTCTGTAAAAATTACAGTGGGTTGCCATTGGTCACTATAGCCTGTTCTAGGAATTTGAGATTAAAAATAAAAAGGCTATGCTTTGGACAAAAACAACAAAAGTTGTGTAAATGGGCCACTTTGTACTACAACTCTTAACTATGGGTGGGTTCTGTCCTAAAGGTTATTTTTGTTGGCATCTAATAGCAATAATAGGCTTCTGTGCCAAAAATCACAGAAAGCTAAGGGATGGTTATTCAGTTATGATTTTCTAAAGTTTAATGCCAAAAAGGCACTTTCTACTACATTGCTATTTGAAAATTTTCAAACAGCAGATTTCATATTTTTCCTAAGTTCTTAATAACCAATCATTACTTATCCCAAGGGTTGGGGTGTTTTCACCTTGGGGTCATTTTTGTAGGGTTTTTCTAAGTTTTCCTTACTTTCCTAAAATAAAAGGGATCCTATTTATTTTATACTAAACCAGGGCATAATAGATTTTTCTAGTGAACTACATTGAATAAGTGTCTTAACAAAAATAGGGGTGCCCTCTGGTTCATTATTTAAATCATCTTTTCTATTTTTCTTAACCTTAAGCATATTGTGAAATAATTGGCAAAAACTAACTTAATGGGGTGAACAGAGAGGTTTAGCATTTTTAAACAGGTCAGTAGGTGGATATAAACTTCCCCAAATTTTTCTAACTCTAGTCAAATAGTGCAACTATTTTTATCTCTATTATTTAGCTTTTGGTCAAAACAATAATTAAATCAGAACCTTATGGTTTCCTATAGTACATAGGGGTTTTATATTTTTCCTAAGCAGTTTACATTATTTAAAGTCTGACAAAATTGGTTTGACCAAATTTGGATGAATAAAACAGAAGTTATGAATTATTCAAGTTCTGTTCAAATTTTAAATCAGATTTAATAAAGGTTTTCTGGAAAAGCAGTTTACACCGAGGACCCTGGGGTATTTCCAAACTAACTCTCTCAGTTATACCCCCACGCTACTATTCATTTGAGTCTCTGACATTTCACAAAACCCCCCAGACTTCTTTCCTTCTCCCCCGCGGTCCTTCCCTAGGTTTAAACAGTGCCCGCAAGAAAGAAAAGGGTGGCGCGGCTTACCGGCGGCGAGATAGGCCCGGCGAGGGGCGGGGTTGGCTCGGGGAGGCTCTGACGGTCACAGCGATGTACGGCTCGACGGCGGGGATGGCCGGAATCACTAGGTCCACGTGCGCAGGCGGGTGTCCTCGTCGGCGGCGGGTGTACCGGCCAAAACACGGCGATCTGGTTCAATCCAATGGCACGGTGAGCTTCACGGGGTGATGTAGCGACTGTGTGCACAAGGAATCGGAAAATGGTTCAGTGGATTACCCGGTCCACGCACTCCGGCGGGGTTGTGAACTCCGGCGACCGTGGACTGGCTTCTCCGGCGAAGCAGACTTCGATTCCTTGCTCGGGGAGCTTCACCGAGGTGTGCTCACTCGTCTCCGAGGGTTGGACGGGGTTGGGAAAGGCTGGGCTGGCCGGTCTACGGCGGCAGGGGCTCGGGTGGCCGCGGACACGCCGCGCACGGGCAAACAACGGTGAGTTGAGCTCCGGTGAGGTTTGAGCGTGCGCGGAAGAGTGTGGTCGACGCCTGAGTGGGCTTTATAGGTGCGGGCGCGGGCCATGGCATCGGCTGGCCGTTGGCGCGACGCGGGGCGCGCGCGGGCGTGCTCTGGCGCACACAGAGCGCGTCGAACACGTGGAGCTTTTCTTCTGCCCGTGTTCCACAGCTCACCCAAGTCGCAAACGTGCGAATCTTGGCAAAAATCCGGCGCGAGTCTTTTCCTAGCACCTAGGGCTGTCTCTCATCCGTGAGTTGCCATGGCAGATATGGCTTAGGTAGGGAGATCTTCGGTCGCCAAATCAGGTATGTCACTCTGCCCACCTCGCGACAAAAACCATGCCAAGGCATGTCAAACGTCAAGGTCTCGGGCTCAGCTTTTTCCAGTGGGTGCCCTAGGTGGTATGCCACATTTTTGGTATAGAACATAGGTGGATTTGGTGCCATCTTCAAGGTGAACACGGCTGATCTTTAGTGTAGGTGTAGTTTTTGACTTAGAGAGAAATAGAGAGCTCTAGCTCTCTCTCTCCACTTAGGGAATGGATTTGGGGTTTCTCCAGGGGTCTTTTTGCAATATTTCCTTCCCACAATTGCTGGTTATAAGGTTACTTGAAGTTTGGTTAAAGATTAACTCATGGTTTGCACAATTGCTTATTCTCTCCCCCTCTTAACCATGGTTTTGGAAGATAGGGTTCAAGGGAGGTCTAGGGTTTTCCCTCCTCTTGCCCAAGGTAGCAAGTGCACAAAAGCTTGAGTGATGCTCTTAGGTCATTTGAAATCTTGGTTATCACATGGTCTCCAAGGTTCTTATGTTCACCTGAAGTTTTTACCACATGTGATCACAGTCCTTAGTACCAAGGTGTGCTCTAGCCATGGTAACACCTGAGGTGTTACATAAACTTTTTGTTATGCTGATGTCATAATTAACGATAGGGTGGTCACTTGGTCACTGCGCGTGGGCCACGAAATTTCGTCATGCAGATGTAAGTGAAAACTTCGTCATGTAGATGTGAGCCACGAAACGCGTCGAACTCAGGTGGCGTTTGGTTGAGCACTTGTAATGGTAACATTAATGTAAATAAATAACATTGGTATCTATTACCATGGGAATGAAAAGCGCTAATTGTTTGGATAGATATGGTAACATTTTCTATGGGCAGTGCGTGCGGCCGCGCTTGACGTTTGCGTTGTAGGCCGTGTTTGCGTTGCGTCGATATGTAGGCCGTGCGCTTGTCGTTTGCGTTGCAGGCCGTGTTTGCGTTGCGTCGATCTGCAGGTTGCGCTCTCACTTCCACGTGATCTGTAGCATAACTGCATAATCATATAACACATATTTGTATATATAAGTGTCGGCGTTTCGACCCCGGGGGGTCCCTGGACCGACGAGTAAATTGTCGCAGCGTGTCCCAGCCCAGATGGGTCGGCGCGAGACAGAACACAAGGGGGAACAATAAGGGGAACCGCGGCTCGTGTTGTCCTGCGCCCAGGGCGGATGCGCTTGCAGTAGGGGGTTACAAGCGTTCGCGAGGGAGAGAGAGAGAGAGCCTGTCCGTCAGCCCGTTCTCCCGCGTAGCCACCTTTTTCGTACGAGGGCCCTGGACCTTCCTTTTATAGATGTAAGGAGAAGGCCTAGGTGTACAATGGGGGGTGTAGCAAAGTGCTAACGTGTCTAGCAGAGAGGTGCCAGAGTCCTATGTACATGCCGACGTGGCTGTCGGAGAGGTGTTGGAGTCCTGTTCATGTGGCGTCGTGGCCGTCGGAGGAGCGCTTGAGCCCTGTAGAAGCACAGCTGTTGGGGCTGACGGGACCTTGCTGACGTCTCCTTGCTTTCGTAGGGGGCTGAGATCCGCCGTCGTCACGGAGCACGCGGGGCGCCATCATTACCCGTTCACCGGGGCGAGCCAGATGGGACGACGGTCTTGTTCCCCGTAGCCTGAGCTAGCTAGGGGTAGGGTAATGATGTACCCCCTGCGACGTGGTCGGTCCGAGCCCAAGGTCGGGCGAGGCGGAGACTCCTCCGAGGTCGGGGCTGAGTCCGAGCCCTGGGGTCGGGCGAGGCGGAGACCATCGTCCGAGGTCGAGGTCGAGGTTGAGTCCGAGCCCTGGGGTCGGGCGAGGCGGAGCTTCCTATGGCGCCTGAGGCCGAACTTGGTGGCTGTCAGCCTCACCATGGCGGGTGGCACAGCAGTCGGAGCAACGCAGGTGGCGCTGTTTTCCTGTCAGGTCAGCCAGTGGAGGGGCGAAGTGACTGCGGTCACTTCGGCTCTGTCGACTGAAGAGCGCGCGTCAGGATAAGGTGTCAGACGATCCTTGCATTGAATGCTCCTGCGATCCGGTCGGCTGGCGAGGCGATCTTGGCCAAGGTTGCTTCTCCGCGAAGCCCGCCCGAGCTGGGCCTCGGGCGAGTCAAAGGTGCGCCCGTTGCTTGAGGAGGCCCTCGGGCGAGGCGTGAATCTGCCTGGGTCTACTGTTCCTGCCCGAGGCTGGGCTCGGGCGAGGCGAGATCGTGTCCCTTGAGCGGACAGAGCTTTGTCCTGTATTGCGCCCATCAGGCCTTTGCAGCTTTGTGCTGATGGTGTTTACCAGCCGAGTTTAGGAGTCTTGGGGGTACCCCTAATTATGGTCCCCGACAATAAGTTATCGAGATATTATATATTCCAGATGCAATGCACGGGCACTGACCTATCTTATATAATACACTACTAGGTGAGTTCTCGTGCGTCACAGGCCCGAGTTTCTCTTCGATGTCATCCCGGACAGCTCGCGGATGTCATCCTCTATCTCATAACTGCATAACACATATTTGTATATATAAGTTATCGAGATATTATATGTCCCCGTTGCAACGCACGGGCACTGACCTAGTTCATTATGAAGGCATGATAATCTTCTTTGCTAAGAGAATTACTTAAGATGTCATAAGCTAGATAGTTTAAGCGTATACATCTTTGATCTTCCTCGGAAGCATTTTTCTTATTATAGCTAGGAGGAATGATACTCTTGTCTAAGATTTGTTCTAATTGTGGATCTATGGATCTAAAAGCATTTATCACTCTAGTAAGACCAAGAATCATAATTAGAACAATCGGAAAGTAATATTTCAAGAGTTACCTCATTGTTTTCCTTCGAAGGTGTCTTCTTGTTCTTTTGGGATCTTCTACGAGCCATCAATTCGAGTTGTTAGACTCAAGATGAAGTGCCTAGCTCCGATACCAATTGAAAGTCGCCTAGAGGGGGGGTGGATAAGCGAAACCTGAAAATTAAAACTTTATCCCCCAACTAGATCCCTTGATTAGTGGTTAGAACAGGATATACAATTTAACGGAGTATAAAAACTAAGTCCTTGCTTGTAAAGAGTATTGCTTTCAAATAATGCGGAATTGATAAATCAATACTACTAATAAGTCTATGAGAATAAAACACAAGGGCTTAGATAAGAAGAGTATTAACACAAGTTCTTTCTTGCAAGGTGTTGCTTCACTAAATGAGAATTTAACTTAAAGCAACACCAAATAGTATGAGCAAAGAATAGTGCAAGAAAAACTTGGAAAGGGAAATAACAAACAAATCACAAGTAATAAGCACACAAGACACGGGTGATTTGTTTTATCGAGGTTCGGCCCTCAAAGGCCTAGTCCCCGTTGAGGAGTCCACTAAGGACGGGTCTTTTTTAACCCTTTCCCTCTCTCCACCGATCACTCAAGATCGGCGAGCTCTTCTTCTTCTCAAGGATCACTTAAGACCCCGCAAGGACCACAACACTCTTTGGTGTCTCTTGCTAGCTTTTACAAGCCTCCACAACTTTGGAGGAAGTTCAATGGGAGTCAAAACTCCACGCACAAATGATCACAAGATGTAGTATTCACTAACTCTCAATAATTCTCACAAGGCACTCTTGCTAGACTCACACGAGAGGCTTTCTTTTGCTAGCTCTCTTTTTGTGGCACTTGTGTTGGTTGTAGTGGCCTAAATCTTGCGCATAAGATGGATCAATGAATATATGTGGTTGGGAGGGCTTGAGTATGTCAACTAGATGACTTGGAATGTTGCTTGGGCTCCCCCTATTGAAGTGGCCGGTTGGGGTGGTATTTATAGCCACCAACCAAAAACTAGCCGTTGGTAAAGTCTGCTGGCGATGGGCGCACCAGACAGTCCGGTGCGCCTCCACGTCATCTCGTTGTTAGGCCTTGGAGCTGGTCGACCGTTGAAGGCTTTGTCCACATGTGGCACCGGACAGTCCGGTGCCCCTCTGACTTGCTGCTCTGACATCTGAATTCCACTATTTACTTTGCAGAGTCGACCGTTGTGCGCAGATAGGTGTTGCTCTGCTGGTGCACCGGACACTGTCTGGTGGCACACCGGACAGTCCGATGAATTATAGCGGAGCTGCGCCTAGGAAACCCGAAGGTGAAGAGTTCGAGCTTATACACCCTGGTGCACCGGACTGTCCGGTGGTGCACCGGACTGTCCGGTGCGCCAAACCAGGGCAGCCTTCGGTTCCCTTTTTGCTCCTTTCTTTTGAGACCTAACTTGTTCTTTTGATTGGTTTGTGTTGAACCTTTGGCACCTGTAGAATGTATAATCTTGAACAAACTAGTTAGTCCAATTATTTGTGTTGGGCAATTCAACCACCAAAATCATTTAGAAAAAGGTTTGACCCTATTTCCCTTTCACCTATCCACCCCCCTCTAGGTGACTTTCATAATAAACCTTCGTAAATAATTTACCTTGTCGAGTAACTTCTACATTTCAAGCTTACATGTTGGAGGTCCCACTTTCTGAATGGATTTAATTCGGTCAGGGTCTATGTCTATACCATGTTCATGAATGATGAATCCTAAGAACTTATCGGCCGACACTCCAAAAGCACATTTACGTGGGTTCATTTTTAGACCATACCGATGCATTTAATCAAAGGTTTTGCACAAATCATCTAGATGAGAACTAAACTCAACCGATTTTACTACGATATCATCAATGTAGACTTCCACAGTGTTTTCCAACAACTCGTGAAAGATCAAATTCATAGCCCTCTGATAAGTACCACCAGCATTTTTTAGACCAAATGTCATGACAACCCACTCAAATAAACCAATAAAGCCTAGATATATAAAGGTCGTTTTAGACGCATCTTCTTCGGCCATGAAAATCTGATTATATCCGGCATTACCATCAAGAAAGCTAATAATCATATTTCCTGACGCATTATTAATCAATGTGTCGTCTATAGGCATAGGATATTCATCTTTAGGAGTTGCTCTATTTAAATTGCGGAAATCAATGCATACTCTGAGCTTACCTGATTCTTTCTTTTCCACCGGCACAATATTTGAGACCCACTGAAAGGGAAATAGGCTCACACCTTTTCCTAAATGATTTTGGTGGTTGAATTGCCCAACACAAATAATTGGACTAACTAGTTTGCTCTAGATTATAAGTTCTACAGGTGCCAAAGGTTCAACACAAACCAATAAAAAGTCCAAGAAAGGGTTCAAATAAAAAGAGCAAAAGACAACCGAAGGCTGCCCTGGTCTGGCGCACTGGACTGTCCGGTGCACCAGGGAGGTCAACTCCGAACTTGCCACCTTCGGAAATTTGGGAAGCCACTCCGCTATAATTCACCAGACTGTCCGGTGTAGCACCGGACTGTCCGGTGTGCCAGCGGAGCAACGGCTAACTGCGCCAACGATCGTCTGCAAAAGCAACAGTGAACAGTGAACAGTGCGCAACTGCACGCGCAGAGTCAGAGCAGGCGCCAGAAGGCGCACCGGTGCGCCCTTCGACAGCAGCCTTCCCCAACGGCCACTTTGGTGGTTGGGGCTATAAATACCCCCAACCACCAACACTTCAAGGCATCCAAGTTTTCAGCCAACACATTCAATACAAGAGCTAGTGCATTCAATACAAGACACAAATAGAGTAAATCAAAATCTCTCCAAGTCCCAATTCCACTCAAAGCAATAGTGACTAGAAGAGAGAGTTTTGTCGTGTTCTTTTGAGCTCTTGCGCTTGGATCGTTTTTCTTCTTCTTCCATTCTTGTTCTCAACTCACTTGTAATCAAAGCAAGAGACACCAAGTTGTGGTGGTCCTTGTAGTGGACTAAGTGTCCCGTTTGATTGAAGAGAAAAGCTCACTCAGTCTAGGTGACCGTTTGAGAGAGGGAAAGGGTTGAAAGAGACCCGGTCATTGTGACCACCTCAAAGGGGAGTAGGTTTGCAAGAACCGAACCTCGGTAAAACAAATCATCATGTCACTCTCGCTATTTGCTTATGATTTGTTTTTCGCCCTCTCTTTCGTACTCGATTATATTTCTAACGCTAACCCCGGCTTGTAGTTGTGCTTAAAGTTTATAAATTTTAGATTTGCCTATTGAAAGGGAATTAGGCTTACACCTATTTCCTAATTGATTTTGGTGGTTGAATTGCCCAACACAAATAATTGGACTAACTAGTTTACTCTAGTCTATAAGTTTTACAGGTGGCAAAGGTTCACAATAGGCCAATAAAAAGACCAAGAAAGGGTTCAAACAAAGAAAGCTAAAGACATCCCAAAAGGCACCCTGGTCTGGCGCACCGGACTGTCCGGTGTGCCAGCGGACAGTGTCCGGTGCACCAGGGTATTCGACGCTAAACTCGCTACCTTCGGGAAATTCCAAGGGCGCTCCGCTATAATTCACCGGACTGTCCGGTGTGCCAGTGGAGCAACGGCTACTTCACGCGCAACGGTCGTCTGCAACCGCATTCAATACGCTACAGTGCGCGCCAGAGTCAGAGCACGCGCAGTTGGCGCACCGGACAGTCTACATGACTTGTCCGGTGCACCACCGGACAGCCCAGAGGCCCCACAAGTCAGAGCTCCAACGGTCGAACCCCAATGGTCTGCTGACGTGGCTGGCGCACCGGACAGTGTCCGGTGGCGCACCGGACTGTCCAGTGCACCATGCGACAGCACACTTCCAACGGCCATTTTTGGTGGTTGGGGCTATAAATACCCCCAACCACCCCACATTCAATGGCATCCAAGTTTCTACACTTCTACACCTTACAAGAGCTATAGCATTCAATACAAGACACACCAAAGAGATCAAACCCTCTCCCAACTCCACACAAAGCTTTAGTGAATAGAGAGAGAGAGATTTGTTGTGTTCATTTGAGCTCTTGCGCTTGGATTGCTTCTTTTCTTTCTCATTCTTTCGTGATCAATCTCAATTGTAACCAAGGCAAGAGACACCAATTGTGTGGTGGTCCTTTTGGGAATGTTGTGTTCCGTTTGATTGAGAAGAGAAGCTCACTCGGTCTAGGTGACCGTTTGAGAGAGGGAAAGGGTTGAAAGAGACCCGGTCTTCGTGACCACCTCAACGGGGAGTAGGTTTGCAAGAACCGAACCTCGGTAAAAACAAATCATTGTGTCTCGCTCTTTATTCGCTCACGATTTATTTTGTGTCCTCTCTCTCGGACTCATTTATATTTCTAACGCTAACCCGGCTTAAAGTTGTGCTTAAGTTTATAAATTTCAGATTCGCCCTATTCACCCCCCTCTAGGCGACTTTCACCTATTCACCCTCCCCCTCTAGGTGGCTTTCACCCACTCTGCGTATCTGTAAGGTCTAATAAAGTTAGCTTCTAACAGCCGGTGAATTTTTCCTTTATTCGTGGGAGTAAGTCTAGACGAAATGTTCTGGGTTTCTGCTTGAAAGTTCTGAAACCGGACTTAATAGGCATCTGATGCTCTACTATCTCTCGGCTTAATCCTGGCATCTCAGTGTAATTCCAAGGAAAGCAATCAGAATACTCTTTTAATACGCTATCCTCGCATTTCCAAACGCACTCCTTTACTTTTCGTCCCACTAGGCAAATCGCCGGTTTTTTACGGTGAAGATTATTGTATGTGGAGTGATAAAATGAGGCACCATCTAACCTCACTCCATGCTAGTATTTGGGACATTGTTGAATTTGGTGCGCAGGAACCATCCGTGGGGGATGAAGGCTATGACTCGGATGAGGTAGCCCAAATCTGGCATTTCAACTCCCAAGCCACCACTATACTCCTCGCCTCTCAAAGCCGAGAGGAGTATAATAAGGTGCAAGGGTTGAAGAGTGCCAAAGAGATTTGGGACGTGCTAAAGACCGCGCACGAAGGAGACGAGGTGACCAAGATCACCAAGAGGGAAACGATCGAGGGGGAGCTCGATCGATTCATGCTTCACCAAGGGGAGGAGCCACAAGCCATGTACAACCGGCTAAAGACCTTGGTAAACCAAGTGCGCAACCTTGGGAGCACAAAATGGGATGACCATGAAATGGTCAAGGTTATTCTTAGATCACTCGTTTTTCTTAACCCTACTCAAGTTCAATTAATTCGTGGTGATCTTAGATACAAACTAATATCTCCTGAGGAAGTGATAGGAAAGTTTGTGAGCTTTGAGTTGATGATCAAAGGCTCCAAACAAATCATTGAGCGTGGTGCCACCTCCACACCCGAGGTGCAACCCATTGCCTTCAAAGCAACGAAGGAGAAGAAAGAAGAGTCTACGTCAAGTAGGCTCCCCATCGACGCCTCCAAGCTCGACAATGAGGAGATGGCTTTAATCATCAAAAGCTTTCGCCAAATCCTCAAGCAAAGGAGGGGGAAGGACTACAATCCCCGCTCCAAGAAAGTTTGCTACAAGTGTGGTAATCCTGGTCATTTTATTGCAAAATGTCCATTATCTAGTGATAGTGACAGAGGCGACGACAAGAGGGGAAAGAAGAAGGAGAAGCAGAGATACTACAAGAAGAAGGGCGGCGATGCCCATGTTTGTCGGGAGTGGGACTCCGATGAGAGCTCCACCGACTCCTCCGATGAGGACGCCGCAAACATCGCCATCAACAAGGGTCTTCTCTTCCCCAACGTCGGCCACAAGTACCTCATGGCAAGGGACGACAAAAAGAAGGTAAAATCTAGAGCCTCCACTAAATATGCAACATCTAGTGATGAAGATAACTCTAGTGATGATGAGGATAATTTGCTCGCTCTTTTTGCCAACCTCAACATGCAACAAAAGGAAAAATTAAATGAATTAATAGGAGCTATTCATGAGAAGGATGAACTTTTGGATAGCCAAGAGGACTTCCTAATTAAAGAAAATAAGAAGCATGTTAAGGTTAAAAATGCTTATGCTCATGAAGTAGATAAATGTGAAAAATTAACTAGTGAGCTAAGCACTTGCCATGATACTATTTCCAACCTTAGAAATGAGAATGCTAAATTAATTGCTAGGGTTGAGAATTTAAATGATTGTGATGATTCTCTTGTCAAACTTAAAAATGATAATGCTAATTCGATTACTAAGATTGACAAACTGAATGCATATCTCTCTAGCCTTAAAATTGAGAATGAAAAATTAATTGCTAAGGCTAAAGAATTAAATGTTTGCAATGATGTTATTTCCAATCTTAGAAATGAAAATGTCATGTTACATGTTAAGATTGATGAATTAAATGTTTGCAAACCCTCTACATCTACCATTGAGCATGTTACTATTTGTACTAGATGTAGAGACATTAATGTTGATGCTATTCATGATCACCTAGCTTTAATTAAACAACAAAATGATCACATAGCTCAACTTAGTGCCAAAATTAATGAGCATGACTTAGAAAATGAAAATTTTGAATTTGCTAGAAGCATGCTCTATAGTGGGAGACGCCCAGGCATTAAGGATGGCATTGGCTTCCAACAGGGAGACAATGTCAAGCTTAATGTCCCTAAGAAATTATCTAACTTTGTTAAGGGCAAAGCTCCCATGGTTCAGGATAACGAGGGTTACATTTTATACCCTGTCGGTTATCCCGAACACAAAATTAGGAGCATTCATTCTAGGAAGTCTCACTCTGGCTCTCATCATGCTTTTATGTATAAGAGTAAGGCATCTAGCTCTAGGCAATCAACCCATGTTAAATTGCCTAAAAAGAAATCTCCTATTGCATCAAATGAACCCAATGTTTCATTTAAAATTGTTGATGCTTCTTATGTGCTCACTAACAAATCAGGCAAAGTAGTTGCCAAATATGTTGGGGGCAAACACAAGGGGTCAAAGACTTGTGTTTGGGTACCCAAGGTGCTTTTTTCTAATGTGAAAGGAACCAAGACCGTTTGGGTACCTAAGAACAAGGCCTAAACTTGTTTTGTAGGTTTATGCATCCGAGGGCTCAAGTTGGATAATTGATAGTGGGTGCACAAACCACATGACTGGGGAGAAAAGGATGTTCTCCTCCTACGAGAAAAACCATGATCCCAAAGAGCTATCACATTCGGGGATGGAAATCAAGGTTTGGTCAAAGAACTTGGTAAAATTGCTATATCACCTGACCACTCTATTTCCAACGTTTTTCTTGTAGATTCTTTAGACTATAACTTGCTTTCAGTTTCTCAATTATGTAAAATGGGCTACAATTGTCTTTTTACGGATATAGGTGTCACTGTCTTTAGAAGAAGTGATGATTCAGTAGCATTTAAGGGAGTGTTAGAGGGTCAGCTATACTTAGTTGATTTTAATAGAGCTGAACTCGACACTTGCTTAATTGCTAAGACTAACATGGGTTGGCTCTGGCATCGCCGACTAGCCCACGTTGGGATGAAGAATCTTCATAAGCTTCTAAAGGGAGAGCACATTTTGGGACTAACAAAAGTTCATTTTGAGAAAGACAGGATTTGTAGCGCATGTTAAGCAGGAAAGCAAGTTGGTGTTCATCATCCACACAAGAACATCATGACGACTGACAGGTCACTTGAGCTACTCCACATGGATCTATTCGGCCCGATAGCTTACATAAGCATCGGCGGGAGTAAGTACTGTCTAGTTATTGTGGATGATTATTCTCACTTCACTTGGGTGTTCTTTTTGTAGGAAAAATCTCAAACCCAAGAAACCTTAAAAGGATTCCTGAGACGAGCTCAAAATGAGTTCGGCTAAGGATCAAGAAGATTAGAAGCGACAACGGGACGGAGTTCGAGAACTCACAAATAGAAGGTTTTCTTGAGGACGAGGGCATCAAGCATGAGTTCTCTTCTCCCTACACGCCACAACAAAATGGTGTAGTGGAGAGGAAGAATAGAACTCTACTTGACATGGCAAGGACCATGCTTGATGAGTACAAGACTTCGGACCGGTTTTGGGCGGAAGCAGTCAACACCGCTTGCTACGCCATTAAGCGTCTCTACCTTCACCGAATCCTCAAGAAGACATCATATGAACTCCTAACTGGTAAAAAGCCCAATGTTTCATATTTTAGGGTCTTTGGTAGCAAATGCTTTATTCTTGTTAAAAGAGGTAGAAAATCCAAATTTGCTCCTTAGGTTATAGAAGGCTTTTTACTTGGTTATGATTCAAACACAAGGGCATATAGAGTCTTTAACAAGTCCACTGGACTAGTTGAAGTTTCTTGTGACATTATGTTTGATGAGACTAACGGCTCTCAAGTAGAGCAAGTTGATCTTGATGAGCTAGATGATCAAGAGGCTCTGTGCGTCGCGCTAAGGAACATGTCCATTGGGGATGTGTGTCCTAAGGAATCCGAAAAGCCTCCACATGCACAAGATCAACCATCATCTTTAAATCAAGCATCTCCACCAACCCAAGATGAGGATCAAGCTTAAGATGATGAAAATGAAGATCAAGAAGAGCCACCTCAAGAGGAGGACAATGATCAAGGGGGAGATGCCCATGATCAAGACAAGGAAGATGATGAGGGTCCAAGACCGCCACACCCAAGAGTCCACCAAGCGATACAACGAGATCACCCCGTGAACTCCATCCTCGGCGATATTCATAAGGGGGTAACCACTCGATCTCGTGTCGCTCATTTTTGTGAACATTACTCTTTTGTGTCTTCTATTGAGCCATACAGGGTGGAAGATGCATTAAGAGATTCGGATTGGGTATTGGCTATGCAAGAGAACTCAACAATTTCACGAGGAATGAGGTATGGCATCTTGTTCCACGTCCTAATCAAAATGTTGTAGGAACCAAGTGGGTCTTCCGCAACAAGCAAGATGAGCATGGTGTGGTGACAAGGAACAAAGCCCGACTTGTGGCCAAGGGGTATTCACAAGTCGAAGGTTTGGATTTCGGTGAAACCTATGCTCCCGTAGCTAGGCTTGAGTCAATTTGCATATTACTTGCCTATGCTACTTACCATGGCTTTAAGCTTTACCAAATGGACGTGAAAAGTGCCTTCCTCAATGGACCAATCAAGGAGGAGGTCTATGTTGAGCAACCTCCTGGCTTTGAAGATAGTGAGTACCTGAAAGGGAAATGTGCCCTTGGGCCATTTCTAAGTATTTTGGTGATTGAGTGCCAACTCAAGTGCTTAAAATGTATGCAATGGATGAACAAAGTGCAAATCAAGAGCAAAGGTATGTTTCTAAGTCTTAGTACATTGGTTTTGTGTACTAATATATTTGTCTAAGTGTTAGAAACAGGAAGAAAAAGAAAAGGAAAAAGGTGGCTGTGTACAGCCAAGGGGCTGTTTCGGTCTGGGGCACCGGACTGTCCGGTGGTGCACCGGACAGTGTCCGGTGCACCAGGCTGCCTCGGCCGAACAGACCGCTCTCGGGAATTCGCCGACGGCGTACGGCTAAAATTCACCGGACTGTCCGGTGTGCACCGGACTGTCCGGTGAGCCAACGGTCGACTAGGGCCAACGGCCGGCCGCGGATTCTGCGCGCGACACGTGGCCAAGCCAACGGTCGGAAGGGGCACCGGACTGTCCGGTGTGCACCGGACATGTCCGGTGTGCACCGGACATGTCCGGTGCGCCAGATCAGCAACGGTCGACTGCGCTGTTTAAGGAAGGAAATCGGGCACCGGACAGTGTCCGGTGTGCACCGGACTGTCCGGTGCGCCCGACGACAGAAGGCAAGATCAGCCTTCCAGATTTGCTCTCAACGGCTCCTAGCTGCCTTGGGGCTATAAAAGGGACCCCTAGGCGCATGGAGGAGATAACCAAGCAACTCTTGAGCATACTTGATCATCCACACTCAGTCTTTGCGCATCCGTTTGTGATTCTAAGTGATTCGAGCTCTGTTCTTGTGAGAAACTGTGATATAGTCTTTGAGCTCGAATCTTGGCCGTGTGTGTGCGTGTTTCGCTGTGGATTTGTGTGTGTTGCTTCCCTCCCTTACTCCGTGCTTCTTTGTGAATCTTAAGTGTAAGGGCAAGAGACTCCAATTTGTGGAGATTCCTCGCAAGTGGGATAAAGACAAGCAAGGCAAAAATATCGTGGTATTCAAGTGGGTCTTTGGACCGCTTGAGAGGGGTTGATTGCAACCCTCGTCCGTTGGGACGCCACAACGTGGAAGTAGGCAAGTTTTGTACTTGGCCGAACCACGGGATAATTCTCTGTGTCTTCTCTGTGATTGTCATTTTGTGCAAGATCTCCTCCTTAGCCACTTGGCAACTATTGTGCTAACCTCTAACAAGTTTTTGTGGCTATAAGTTAAGATTTTACAGGATCACCTATTCACCCCCCCCCCCTCTAGGTGCTCTCAATTGGTATCAGAGCCGTTCTCTTCACAAAGGGACTTACCGCCCGAAGAGATGGATCCTAAGGGGAAGGGAATTGTGATCAACGACAAAGAAAAAGAATCCTTCGTCAACGAGCCGAAGGACGACAAGCCTACCGACTCTGGCTCGGGGCATAGACGAAAGGAAGGGAAGAAGAAGAAGACAAGGCGCATCAAGGAGATCATCTACTACGACGATAGTGATGAGTCTACTTCTTCCCAAAAGGATGATGACAACGACTATAAAAAGACGGTCAATTCGAACTTTTCATTTGATTATTCTCGTATTCAACATAGTTCGAATTCACATTTGCTTTCCATTCCTCTCGGCAAACCTCCACACTTCGATGGGGAGGACTACGGATTTTGGAGTCACAAAATGCGTAGTCACTTATTCTCTCTCCATCCAAGCATATGGGAGATTGTGGAGAATGGAATGAAATTTGATAGCTCGGATAGCCCTTTGCTTATAAATGAACAAATTCATAGAAATGCACAAGCTACTACTGTTCTCTTAGCATCTTTGTGCAGGGAAGAGTACAATAAGATGAGCGGCTTGGACAATGCCAAGCAGATATGGGACACCCTCAAGATCTCTCACGAGGGGAATGACATCACCATGCTCACCAAGATGGAGTTGGTGGAGGGCGAGCTTGGACGGTTCGCCATGATAAGGGGAGAGGAGCCAACTCAAACTTACAACCGGCTCAAGACCCTTATCAACAAAATAAGGAGCTACGGAAGCACGCGTTGGACGGATCACGACGTCGTCCGCCTAATGCTCAGGTCCTTTACCGTTCTTGATCCTCATCTCGTGAACAATATTCGTGAGAATCCCAGGTACACGATGATGACGCCCGAGGAAGTACTTGGAAAATTCGTGAGCGGGCGGATGATGATCAAGGAGGCAAGATACGTCGACGACACGTTGAACGGTCCACTCCACGAGCCTCAACCCATTGCTCTAAAAGCAACAAGGAGCAAGGAGGCGCTACCCAGCAAGGTGGCACAAATTGAGGCTGCCGGTCTTAATGATGAAGAGATGGCTCTCATCATCAAGAGATTCAAGACGGCGCTAAAAGGTCGAAAGGGACAGCCAAGCAAGGCCAAGACCAAGGGAAAGCGATCATGCTTCAAATGCGGTAAGCTTGGTCATTTTATTGCTAACTGTCCCGAAAATGATAGTGACCAGGAGCAAGGGAAAAATGGGAAGAGAGAGAACAAGAAGGTTTACAAGAAGGCCAAAGGCGAAGCACACCTTGGAAAGGAGTGGGATTCGGATTGCTCCTCGTCCGACTCCGACGACGAAGGACTCGCTGCCACTGCCTTCAACAAATCGGCTCTCTTCCCCAACGAGCATCACACTTGCCTCATGGCAAGGGAAAAGAAGGTGATCAATCGTAATGCTAATACTTATGATTCTTCTAGTGATGATGAATCCAGTGAGGATGAAATTGATTACTCTAGTTTATTCAAGGGATTGGATAGAACTAAGATAGCTAAGATTAATGAATTGATTGATGCCTTAAATGAAAAGGATAGAATCTTAGAGAAACAAGAAGACCTTTTATATGAAGAGCATGATAAATTTGTTAGTGCTCAAAATTCACTTGCTCTAGAAGTTAAAAGAAATGGAATACTTTCTTGTGAACTTTCTACTTGTAATGAAACCATTTCTTCTTTAAAAGGTGAAATTAATGTTTTAACTGCTAAACTAGAAGTAGCAAGTAACTCTTGTGTTGAAAACATTACAATTTGCACTAGGTGTAAGGATGTTGATATTAATACTTGTAGTGAACACTTAGTTTCCATTTCAAAATTGAATGATGAATTAGCTAGTCTTAATGCCCAACTTAAGACTAGCAAGAGTGAATTTGAAAAACCAAAATTTGCAAGGGATGCCTACACTATTGGTAGACACCCCTCAATTAAGGATGGACTTGGCTTCAAGAGGGAAGCCAAGAACTTGACAAGCCATAAGGCTCCCATTCCCGCCAAGGAGAAAGGGAAGGCCCCTATGGCTACTAGTGCTAAAAGGAACCATGCCTTTTTGTATCATGATAAAAGACAAACTAGAAATAGAAGTTATGATGCTTTTGATTCATATGTTTATGATTCTCATGCCATGTTTGCTCCTAGTTCTTCGTATGTGTATGATAGAAATGTTACTAGGAGAAATGTTGTTCCTAAAAGAAATGTTGCAAATGTTCATAGAAAAGTAGTGAATGAACCCTCTACAATTTATTGTGCTTTGAATGCTTCCTTTGCAATTTGTAGAAAGGATAGAAAAGTAATTGCTAGGAAGTTAGGGGCAAAATGCAAAGGTGATAAAACTTGCATTTGGGTCCCTAAGGAAATTGTGACTAACCTTGTAGGACACAACAAGAGTTGGGTACCTAAGTCCCAAGCCTAAATTTGCCTTGCAGGTTTATGCATCCGGGGGTTCAAGCTGGATTATCGACAGCGGATGCACAAACCATATGACGGGGGAGAAGAAGATGTTCACCTCCTACGTCAAGAATAAAGATTCCCAAGATTCAATTATATTCGGTGATGGGAATCAAGGCAAGGTAAAAGGTTTAGGTAAAATTGCAATTTCTAATGAGCACTCCATATCTAATGTGTTTTTAGTTGAGTCTCTTGGATATAATCTGCTATCTGTGAGTCAATTATGCAATATGGGATATAACTGTCTATTTACAAATGTAGATGTGTCTGTCTTTAGAAGAAGTGATGGTTCACTAGCTTTTAAGGGAGTATTAGACGGCAAACTTTATTTAGTTGATTTTGCAAAAGAAGAGGCCGGTCTAGATGCATGCTTAATAGCTAAGACTAGCATGGGCTGGCTATGGCATCGCCGCTTAGCACATGTAGGGATGAAGAACCTTCACAAGCTTCTAAAGGGAGAACACGTGATAGGTTTGACTAACGTGCATTTCGAAAAAGATAGACCTTGTGCAGCTTGTCAAGCAGGTAAACAAGTGGGAGGAGCGCATCACGGCAAGAATGTGATGACCACTTCAAGACCTCTGGAGCTGCTGCATATGGACCTCTTCGGACCCGTCGCCTATCTGAGCATAGGAGGGAGTAAGTATGGTTTAGTTATTGTTGATGACTTTTCTCGCTTCACTTGGGTGTTCTTTTTGCAGGATAAGTCTGAAACCCAAGGGACCCTCAAGCGCTTCCTCAGGAGAGCTCAAAATGAGTTTGAGCTCAAGGTGAAGAAGATAAGGAGCGACAACGGGTCCGAATTCAAGAACCTTCAAGTGGAGGAATTTCTTGAGGAGGAAGGGATCAAGCACGAGTTCTCCGCTCCCTACACACCACAGCAAAATGGTGTGGTAGAGAGGAAGAACAGGATGCTAATCGATATGGCGAGGACAATGCTTGGAGAATTCAAGACCCCTGAGTGTTTTTGGTCGGAAGCCGTGAACACGGCTTGCCACGCCATCAACAGGGTCTATCTTCATCGCCTCCTCAAGAAGACTTCGTATGAGCTACTAACCGGTAACAAGCCCAATGTATCTTACTTTCGTGTATTTGGGAGCAAGTGCTACATTCTAGTGAAGAAAGGTAGAAATTCTAAGTTCGCTCCCAAAGCTGTAGAAGGGTTTTTGTTAGGTTATGACTCAAATACAAAGGCGTATAGAGTCTTCAACAAATCATCGGGTTTGGTTGAAGTCTCTAGTGACGTTGTATTTGATGAGACTAATGGCTCTCCAAGAGAGCAAGTTGTTGATTGTGATGATGTAGATGAAGAAGATGTTCCGACGGCCGCTATACGGACCATGGCGGTTGGAGAAGTACGGCCACAGGAACAAGATGAACGAGATCAACCTTCTTCCTCAACTATGGTGCATCCCCCAACCAAAGATGACGAACAGGTACCTCAAGTGGAGGCGCTTGATCAAGGGGGAGCACAAGATGATCAAGTGATGGAGGAAGAAGCGCAACCGGCACCTCCAACCCAAGTTCGAGCGATGATTCAAAGGGATCATCCCGTCGATCAAATTCTGGGTGACATTAGCAAGGGAGTAACTACTCGATCTCGATTAGTTAATTTTTGTGAGCATTACTCCTTTGTCTCTTCTATTGAGCCTTTCAGGGTAGAGGAGGCCTTGCTAGATCCGGATTGGGTATTGGCCATGCAGGAGGAGCTCAACAACTTCAAGCGCAATGAAGTTTGGACACTGGTGCCTCGTCCGAAGCAAAATGTTGTGGGAACCAAGTGGGTGTTCCGCAACAAACAGGACGAGCACGGGGTGGTGACGAGGAACAAGGCTCGACTTGTGGCAAAAGGTTATGCCCAAGTCGCAGGTTTGGACTTTGAGGAGACTTTCGCTCCTGTGGCTAGGCTAGAGTCCATTCGTATCTTGCTAGCATATGCCGCTCACCATTCTTTCAGGTTGTACCAAATGGATGTGAAGAGCGCTTTCCTCAACGGGCCAATCAAGGAGGAGGTGTACGTGGAGCAACCCCCTGGCTTCGAGGATGAACGGTACCCCGACCACGTGTGTAAGCTCTCTAAGGCGCTCTATGGACTTAAGCAAGCCCCAAGAGCATGGTATGAATGCCTTAGAGACTTTTTAATTGCTAATGCTTTCAAGGTTGGGAAAGCCGATCCAACTCTTTTCACTAAGACATGTGATGGTGATTTGTTTGTGTGCCAAATTTATGTCGATGACATAATATTTGGTTCTACTAACCAAAAGTCTTGTGAAGAGTTTAGCAGGGTGATGACGCAGAAATTCGAGATGTCGATGATGGGCGAGTTGAACTACTTCCTTGGGTTCCAAGTGAAGCAACTCAAGGACGGCACCTTCATCTCCCAAACGAAGTACACGCAAGATCTACTAAAGCGGTTTGGGATGAAGGACGCCAAGCCCGCAAAGACGCCGATGGGAACCGACGGACACACTGACCTCAACAAAGGAGGTAAGTCCGTTGATCAAAAAGCATACCGGTCAATGATAGGGTCTTTACTTTATTTATGTGCTAGTAGACCGGATATTATGCTTAGCGTATGCATGTGTGCTAGATTTCAATCCGATCCTAAGGAATGTCACTTAGTGGCGGTGAAGCGAATTCTTAGATATTTGGTTGCTACGCCTTGCTTCGGGCTCTGGTATCCAAAGGGGTCTACCTTTGACTTAGTTGGATACTCAGACTCCGACTATGCTGGATGTAAGGTCGATAGGAAGAGTACATCAGGGACGTGCCAATTCTTAGGAAGGTCCCTGGTGTCATGGAACTCTAAGAAACAAACATCCGTTGCCCTATCCACCGCTGAGGCCGAGTACGTTGCCGCAGGTCAGTGTTGCGCGCAACTACTTTGGATGAGGCAAACCCTCCGGGACTTTGGCTACAATCTGAGCAAAGTCCCACTCCTATGTGACAATGAGAGTGCTATCCGCATGGCGGAAAATCCTGTTGAGCACAGCCGCACAAAGCACATAGACATCCGGCATCACTTTTTGAGAGACCACCAGCAAAAGGGAGATATCGAAGTGTTTCATGTTAGCACCGAGAACCAGCTAGCCGATATCTTTACCAAGCCTCTAGATGAGAAGACCTTTTGCAGGCTGCGTAGTGAGCTAAATGTCTTAGATTCGCGGAACTTGGATTGAATTGTAGCATACATGTATTTATGCTTTTGATCATGTTCCTTTTTGCATTTTGTTGCTTATTGTGGTGCTCAAGTTGTACAAACACTCCCTGGACCTCACAAGTCCGTTGCAAAGTGATGCACATGTTTAGGGGGAGATGTGTTACAACTTGACCCTTTGAGACTAACCATGTGCTTGAGTTTGATGATTTAGTCTCGAAGGAGGATTGAAAGGGATAAGGTGGACTTGGACCATGAAAGACTTCCACTGCACTCCGATGAGAGGGTAACTTATTCCAAGTTCATCTTTAGACTCTTATTGCCTTTGTATTCTTACTGAAGATTTTGGTGAGGCAATGGGGTTAAAGGGCCAAGATTGATCCCGTTTTGGTGCTTGATGCCAAAGGGGGAGAAAATAAAGGCCAAAGCGATAAATGGATCAGCTACCACTTGAGAGATTTTGAAAATAGTAGAATAGAGTTTTTGTTTTGTCAAAAGCTTTTATTGTCTCTTATTGTCTCTATTGTCAAAAGTTGGTTTCTTGTGGGGAGAAGTGTTGATTATGGGAAATAGGGGGAGTTTTTGAAATCTTTGATCAATCTCTTTTGGAATGACTCTCTTTATGCCTCAACATGTGTGTTTGACATAGAAATAGAGATTTGAGTTTGATTTGCAAAAACAAACCAAGTGGTGGCAAAGGATGATCCATATATGCCAAAACTGAGTCAAAATCAATTTGAATTTTATTTGAAGTGATTTCGCACTTGTTCTAGTTGCTTTATGTTGTGTTGGCATAAATCACCAAAAAGGGGGAGATTGAAAGGGAAATGTGCCCTTGGGCCATTTCTAAGTATTTTGGTGATTGAGTGCCAACTCAAGTGCTTAAAATGTATGCAATGGATGAACAAAGTGCAAATCAAGAGCAAAGGTATGTTTCTAAGTCTTAGTACATTGGTTTTGTGTACTAATATATTTGTCTAAGTGTTAGAAACAGGAAGAAAAAGAAAAGGAAAAAGGTGGCTGTGTACAGCCAAGGGGCTGTTTCGGTCTGGGGCACCGGACTGTCCGGTGGTGCACCGGACAGTGTCCGGTGCACCAGGCTGCCTCGGCCGAACAGACCGCTCTCGGGAATTCGCCGACGGCGTACGGCTAAAATTCACCGGACTGTCCGGTGTGCACCGGACTGTCCGGTGAGCCAACGGTCGACTAGGGCCAACGGTCGGTCGCGGATTCTGCGCGCGACACGTGGCCAAGCCAACGGTCGGAAGGGGCACCGGACTGTCCGGTGTGCACCGGACATGTCCGGTGCGCCAGATCAGCAACGGTCGACTGCGCTGTTTAAGGAAGGAAATCGGGCACCGGACAGTGTCCGGTGTGCACCGGACTGTCCGGTGCGCCCGACGACAGAAGGCAAGATCAGCCTTCCAGATTTGCTCTCAACGGCTCCTAGCTGCCTTGGGGCTATAAAAGGGACCCCTAGGCGCATGGAGGAGATAACCAAGCAACTCTTGAGCATACTTGATCATCCACACTCAGTCTTTGCGCATCCGTTTGTGATTCTAAGTGATTCGAGCTCTGTTCTTGTGAGAAACTGTGATATAGTCTTTGAGCTCGAATCTTGGCCGTGTGTGTGCGCGTTTCGCTGTGGATTTGTGTGTGTTGCTTCCCTCCCTTACTCCGTGCTTCTTTGTGAATCTTAAGTGTAAGGGCAAGAGACTCCAATTTGTGGAGATTCCTCGCAAGTGGGATAAAGACAAGCAAGGCAAAAATACCGTGGTATTCAAGTGGGTCTTTGGACCGCTTGAGAGGGGTTGATTGCAACCCTCGTCCGTTGGGACGCCACAACGTGGAAGTAGGCAAGTTTTGTACTTGGCCGAACCACGGGATAATTCTCTGTGTCTTCTCTGTGATTGTCATTTTGTGCAAGATCTCCTCCTTAGCCACTTGGCAACTATTGTGCTAACCTCTAACAAGTTTTTGTGGCTATAAGTTAAGATTTTACAGGATCACCTATTCACCCCCCCCCCCCCTCTAGGTGCTCTCAGTACCCTAACCATGTGTATAAACTCTCTAAGGCGCTTTATAGGCTCAAGCAAGCCCCAAGAGCATGGTATGAATGCCTAAGAGATTTTCTTATCACTAATGGCTTCAAAGTCAGAAAAGCCGATCCTACTCTCTTTACTAAAACTATTGCAAATGATTTGTTTGTATGCCAAATTTATGTTGGTGATATCATATTTGGGTCTACTAACAAATCTACTTATGAAGAGTTTAGTAGGATAATGGTTCAAAAATTCGAGATGTCTATGATGGGGGAGTTGAAGTATTTCTTAGGATTTCAAGTCAAGCAACTCCAAGAGGGCACCTTCATTAGCCAAACGAAGTACATTCAAGACATACTCACCAAATTTGGGATGAAGGATGCCAAGCCCATCAAGACACCCATGGGAACCAATGGGCATCTCGACCTCGACACGGGAGGTAAATCCGTAGATCAAAGGGTATACTGGTCGATGATAGGATCTTTACTCTATTTATGTGCATCTCGACCGGATATTATGCTTTCCGTATGCATGTGTGCAACATTCCAAGCCGATCCTAAGGAAGTTCTCCTTAGGGCCGTGAAACGAATCTTGAGATATTTAGTTCATACTCCTAAGTTTGGCCTTTGGTACCCCAAGGGATCCACTTTTGATTTAATAGGTTATTCAGATGCTGATTGGGCAGGGTGTAAAATTGATAGAAAGAGTACATCAGGGACTTGTCAGTTCTTGGGAAGATCCCTGGTGTCTTGGGCTTCTAAGAAACAAAATTTTGTAGCTCTTTTTACCGCTGAAGCCGAGTATATTGCCGCAGGCCATTGTTGCGCGCAATTGCTTTGGATGAGGCAAACCCTTAGGGACTATGGTTACAAATTAACCAAATTCCCTCTCCTATGTGATAATGAGAGTGCAATCCGCATGGCGGATAATCCCGTTGAGCACAGTCACACTAAGCACATAGCCATTCGGTATCACTTTTTAAGGGATCACCAACAAAGGGGGATATCGAGATTGCATATGTTAGCACCAAAGAACAATTAGTCGATATCTTTACCAAGCCACTAGATGAGAAAACCTTTACCAAACTTAGGCATGAGCTAAACATTCTTGATTCTAGGAATTTTGATTGATACTTTGCACACATAGCTCATTTATATACCTTTGATCATCTCTCTTTCATGTGTTATGACTAATGTGGTTTTCAAGTGTATTTCATGCTAAGTCATAGATTGAAAGGGAAATGGAGTTCTCGGCGAAGACAAGGCTTCCACTCCACTCCATCGTCATATTTATCCTTCGCCGACACTCCGCCTCGCTCTTCACTTTGGTATAATCCTTCACTCATATATTATTTGCCAAAGGGGAGATAGTTTGAAAGGGCTTATATTTCACTCACAAAGTATCCGTTTTTGGCGATTCATGCCAAAGGGGGAGAAAGTATTAGCCCAAAGCAAAAGGACCACACCACCACCAATTTCAAAAATGTAGTCTTTCAATTTGTATTAAAGAAGTTTTTCAATTGGTATCTTATTTGATATAAATTCAAATTGGTATGACCCCTTTCAAAATTAATATCTAAAACCCTCTTGAACAATAAGAGGAGAATTTAATTGAGGGGGAGTTCTGTTTAGTCAAAGGAAAAGCATTTGAAATAGGGGGAGAAAATTTCAAATCTTGAAAATGCTTCTCAAAATCATATTCATATACCTTTGACTATTTGCAAAAAGACTTTGAAAAAGAATTTCCAAAAGATTTTGCAAAAACAAAACATGTGGTGCAAGCGTGGTCCAAAATGTTAAATAAGAAGAAAGCAATCCATGCATATCTTATGAAATGTAAATTGTTTTAATTCCAAGTAATCTTTGCACTTACCTTATGCAAACTAGTTCAATTCTGCACTTATATTTTTGCTTTGGTTTGTGTTGGCATCAATCACCAAAAAGGGGGAGATTGAAAGGGAAATAGGCTCACACCTTTTCCTAAATGATTTTGGTGGTTGAATTACCCAACACAAATAATTGGACTAACTAGTTTGCACTAGATTATAAGTTCTACAGGTGCCAAAGGTTCAACACAAACCAATAAAAAGTCCAATAAAGGGTTCAAATAAAAAGAGCAAAAGACAACCGAAGGCTGCCCTGGTCTGGCGCACCGGACTGTCCGGTGTATCACCGGACAGTGTCCAGTGATCAACTCCGAACTTGCCACCTTCGGGAATTTGGGAAGCCACTCCACTATAATTCACTGGACTGTCTGGTGTAGCACCGGACTGTCCGGTGTGCTAGCGGAGCAACGACTAACTACGCCAATGGTCGTCTGCAAAAGCAACAGTGAACTATGAACAGTGCGCGACTACGCGCGCAGAGTCAGAGCTGGCGCCAGAAGGCGCGCCGGACAGTGAACGGTGACTGTCCGGTGGCCCCACTTGTCAGAGCTCCAACGGTCGAACCCTAATGGTTGGGTGACGTGGCTGGCGCACCAGACAGTGTCCGGTGGCGCACCGGACTGTCCGGTGCACCCTTCGACAGCAGCCTTCCCCAACGGCCACTTTGGTGGTTAGGGCTATAAATACCCCCAACCACCAATACTTCAAGGCATCCAAGTTTTCAGCCAACACATTCAATACAAGAGCTAGTGCATTCAATACAAGACACAAATAGAGTGAATCAAAATCTCTCCAAGTCCCAATTCCACTCAAAGCAATAGTGACTAGAAGAGAGAGTTTTGTCGTGTTCTTTTGAGCTCTTGCGCTTGGATCGCTTTTCTTCTTCCATTCTTGTTCTCAACTCACTTGTAATCAAAGCAAGAGACACCAAGTTGTGGTGGTCCTTGTAGTGGACTAAGTGTCCCGTTTGATTGAAGAGAAAAGCTCACTCGGTCTAGGTGACCGTTTGAGAGAGGGAAAGGGTTGAAAGAGACCCGTTCTTTGTGACCACCTCAACGGGGAGTAGGTTTGCAAGAACCGAACCTCGATAAAATAAATCATCGTGTCACTCTCGCTATTTGCTTGTGATTTGTTTTTCGCCCTCTCTTTCAGACTCGATTATATTTCTAACGCTAACCCCGGCTTGTAGCTGTGCTTAAAGTTTATAAATTTCAGATTTGCCTATTCACCCCCCCCCCCCCTCTAGGCGACTTTCACCCACTTTGCGTATCTATAAGGTCTAATAAAGTTAGCTTCTAGCAGCCGGTGAATTTTTCCTTTATTCGTGGGAGTAAGTCTAGACAAAATGTTCTGGGTTTCTGCTTGAAAGGTCTGAAATCGGACTTAATAGGCATCTGAAGCTCTACTATCTCTCGGCTTAATCCTGGCATCTCAGTGTAATTCCAAGGAAAGCAATCAGAATACTCTTTTAATAGACCGATCATTTCATTTCTAGGATCAGTCTCCAGGGTCTTATTCACAAAAGTCGGCTTCGGAGTTTTACCATCTCCTACGTCGATCTCCTCCAAATGAGCGACCGATGTAAAACCATGTCCTAACTTATCGAGATCCTTGAATTCCTCTATTAGGCCTCCCTCAGAGGAACTAGACGATCTCTATGTGACGGTGGACCGTCCGCGACACTGGTTTTATGCTGCGGTGGTTGTTTAGCCTTAAAAGCCAAAATGTTCTGCGACAGACCGTCCGGCCTCAGAGGCCAGACCGTCCGTGACTAGGGACATGTTCACTATGTGTGTACTCGTCATTTACACTTTATTTAGGATTTAGCCGATTCTCCATTGGCTCTAGCATTACAGGAATGAAACTCTTTTTATCTATACTTATGAACTGATAATCAGAAAAATCTACAACGATGAGACATGTAGTAGTCTCATAGGTCCAAAGTACAGGGGCATCGGCCATGGTGATACAGGCCGATGCATCAGCATGTACTTGTTCTATATCGTCGCCTACCCATTGTAGTAACATTTGGTGTAACGTAGAAGGTACAAATTGATTAGCATGGATCCAATCTCTATCCATGATTAGACTGTAATTTCCTTCTACATGAGCAACGAAGAATGCAACAGCAAGGGTCTTACTCCCGATGGTTAACTCAACGGACGTGACTCCCATGGCTTTGATCGAACTATCAGTTCCAATGCCGCCGAAGGTCATGTTGGCCTTGACAAGTTCGTCGTCCTGTTTACCTAATTTTATGTACAATGAATAAGGCATTAGATTTACGTCCCCCCCCCCGGCCCCCGTCTACCAACATTTTAGCAATCGGTATCCCATCAATGTGACTGTGCACGAAGAGCGGATTTAAATGATTTACCGATTTCTTTGATTTAGTGAAGGCAGTCTCTTTAGGACCAAAGTAGAACTGAGCAACGACAGGTTCATTGTAGCCGATAATAATACAATCGGCAGGGAATGTAATAGCATTTACGTCCATACCTGGGTGCTCTAGAGAAGCTTTATAGTCGACCAGGTCTTCTCCCAGTAGGTCGTCCTCCTCCATGGGTGTCGGCACGTCGTTGAAGGTGTCCTAGTGTAGTGCGGACGGTCCGGACTCAGGGGTCGGGCAGTCCGCGCTCTGTGCGGACGGTCCAGCCTTTATAGCCGGACTGTCCGCCATACCTGCAGAGAGCTGCACAACTATTGTTTTATTTTCTGTCTTTCTGGTCATTTGCTTCTCCTCAACGGCCTTTGGTCTCCATCTCTTTTGTGGTGGTGGGTACTATGGATGTGTGTCATTGAATATCTTTTCTGCCTTCTTTTCCTGGTTCTCGTTCGCTCTTAGGCGCTGTAATTTTCGCTTTTGCGATCGTGTCAATCCCGATGGGCACCATCGGGGCATGGAGTATTTTGGATTGGCTGTTTTGTTGACAGTCGTATCTTCCTTTTTGCTTGTGTTGGACGATTCACCAAAAATCATCGGCCCTTCGTTATTTTCTTGTATGACAACATCTGTTGTTCCTATTTTGATGACGTCTCCTTTTGTCGTCCTGTTGGAGGCTATAGCTATATACCCCCTGCCGGATTAGTCGGCCTTTGGGGCCGAGTGGTCTGGCAATCTTGTTGGGCCTATGCTCGTTGACCAGATTGAGGGGCTCTCAATCGGTCTTGTACGGGAGGCGTCAACCTGTCAAAAACAGATGATTAGTGTGCCCCCCAAGCGGGGTATTGTGGTATCTCGAATGGATATGGTGGCATGCCCCGCATCTGATTCGAGATATATGGTGGTGGCGGTATGTATGTATAATGATATGGCATGGGTGTATATGAAGGTGGAGGTGTCCACGCAGGCACATTAGGTCTTAATTGAATATTATGACCATCTGTCCTTGCCGATTAGTGAGGTGTTCCAATCAGTCTTACATGTTGTCGCTCCTTGGTAGGTGAGCGACATTTTGGTGGCCGGTCACTTGGGTCGGCCTTCGTTTTCACATATTTAGATAATAATTGATCAAAGGTCGAGTCAGATTTGACTAGCCGACCAGCTGTCTTAATTGTATTAGTTTTTCACGTACCTATTTCTAGTCGTTGTGGTTTGAAGGTATGTGGTCGTCGTGGTTCCTAGGCGTTGCCGGACCGTCCGCTGGAATGATCCAGACTGTTCGGAGGTGTCCCGGACCGTCCGTGTCTGTGCGTCGGACCGTCCGTGATGCGCAAAATAGGTTCACGTGCCTGGCTACCTGCTTGTGCCTGTCCCCCAGTGTTGGAGGTGGTGATGGTAACTTTCAAAGTCTCCCCTCCATCAGGAGTATTTTCCGCCACCACTTTCCTACAAGAAATTTTATTATTGTCATCGGCCTTTCGCGCGTTGCCGATGATGACTTCCTTGCCTTTGCCCTTATCGGCCATGCTAGACCGAATTAGGACCTTTTTGACCTCGAAGTCGATCACATTCATTGGGAAAGGATCCGTATCCACCTGTATTTCCTGAAATTTCAATCGTCCCTCGTTAATGACCGATTGGATTTGTCGTCGAAATACATTACAATCATTAGTGGCATGGGAAAAGGAGTTGTGCCACTTGCAATATGCACGACGTTTTAGTTCGTCGGCAGGTGGAACAATATGATTTATCATAATGTTGCCATTTTTTAATAATTCATCGAATATCTTATCACATTTGCCAACATTAAATGTAAATTTAACCTCCTCTTGTTGTTTCTTTTGAACCGGCTGTAAGGAGGAACAAGCCGAAGATTTGGCCTGCTTGGGCCAAACCATTTCGGAAGCGTAAACTTCTTTTGATTCGTCGTCTGAGCTACTCTAGTCACACTCTACTATATGGACGTTGTGACGAATCGTTTTAGCAGTTTCTTTGCTTCGGTTTTTACAAGCCAAAGCTCTCTGATGTAATTGTGCTAGCGTAAAAAATTGGACGCCCTCTAATCTCTCTTTTAAATAATATCGCAATCCATTAAAGGTTAATCATGTTAGCTGTTTTTCTACCAAATGAATATGAAAGCATCGGTTTCTTGTATCCCAGAATCTTCGGATGTAATCATTAACCGATTTGTCTTACCCTTGTCGCAGGGCCACTAAGTCTACCAAATCTAACTCATATTTACCGGAAAAGAAATGATCATGGAATTTTTGTTATAAATCCCCCCATGACCAAATGGAATTAGGAGGTAATGTGGCATACCATGCGAATGTGGTTCCTGTCAAAGATAATGAAAATAAACGCACGCGGAACGCCTCTATGTCAGCTAATTCTCCTAATTGCGCTAAGAACTGGTCTATGTGTTCACGCGTACTCTTACCTTGGTCACCAGAAAACTTTGCGAATTCGAGTATCCTAGTTCCCTGTGGGTATGGGTGATGGTCAAATCGGCTGTCATAAGGTCTCCGATATGGCTACCCCCTCCCCCGGGGCCATGCTTACTCTGAGCTTATCTCGGAATACCCTGGCTATTTCTTCCCTTACTATATCAATAGCAACCGGTGGGAGACCACTAGCTCTTTGTTCTACCATGGGTGAGATTGTTTGGATATTAGTTTGTTGTCTTTCCCCCATTGGTTTGGGTTCTGTGGTGCATTACTATTTGCCCTATATGGTTCATAGGACTGACCCTTCCTTTCCAGCCTTCTAGGCGGAGCCGGAAAGTACTCACCCCCATGTGCTTGGGATGATGTATTAATGGGCTGGTGCATTGTATAGTGTGATGGGAAGTGTTGCTGGGACAGGTGAGGATTTAGGTAACAATCCTCCTCAAACAACCATGTGTCGGACCTTCCGTCGCTGTATGCGGATGGTCCGACTGGGTAGTTTAGGGCTTGCATAGCATGTGGTGGCTTGGACGCATATCTCGGTAACTCATTAAAAATGGGACCGGTCGTTGCTGACCCGAACGGTCCACGCTCACGTGCAGACGGTCTGGACATGCGCAGATCGGCTAATTTATCGCTGATGTGTGTAGGAGGTTGTGGTTGCTCAAGGTATGTATCAATCGGCATTCCATAAAGGGCTTGTCACTAGTCGTGACAACCTGTAGCCGATGAATTACGCGTGTTTCCCCCCAATTTAACCTCGTGCGAAGGAAAATTTGCAACAGTAGATTTATCAAACGCACGTACTAGCCTTCTATAATCTTTTTGCATGCCCCCTACGATATTTTGCATTTGGTCTCGCTACTCATCTATATAATTTTTAAGAGATTGGAGCTCGTTTGTGTCGCTCACCTCGGGGGTAGTCGTGGTAGGTTGGAGCGAAGCGAGATCTGTCGCCCGTTGCCGAACGACCTTTTTGTTCCTGTCCACCTTGAAGTTGGCCAGGAACTTCGCCTTTTCTTCTTGGATCAGCTGCTCCTTGTGCTACTCGAACTGGAGTTGTTCATGTGCCGCAAGGTTTCCCAAGTCGGTTGTATGATATTGCTGGAGGACACGTCAGAGTTATCCCTTGAATTGACCATTAAGGGCTGATCTGATAGGTCTATATGTGTTGTCCTCAGCGAAGTCGCAAAAAAAGTGTGTTCGCGTCGATTCGAGCGCTAATCACTGCGTTGAGAACCGGCTGCGGTGCTCTCTACACAGGCGTGGACGGTCCGCGGCCAGGGGCCGGACGGTCCACGACCTGGCACAGGGCTCGGGTTCCCTGCCTGACGGGTCGGACGGTCCGCGTGTGCCCAGGGGCGGCGGAGTTCACCGGCAACGCCTAGATCTCGCTCCCAAGAGGGACTCCGTCGGGGTAGAGAGATCCTATGCTTCGTCTAGGGTCGGTAGGCCACCCTAGACACCTCTAATCGACGTAGAGCCGAAGCGAAGAATTTAGGGTGGGGAAAGGCTAATCTAGAGCTAAACTAGAACTGCTCCTAATGCCTAAGGTAAAAACGAGATATAAACTGATTATTGATTCGATTGTTGATGATTAATCGATCGTAGTCCTCTATGTATATATAGAGGGGAGGTCTGGACCCGTTACAATCTATATTCTGAGCTAAATCTGCGGTTCTCGCTAACAAATCCCGCAAGAAACTCGGAACTCTAACTAATTCTGACCGCGTGGACCGTCCGCACCACCGCGGACCGTCCAGCCCAGGGGCGGACCGTCCAGCCCAGGGGCGGACCGTCCAGCAGGCCCTTTTAGTGTTCAACACACTTACACACACGATGCAAGGTGTTGTTTAAAACATGTAGCATTGCCTCTTCCACTTTTTATTACAACACTTGAACTTGAATCTAGGATATATATTGTACTCGTGCTCCCAAACCAGATTGATCTGATCCGACATTCCTGAAAATACCAATAACATGAGCTATGAGCTATTATTGCAAGTATTGTTAGTCGTTATTGCAAGTAGCAGTAATTACCAATGCTAATATATAAAATTTCAAAGTGTAAAGGGGAAATCCCCAAGCCCTGGCTACGACACGAGCGTCGGCTTGTCAGGTACTGGGGCTGATTAATCGGCTTCAACGGGTGGCTAATCAGCGCAAGGAACCGATTAGCCAGCTCAAACCGGTGGCTGGGCTCGGCAGTGTCCAACTATTGCAACTAACTGCTAGCCAAGATCTATGGTCGATTTATCGGACGATTTTTCGCGTGGACGAGGTGGCTTACTGTCTAGATTGAGCAGGAGACGAACCGGTCGATTTGTTTGCCTTATCGGCCGGCTAGTAGACACGCCGTTGAGGAATCGGATAAGTAGTGACGCGACGCAGACTCGATAGGGGAGGAGGAGAGGAAGCGAGTGAGAGAGTTGGCCGGCAGTTAGGGTTGTGTGTGGGGTTATTGGGCCATATAAGAGACCGACCCAAATAGTGGTTTTTCTTTTTTTTTATTTTTCCAAAACTTATTTGATTCTTAGTTTGAAACCAGTTGCATGTTTTCAAATTTGGTTTTAGTGGAAAGTCATCAAATAATCCATAGTATTTATAGGAAAATTGGCATCAATTTCTTTTTCAAAAATTTTGAAGTCTCCAAAATTCAAACTCGTAAATCGGCGTTACCGATCAACGATGATTATTGATTATCTGTAAGCCGGATTAATCAACCGGTTTGGTGAACCTTGGTTGTGATATGCGAGAACTGCTTCAAGAATTTGTTCTACCGTTGTACCAGTTTGGTTGAGATTCTACATTTTTGGCGTTTCAGAAAGCTAAATCAAACACTGTTACCGATCGACGATGATTACCGATTATCTGTAAGCCAGATTAATCAACCGGTTTGGTGAACCTTGGCTGTGATATGCGAGAACTGCTTCAGGAATTTATTCTACCGCCAGTTTGGTTGAGATTTTATATTTTTGGCGGTTCAGAAAGCTGAATCAAACACCCTCGGTGTGAGCATCAGTTGTTCCCTTTTATGTCTGCTCATGTCTCTCTCCACATGCGGTTGGTATAGAAATAAGGAGCAGTGTAAATATAACCCCACATCCTCTTGCTTCTATATTATATATATAGGGGGCACAGCACCACGATTCGTCTCAGTTTCATAAACCCGAGTGACATAGAAGAAAGATGAGTTGGTGCGAGGAATGGTCACATGGACTACATTACCAATTTTGTAGACAATTGGGGAATTGGAGACACCAGGAGCACAAAATCAAGTAGCAGTTGTGTGTAATGTACAGCAAAGCGAGACAAATTGTCTACACTCAATAGTAGATTAATTGGGACGTTGTTATGCTTTGCACTATGGTATTGTCATCTGATTAGTAAAGGAAGATTGGGTTCCTAGTAGCCATTGCAAAAGAAACAATATGTACATTCAGGTGTTAGAAAATCAAGGGATACACAACATGTGCAATGGTAAGTTCTTTCAAGAACAAAGCTACTGACTAGTAACTAATTGTAACAAGTGCCAACTACAAAGAATTCAACAAAATTATGTGCAGAAAGAAAGCGAGGAAATGATACACGATTGATAATGTTGGGGGTAGATGAAAACCGGAGCAAATTGATGAGAACAGAAGGCAAAACAAATAATAATTGATAACTTTAAGGATTGATGAAGAAAATTGGGGCAAATTGATGGGGAAAAAAAGAAGACTATTGCAAAAACAACAAGCTAACAATATATTTACCCTCGGATCATGACTTCCAAACTGGTGAAGGCTAAAATGAGCAGTATAGATATTTTGCTAGAAAACACACCACCATTTTAGCAGCACAGGCGGCTATTACGATTTGGCTATTTCTAGTATTACATACACATGAAGGCATGTTTAGGAGCATAATCGAATTCACTTGACTGCAGGAATCAGTCCACCTGACGAGCCACCGGTAGGTGTAGGTCCTTTGCCATGGAAAGCAGATTGCCTCTCTGGTCTACCGATCGGCTTCGGAGGCAAGGGGGAAGCAGGCACACCACCGTTTGCATTCGAGTCGCCCTTCAGGCTCAATTCAGACATGTTGTAAAGGTCTTTGGCATTCAGTGGAGGCGTTGAATGAACAGCCACTGGCTTGACAACCTCATGCGGAGCCTGTGCAGCACCTTGTGGCTCACAGTAAAAAGGAACATAACCGTAGCAGGGCATTGGTACAAAAGCAGTATGGTAGTATGGAGGAGGAATCATCATTGGATAAAGATAGGGGGGCATGGCTCCTGGCATCACCGTTCCTGCCTCTCCAGCAATTGAACTTGTGGTATCTGAGTCCTGTTCCATAGGCTGAGATGTCATCACTGGGGCTGAAACTGGAACTGGGACCTGAACTGGCGATGGAACTGAAGCAGACACTTCCACAGGCACAGGAGGTACCACAGTAGCTGGAGAGACCACAGGTGCAGGCAGGGCTGCAACAGGCTGTGGATCATCTAAATGTTGCTGCTCCATTTCTTGTGAAGATGAACGCGAGAGCGGAAGTTGATCAGACGGCTGAAAAGAAAAACACAAAAAACTTTCATTAGCAAATGAGGGGTCAAGAAATAAGTAAATAAATACTTTGATGATAATAAGGAGCTCCAACAAACAGGCATAAGAAAATGGGGTGCCACAGTAATAAGGAGCTCGAAACTCTCATACTTTAGTGTCACTATATATTACACCCGTGCCACAAAGAAGATATAATAGGCAGTGAAGAATAAAAATAATTTAAGTCAATCGTGAGCAGGCAAAAAAGAATAGAACCTGTAGAATCATGTCTAGGTAAGCAGAAGCAACTGCACGACTTATTAAAGCAACAAAGGTAAAAGGTATTAAAGAGGTGAAGAATAAGCATAGCTAAGTCAAGCATGAGCATGCAAAAAAGAATAGAATATATGGAAGCATTTCTAGGTAACCAGAAGCAAATGCAACAGGGACGACACGAAAAAGAATAAGCATATGAAAACATAGAACCTGTGCAAGCATTTATTTAAGCACAACTGCTGCGAAAAAACCGCCAAACAGCTAGCAACAAAAGGAAAAGAATAAGCACCACCTACAAATACGTTACCAGGTGAATAGAGAGAGACTCACGTCATCAATCACCATATCGAATAGGCTTGATCTTCTCTTTCTTCTATGCACATTTGTTTGGCGATTGAAATACTTTTGCGCATGGCTAGCCACTTGAGTAGGTGTCCTTGAAACAACATATTTACGGGATATACCACGCCAATCGCCTTTCCCTAGCTTATTCAACCCAAGCAGAAACTTCTTGTGCTCCTCTTCAGTCCATGCCTCACCTGTCAGCAAAACAAAAACATGAATTTGTAGTTTATGGAAATTGGAAATCGGAGCAATCAATCATATGAAACATAGTGCAGAGTGGAAATGGCGATGTGTAGATCCTGAGGGGCCAGTATTGAAGTAGTACTGAGGTCATAAAAATCAAACTAAAACAGTCATATGAAACATACATTGGAAAGAAGCACTTTAACAGTATTCAGAGGCACATGAAGGGTGCATTGTCACACATGGTGCAAATATGCAACCAAATTAATAAGTATAACAGGAATTCAATCTTGTTGTCTCATAAAACACAAAGTTTGGTCAACCAACCATCGCCAAATGGCAGCAACCTGAATGACAACAGCGCAAATGCAATGTACAGGCGGCACTCAATTAATAAGTTGCAAAATGCATGAAACATAGGGCAAGCCAAAAGAGACAACTAACCTGAAACAACCAAAAAGGTCTAAAGCAAAAATCGTCAACAGTAGGCATCACATCTTGACAACAAAATTCAATGCATTGACATTAGCAGTCCGCAGAAACCAGGAAAGACAATATATAACAATATTTGTTTGAACAACCAAATACACCTTAACATCCTCATCATTATTTGAATATCCTAAACAGGTGACAGAGAGTTTGAAGACCCTACAAAGGTGACATAGCACCTGAGAATATAGGAACAGCTTGACAGCACCAGACCTCCCAGACTCTCCCGCGGGTAATCTAATCGAATAAGGAAACAAGACCACCAGTTCTCCCAGCAAGCAACCGAATCAAATCGCGAAAAAAACATTCATTTCAACAAATCGTCAACCTACAATTCTTAATTTCTTATTGAACCTTCACTTTCAACAAACCCGTCAACATACGATTCTTCTCGCCTCCCGACAAAAATGAAAATGAGCGATGCCACAATCGCGCTGATGAGCATTAGAATCGCATCATTTCTCGCACAACAATGCCTACCTCCCAGGAAAGAATAAAAGATTGGGGAAACAGAGGGATCACGATTCACCAAAACCCTGTCCCCCGGCCGCCATCTCACCTCGCTTCTTGTGCGGGCGCTCCCCGTCGGAGCCGTACCCTTCCTCCCTGCCGCCGCTGCCCTCCGCGGCGAGGTGCGCGATGTTCCCCATGCTGGCGCTCTTCCGGATGGGCTTGTCCCCGATGCGCACGCCGAAGAGCTTGACGGGCCGCGCCGTGCAGGTTCGCGCGTTGTGCCCGTGGTGCCCGCACTGCGAGCATCGCCTGGGCCCGTCGCCGCCCGCCGCGCCGCCGGAGCCGGCCACCGACGGAGGCACGCCGTCCCGCATCATGGCGGAGGAGGATCGTCTAGGGTTGGTGGTGGTGAGAGGAATCTCTTTGTGGTTTTTTTCTTTTTTGTTATCCTCTCCCGGATTTTTCCTTTTTATTTCTGGGCGTTGTGGGCCGTATTTTTTGGGAAAGAAAAAGGTGGGGAGGGATACGGATACGGTGAATGGTGTCGAAGCTCCTTTTTCTTATGGACAAAATAAAGTGTTTCGACAATTCGACTTGGCTGGCATAGGATTGTTAGTGGCTGGCATACGATTATTAGGATATCTCCGGCAATGCCTGTCGTATCCTCAATCTCATCATATATTTTAAATTTCACTCTACAAATAGTGTTATCTATAATTCAACATCTTATATTTTACATTGTCCACTACTGATAAGTTTAAGTAGACGTGTTGCTATCTCTCCTTTGGAACCTTTTCTCTAATCCTCTAGAGTTCAGGCTGGACGTTCGAGTTTACCTGAAATTTCGGATCGGACTTTTTGGATTTTTTATATTTCGGGTTTCAAGTAGCTAAACCCAAATCCGTAAAAAAAAATTGGGTACCCACAATTTTGGGTACGGGTTCGAGTAACACTAAAGTACCCAATTTTACCAACCATGTACCAAACAGCACATACAAAAATTCAGTTCCAGTCACTCACACGTAGAGAGCACAACACAAAGTCACTCGACTCACTCACACGTAGCGGAGAGCACACACGTCCGCACAACACAGTAACACACAACATTACAGAAGTACAGATTCCAAACAGTACACAGGCACAACCACATAACACACGAACAGTCACACGACACAGTAGCAGGACTAGCAGCACAGGCACACGGGCACATGAACATGGGTGTGTGTCTCAATGAGCGTGTTTGGTTCGGCTTTTTTCTGACCAGCTTATCTGAAAAGCTGGCTGTGGGGAAAAGCTGGCTGTTCGGAAAAGCTGGTGGTTAGAATTTAGGTGTTTGGTTCGCCAGCTGTGCAGAAAAGCTGTTTGTCAGAATCTACGTGTTTGGATAATCAGATTCTCATATTGCAGATTCTGTTAGAACAAACGATAAAATGAAACCCATAACGCAGAAAAGGTCATTACAAAATAATTAGTGGAGTTGATTACATCATAAGTACCGTTACAATCACTAAGTTAACTACGACACTAATGCATTAGCAATTGCATCTCGAAAATCACTCATGTCTAACTCATCAGATGTGCTAGTACTACTCTCACCTGCAGGTACATCATGACTGAGGCTATTAGGTCCTACTTCATCAAAATCTCTATCGTGTAGAGCACTATCTCTAATGAAGTTATGCAAAGTCATACATGCAATAATTATCTTCGATTGTTTCTCAAGCGAAAATGAAGGGAGACTTAATAGAATTCTCCACTTCATTTTGAGCACCCCAAATGATCGCTCAATAACATTTCGTAGCGATGAGTGTGCATAGTTGAATACTTCTTTGCTCCCAATAGGTTGCCTCGCATTTTGCCATTCCGTAATGTGCTACTTCTGACCCTTATAAGGTGCAAGGTACCCCTTTCTATTTGGATAACCCGAATCGACAAGATAGTATTTACCTGCACAAACATAAAATACAAATGTTACATACATATGACATAAAATGTACTGTATTCTACAAATGTACAAAATATTTATATATCTTCCGGTGGATGGGGGAACCTGTCCGCATAAGTTATTAAAGTATCCTGTAGTACTCTTGTGTCATGTACGGAACCTAGCCATCCTGTGACAACAAATGTGAACCTCATATCGAAGTCACAAACGGCCATTACATTCTGCGACGTGTAACCGTGCCGGCCAATATATTTCGCTTGTTCCGAGGCCAGGACTGCCGCTGGAAAGTGACTACCATCTATTGCGCCTATGCAATCCTTGAAGTGTGGCCAAAACCTCGCCTCTCGCAAACGAGGATGAATCTCGATGAAATTTGGGTCTTTGGGCTTGATTATGTCAGATGACATCTTATAAAGTGCATTAAGGACATCACTATACTTGCGGCTAATTGTTTCCAATGAGTGACCAAATTTATTTCTTATCTGCCTAAACGATTGTGGACCCCCACATGCCCATAAGAATATGCCAAGAGCTTCCATAGTACTGACACCCCGGCTTGGAAGCAGACCATAATTTTGTACCAACGTGCCATGCAATCGTCTAAAAACAGTTCTTCGCATGCGAAACATGTCGAAACAGTCGTTACTAATCTCCAACGTTCTCTGAACCCATTGAATACCAGATTCGACCAATGTTCTTCTAGGAGCCTGACTGAAATGCCTGCCCCAAATGTCTACAGCATACAGAGCAACAAGCATTTCTCCATCTGTTTCATCCATTTCATCATCAGATGTGTGTTCATCCATTTCATCATCAGATGTGTGTTCATAAGGGTCACACATCTGCATGGACACAACCAACAGCCACAAATTCATATGCAACCACAGTTTATAAAACACATATTAAAGAAGCCGAACAGTTTACAAGGCATATAAAGTTCACAGATTCATATTGGTCACAAACTTACAACTCTGATTATTCAAATACATGTTCAACTCGAATATTTGGAAAATTGTTTGAAAGCGAAAATGATACGTACGAAAACTGACACGACATGAGTCATTAAGCAGACACAACTAACATAATACTGAACATAAGCCTCTGTTGTCGGACCAGCAGCATCTAGGTGGACTTTTTAACATCTATCTCGAATGCATGGCGCAGCCAAGCGTTCCTCCCTTCTGATGTCTTGAGTGCAGAAAATATGTCTCTATACTTTTTCGAAGTGAACAGATGAGTGGCAAACAAATGGAGGTCACTGCCTTCTGGTGATCCATCATCGATCACTTGTTGCAATTGCGCACTCACCTCAATACGCACAGGGTCGGTCTCATTAGAGGTTATGGACTTGTTAGTGGTCCTTGAACGTGACTCAAAAGCCTCGACAAGGCGTTTCATGTACTCTTCCCTCGAATCTTTTTTCTTCTTTGGTTTAGGAGAATCATGACGCACCTTACGCTTCCCAGTCGCATTTGAGCATGGATCAGGTGTGCTGTTTTCACCCCCACCTAAAGTGGCTTCCAAATGATCATCAGAAGATGAATTAGCATCCTCGACGCCAGGAACAAGGGTTCTTTCATTTGTGCAGACAATGGGTCCAAACATAACCTTTAGCTCGTCCTCATTCTCTAGGGGGGCTGTTTTGAACATAATACAACCTGGCATTGCCTGCACCAAATGGTAGTTCCTAGTTTTAGATGGCCAATACTATTGTTAGTCTAGGAAAAAAAAGATCTACTTACTTCATTTTGCTTGGCCCACCACTCATCTGGCGCACTGATTGAACCAGTATGAGGGTCTCGACCAAGACCTGTAGCCCTTTCATTAAGAGTTTTCCACTGGGTAAACATTCTCTTCAACGAATCCCACCTATTCTTCATTTGATCCCTTGTGTACGTGCGACCAGTGCGTTCCTTAAACTTTCTTATCAGGTTAGCATACCCTTCGGCGTTTAGGAATTGTTGTGGCCTGTTCCGTGCATTGACCTCTTCTACACATATTTCTGTGTAAATTTTTGTTGCTCTACTATCCCACTTAGCAATCACTTTGCCAGACTTGTCCATCTAGTGACAAATAGTGTACACGATTGAAAAAACGTATTCAAGTTTCAGTAACTACGACAACATAAATAACAGGGAACTGACCATAATGAAATAAAGTAGTACCATAAGCAGTCACATTCGTCTGTCATAATTACATAAAGCGAGTGACGAAATGAAAGTGCTGCTGAACACAAAAGCACAACGAACAGATTTCAAAGTCCCATTGACCAAAAGCCTGATCTATCCCAGTCGCACTACTAACACCTTACTGTAACATGATCCAAGTTAAACTTCATTGTCACTAAACGGTGGCATCTGGTCGGAGTCATATTCAACACCCCAGAAGTTTGCAAAGTGTTCAGCAAAGTCCCAATCCGGACTAAGGTACTCCTCAGCTGGGGGTGGTGAGGACAAGGCAGACGGTTCATAGCTCATGTCCGCAGGGTTGTTTACGTTGTTCACGTTGTCCAATTTTTCTTGCAACACCAGAGAGTCTTGCTCAAGCATGCAAGCAATGTCCTCCAATGCTACACGTAATTTGGTAGCCTCAAAAGAGGTCAACCCGCGTCCTGGACGAATAGTTTCACGAGCTACGGAAAAAATCTTGTCCGCAATCTCTTGCATCCTTCCAATTGCCTTGTCGGTTATGGAGTCTGCTGAATCCATCTGATGTGGATTAAGGTGGTTAGTGAACTAGACAGTACGACAATGAACTTACATCCATTTAGATACTCTACCAAATTTGGGTTGAAGCTATAATCATAAAGATAATGAGGTTGGCAATCATGGAGTGTCTCCCTCAACCCTTAATAGGAGGGATAGAACATATCAATGGATTGGAGTTAACCGGGAACAATATTTGGTAATCTCTTCTGTATTCAAAATAATAACATCCCCCCCACAAACAATGTTTTAGTTCTCTTATCCTAACCGTGGACTCATTGTTTAGGTGTACTGACAAAGAATGAACTAAAACAAGCCATGGATCCACGTTATTGGAACACATACACAGCATGTATGGTGACAAATAAGTCAACCACAAATTGATTTGCACGGTACCTTTGCTTGACTGGAGGTTGCAACCGAAGTCCTCGAATCCCAGATGATCTTGGAACCGAACACCTTCAAGTCGAAGTGATACGAAAATCTGTAGGCGGCAATGAAGAAAAATGTTCTGTTAGTACGTGGTTGATGACAGTGGACCTACTGGACATGAGGGGGAGGGGTGTCGCGGGATCGAGGATGAACCCTAGCAACACGACATCACAACGGGGTGGGTAAGGATGGACGCGAGGTGCACCGTACCTTACGAAGATGCAGACGCGATGGTTGGGACGACGCGGAACCTTGACGACGGAGCAAGGGCGGCGGCGTCACTGCGGCAACCATACGGACAGAGGAAAAGGGTGAAGGAAACGCGGCAATGCAAGGAGAAGATGGTGGGGACGACAATGGGAGGAGGGATTCGTACCTGCGTACACCAGCGGCGATGCGTGTGGTGCGGACCGGCGGCGCTCCGTTCGGTTCGCGGCGGCGGCGGAGGAGCGTTCGAGGGAACCCTAGGCTAACTGCGCGCGGCTTCGGACGGAAGCCAACTCAGCGGCGCTTCGCGAGGTAAGTGGGCGGGCGGCTTCTTACCCAATCGCTTCGCCCAGAAGCCGCGCGAGAAGTTGGGCGTTTGGTTTCACCTTCAGCTTCTGGCGGCCAGAAGCCGCCCAGAAGCTGAACCAAACAGCCACATTGTCTGGGCGTGGGCGACTTTGGCAGGGCCGTGGGGCATGGCGTGGGGTACAGGCTACTGGGACGTGGGCACTAGCCACTGGGCACAACGCGCTAGCGCTACTGCTCGGCCTACGAGCTAGCGTAGGGCTGGAAAAAGAGCTCGAAGCTTGCGAGCCGGCTCGAGCTCGAAGCAGCTCACGAGCCTCGAGCGAGCCGAATCGAGCCAGGTTTTCGAGCTTGTTGAGACAACGAGTCGAGTCGCTCTGACTCACGAGCTGCACAAAATTAATCAACCTACAATAATGACGGATATTAGATAATTTTATAGATATTTGACTTGTTTCTTAGTCTTTAATGATGTATATATGACAATTATAATTTAGATTACTTGTAATGTCGGGTTATGATTATTTATTTCATATTTTTACACTATTAATTAACTATGTAATACAATATTAGTTTTAAGGTGTAGCTCACGAGCCGAGTCGACCTCGGCTCGGCTCGTTTCCAGCCCTAGGCTAGCGAGCTGGTGGCCTGCTACTGCTAGTGCGCGCGGGAGTTGGGATATTTCGGGTTAAATGGGTAATTCACGTACCGCAGACTATTACCCAATTAGGCCCGAACTAAATTCGGATTTTCAGTTTCGATACCCGCTGAAACTATTTGGGTATCGGGTTTCAGGCTAAATGGGTACGGGTTCAGGTATTTTGGATTTTGGGCTTCGGGCTCGGGTTTTATGTCCAGATCTATCTAGAGTAACTATTGTTCGTACATGCTTATCTCTAGTAAGTGCATGAATGTTTATCTCTTATACATATTTATTAGCGTGTCGGTACCCTGAAACTGGGGTACCCTCTTCTACTATACCAAAGTCAGATACCTGCGTGGTTACTTATAACCGCGCACTAAGAAACTGAGTAGCCGGGCACATGGGTCCATACCCGTATGATGGGACCATTGGTCTTGGGACCCACTCCCCGCTCGGGGACAAGTCCGGTACCGCCATGTGCCCGCGGGTAAAACCCCTATAGGGTGCGGGTTTGGTTGTGCGTCTGTACCCGTGGGTACGGGTGTGGGTTTGATTCTAAACCCGACAGATTTTTTCTCACGGGTGTCAAAATAGTATACCCATGCATGCAAATCCACGTACCCGCAATGGCATATATATATATATATATGTGTGTGTGTATATATACATGTATATTTATATGTGTCTATAAATATATGTATATATAGATGATATATATAAATATGTGTATAATTATGTGCCCGCGGGTATACCCGCAGGTTTGTGGAAACCGTGGATCGCGGGTATGGGTAGCATATTGTACTCGTCATGGGTAATGGGGTACGAGTGCGGGTTTAGTATTAAACTCACCGATACGGGTTTGAAAACCCTCTACCCACGGGTTTCAAACCCGTTGCCATCCCTACATGTGTCCCAGGGGTGGAACTGCTCACTTACTACTATTATGAGTCCCCCCCCACAGGCGGATCCCGCACCACCACGTGTGCCATCTGGACTCCTGGCAGGGGGCAGGTCTTAAAGCTAGCATGCGCTCTTGGCCCCCACTCTCCGCTCAGGTAGAGGTCCAAAGCTGCCACGTGGCCCGTCGGCGCGTGGCACAAGCCTTCGGCTGGAAGCAAGCTCATCCGCTCACATTTAATGCAGGAGGCTGAGGCATGCCCTAGTGTGCATAGGGCATGGTCATGCTTTTGTTAGGCTGCACGAGCCCGAATGACCACTCCGCGCGTTAATGAGAGCACCTATAGTGGGGGGGTGAATAGGTGATCTTGTAAAAATATTTTAACAAAACAAACTTGGACTACTATTGGATTAGTGAAAGCTAAAGCCAAGTTCGAGAGAGAAGTACAAGCGGTGTAAACTTCTTCACTTAATTGCTCTTTGATAGTCGCCTAGAGGGGGGGGGGGTGAATAGGGCGAAACTGAAATTTACAAATATAAACACAACTACAAGCCGGGTTAGCGTTAGAAATATAAACGAGTCCGCGAGAGAGGGCGCAAAACAAATCGCAAGCGAATAATGAAGTGAGACACGCGGATTTGTTTTACCGAGGTTCGGTTCTCTCAAACCTACTCCCCGTTGAGGAGGCCACAAAGGCCGGGTCTCTTTCAACCCTTCCCTCTCTCAAACGGTCCCTCGGACCGAGTGAGCTTCTCTTCTCTAATCAAAGCCGGGAACAAAACTTCCCCGCAAGGGCCACCACACAGTTGGTGCCTCTTGCCTTGATTACAATGGAGTTATGATCTCAAGAACAAGTGAGAAAGAAAAGAAGCAATCCAAGCGCAAGAGCTCAAAAGAACACGGCAAATCTCTCTCGCTAATCACTAAAGACTTGTGTGGAGTTGGAGAGGATTTGATCTCTTTGGCGTGTCTAGAATTGAATGTCTAGCTCTTGTAAGTGGTTGAGAAGTGGAAAACTTGGATGCAATGAATGGTGGGGTGGTTGGGGTATTTATAGCCCCAACCACCAACTTGACCGTTGGTGGAGGCTGTCTGCTCGATGGCGCACCGGACAGTCCGTGCACACCGGACATGTCCGGTGCCCCCGCCACGTCATCAGTGCCGTTGGAATCTGACCGTTGGAGTTCTGACTTCTGGGCCCGCCTTGATGTCCGATGGCGCACCGGACATGCACTGTTCACTGTCCGGTGCGCCAGTATGGGCGACTCTGACTCCTGCGCGCGCTGCGCGCGCAATAAATGCACAACAGGTAGCCGTTGGCGCCGAAGAGCCGTTGCTCCGAGGATGCACCGGACAGTCCGGTGCACACCGGACATGTCCGGTGAATTATAGCGGAGCAGCCTTCGCGAATTCCCGAGACTGGCGAGTTCCTGAGCCGTGCCTTCTTTGGAGCACCGGACACTGTCCGGTGTACACCGGACAGTCCGGTGAATTATAGCGCGCCGGCTCTGGATTTTCCCGAAAGAGAAGAGTTGGAGTCTGAGACCTCTGGTGCACCGGACACTGTCCGGTGGCACACCGGACAGTCCGGTGCGCCAGACCAGAGGAGCCTTCGGTTGCCTCTTTGCCCTTTGTTGAATCCAACACTTGGTCTTTTTATTGGCTAAGTGTGAACCTTTGGCACCTGTATAACTTATACACTAGAGCAAACTAGTTAATCCAAAGATTTGTGTTGGGCAATTCAACCACCAAAATTATATAGGAACTAGGTGTAAGCCTAATTCCCTTTCAATCTCCCCCTTTTTGGTGATTGATGCCAACACAAACCAAAGCAAATGTAGAAGTGCATAATTGAACTAGTTTGCATAATGTAAGTGCAAAGGTTGCTTGGAATTGAGCCAATATAACTACTTACAAGATATGCATGGATTGTTTCTTCATTTTTAACATTTTGGACCACGCTTGCACCACATGTTTTGTTTTTGCAATTTCTTTTGTAAATCCTTTTCAAAGATCTTTTTGCAAATAGTCAAAGGTAAATGAATAAGAGTTTTCAAAGCATTTTCGAGATTTGAAATTTTCTCCCCTTGTTTCAAATGCTTTTCCTTTGACTAAACAAAACTCCCCCTCAGTGAAGTCCTCCTCTTAGTGTTCAAGAGGGTTTTGATGAATCAATTTTGAAATACTCCTTTCGCCCTCTTTTGAACACAAGAAGATACCAAATTGACCCAAATTGACAATTGAAAATTATATTTTGAAATTAGGTGGTGGTGCGGTCCTTTTGCTTTGGGCTCATATTTTCTCCCCCTTTGGCATGAATCGCCAAAAACGGAATCATTAGAGCCCAATGAAGTACTTTCTCCTCCTTTGGTCATAAAATAGATGAGTGGAGATTATACCAAAGTTGGAGAGATGCTCGGAGTGACGGCGAAGGATGAGTAGTAGAGTGGAGTGGAAGCCTTTGTCTTCGCCGAAGACTCCAATTCCCTTTCAATATACCTATGACTTGGTTTGAAATACACTTGAAAACACATTAGTCATAGCATATGATCAAAGGTATACTTGTGTGCTGTGTGTACAAATTAGCAAAAGAAGTTCCTAGAATCAAGAATATTAAGCTCATGCCTAAGTCTGGTAAAAGATTGTTCATCAAGTGGCTTGGTAAAGATATCGGCTAATTGATCTTTAGTGTTAATGTATGAAATCTCGATATCCCCCTTTTGTTGGTGATCCCGAAGAAAATGATACCGAATGGCTATGTGTTTAGTGCGGCTATGCTCGACGGGATTGTCGGCCATTTTGATTGCACTCTCATTATCACATAGCAAAGGGACTTTGGTTAATTTGTAACCGTAGTCCCGCAGGGTTTGCCTCATCCAAAGTAATTGCGCGCAACAATGGCCTGCGGCAATGTACTCGGCTTCGGCGGTAGAAAGAGCAACCGAATTTTGCTTCTTTGAAGCCCAAGACACCAAGGATCTTCCCAAGAACTGGCAAGTCCCCGATGTGCTCTTCCTATTAATCTTACACCCCGCCCAATCGGCATCCGAATAACCAATCAAATCAAAAGTGGATCGCCGAGGGTACCAAAGCCCAAACTTAGGTGTGTAAGCCAAATATCTCAAGATTCGTTTTACGGCCGTAAGGTGTGATTCCTTAGGGTCGGCTTGGAATCTTGCACACATGCATACGGAAAGCATAATGTCCGGTCGAGATGCACATAAATAAAGCAATGAACCAATCATCGACCGGTATACCTTTTGATCCACGGACTTACCTCCCGTGTCGAGGTCGAGATGCCCATTTGTTCCCATGGGGGTCTTGATGGGCTTGGCATCCTTCATTCCAAACTTGCTTAGAATGTCTTGAGTGTACTTCGTTTGACAAATGAAGGTGCCCTCTTGGAGTGGCTTGACTTGAAATCCTAGAAAATACTTCAACTCCCCCATCATAGACATCTCGAATTTCTTTGTCATGATCCTACTAAATTCTTCACATGTAGATTCGTTAGTAGACCCAAATATGATGTCATCAACATAAATTTGGCATACAAACAAATCATTGTCAAGAGTTTTAGTGAACAAAGTAGGATCGGCCTTTCCGACTTTGAAGCCATTTGAAATAAGGAAATCTCTAAGGCATTCATACCATGCTCTTGGGGCTTGCTTGAGCCCATAAAGCGCCTTAGAGAGCCTATAGACATGGTTAGGGTACTCACTATCTTCAAAGCCGGGAGGTTGCTCAACATAGACCTCCTCCTTGATTGGTCCATTGAGGAAGGCACTCTTCACGTCCATTTGATAAAGCTTGAAGCCATGGTAAGTAGCATAGGCTAATAATATGCGAATTGACTCAAGCCTAGCTACGGGTGCATAGGTTTCACCGAAATCCAAACCTTCGACTTGTGAATACCCCTTGGCCACGAGTCGAGCTTTGTTCCTTGTCACCACACCATGCTCATCTTGTTTGTTGCGGAAGACCCACTTGGTTCCTACAACATTTTGGTTAGGACGTGGAACCAAATGCCATACCTCGTTCCTCGTGAAGTTGTTGAGCTCCTCTTGCATCGCCATCACCCAATCCGCATCTTGGAGTGCTTCCTCTACCCTGTGTGGCTCAATAGAGGAAACAAAAGAGTAATGTTCACAAAAATGTGCAACACGAGATCGAGTGGTTACCCCCTTATGAATGTCGCTGAGAATGGTGTCGACGGGGTGATCTCGTTGTATTGCTTGGTGGACTCTTGGGTGTGGCGGCCTTGGTTCTTCATCCTCCTTGTCTTCATCATTTCCATCTCCCCCTTGATCGTTGCCGTCATTTTGAGGTGGCTCATCTTCTTGATCCTCTTGTTCAACATCTTGAGCCTCATCCTCAATTTGAGTTGGTGGAGATGCTTGTATGGAGGAGGATGGTTGATCTTGTGCATTTGGAGGCTCTTCGGATTCCTTAGGACACACATCCCCAATGGACATGTTCCTTAGCGCTATGCATGGAGCCTGTTCTTCACCTATCTCATCAAGATCAACTTGCTCTACTTGAGAGCCGTTAGTCTCATCAAACACAACGTCACAAGAAACTTCAACAAGTCCTGAGGACTTGTTAAAGGCTCTATATGCCCTTGTGTTTGAGTCATATCCCAGTAAAAAGCCTTCTACAGTTTTAGGAGCAAATTTAGATTTTCTACCTCTCTTAACAAGAATAAAGCATTTGCTACCAAAAACTCTAAAATATGAAATATTGGGTTTTTTACCGGTTAGGAGTTCATATGATGTCTTCTTGAGGATTCGGTGAAGATATAACCGGTTGATGGCGTAGCAAGCGGTGTTGACCGCTTCGGCCCAAAACCGATCCGATGTCTTGTACTCATCAAGCATGGTTCTTGCCATGTCTAATAGAGTTCGATTCTTCCTCTCCACTACACCATTTTGTTGTGGAGTGTAGGGAGAAGAGAACTCATGCTTGATGCCCTCCTCCTCAAGAAAGCCTTCGATTTGAGAGTTCTTGAACTCCGTCCCGTTGTCGCTTCTTATTTTCTTGATCCTTAGGCCGAACTCATTTTGAGCTCGTCTCAAGAATCCCTTTAAGGTCTCTTGGGTTTGAGATTTTTCCTGCAAAAAGAATACCCAAGTGAAGCGAGAATAATCATCCACAATAACTAGACAGTACTTACTCCCGCCGATGCTTATGTAAGCAATCGGGCCGAATAGGTCCATGTGTAGGAGCTCTAGTGGCCTGTCAGTCGTCATGATGTTCTTGTGTGGATGATGGGCTCCAACTTGCTTCCCTGCCTGGCATGCGCTACAAATCCTGTCTTTCTCAAAATGAACATTTGTTAATCCTAAAATGTGTTCTCCCTTTAGAAGCTTATGAATATTCTTCATCCCAACATGGGCTAGTCGGCGGTGCCAGAGCCAACCCAAGTTAGTCTTAGCAACCAAGCAAGTGTCGAGTTCAGCTCTATCAAAATCTACCAAGTATAGCTGACCCTCTAACACTCCCTTGAATGCTATTGAATCATCACTTCTTCTAAAGACAGTAACACCTATATCAGTAAATAGACAGTTGTAGCCCATTTGACATAATTGGGATACGGAAAGCAAATTGTAATCTAAAGAATTTACAAGAAAAACATTGGAAATAGTATGGTCAGGTGATATAGCAATTTTACCCAATCCTTTGACCAAACCTTGATTTCCATCCCCGAATGTGATAGCTCGTTGGGTATCTTGGTTTTTCTTATATGAGGAGAACATCTTCTTCTCCCCTGTCATGTGGTTTGTGCACCCGCTATCGAGTATCCAACTTGAGCCTCCGGATGCATAAACCTACAAAACAATTTTAGTTCTTGACTTTAGGTACCCAAACGGTTTTGGGTCCTTTGGCATTAGAAACAAGAACTTTGGGTACCCAAACACAAGTCTTTGATCCCTTGTGTTTGCCCCCAACAAACTTGGCAACTACCTTGCCAGATTTGTTAGTCAAAACATAAGATGCATCAAAAGTCTTAAATGAAATGGCATGTTCATTTGATGCATTAGGAGTTTTCTTTGTAGGCAACTTGGCACGGGTTGGTTGCCTAGAGCTAGATGTCTCACCCTTATACATAAAAGCATGGTTAGGGCCAGAGTGAGACTTCCTAAAATGAGTTCTCCTAATTTTGCTCTCAGGATAGTCGGCAGGGTATAAAATGTAACCCTCGTTATCCTGAGGCATGGGAGCCTTGCCCTTAACAAAGTTAGACAAATTCTTTGGAGGGGCATTAAGTTTGACATTGTCTCCCCTTTGGAAGCCAATGCCATCCTTGATGCCAGGGCGTCTCCCATTATAGAGCATACTTCTAGCAAATTTAAACTTTTCATTTTCTAAGTTATGCTCGGCAATTTTGGCATCTAATAATGCTATATGATCATTTTGTTGTTTAATTAAAGCCATGTGATCATGAATAGCATTGATATTAATATCTCTACATCTAGTACAAACAGAAACATGCTCAACATTAGATGTAGAGGGTTTGCAAGATTTTAATTCAACAACCTTAGCATGTAATATATCATTCTCACTTCTACGGTTGGAAATAGTAACATTGCAAACATCAAAATCTTTAGCCTTAGCAATCAAATTTTCATTTTCTACTCTAAGGCTAGCAAGAGAATCATTCAATTCTTTAATCTTAGCAAGCAAATCATCATTATCATTTCTAAGATCGGGAATTGAAGTAAGACAAACATGAGAATCAACCTTAGCAATTAATTTAGCATTTTCATCTCTAAGGTTGGCAATAGTGTCATGGCACGTGCTTAGCTCACTAGATAATTTCTCACATTTTTCTACCTCAAGAGCATAAGCATTTTTAATCTTAACATGTTTCTTATTTTCCTTGATTAGGAAGTCCTCTTGGGAGTCCAAGAGATCATCCTTTTCATGGATGGCACTAATTAGCTCATTTAATTTTTCCTTTTGTTCCATGTTAAGGTTGGCAAAAAGGATACGCAAATTATCTTCCTCACCACTAGCATTATCATCACTAGAAGATTCATATTTAGTGGAGGAGTTGGATTTAACCTTCTTCCTTTTCCCGTCCTTTGCCATGAGGCATTTGTGGCCGACGTTGGGGAAGAGAAGTCCTTTGGTGACGGCGATGTTGGCGGCGTCCTCGTCGGAGGAGGAGTCGCTAGAGCTTTCGTCGGAGTCCCACTCCCGACAAACATGGGCATCGCCGCCCTTCTTCTTGTAGTACCTCTTCTTCTCCTTTCTTCTCCCCTTCTTGTCGTCGCCCCTGTCACTGTCACTTGATAATGGACATTTAGCTATAAAGTGACCGGGCTTACCACACTTGTAGCAAACCTTCTTGGAGCGGGACTTGTAATCTTTCCCTCTCCTTTGTTTGAGGATCTGGCGGAAGCTCTTGATGACGAGTGCCATTTCCTCATTGTCGAGCTTGGAGGCGTCGATTGGTTGTCGACTTGGTGTAGACTCCTCCTTCTTTTCTTCCGTCGCCTTAAATGCAACGGGTTGAGCTTCCGACGTGGAGGGATCATCAAGCTCGTTGATCTTCGAGCCTTCGATCATGCACTCAAAACTTACAAAATTCTCGATAACTTCCTCGGGGGTCATTTTAGTATATCTAGGATTACCACGAATTAATTGAACTTGAGTGGGGTTAAGGAAAATGAGAGATCTTAGAATAACCTTAACCATTTCGTGGTCGTCCCACTTCTTGCTCCCGAGGTTGCGCACTTGGTTCACCAAGGTCTTGAGCCGGTTGTACAGGTGTTGTGGCTCTTCCCCTTTGCGAAGCCGGAACCGACCGAGCTCCCCCTCGATCGTTTCCCGCTTGGTGATCTTTGTGAGCTCATCTCCCTCGTGCGCGGTTTTGAGCACATCCCAAACCTCCTTGGCGCTCTTCAACCCTTGAACTTTGTTATACTCCTCTCTACTTAAAGAGGCTAGGAGTATTGTTGTTGCTTGAGAGTTGAAGTGCTCGATTTGGGCCACCTCGTCCTCATCATAGTTCTCATCCCCTACGGACGGTACCTGTGCACCAAACTCAACAACATCCCATATACTTTTGTGGAGCGAGGTTAGATGAAATCGCATTAAATCACTCCACCTAGCGTAATCTTCACCATCAAAAGTTGGTGGTTTGCCTAATGGGACGGAAAGTAAAGGTGTATGTTTAGAAATGCGAGGGTAGCGTAGGGGGATCTTACTATACTTCTTGCGCTCTTGGCGCTTAGAAGTTACGGACGCCGCGTCGGAGCCGGAGGTGGATGTCGATGAAGAATCGGTCTCGTAGTAGACCACCTTCCTCATCCTCTTCTTCTTGTCCCCACTCCGATGCGGCTTGTGGGAAGAGGATTTTTCCTTCTTCTCTTTGTGATGTGAAGAAGACATTTTCTCCTTCCCTTTGGAGGAGTCCTTCTTCTTCTCTTCGTGGTGTGAAGAAGATCTTTTCTCCTTCCCTTTGGAGGAGACTTTCTTCTTCTCCTTCCTCTTGGTGCGGGACTCTTCCGATGAAGTGCTCCCTTGGCTTGTAGTGGGCTTGTCGCCGGTCTCCATCTCCCTCTTGGTGTGATCTCCCGTCATCACTTCGAGCGGTTAGGCTCTAATGAAGCACCGGGCTCTGATACCAATTGATAGTCGCCTAGAGGGGGGGGTGAATAGGGCGAAACTGAAATTTACAAATATAAACACAACTACAAGCCGGGTTAGCGTTAGAAATATAAACGAGTCCGCGAGAGAGGGCGTAAAACAAATCGCAAGCGAATAATGAAGTGAGACACGCGGATTTGTTTTACCGAGGTTCGATTCTCTCAAACCTACTCCCCGTTGAGGAGGCCACAAAGGCCGGGTCTCTTTCAACCCTTCCCTCTCTCAAACGGTCCCTTAGACCGAGTGAGCTTCTCTTCTCTAATCAAAGCCGGGAACAAAACTTCCCCGCAAGGGCCACCACACAGTTGGTGCCTCTTGCCTTGATTACAATGGAGTTATGATCTCAAGAACAAGTGAGAAAGAAAAGAAGCAATCCAAGCGCAAGAGCTCAAAAGAACACGGCAAATCTCTCTCGCTAATCACTAAAGACTTGTGTGGAGTTGGAGAGGATTTGATCTCTTTGGTGTGTCTAGAATTGAATGTCTAGCTCTTGTAAGTGGTTGAGAAGTGGAAAACTTGGATGCAATGAATGGTGGGTGGTTGGGGTATTTATAGCCCCAACCACCAACTTGACCGTTGGTGGAGGCTGTCTGCTCGATGGCGCACCGGACAGTCCGGTGCACACCGGACATGTCCAGTGCCCCCGCCACGTCATCAGTGCCGTTGGAATCTGACCGTTGGAGTTCTAACTTCTGGGCCCGCCTTGATGTCCGGTGGCCCACCGGACATGCACTGTTCACTGTCCGGTGCGCCAGTATGGGCGACTCTGACTCCTGCACGCGCTGCGCGCGCAATAAATGCACAGCAGGTAGCCGTTGGCGCCGAAGAGCCGTTGCTCCGAGGATGCACCGGACAGTCCGGTGCACACCGGACATGTCCGGTGAATTATAGCGGAGCAGCCTTCGCGAATTCCCGAGACTGGCGAGTTCCTGAGCCGTGCCTTCTTTGGAGCACCGGACACTGTCCGGCGTACACCGGACAGTCCGGTGAATTATAGCGCGCCGGCTCTGGATTTTCCCGAAAGAGAAGAGTTGGAGTCTGAGACCTCTGGTGCACCGGACACTGTCCGGTGGCACACCGGACAGTCCGGTGCGCCAGACCAGAGGAGCCTTCGGTTGCCTCTTTGCCCTTTGTTGAATCCAACACTTGGTCTTTTTATTGGCTAAGTGTGAACCTTTGGCACCTGTATAACTTATACACTAGAGCAAACTAGTTAATCCAAAGATTTGTGTTGGGCAATTCAACCACCAAAATTATATAGGAACTAGGTGTAAGCCTAATTCCCTTTCACTCTTCACAAGATGCGTATTAAACTTAGAGCAATTATGCAAGTGAGGTGAATAGAAGTAAAGAGAATCGCGTAAGAATAAAGACAAGTGACACAACGATTTTGTCCCGTGGTTTGGCCAAGTAGAACACTTGCCTACTCCACATTGTGGCGTCCCAACGGACGAGGGTTGCACTCAACTCCTTTCAAGTGATCCAAAGATCAACTTGAATACCACAGTTCTCTTTATCTCAAGTATATCCCTTTGTGAGGAATCTCCACACTTTGGAGTCTCTCACGCCTTACATAGATGGTCTCAAATGAACACAAGCATAAGGGGGGAACAACAACACACACAAGAGCAAGAGTTGCAGCAGCAACACACACAAGACAAGAACAAGCACACGAAAGCAGCACGGCGGAGTTACAGCTCAGAAAAGTGTTCAAATCTCTATCACGATGAACCAAATGTGTGAATGCGAGGTCTCGACGTCTTAGGATGTTCAATGGTTGCTTGGTGTACTGTTCCATGCACCTAGGGGTCCCTTTTATAGCCCTAAGGCAGCTAGGAGCCGTTGGAGCTCCATTTGGAAGGTCATAGTTGCTTTCTGTCCGTGGGCGCACCGGACAGTCCGGTGCACCACCGGACAGTGAACAATGCGCGATTTCCTTCCTTTTCTGGCGAAGCCGGCCGTTGCAGTCATCAGACAGTCCATTGTGACCTTCCGACCGTTGATGAAGTCCATGTGTCGCCCGCTGATCGCGCGGCCGACCGTTGGTGTGGGCACGACTGACTCACCGGACAGTCCGGTAAATTATAGTCGTGGTGCTCTTAGTTTTTCCTAAGAGCGGCCAGTTCACCGGGGCGTCAGTCTGGGCACGGGACACTGCCGGTGCACACCGGACAGTCCGGTGCACCGCAATCTATTGCAGGTTTGGCTAGGCGTAGCCAAACTTCTCCAATCTGATTTCTTTTGATTTGACAAAGTTCCTAGCACTTATAATAATATGTTAGTACCAAAAACATTTCACTAAGGCTAGAGTCATACCTTGATTTTCCATTTGCATCTCTTTGACACTTAGCACAAAACAATATGTGTTGAGCATCTAATCACCAAAACATTTATAGAAATGACCCAAGGGCACATTTCCCTTTCAGTTACCAAGGCAAATAATGTTGTCGGCTCACAGTGTGCTGACAGACCGTACAGTAAGTCGCGTGTTACCAAGGCAGTCCATTGTGTCTCAGTGTCGCGCGCATGGGCGGTGCCATCATGAGCAGTCGTTACCTCGGACAGGACGCACATGGGTCATTCGCATTAACTCCACCGCACATAAGCATGGCCGACCCTACATACGTTAGCATACCAGACTTCACTTCATAGTCGACTCGAGCCGGCAGACAAGGTGAAGGCACATCTGGTCAGAAAATCCGCACAACGACAGAGAGGGAAGATATCCATCTACCACAACATTTAAGGCTCCATGATGTACATTACTTAACACTAGTTCGTTGGGCCCATCTGTCGGGGCTCAGCACCTATGTATGTGCCCCCTTGGACTATAAAAGGGAGGGCACATGGGATGCAAAAGGGACATTTGGACTCTTACGCAGACTTCTCCATACTCAAGCAATACAACTCGCAATGGAGTAGGGTATTACGCTCTGGCAGCTCAAACCACTCTAAAACCCTTATGTTCTTGTGTTCTTGCATCTCCACAGGTAAACCCTAGGTTGCCCCTTATTCTTAGGATTAGGTGGGTGTATTCCACCACCCGACTGGAGTTTACTCTCCGACATTTGACGCGCCATATGGGGGCATTTAGCTTAGGTTTTCTGCATGTTTTCTCTGCTTGACATGATGGTGCGAATTGTCAAGCATCTCAACTCTTCCTACTCCAATGACATTCAGATGGGGTAGGGAGTGGTATCATATGGGGTCGTACTGAAACACTAGAGCACGTACTGGGGCACGTCCGCTGCTCGGTCCTCATATGGCGGTCGAGCAGCACTCGAGGTCTTTCCGCCAGCGTCAGCGTGAGGCATCGCCCTCCGAGCGCTCACCCTCTGTGAGGGCACGTGGACTGAGGACGTGCGGGAAAAGTTCGACCGCAAACATGTGGGCAAGGATGCCCGCATCTCCTTAGAGAGGGCGTGAGAGCGCCGCCAAAACATAGTGGGATGAAACCTCGATGCAGACTTCAGTGCAGGCTCGTGGGTAAAGTGTGCAACCTCTGCAGAGTTGTAGGAAATATGACGCCTAAGAGGGGGTGAATTAGGACTTCTAAAAACTTTCTCTAAACTACGCCACAAGTAAATCCCTAGAGCAAAACTTATGCAAATAAACAATCTAGAATGTGCAAACTAGGTTTTGTCTGAGTGTTGCTATCTCTACCTAAGTTTTAATCCTAAATAATCTAACTAGAAAGACAAGATTGAAACTTAAATACTTAAAATAAATGCGGAAGGTAAAGAGTAAGGTAGAGATGCAAACTCTCGTGGATGATGCCAGTATTTTTACCGAGGTATCCGAAACCATACAAGGTTTTGACTAATACTCATTGGTGCCCCTACGCAAAGGGAAGCCCACATGAGGCCAAGCACCTCGGTCGGGTAACTCCGTAGAGAGCCGCGGACCTTCTCCACGCGCAAGTGGTGCTCCGCTACCGGCTCCTCTCGGACGCTCCCCACCGTCTCCACTATTGAGCTTCCGGCCAAAACACCGCGGGCCTCGTTCCCTCCGGTACACGGTGGCGTCCATGACACAAACTCGGTTGTCACTGTCTCGTAAGACTCTCGCCCCACTTAGTACAATTACAATGGCTCGCACAAGAGCCGAGGGGTTGTGTGGTTTTTCTTAACTCAGTCAACTAACTAGGATTCACCTAGAGCAAGCGCTAATGCGGTCTAACCAACATAAACACTTCGCAAAGAACCTACGCTAATCACCGAGTGATTCTATTAAGCACTTGGTGTTTGAGCACTTGGAAATGTCTACAATATGCCTTTGTATGTTGCTTAGGCTCACACACCTCCGAATGGCCGGTTGGGGGGTTTTATAGCCTCCCCCACAATTATATCCGTTGGACAGAAGCAGTAGCTTTATGTCGACGGGCGCACTGGACAGTCCGGTGCCCACCGAACATGCACTGTTTGTGACACCCTAGTGTCACCTAGGGTTTCTTCTTAGAGCTGACTCAAAACCATTACCACATGTAAACCAAATTGAGGAATGAACATCACAAATTAAGAACAAAGGTTTAAGTAAGTATTTTTCATCTTAAGAAATTCTCCTTAATCATGCCATGCACCTCAAGGTAAGAAGAACTCACAAACCCTAAATAATCCTAAGTGGGCCATTTAAGCACATAAAGGGAATTGGAGAAAAGACTTGGGAAAAATACAATATTTTGATATGAACCAAATAACAAAGTTCTAGTGCACTAAATAACCTACAAAATATAGTAAGGAAGTTTGGCCATTTGAATTTTCCAAAATCCCCAAATCAGCCCATGAACTAAGGCCATATGGGAAAATTCAGAAATCAGAAATCTGAATTTCAGAACCCTTTCCCAAGTTCAGATGTGTTCCCTGTCTTCCAGAGCTCGAATCCATAAAGTCCAAATATCAAAGTGGCGCCAAATTTCCTTCAACATGCTCTGGTAAAGTTTGAACTCAAACAAAAACCGTTTGACACGATTTTGGCGCAGTTTGTTCTCGGGACTCGGCTGTCTGACACTAGCGACTTGGCGACGTTACAACTCCGTGTCCCTAGCCTAAAACCGCGCAACATCCACACACAAACGATAAAGCACAGTCAGGGGAACAAATCCTTCACATCTATCTTTCCCAAATTCGCAAAGATATGCGCCCAATCGGCGTTAGAACATGGGCAGAAGCAACAGCTCCAAGTGTTCGACCGCGGCTGACACGCCCGGTTCACGCCAGTTCGCGCACCCGCGCCCAGCCGTGCACGCCCGCGCGCCCTCGCCGGTCCATGCCCGCCCGTGCACCGTGCCGTGCCAATAAAGCAGCTCAAGGCCTCGGCCGTACCTCCCCGCACGCTCTTGGTCCTACCCAAGTCGGAGTTCACCGGACCTCGCCTCGAGCACGCCGCGCCACCGCCCGCCAAGCCACCCGAGCCTCGGCCACCGTGGCCAGCTCACTCCAGCCACCCCCGGGATGCGCCAGTCACTCGATTAGCTTCGCCAGAGGCCCGTAAAGCTTCCCAAGTCCTCATACCCAGCAAAGCCTCACCGGAGACCCCGGATCACCCTCGCTGGACTTCGTTCACCCACCGCCGCGCGTGAACCAAACTAACCAGTAAGCCATTTTCCAATTCCTCGCATCCACGTCTTCCCTAGCATCCAGTGAAGCTCTCTAACCCGTTCAATTGGACTATCGCGCCATGAGTAGGCCGGATTCCTCGCCGCCGACGAGCTCCCCTGCCTGCGCGCGTGGACCGACCTACTCCGACCACCATCGCCGACGATCCGCACCTCGACATGATCGCCAGAGACCCCCGGACCTCGTCCGACCCTTCACCGGAGCAACCTCGCCACCGATAAGCCCCTCCACCCTTTTCTTCCACCGCGGTCACTGTACCATTAGGGGAAGGATCGCGGGTTCGATTTATCAGAAACCTAGGGGGTTTTCTGCAGAGTCATAGACTCAGGTGAATAGTAAACCGAGGACTTGTATGTAATACACTTAGAACCTTTCGTTAGGGACCCAGATGCAAAAACCATTTTTCCCTTAAACCGTTTCTGTTTATTCTTTTTAAATTAAGCAGCGAACTTAGGAAATTTGTATCTTGAGAAATGTTTAACCAAATTTAGTCAAACCAATTTTACTGGATTCAAAATATTATGAACTATTAAATAAAAATACTGAACTCTGTGCTTTCTGTTTTAAATTTTAGAGTTTGGAATTAAATAATGAAACTGTCCAAACCTTATTAAAATGAAGAAAAATAGTTATGCTTCTGTACTGGACTTAAGAAAATTTGTAGAAGTCCAAACCCAACTTAGACACTGTATAAAAATATTAAGCACCCCAGTATTAAATATTTAATCAGGGTTATCTATTAAAAGCCATAATTGCTCAAAACTTAGGAAAATGAGAAAGACACAAGAAATAATGAACAGTGCATAAAAATATTTTTCCTAGTCCACTTAAGTAATGAAGAATCTAGGAAAAATAAAAGGAACCCTAGTCCAGAACAAATTCAAGGTGAAATGTTTTATTAGACACTAATAAAACTAGAAAGGCCATTATTAAAAATATAAGAACAATTTCAAAATTGGTAAGAAAAATTCAGTAGACTCCTAACCACTAGGACATTACTACAAAAATGATAAACACCCCATCCCATCAACTTAAGTGGGTTGAACAAATAAAACTTGATATTGAGCCATATTCCAATTAAATCATAAGTAAGCAAAAAGATGTGCAACAATGGGCAAATAAATTTTTACCAGATTATTAATGAAGTAGGCCATCAGAGAAAAATGCAAAACCTATTCAAAACTACAAAATAACACCCATTACCCCTGCTTCATGAAAAGGCCATTTAATTCAAGAAATTCCTACCACCCTTTCCTTAAGCAAAAAGTTACCAAATTCTAGAATGATTACTCTTGCGCAAAGAAGAAGATAGGAAAAAATAGAAATATGTTGTTTGATATTTTTCAAGTATAGTGGTAGTAGAAAGCACCCCTTTGGCTAGAAACTTTAGAAAATTATAGTAAAATAACTAATAAGTACTAATGGTTGAAAATTTGTACAAAACCATGTTATTACATCTAGATGTCAGCAAAAATAAGTCTTAGAAGAATAACCCAATGTTAAAGGACGTTGTAGTTCAAAACACCCCCTTTGCCCTAACACTTGATAATTTTGTACAGAGAGAATCCCACACTCTGTAAACGCCAAATTTTAAGACAGAGAGTTATACACCAGTGAGAAGACACTGTAAGTTTTGCAGAATTTTTGGAAATTTATTAAGCTATCTTGTAGTTCAAACCCACCTTAAAGGCATAAAGGAAAAAGGAAAAGAAGAGATAAATTAGAAAGAATAATGAATCTCACCCCCAATGAATTTAGCTAGAAATCTTAATAAACTTTCACTAAGGCATTAAAAGGAAATCAATGGAACACTAAAATAAACTTACCAATTAGCTTAACCAAACTTGACCCTAAATTGCTAAGTGTACCACAAAATATCCAGTAGTAAGATTAAGCTCTACCTTATTAATTTGATCATCCACCATCAAATTTTAATTGCTAAATTGCATATCATGCCATGCATATATCTTACTCAGTGTATTCATTAGATTGCAATCTCGCTGACGGAGAGTACGTGCTCATCCCTGAGCAAGGAGCTGTCCACGAGGAAGACCAGGAGCAAGCTCCCGAGACTACCATCGAGGATCTCCCCGCAGCCCCAGCATTTGAAGGTAAGCCCCAGTTTTATGTATAACCATTTATATATGCTATTTTACTACACTTAATGTTTGTAGGCTTGTACCGTGCACTTAAGTGTAGGAGTTGCTTGAAACCCTTAGTTGCATGAATTCAGGATTCCTTTTTGAGATGGATACTAGTATGCTAGTGTCGGCGTTTCGACCCCGGGGGGTCCCTGGACCGACGAGTAAATTGTCGCTGCGTGCCCCAGTCCAGATGGGTCGGCGCGAGACGGAACACAAGGAGGGGAAAACCGCGACTTCGTGTTGTCCTGCGCCCAGGGTGGATGCGCTTGCAGTAGGGGGTTACAAGCATTCACGAGGGAGAGAGAGAGAGCCTATCCGTTAGCCCGTCCTCCCGCGCGGCCACCCCCTCGTACGAGGGCCCTGGACCTTCCTTTTATAGATGTAAGGAGAGGGTCCAAGTGTACAATGGGGGGTGTAGAAATATGCTAACGTGTCCGGCAGAGAGGAGCCAGAGCCCTATGTACATGCCAACGTGGCTGTCGGAGAGGTGCTAGTGCCCTGCGCATGTGATGTCGTGGCCGTCGGAGGAGCGCTTGAGCCCTATAGAAGCACAGCTGTCGGGGCTGTCGGGACCTTGCTGACGTCTCCTTGCTTCCGTAGGGGGCTGAGAACCACCGTCGTCATGGGAGCATGCAGGGTGCCATCATTACTTGTTTACCGGGGCGAGCCAGATAGGACGCCGGTCTTGTTCCCCGTAGCCTGAGCTAGCTAGGGGTAGGGTAATGATGTACCCCCCTGTGGTGTGGTCGGTCCGAGCCCAAGGTCAGGCGAGGCGGTGACTCCTCCGAGGTCGAGGCTGAGGCCGAGCCCTAGGGTCGGGCGAGGCGGAGACCGTTGAAAGTCGCCTAGAGGGGGGGTGAATAGGGCGAAACTGAAATTTGCAAAGTTAATCACAACTACAAGCCGGGTTAGCGTTAGAAATATAATCAAGTCCGCGAGAGAGGGTGCAAAACAAATCGCAAGCGAATAAGGAGTGTGACACGTGAATTTGTTTTACCGAGGTTCGGTTCTCGCAAACCTACTCCCCGTTGAGGTGGTCACAAAGACCGGGTCTCTTTCAACCCTTTCCCTCTTTCAAACGGACCCTCGGACCGAGTGAGCTTTCTCTTCTCAACTTAACCGGGAACAAAACTTCCCCGCAAGGACCACCACACAATTGGTGTCTCTTGCCTTGGTTACAAGTGAGTATTGATCACAAGAAAGAATGAGAAAGAAGAAAGCAATCCAAGCGCAAGAGCTCAAAAGAACACAACAAATCACTCTCTCTAGTCACTAAAGCTTTTGTGGGATTGGGAGAGGATTTGATCACTTGGGTGTGTCTTGTATTGAATGCCTAGCTCTTGTAAGTAGTTGGAAGTGTGAAAACTTGGATGACTTGAATGTGGGGTGGTTGGGGGTATTTATAGCCCCAACCACCAAACTAGCCATTTGGTGGGGCTGTCTGTCGCATGGTGCACCGGACAGTCCGGTGCACACCGGACAGTGTTCGGTGCGCCAGCCACGTCACCAGGCCGTTGGGTTCCGACCGTTGGAGCTCTGACTGCTGGGCCCGCTTGGATGTCCGGTGGCACACCGGACATGCACTGTAGAGTGTCCGGTGCGCCACTTCGCGCGTGCCTGACTTCTGCGCGCTCTGGCGCGCATTTAATGCCTCTGCAGGTGACCGTTGGCGCCGAATAGCCGTTGCTCCACTGGCTCACCGGACAGTCCGGTGTACACCGGACATGTCCGGTGAATTATAGCGGAGCAAATTCCCGAAGCTGGCGAGTTCCTGAGACGCTCTTGCTTGGAGCACCGGACACTGTCCGGTGTACACCGGACAGTCCGGTGAATTATAGCGGAGCGCCTCTAGATTTTCCCGAAGGTGAGGAGTTCAGTGTGAAGTCCCCTGGTGCACCGGACACTGTCCGGTGGCACACCGGACAGTCCGGCGCGCCAGACCAGGGCACACTTCGGTTATCCCTTTGCTCTTTTGTTGAACCCAATTCTTGGTCTTTTTATTGGCTAAGTGTGAACCTTTAGCACCTGTATAACTTATACACTAGAGCAAACTAGTTAGTCCAATTATTTGTGTTGGGCAATTCAACCACCAAAATCAATTAGGAACTAGGTGTAAGCCTAATTCCCTTTCAATCTCCCCCTTTTTGGTGATTGATGCCAACACAAACCAAAGCAAGTATAGAAGTGCATAATTGAACTAGCTTGCATAATGTAAGTGCAAAGGTTGCTTGGAATTGAGCCAATATAAATACTTATAATATATGCATGGATTGTTTCTTCATTTCTAACATTTTGGACCACGCTTGCACCACATGTTTTGTTTTTGCAAATTATTTTGTAAATCCTTTTCAAAGTTCTTTTGCAAATAGTCAAAGGTAAATGAATAAGATTTTGCGAAGCATTTTCAATATTTGAAATTTTCTTCCCCTGTTTCAAATGTTTTTCCTTTGACTAAACAAAACTCCCCCTAAACGAAATCATCCTCTTAGTGTTCAAGAGGGTTTTGATATATCAATTTTGAAATACTACTTTCTCCCCCTTTTGAACATAATAGGATACCAATTTGAAATTTCCAATTGAAAATCATTTTTTTTAAATTAGGTGGTGGTGCGGTCCTTTTGCTTTGGGCTAATACTCTCTCCCCCTTTGGCATGAATCGCCAAAAACGGAGTCATTAGAGCCCTTAGAATTACTCTCTCCCTCTTTGGTCATAAATAAATGAGTGAAGATTATACCAAAGACGAAGTCCTTTTCTCTCCCAAAGATGGAGAGTTGCTCGGAGTGACGGCGAAGGATGAGTTACGGAGTGGAAGCCTTTGTCTTCGCCGAAGACTCCAATTCCCTTTCAATATACCTATGACTTGGTTTGAAATAGACTTGAAAACACATTAGTCATAGTACATAAAAGAGACATGATCAAAGGTATATAAAAGAGCTATGTGTGCAAATCAACAAAAGAAGTTCCTAGAATCAAGAATATTTAGCTCATGCCTAAGTTTGTTAAAAGTTTGTTCATCAAGAGGCTTGGTGAAGATATCGGCTAATTGATCTTTAGTATTAATGTATGAAATCTCGATATCTCCCTTTTGTTGGTGATCCCTTAAAAAGTGATACCGAATGGCTATGTGTTTAGTGCGGCTATGCTCAACGGGATTATCCGCCATGCGGATTGCACTCTCATTATCACATAGAAGAGGAACTTTGGTTAGTTTGTAACCGTAGTCCCTAAGGGTTTGCCTTATCCAAAGTAGTTGCGCGCAACAATGTCCTGCGGCAATGTACTCGGCCTCGGCGGTAGAAAGAGCTACGGAATTTTGCTTCTTTGAAGCCCAAGACACCAAGGATCTTCCCAAGAACTGGCAAGTCCCAGATGTGCTCTTTCTATTGATTTTACACCCCGCCCAATCGGCATCTGAATAACCAATTAAATCAAAAGTGGATCCCCTAGGATACCAAAGCCCAAACTTAGGAGTATAAACTAAATATCTCAAGATTCGTTTTACGGCCGTAAGGTGAGCTTCCTTAGGGTCGGCTTGGAATCTTGCACACATGCATACGAAAAGCATAATATCCGGTCGAGATGCACATAAATAGAGTAAAGAGCCAATCATCGACCGGTATACCTTTTGATCCACGGACTTACCTTCCGTGTCGAGGTCGAGATGCCCATTAGTTCCCATGGGTGTCTTGATGGGTTTGGCATCCTTCATTCCCAACTTGCTTAGAATATCTTGAGTATACTTCGTTTGGCTTAGGAAGGTGCCTTCTTAGAGTTGCTTCACTTGAAATCCTAAGAAGTACTTCAACTCCCCCATCATAGACATCTCGAATTTTTGTGTCATGATCCTACTAAATTCTTCACATGTAGACTCGTTAGTAGACCCAAATATAATATCATCAACATAAATTTGGCATACAAACAAGTCATTTTCAAGAGTTTTAGTGAAGAGTGTAGGATCGGCCTTTCCGACTTTGAATCCATTAGTGATAAGGAAATCTCTAAGGCATTCATACCATGCTCTTGGGGCTTGCTTGAGCCCATAAAGCGCCTTAGAGAGTTTATAAACATGGTTAGGGTACTCACTATCTTCAAAGCCGGGAGGTTGCTCAACATAGACCTCTTCCTTGATAGGTCCATTGAGGAAGGCACTCTTCACGTCCATTTGATAAAGCTTGAAGCCATGGTAAGTAGCATAGGCCAATAATATACGAATTGACTCAAGCCTAGCTACGGGTGCATAGGTTTCACCGAAATCCAAACCTTCGACTTGGGAGTATCCCTTGGCCACAAGTCGGGCTTTGTTCCTTGTCACCACACCATGCTCATCTTGCTTGTTGCGGAACACCCATTTGGTTCCTACAACATTTTGATTAGGACGTGGAACTAAGTGCCATACCTCATTCCTAGTGAAGTTGTTGAGCTCCTCTTGCATCACCACCACCCAATCCAAATCTTGAAGTGCTTCCTCTACCCTGTGTGGCTCAATAGAGGAAACAAAAGAGTAATGCTCACAAAAATGTGCAACACGAGATCTAGTAGTTACCCCCTTATGAATGTCGCCTAGGATGGTGTCGACGGGGTGATCTCGTTGGATTGCTTGGTGGACTCTTCGGTGTGGTGGCCTTGGTTCTTCATCCTCCTTGTCTTGATCATTTGCATCTCCCCCTTGATCATTGCCGTCATCTTGAGGTGGCTCATTTGCTTGATCTTCTCCTTCATGAACTTGAGCCTCATCCTCATTTTGAGTTGGTGGAGATGCTTGCGTGGAGGAGGATGGTTGATCTTGTGCATTTGGAGGCTCTTCGGATTCCTTTGGACACACATCCCCAATGGACATGTTCCTTAGCGCGATGCACGGAGCCTCTTCATCACCTATCTCATCAAGATCAACTTGCTCTACTTGAGAGCCGTTAGTTTCATCAAACACAACGTCACAAGAAACTTCAACTTGTCCAGAGGACTTGCTAAAGACTCTATATGCCCTTGTGTTTGAATCATATCCTAGTAAAAAGCCTTCTACAGTCTTAGGAGCAAATTTAGATTTTCTACCTCTTTTAACAAGAATAAAGCATTTGCTACCAAATACTCTAAAATATGAAATATTGGGCTTTTTACCGGTTAGGAGTTCGTATGATGTCTTCTTGAGGATTTGGTGTAGATATAACCGGTTGATGGCGTAGCAAGCGGTGTTGACCGCCTCGGCCCAAAACCGATCCGACGTCTTGTACTCATCAAGCATGGTTCTTGCCATGTCCAATAGAGTTCTATTCTTCCTCTCCACTACACCATTTTGTTGAGGGGTGTAGGGAGAAGAGAACTCATGCTTGATGCCCTCCTCCTCAAGGAAGTCTTTAATTTGAGAGTTCTTGAACTCCGTCCCATTGTCGCTTCTAATCTTTTTGATCCTCAAGCCGAACTCATTTTGAGCCCGTCTCAAGAATCCTTTTAAAGTCTCTTGGGTATGAGATTTTTCCTGCAAAAAGAATACCCAAGTGAAGCGAGAATAATCATCCACAATAACTAGACAGTACTTACTTCCGCCGATGCTTATGTAAGCGATCGGGCCAAATAGATCCATATGTAGGAGCTCCAGTGGCCTGTCGGTCGTCATGATGTTCTTGTGTGGATGATGGGCACCAATTTGCTTCCCTGCTTGGCATGCGCTGCAGATCCTGTCTTTCTCAAAATGAACATTGGTTAATCCTAAAATGTGCTCTCCCTTTAGAAGCTTATGAAGATTATTCATCCCAACATGGGCTAGTCGGCGGTGCCAGAGCCAACCCATGTTAGTCTTAGCAATTAAGCATGTGTCGAGTTCAGCTCTATTAAAATCTACTAAGTATAGCTGACCCTCTAACACACCCTTAAATGCTACTGAATCATCACTTCTTCTAAAGACAGTGACAACTACATTAGTAAAGAGATAGTTGTAGCCCATTTTGCATAATTGAGATACAGAAAGCAAATTGTAATCTAATGAATCTACAAGAAAAACATTGGAAATAGAATGGCCAGGAGATATAGCAATTTTACCCAATCCTTTGACCAAACCTTGATTTCCATCCCCGAATGTGATCGCCCTTTGGGGATCTTGGTTTTTCTCATAGGAGAACATTTTCTTCTCCCTGTCATATGGTTTGTGCACCCGCTGTCGATGATCCAACTTGAGCCCCCGGATGCATAAACCTACAAAACATGTTTAGTTCTTGACTTTAGGTACCCAAATGGTTTTGGGTCCTTTGGCATTAGAAACAAGAACTTTGGGTACCCAAACACAAGTCTTTGATCCCTTGTGCTTGCCCCGAACATATTTGGCAACTACCTTGCCGGATTTGTTAGTCAAAACATAAGATGCATCAAAAGTTTTAAATGAAATGTCATGGTCATTTGATGCACTAGGAGTTTTCTTAGGCAACTTAGCACGGGTTGGTTGCCTAGAGCTAGATGTCTCACCCTTATACATAAAAGCATGGTTAGGGCCAGAGTGAGACTTCCTAGAATGAATTCTCCTAATTTTGCTCTCGGAATAACCGGCAGGGTACAAAATGTAACCCTCGTTATCCTGAGGCATGGGAGCCTTGCCCTTAACAAAATTAGACAATTTTTTAGGAGGGGCATTAAGTTTGACATTGCCTCCCTGTTGGAAGCCAATGCCATCCTTAATGCCATGGCGTCTCCCTCTATAGAGCATGCTTCTAGCAAATTTAAATTTTTCGTTCTCTAAGTCATGCTCGGCAATTTTAGCATCTAATTTTGCTATATGATCATTTTGTTGTTTAATTAAAGCCATGTGATCATGTATAGCATTGATATCAACATCTCTACATCTAGTACAAATAGAAGTGTGCTCAACGGTAGATGTAGAGGGTTTGCAAGATTTCAATTCTACAACCTTAGCATGCAATATATCATTTTTAGTTCTAAGGTCGGAAATAGTAACATTGCAAACATCAAGATCTTTAGCCCTAGTAATTAATTTCTCATTTTCAATCCTAAGGCTAGCAAGAGATATGTTCAATTCTTCAATCCTAGCAAGCAAATCTTTATTATTTCTAGGATTGGGAATTGGAACATCACAAATATTAGAATCAACCTTAGCTAACAAATTAGCATTCTCATTTCTAAGGTTGTCTATAGTCTCATGGCAAGTGCTTAGCTCACTAGATAATTTCTCACATTTTTCAACTTCTAGAGCATAAGCATTTTTAACTTTAACATGCTTTTTGTTTTCCTTGATTAGGAAGTCCTCTTGGGAGTCCAAGAGATCATCCTTCTCATGAATGGCGCTAATTAATTCATTTAATTTCTCTTTTTGTTGCATGTTTAAGTTGGCAAAAAGAGTGTGCAAGTTATCTTCCTCATCACTAGCATTTTCATCACTAGAAGACTCATATCTAGTGGAGGATTTAGATTTAACCTTTTTATTTTTGTCGTCCTTTGCCATGAGGCACTTGTGGCCGACGTTGGGGAAGAGAAGTCCCTTGGTGACGGCGATGTTGGCGGCGTCCTCGTCGTCGGAGGAGTCGCTAGAGCTTTCGTCGGAGTCCCACTCGCGACAAACATGGGCATCGCCGCCCTTCTTCTTGTAGTACCTCTTCTTTTCCGTTCTTCTCCCCTTCTTGTCATCGCCCCTGTCACTGTCACTAGAAATAGGACATTTTGCAATAAAGTGACTGGGCTTACCACACTTGTAGCAAACCTTCTTGGAGCGGGGCTTGCAATCTTTCCCCCTCCTTTGCTTGAGGATTTGGCGAAAGCTTTTGATGACAAGCACCATTTCCTCGTTGTCGAGCTTGGAGGCATCGATGGGTGTTCTACTCGGTGTAGACTCCTCCTTCTTCTCTTCCGTTGCTTTGAATGCGACCGGTTGAGCTTCGGACGTAGAAGGACCGTCAAGCTCGTTGATCTTCCGTGAGCCCTTGATCATAAATTCAAAGCTCACAAAATTCCCGATTACTTCCTCGGGAGTCATTAGTGTATATCTTGGATTGCCACAAATTAATTGTACTTGAGTAGGGTTAAGGAAAATAAGTGATCTTAAAATAACCTTAACCACCTCGTGGTCATCCCACTTTTTGCTCTCGAGGTTGCGCACTTGGTTCACCAAGGTTTTGAGCCGGTTGTACATATCTTGTGGCTCCTCCCCTTGGCGAAGACGGAAGCGACCGAGCTCCCCCTCGATCGTTTCCCGCTTGGTGATCTTGGTGAGTTCATCACCCTCGTGCGCGGTCTTGAGCACGTCCCAAACTTCCTTGGTGCTCTTTAATCCTTGCACCTTGTTGTACTCCTCCCTACTTAGAGAAGCGAGGAGTATGGTCGTTGCTTGGGAGTTGAAGTGCTCGATTTGGGCCACCTCGTCCTCATCATAATCCTCATCCCCGACGGATGGTACCTGTGCTCCAAACTCAACAACATTCCATATACTTTTGTGGAGTGAGGTTAGATGAAATTTCATTAAATCACTCCACCTAGCATAATCTTCACCGTCAAAGGTTGGCGGTTTGCCTAATGGAACGGAAAGCAATGGAGTATGTCTAGAGGTGCGAGGGTAGTGTAAGGGAATCTTACTAAACTTCTTGCGCTCATGGCGCTTAGAAGTTACGGAGGGCGCGTCGGAGCCGGAGGTAGATGGTGATGAGGTGTCGGTCTCGTAGTAGACCACCTTCCTCATCTTCTTTTTCTTGTCCCCACTCCGATGCGACTTGTGGGAAGAGGCTTTCTTCTCCTTCCCCTTTCCCTTTTTGCGGGACTCTTCCGATGAAGCTTTCTCGTGGCTTGTAGCGGGCTTGTCGCCGGTCTCCATCTCCTTCTTGGCGTGTTCTCCCGACATCACTTCGAGCGGTTAGGCTCTAATGAAGCACCAGGCTCTGATACCAATTGAAAGTCTCCTAGAGGGGGGGTGAATAGGGCGAAACTGAAATTTGCAAAGTTAATCACAACTACAAGCCGAGTTAGCGTTAGAAATATAATCAAGTCCGCGAGAGAGGGTGCAAAACAAATCGCAAGCGAATAAGGAGTGTGACACATGGATTTGTTTTACCGAGGTTCGGTTCTCACAAACCTACTCCCCGTTGAGGTGGTCACAAAGACCGGGTCTCTTTCAACCCTTTCTCTCTCTCAAACGGTCCCTCGGACCGAGTGAGCTTTCTCTTCTCAACTTAACCAGGAACAAAACTTCCCCGCAAGGACCACCACACAATTGGTGTCTCTTGCCTTGGTTACAAGTGAGTATTGATCACAAGAAAGAATGAGAAAGAAGAAAGCAATCCAAGCGCAAGAGCTCAAAAGAACACAACAAATCACTCTCTTTAGTCACTAAAGCTTTTGTGGGATTGGGAGAGGATTTGATCAGTTGGGTGTGTCTTGTATTGAATGCCTAGCTCTTGTAAGTAGTTGGAAGTGTGAAAACTTGGATGACTTGAATGTGGGGTGGTTGGGGGTATTTATAGCCCCAACCACCAAACTAGCCGTTTGGTGGGGTTGTCTGTCGCATGGTGCATCAGACAGTGTCCGGTGCGCCAGCCACGTCACCAGGCCGTTGGGTTCCGACCGTTGGAGCTCTGACTGCTGGGCCCGCTTGGATGTCCGGTGGCACACCGGACATGCACTGTAGAGTGTCCAGTGCGCCACTTCGCGCGTGCCTGACTTCTGCGCGCTCTGGCACGCATTTAATGCCTCTGCAGGTGACCGTTGGCACCGAATAGCCGTTGCTCCGCTGGCTCACCGGACAGTCCGGTGTACACCGGACTTATCCGGTGAATTATAGCTGAGCAAATTCCCGAAGCTGGCGAGTTCCTGAGACGCTCTTCCTTGGAGCACCGGACACTGTCTGGTGTACACCGGACAGTCCGGTGAATTATAGCGGAGCGCCTTTGGATTTTCCCGAAGGTGAGGAGTTCAGTGTGAAGTCCCCTGGTGCACCAGACACTGTCCGGTGGCACACCGGACAGTCCGGCGCGCCAGACCAGGGCACACTTTGGTTATCCCTTTGCTCTTTTGTTGAACCCAATTCTTGGTCTTTTTATTGGCTAAGTGTGAACCTTTAGCACCTGTATAACTTATACACTAGAGCAAACTAGTTAGTCCAATTATTTGTGTTGGGCAATTCAACCACCAAAATCAATTAGGAACTAGGTGTAAGCCTAATTCCCTTTCAACCGTCTTCCGAGGTCGAGGTTGAGGCCGAGCCCTAGGGTCGGGCGAGGCAGAGACCGTCTTCCGAGGTCGAGGTCGAGGTTGAGGCCGAGCCTTGGGGTCGGGCGAGGGGGCGTCCACCTTCCGAGGCCGAGGCGGGGGCCGAGCCCCGGGGTCGGGCGAGGCGGAGCTTCCTATGGCGCCTGAGGCTGGACTCGGCTGTTGTCAGCCTCACCCTGGCGGGTGGCACAGCAGTCGGAGCAGGGCAGGCGACGCTGTTTTCCTGTCAGGTCAGTCAGTGGAGGGGCGAAGTGACTGCAGTCACTTCGGCCCTGCTGACTGAGGAGCGTGCGTCAGGATAAGGTGTCAGGCGATCCTTGCATTGAATGCTCCTGCGATACGGTCGGATGGCGAGACGATCTGGTCAAGGTTGCTTCACTATGAAGCCTGTCCGAGCTGGGCCTCGGGCGAGTTGAGGGTGCGCCCGTTGCTTGAGGAGGCCCTCGGGCGAGGCGTGAATCCGCCTGGGTCTACTGTTCCTGCCCGAGGCTGGGCTCGGGCGAGGCGAGATCGTGTCCCTTGAGTGGACGGAGCCTTGACCTGAATTGCGCCTAAAAGGGAATTAGGCTTAGACCTATTTTCCTAATTGAATTTTGGTGATTGAATTGCCCAACACAAATAATTGGACTAACTAGTTTGCTCTAGTCTATAAGTTATACAGGTGCCAAAGGTTCACAAAAGGCCAATAAAAGGACCAAGAAAAGGGTTCAACAAAAAGAGCAAGGGATAACCGAAGGCTGCCCTGGTCTGGCGCACCGGACTGTCCGGTGTGCCACCGGACAGTGTCCGGTGCACCAGGGGACTCCAAGCCAAACTTCACACCTTCGGGAATTTTCAGAGGCGCTTCGCTATAATTCACCGGACATGTCCGGTGCACACCGGATAGTGTCCGGTGCTCCAGAGGAGAGCGACTCTGAACTCGCCAGCTTCGGATTTCCGCTCCGCTATAATTCACCGGATATGTCCGGTGCACACCGGACTGCCCGGTGAGCCAGCGGAGCAACGACTACTTCGCGCCAACGGTCGTCTGCAACGCATTAAATGCGCGCCAGCGCGCGCAGAGGAGCAGTGCACGCGCGGGTGGCACACCGGACAGTCTACAGGACTTGTCCGGTGCACCACCGGACAGCCAAGCGGGCCCACACGTCAAAGCTCCAACGGTCGGAACCCAACGACCTGGTGACGTGGCTGGCGCACCGGACAGTGTCCGGTGGCGCACCGGACTGTCCGGTGCGCCATGCGACAGCAGCCTCCACCAAACGGCTAGTTTGGTGGTTGGGGTTATAAATACCCCCAACCACCCCACATTCAAGTCATTCAAGTTTTCCACCTTCCAACCACTTACAAGAGCTAGGCATTCAATACAAGACACACCCAAGTGATCAAATCCTCTCCCAATTCCACAAAAGCTTTAGTGTTAAGTGAGAGTGATTTGTTGTGTTCTTTTGAGCTCTTGCTCTTGGATTGCTTCTTTTCTTTCTCAATCTTTCTTGAGATCAAACTCACTTGTAATTGAGGCAAGAGACACCAATCGTGTGGTGGTCCTTGCGGGAACTTTGTGTTCCAATTGTTTGAGAAGAAGAAGCTCACTCGGTCCGAGGGACCGTTTGAGAGAGGGAAAGGGTTGAAAGAGACCCGGTCTTTGTGACCACCTCAACGGGGAGTAGGTTTGCGAGAACCGAACCTCGGTAAAACAAATCCGCGTGTCACACTCTTTATTCGCTTGCGATTTGTTTTGCACCCTCTCTCTCGGACTCGATTATATTTCTAACGCTAACCCGGCTTGTAGTTGTGATTAACTTTGTAAATTTCAGTTTCGCCCTATTCACCCCCCTCTAGGCGACTTTCAATTGGTATCAGAGCCGGTGCTTCATTAGAGCCTAACCGCTCGAAGTGATGTCGGGAGATCACGCCAAGAGGGAGATGGAGACCGGCGTCAAGCCCATCGGCGACAAGCCCACTACAAGTCACGTGAAGGCTTCATCGGAAGAGTCCCGCAACAAAAAGAAAGGGAAGGAAAAGAAATCCTCTTCCCACAAGTCGCATCGGAGTGGTGACAAGAAAAAGAAGATGAGGAAGGTGGTCTACTACGAGACCGATACTTCATCACCTTCCACATCTGGCTCTGACGCGCCCTCCGTAACTTATAAGCGCCATGAGCGCAAGAAGTTCAGTAAGATTCCCTTACGCTACCCTCGCATTCCTAAACATATGCCTTTACTTTCCGTCCCATTAGGTAAACCACCAACTTTTGATGGTGAAGATTATGCAAGGTGGAGTGATTTAATGTGATTTCATCTAACCTCACTCCACAAAAGTATATGGGATGTCATTGAGTTTGGTGTACAGGTACCATCCGTAGGGGATGAAGATTATGACGAGGACGAAGTGGCCCAAATCGAGCACTTCAACTCCCAAGCCACAACTATACTCCTCGCCTCTCTAAGTCGAGAGGAGTATAACAAGGTGCAAGGATTAAAAAGCGCCAAGGAGGTTTGGGACGTGCTCAAGACCGCGCACGAGGGAGATGAGCTAACCAAGATCACCAAGCGGGAGACGATCGAGGGGGAGCTCGGTCGCTTCTGGCTTCGCAAAGGGGAAGAGCCACAAGATATGTACAACCGGCTCAAAACCTTGGTGAACCAAGTGCGCAACCTCGGGAGCAAAAAGTGGGATGACCACGAGATGGTTAAGGTTATTCTTAGATCACTTATTTTCCTTAACCCTACTCAAGTTCAATTAATTCGTGGTAATCCTAGATATACACTAATGACTCCTGAGGAAGTAATCGGGAATTTTATGAGCTTTGAGTATATGATCAAGGGCTCAAAGAAAATCAATGAGCTAGATGATCCCTCCACGTCCGAAGCACAACCGGTCGCATTCAAAGCGACAGAGGAGAAGAAGGAGGAGTCTACATTGAGTAGACAACCAATCGACGCCTCAAAGCTCGACAACGAGGAAATGGCGCTCGTCATCAAAAGCTTCCGCCAAATCCTCAAGCAAAGGAGGGGGAAAGATTACAAGCCCCACTCCAAGAAGGTTTGCTACAAGTGTGGTAAGCTCGGTCACTTTATAGCAAAATGTCCTATTTCTAGTGACAGTGACAGGGGCGACGACAAGAAGGGGAGAAGAAAGGAGAAGAAGAAATACTACAAGAAGAAGGGTGGCGACGCCCATGTATGCCGGGAATGGGACTCGGACGAGAGCTCATCCGACTCCTCCTCCGACGAGGACGCCGCCAACATCGCCATCAACAAAGGCCTTCTCTTCCCCAACGTCGGCCACAAGTGCCTCATGGCAAAGGACGGCAAAAAGAAGAAGGTTAAATCCAAATCCTCCACTAGATATGCGTCCTCTAGCGATGATAATGCTAGTGATGAGGAAGATAATTTGCGTACTCTTTTTGCCAACTTAAATATGCAACAAAAGGAAAAATTAAATGAATTGATTAGTGCTATCCATGAGAAGGATGATCTCTTGGACTCACAAGAGGACTTCCTTATTAAAGAAAACAAAACGCATGTTATGGTTAAAAATGCTTATGCTCTAGAAGTAGAAAAATGTGAAAAATTATCTAGTGAGTTAAGCACTTGCCATGAGACTATAGACAACCTTAGAAATAAGAATGCTAATTTGTTAGCTAAGGTTGATTCAAATGTTTGTAATATTTCAATTCCCAATCTTAGAAATGACAATGATGATTTGCTTGCTAAGATTGAAGAATTGAACATATCTCTTGCTAGCCTTAGAAATGAAAATGAAAAATTGCTTGCTAAGGCTAAAGAACTTGATGTTTGCAATGTTACAATTTCCGATCTTAGAGATAAAAATGATATATTGCGTACTAAGATTGTTGAACTTAATTCTTGCAAACCCTCTACATCTACCACTGAGCATGTCACTATTTGCACTAGATGTAGAGATGTTGATATTGATGCTATTCATGATCATATGGTATTAATTAAGCAACAAAATGATCATATAGCAAAATTAGATGCTAAAATTGCCGAGCATGAACTTGAAAATGAAAATTTTAAATTTGCTCGTAGTATGCTTTATAGTGGGAGACACCCTGGCATCAAGGATGGCATTGGCTTCCAAAAGGGGGACAATGTCAAACTTAATGCCCCACCTAAGAAATTGTCCAACTTTGTTAAGGGCAAGGCTCCCATGCCTCAGGATAACGAGGGTTACATTTTATACCCTGCCGGTTATCTCGAGAGCAAGATTAGGAAAATTCACTCTAGGAAGTCTCACTCTGGCCCTAACCATGCTTTTATGTATAAAGGTGAGACATCTAGTTCTAGGCAACCAACCCGTGCTAAGTTGCCTAAGAAGAAAACTCCTGGTGCATCAAATGATCATGACATTTCATTTAAAACTTTTGATGCATCATATGTGTTAACTAACAAATCCGGCAAGGTAGTTGCCAAATATGTTGGGGGCAAGCACAAGGGGTCAAAGACTTGTGTTTGGGTACCCAAAGTTCTTGTATCTAATGCAAAAGGACCCAAAACCATTTGGGTACCTAAAGTCAAGAACTAAACATGTTTTGTAGGTTTATGCATCCGGGGGCTCAAGTTGGATCATCGACAGCGGGTGCACAAACCACATGACAGGGGAGAAGAAAATGTTCTCCTCCTATGAGAAAAACCAAGATCCCCAACGAGCTATCACATTCAGGGATGGAAACCAAGGTTTGGTCAAAGGATTGGGTAAAATTGCTATATCTCCTGACCATTCTATTTCCAATGTTTTTCTTGTAGATTCATTAGATTACAATTTGCTTTCTGTTTCTCAATTATGCAAAATGGGCTACAACTGTCTTTTTACTGATGTAGGTGTCACTGTCTTTAGAAGAAGTGATGATTCAATAGCATTTAAAGGTGTGTTAGAGGGTTAGATATACTTAGTAGATTTTGATAGAGCTGAACTCGACACTTGCTTAATTGCTAAGACTAACATGGGCTGGCTTTGGCATCGCCGACTAGCACATGTTGGGATGAAGAATCTTCATAAGCTTCTAAAGGGAGAGCACATTTTAGGATTAACAAATGTTCATTTTGAGAAAGACAGGATTTGTAGCGCATGCCAAGCAGGGAAGCAAGTTGGTGCCCATCATCCACACAAGAACATCATGACTACTGACAGGCCACTGGAGCTCCTACACATGGACCTATTCGGCCCGATAGCTTACATAAGCATCGGCGGGAGTAAGTACTGTCTAGTTATTGTGGATGATTATTCTCGCTTCACTTGGGTATTCTTTTTGCAGGAAAAATCTCATACCCAAGAGACCTTAAAGGGATTCTTGAGACGGGCTCAAAATGAGTTCGCCTTAAGGATCAAGAAAATTAGAAGCGACAACGGGACGGAGTTCAAGAACTCTCAAATTGAAGGCTTCCTTGAGGAGGAGGGCATCAAGCATGAGTTCTCTTCTCCCTACACCCCACAACAAAATGGTGTAGTGGAGAGGAAGAATAGAAATCTATTGGACATGGAAAGAACCATGCTTGATGAGTACAAGACTTCGGATCGGTTTTGGGCCGAGGCGGTCAACACCGCCTGCTACGCCATCAACTGGTTATATCTACACCGAATCCTCAAGAAGACATCATACGAACTCCTAACCGATAAAAAGCCCAACATTTCATATTTTAGAGTCTTTGGTAGCAAATGCTTTATTCTTGTCAAAAGAGGTAGAAAATCTAAATTTGCTCCCAAGACTGTAGAAGGCTTTTTACTAGGATATGATTCAAACACAATGGCATATAGAGTCTTTAACAAGTCCTCTGGACAAGTTGAAGTTTCTTGTGACTTTGTGTTTGATGAGACTAATGGCTCTCAAGTAGAGCAAGTTGATCTTGATGAGATAGGTGATGAAGAGGCTCCATGCATCGCGCTAAGGAACATGTCTATTAGGGATGTGTGTCCTAAGGATTCCAAAGAGCCTCCAAATGCACAAGATCAACCATCCTCCTCCACGCAAGTATCTCCACCAACTCAAAATGAGGATGAGGATCAAGTTGATGAAGTAGAAGATCAAGCAAATAAGCCACCTCAAGATGACGGCAATGATCAAGGGGGAGATGCAAATGATCAAGACAAGGAGGATGAAGAACCAAGGCCGCCACACCCAAGAGTCCACCAAGCTATTCAACGAGATCACCCCGTCGACACCATCCTCGGCGACATCCATAAGGGGGTAACCACTAGATCTCGTGTTGCACATTTTTGTGAGCATTACTCTTTTGTTTCCTCTATTGAGCCACACAGGGTAGAGGAAGCACTACAAGATTCAGATTGGGTGGTGGCGATGCAAGAGGAGCTCAACAACTTCACTAGAAATGAGTATGGCACTTAGTTCCACGTCCTAATCAAAATGTTGTAGGAACCAAATGGGTCTTCCACAACAAGCAAGACGAGCATGGTGTGGTGACAAGGAACAAAGCTCAACTTGTGGCCAAGGGATACTCCCAAGTCGAAGGTTTGGATTTCGGTGAAACCTATGCACCCGTAGCTAGGCTTGAGTCAATTCGTATATTATTGGCCTATGCCACTTACCATGGCTTCAAGCTTTATCAAATGGACGTGAAGAGTGCCTTCCTCAATGGACCAATCAAGGAAGAGGTCTATGTTGAGCAACCTCCCGGCTTTGAAGATAGTGAGTACCCTAACCATGTGTATAAACTCTCTAAGGCACTTTATGGGCTAAAGCAAGCCCCAAGAGCATGGTATGAATGCCTTAGAGATTTCCTTATCACTAATGGATTCAAAGTCGGAAAGGCCGATCCTACACTCTTTACCAAAACACTTGAAAATGATTTGTTTGTATGCCAAATTTATGTTGATGATATCATATTTGGGTCTACTAACGAATCTACATGTGAAGAGTTTAGTAGGATCATGACACAAAAAATCGAGATGTCTATGATGGGGGAGTTGAAGTACTTCTTGGGATTTCAAGTGAAGCAACTCCAAGAGGGCACCTTCATTAGCGAAACGAAGTATACTCAAGACATTTTAAACAAGTTTGGGATGAAGGATGCCAAGCCCATCAGACACCCATGGGAACCAATGGGCATCTCGACCTCGACACGGAAGGTAAGTCCGTGGATCAAAAGGTATACTGGTCGATGATAGGTTCTTTACTATATTTATGTGCATCTCGACCGGATATTATGCTTTCCGTATGCATGTGTGCAAGATTCCAAGCCGATCCTAAGGAAGCTCACTTTACGGCCGTAAAACGAATCTTGAGATATTTAGTTTATACTCCTAAGTTTGGGCTTTGGTATCCTAGGGGATCCACATTTGATTTAATTGGTTATTCTGATGCCGATTGGGCGGGGTGTAAAATTAATAGGAAGAGCACATCGGGGACTTGCCAGTTCTTGGGAAGATCCTTGGTGTCTTGGGCTTCAAAGAAGCAAAATTCTGTAGCTCTTTCTACCGCCGAAGCCGAGTATATTGCCGCAGGCCATTGTTGCGCGCAATTGCTTTGGATGAGGCAAACCCTTAGGGACTATGGTTACAAATTAACCAAAGTTCCTCTTCTATGTGATAATGAGAGTGCAATCCGCATGGCGGATAATCCCGTTGAGCATAGCCGCACTAAACACATAGCCATTCGGTATCATATTCTAAGGGATCACCAACAAAAGGGAGATATCGAGATTGCATACATCAATACTAAAGATCAATTAGCCGATATCTTTACCAAGCCACTTGATGAACAAACTTTTAACAAACTTAGGCATGAGCTAAATATTCTTGATTCTAGGAATTTCTTTTGATGTCTTGCATACATAGCTCATAAATATACCTTTGATCATATCTCTTTCATGTGCTATGACTAATGTGTTTTCAAGTGAATTTCAAAACAAGTCATAGGTGTATTGAAATGGAATTGGAGTCTTCGGCGAAGACAAAAGCTTCCACTCCGTAACTCATCCTTCGCCGTCGCTCCAAACATCTCTCCGACTTTGGTATAATCTTCACTCATTTATTTATGACCAAAGGGGGAGAAAGTAATTAAAAGGGCTTATATCTCACTCAAAGTATCCGTTTTTGGCGATTCATGCCAAAGGGGGAGAAAGTATTAGCCCAAAGCAAAAGGACCGCACCACCACCGAATTTTAAAACTAAAGAGTTTTTCAATTGGTATGATTTTCATATTGGTATCTCGTTGTGTTCGAAAGGGGGAGAGAGTAGTATTTTCAAAATCAATATCTTAAAACCCTCTTGAACACTAAGAGGAGAATTTCATTGAGGGGGAGTTTTGTTTAGTCAAAGGAAAAGCATTTGAAACAGGGGGAGAAAATTTCAAATCTTGAAAATGCTTCGCAAAATCTCATTCATTTATCTTTGACTATTTGCAAAAGAACTTTAAAAAGGATTTACAAAAGAATTTGCAAAAACAAAACAAGTGGTGCAAGCATGGTCCAAAATGTTAAAATTAAAGAAACAATCCATGTGTATCTTATAAGTATTTATATTGGCTCAATTCTAAGTAACCTTTGCACTTACATTATGCAAACTAGTTCAACTATGCACTTCTATACTTGCTTTGGTTTGTGTTGGCATCAATCACCAAAAAGGGGGAGATTGAAAGGGAATTAGGCTTACACCTATTTTCCTAATTGATTTTGGTGGTTGAATTGTCCAACACAAATAATTGGACTAACTAGTTTGCTCTAGTCTATAAGTTATACAGGTGCCAAAGGTTCACAAAAGGCCAATAAAAGGACCAAGAAAAGGGTTCAACAAAAAGAGCAAGGGATAACCGAAGGCTGCCCTGGTCTGGCACACCGGACTGTCCGGTGTGCCACCGGACAGTGTCCGGTGCACCAGGGGACTCCAAGCCAAACTTCACACCTTCAGGAATTTTCAGAGGCGCTTCGCTATAATTCATCGGACATGTCCGGTGCTCCAGAGGAGAGCGACTCTGAACTCGCCAGCTTCGGATTTCCGCTCCGCTATAATTCACCGGACATGTCCGGTGCACACCGGACTGTCCGGTGAGCCAGCGGAGCAACGACTACTTCGCGCCAACGGTCGTCTGCAATGCATTAAATGCGCGCCAGCGCGCGCAGAGGAGCAGTGCACGTGCGGGTGGCACACCGGACAGTCTACAGGACTTGTCCGGTGCAGCACCGGACAGCCAGGCGGGCCAACACGTCAGAGCTCCAACGGTCGGAACCTAACGGCCTGCTGACGTGGCTGGCGCACCGGACAGTGTCCGGTGCGCCATGCGACAACAGCCTCCACCAAACGGCTAGTTTGGTGGTTGGGGTTATAAATACCCCCAACCACCCCACATTCAAGTCATCCAAGTTTTCCACCTTCCAACCACTTACAAGAGCTAGGCATTCAATACAAGACAGAGCCAAGTGATCAAATCCTCTCCCAATTCCACAAAAGCTTTAGTGTTAAGTGAGAGTGATTTGTTGTGTTCTTTTGAGCTCTTGCGCTTGGATTGCTTCTTTTCTTTCTCAATCTTTCTTGAGATCAAACTCACTTGTAATTGAGGCAAGAGACACCAATCGTGTGGTGGTCCTTGCGGGAACTTTGTGTTCCAATTGTTTGAGAAGAAGAAGCTCACTCGGTCCGAGGGACCGTTTGAGAGAGGGAAAGGGTTGAAAGAGACCCGGTCTTTGTGACCACCTCAACGGGGAGTAGGTTTGCGAGAACCGAACCTCGGTAAAACAAATCCATGTGTCACACTCTTTATTCGCTTGCGATTTGTTTTGCACCCTCTCTCTTGGACTCGATTATATTTCTAACGCTAACCCGGCTTGTAGTTGTGATTAACTTTGTAAATTTCAGTTTCGCCCTATTCACCCCCCTCTATGCGACTTTCAGCGCCCATCAGGCTTTTGCAGCTTGTGATGATGGTGATTACCCGCCGAGTTTAGGAGTCTCGGGGGTACCCCTAATTATGGTCCCCAACAGTAGCCCCCGAGCCTCAAAGGGAGTGTTGGTACTCGCTTGGAGGCTTTGTCGCACTTTTTTGCAAGGGGACCAGCCTTTCTCGGTTACATTTTGTTCCGGTGGGTGCACGCGAGCGCACCCACCGGGTGTAGCCCCCGAGGCCTCGGAGGAGTGGTTTGACTCCTACGAGGTCTTAATGCCTTTCGTGATGCCTCGGCCGGTCTAGTTGTTCCCTCATGTGATCTAATCATAGCCCGGGTGCATGGTCAGGTTCCAAGTTCTCGGGCTGGTATGTTGACGCTGTCAACGGTTTGGCCGGAGCCGGGTTTACGAGAGCAGCCCCCGAGCCTCTGCACAGAGCGAGAGGACGGTCAAGGACTGACTCGGCTTTTATCATACGCCCCTTCGTCGCCTTTCCGCAAGGAGGAGGGGGGGAAGCGCCATGTTGCCCTCGGAGGGCGCCGAACATGGTGTCTCCAGTGAGTTGCTAGCGGGTGATCCGAGTGGACGCCCGTGCCCCGTTCGATAAGGGTCGGCTAGTGGCCCAGAGGCGCGCTCCAAAAGTACCTGCAGGTGATTTGCCGGACCCGGTCCCGTTTGATAGGGTCCGAGGGCTCGATGCCTCCCTCTGATGGGATTCCGTTATAGAATCGCTCCTGCTAGTCTCGGACATGTCCTAGGGTACCTCGGGAACGTAGCCCGAGCCTCGGCCATGTATCAGACGTACCCAGAGTCATCCCTCGCTCTGCGTGTTCTGGGGCGGCTGTCGAGCCCTTCGGGGGGCCAGCCTTCGAACCCCTGATCAGTAGTGGGCGCGGAGCCCGAGTGCTCTGAGGCGGCTGTCGAACCCTTCCGAGGGGCCAGCCTTCGAACCTCTGATCAGTAATGAGCCTGAAGCCCGAGTGCTCTGGGGCGGCTGTCGAACCCTTCTGAGGGGCCAGCCTTCGAACCCCTGATCAGTAGGAGGGCTCGGGGCCCGCTTCCTTCGCGGAGAAGGATCCCTTTCAGAGTATCCCCTTTCCCGGTCCCTGTAGCAAGAGAGAGAAAGGGGAAGGAGAAAAGGATACAAATTTAAACGATGTGGCGCACCTTTTTTGACGCGGTCATCATGGCGGAGGTGAAACGCCGCCCGCTTCACCTGCCAAAGGTGTCGCCTGCCCTGCCGCGAAGTTAATGCGTCGGGACGGGTGGTTTGCGAGGCAGCCGTTGTGCGTGCGCGAGTCGTTTGAGGAACGGGTGTTTCGTCTTCACACCGTGGGGGAGGGCTCCCCTGCTGCTCCAGGAGGGGACGTGAGCCTGCAGATGATTTGACTGCTGCTTCCGTCCGCCTGCTGCCGCCATTACTGCCGACCCACTTTTGGCCATATCGACCGTCGCGTCTTCTCCCGCGGCTGACTGACCCATGACCGATGCGCTTGGTTGGCACTGTTGGGCCATGCGCAGGGTTGCCTCGAGTCGCGGCTCCGGTTCCGCAGTCGAGAAGGCGCGGTATTGGCGCAAGTGGCGGTGCAGTTTTTCGCACGTAGCAACTGGCGCGCCAGTTACATGACGAGTGGGCCTGGGCCTCCATGCTAGATGCGTCGAAGTCGAAAGGGTGCATCTCCGTGGTGCAGTTGCATGCCACCTGCATGGCGGTCCGCCCTTTCACCCACTGATTTAGGCGAAGATGGAGGAGTGCTTGTAACCGCTGGGCGGTTACATGCTCCACGCGCGGCGGTTTGGCTTCTTCTGTCCCGGGCCAGCTTGCATGACTTGTGGGACCCAGCCCCCGTGTCGTAGGGGGAGGACCCTGAAGCGCGTTGGTGAAGACTTAGTCCGCGACGCCTGAGGATGCGAGTGGGGAGATTCGCCTTTAAAAAGGGGTCGACCTCCTGGGTGGTAGCCACGCCTTCGCACTCCCCTCATGCATTGCGCCCTTCCACCTTCCGAGCCCCCGGATGGGGAGCGCCCGCGTTGCTTTCGTCTTGCTGCTGTTGGAGGAGCGCAACTTCGCGGAGGTTGGCACCTTTCAGCCATCGCTCGGCTTCAAGGATTTTCATCATTCAGCTCGGCTGCATCCCCTCACCAATGGTCACGCAGGAGGGTGACCACCGGTTCGATGGTGGGGAGAAGCAAGCCGGGCTGCGGCCTCTGCCCCGCCCTCAGCTTCAAGGATCTTCATCATCCTTGCTGGGGCGGGGGGCGAGCTGAGCCGGAGCTCTACCTCCCGTACGGGTCGGCGGGCCACCTCTTCCTTCATCATTCAGGGGAGAGGGCGCTCATCGGCCTAGCGGAGGGGCGGACTTCGACAACGCAGGGCCGATCGGCCGCAAGCGTCGTCAGCTCCAGCATGCCTGGTTTGCTGGCTCAGCTGGCTCTGGCGCAGCTTCCGGTGCCACATCCCATTGCTGGGCGGTGTGTGGCTATCTGCCCGCCATACGGGCGGCTATTGCGCCGCGCGCACCGGGGGACCACCCAAGACGTCGCACGCCGCTAGGGCGGCGTTCGTGTTCTTGGGTTGTCCTGCCCTCGCTCCGGCACGACGCCTCCGCGCGGAGGTCGGTGCTCGCCCGTCCGGGAGGACTTGAGTGGGGATCTACCGGTGGGCAGGTGGCTGCCGTCGTCGGTGCTGAGGTGGTGGCAGCCGGAGAAGGCTTCTCCGCCGACGAGACCGTCATCGCCACCCGCGGACCGACCTCCGGCTCTTTGGCTTTGATAGCTTGTCCTCGCCCCTCGAGTGGGGACGCGGGCGAGGGCCTTGTCGCAGCAGCGTCTGCCCTGAGGTCATCGCTGCTGTTGTTTAGCCGCCCGGAGCGGAGGTCGTTGTCGCTGCTGATGGAGCGGGCGGCGGCGAGCCAACTGGAGTTTGTCGTCCCGTAGGCCCTCCGGTGTGTGGTTGTTCGTACCCGCGGGAGTGGAACCGGAGTTCCGTTTGTAATGGCACCTTGAGTGCCGGTGTCCGTTCATGGTGGCTGTCGGGGCCTGAACATCTAGGTATTTGAGTGCAATACCGTGTTTCTTCCTCATTTCGAGCACCAGGACTCGCCTGTCGGCTAGCTGAACCGCTTAACCAAGTGTGAGTTGCCCTGTGCGGAAGGTGACGAGTGAGGTATCCGTATCCCGGAGGCATAGGAGTCCCTCGGCTCGGTCGCCTTGCCACCCAAGGCTTCTCTTGCTCAGTTAAAGAAACCCTCGGCCGCTCTGCGATGAGCCGGAGCCGGAGGCAGCAGTGTCAGCGTGGACAGAGGCGGAGTTGGCTCGAGAAGAAGCTCCGTCGACCCAGGAGCAGGTGACTTCCCAGGCCGAGGAGGCGTAGCAGCGGCGGCTGGAACCTGGCCAGGTCGTCCACTAGCGGGACCAACCCTGGAGTCGGGCTGCCGAGGCCATGAGCCGGCCTTATGTCCTTGGGGGACAGCTGGCTGAGGCTACGGAGTGGCCGGTCAAGCCGTCTGCTCGGGCCGGGTTCCTGGAAGAGACCCTGGCGGTGATGGCCCAGGCGCGGTGCCGACATCTTCCTTCGAGGTGGAGATCCTCCGCCCGTGTCACCGTCCGAGGCCGGGCCAGATTCCGCCGAAGGTGGAGTCGACGCCGAGGGTGCTGCTGCTCCCCCTGTTGATGTCTAAACCTGCAGGAACAGTTTGTCTATAGTGTGCGTATGTTTTTCGCGGCCGCCGAGGCCCAAACATATCATTGTCGTGTTATAAAGTTGTGTTTCTTTTCTTCTTGTTTCGAGTATCAGGACTTGTTTGTTGGTAGCAGAATCGCTTATCTGAGTGAGAGTTACTTACCGCAGAAGGTGATGAGTGAGGTATCCATATCCCGGAGGCGTAGAAGTTCCTCGGCTCGGTCGGCCTCGTCGCTTACGTGTACTCTTACTCGTCCGCAGGATTCTGTTATCAATATAGTCGAGAAGGCACGAAAAATCGTTTTGGCAGAAAAGTTTTCGAGCGTTAAGACTTGTTCGGTCAGCAGAATCGCTTATCCGAGCCTGAGTTACTTATCGCAGAAGGTGATGAGTGAGGTATCCGTATCCTGGAGGCGTAGGAGTCCCTCGGCTCGGTCGACCTTACCGCTTACGTGTACTCCGTCGTTTTTAGGATCCCACTATCGAAGTAGTCAAAAAGCGCGAAAGATGTTCTGGCAGAAAGACTTTTTCCGAGGAAAATTTTGACGCAGAGGGGGTTCCCCCCTTCTAGCCCCCGAGGGAGGGTCGGGCTTTGCCGAGGCAAGGCTGACCCTTCCTTGATGGTTAGACTCTATTTGTGTATGTAAAGAGAACGAGGTATATGAACGACTTGAAAACATCTTAAGGGTAAAAGCGACGTAGCTGTCGGATGTTCCAAGCGTTGCTGTAGACCTCGCCCTGACTGTTGGCCAGCTTGTATGTTCTGGGCTTCAAAATCTTGGCGATGATGAACGACCCTTCCCAGGGAGGAGTGAGCTTGTGGCGCCCTCGGGTGTCTTGTCGTAGCTGAAGTACCAAGTCCCCCACCTGGAGGTCTCGGGACCGAACCCCTCGGGCGTGGTAGCGTCGCAGAGACTGCTGATACCGTGCCGAGTGTAGTAAGACCATGTCCCGAGCCTCTTCCAGCTGGTCCAGTGAGTCCTCTCGGCTGGTCTGGTTGCTTCGATCGTCGTACGCCTTTGTCCTCGGGGAACCGTATTCTAAGTCTGTGGGCAAGATAGCCTCGGCCCCATAGACTAGAAAAAACGGCGTGAAGCCCGTGGCTCGGCTTGGCGTCGTCCTCAGACTCCAGACCACCGAGGGGAGTTCCTTCATCCATCGCTTGCCGAACTTGTTGAGGTCGTTGTAGATCCTCGACTTAAGTCCCTACAGAATCATGTCGTTGGCATGCTCTACCTGCCCATTCGTCATGGGGTGAGCTACGGCGGCCCAGTCCATACAGATGTGGTGGTCCTCGCAGAAGTCCAGGAACTTCCTGCCAGTGAACTGGGTGCCGTTGTCGGTGATGATGGAGTTTGGGACCCCAAAGCGATGGATGATGTTGGTGAAGAACGCCACCGCCTGCTCGGACCTGATGCTGTTTAGGGGTCGGACCTCGATCCACTTGGAGAATTTGTCGATAGCGACCAGCAGGTGCGTGAAGCCCCCGGGTGCCTTCTGCAAGGGACCAACGAGGTCCAGACCCCACACAGCAAACGACCAGGTGATGGGTATTGTTTGCAGGGCCTGAGCGGGCAGGTGTATCTGTCTTGCGTAGAATTGACACCCTTGGCAGGTGCGTACAATCCTAGTAACGTCGGCCACCACGGTCGGCCAGTAGAAACCTTGTCGGAAGGCGTTTCCAACGAGGGCCCAAGGTGCTGCGTGATGACTGCAAGCCCCCGAGTGTATTTCTTGCAATAGCTCCTGACCTTCGGCAATGGATATGCATCATTGGAGGATGCCTGAGGGCTGCGGTGGTAGAGCTCCTTCTCGTCACCCAGCAAGACGAACGACTTGGCGCGCCGCGCCAGCCGCCGAGCTTCGGCTCTGTCGAGGGGTAGCTCTCCTCGGTGGAGATATTGCAGGTACGGGGTATGCCAGTTTCGATTAGGCGTGACCCCATTCCGCTCTTCCTCGACGCGCAGTGCCTCACCCTTGGCGGCCGAGGGTGCCTCGGGCTGGGCTGAGGCCTCCCCGGGCTCGGGCGTGTCGTCGGTCTTGATGGAGGGTTGATGTAGGTCTCGGGAGAAGACATCTGGGGGAACCGTTGTCCGTCCCGAGGCTATCTTAGCCAGCTCGTCTGCAGTCTCGTTGTACCGTCGAGCGACATGGTTGAGCTCGAGCCCGTAGAACTTGTCTTCCAAGCGCCGAACCTCGTCGTAGTAGGCCTCCATCTTCGGGTCGCTGCTGTGGGAGTTCTTCATGACTTGGTCAATGACAAGCTGCGAGTCACCACGAGCGTCGAGGCGCCGAACCCCTAGCTCGATGGCGATGTGCAACCCGTTAACCAGAGCCTCATACTCGGCCACGTTGTTTGATGCTGGGGAATGGAGGCGCAACACGTAGCGGAGGTGCTTCCCGAGGGGTGAGATGAAGAGCGGGCCCGTACCTGCTCCTGTATTTATCAGCGACCCGTCGAAATACATGGTCCAGAGCTCCGGCTGGATCGGAGCAGCTGGAAGCTGGGTGTCGACCCATTCAGCCACAAAGTCCGCCAAGACTTGGGACTTGATGGCCTTCCAAGGAGCGAACGAGATTGTCTCGCCCATGATCTCCATCGCCCATTTTGCAATCCTACCCGAGGCCTCTCGGCACTGGATGATCTCCCCCAGGGGGAAGGATGACACCATAGTCACCGGTTGAGACTCGAAGTAGTGTCGCAACTTTCGCCGCGTCAGAATTACCACGTACAGTAGCTTCTGAATTTGCGGGTAGCGGATTTTGGTCTCGGACAGTACTTCACTGATGAAGTAGACCGGCCTCTGGACGAGCAATGCATGCCCTTCTTCTCGTCTCTCGACCACGATCGCGGCGCTGACCACCTGAGTGGTTGCGGCTACGTAGATCAAGAGGGCTTCTCCCGCAGCGGGGGGGGCACCAGGATGGGCGCGCTTGTAAGGAGCGCCTTTAAGTTCTCGAGGGCTTCCTCGGCCTCGGGGGTCTAAGTGAAGCGCTCGGTCTTCCTTAAGAGGCGGTACAGGGGTAGGCATCTTTCGCCGAGGCGCGAGATGAAACGGCTCAGAGCCGCAAGGCATCCCATGACCCTCTGTACTCCTTTCAAGTCCTTGATAGGCCCCATGTTGGTGATGGCCACGATTTTCTCCGGGTTGGCCTCGATGCCCCGCTCGGAGACGATGAACCCCAGGAGCATGCCTCGGGGGACTCCGAAGACACACTTCTCGGGGTTGAGTTTCACGCCCTTCGCTCTCAGACACTTGAATGTCGTTTCAAGGTCAGAGGTTTTCCTCGTCTTGACTACGATGTCATCGACGTAAGCCTCGACCGTTTGGCCAATGTGCTCTCCGAACACGTGGTTCATGCACCTTTGGTATGTCGCGCCTGCATTCCTTAAACCGAATGGCATAGTAATATAGCAGTACATGCCAAAAGGTGTGATGAAAGAGGTCGCGAGCTGGTCGGACTATTTCATCCTGATTTGGTGATACCCTGAGTAGGCATCGAGGAATGACAGGGTTTCGCACCCAGCAGTGGAATCCACGATTTGATCGATGCGAGGCAGAGGGTAGGGAACCTTCGGACATGCTTTGTTTAGACCAGTGTAGTCTACACACATCCTCCGTTTCCCACCTTTCTTTTTCACAAGCACAGGGTTGGCTAGCCATTCGGGATGGAATACCTCTTTGATGAACCCTGCAGCCATCAGCTTGTGGATCTCCCCACCTATGGCTCTGCGCTTTTCTTCATCGAATCGGCACAGAGGCTGCTTCACGGGTCGGGCTCCAGCTCGGATATCCAGCGAGTGCTCGGCGACATCCCTCGGTATGCCAGGCATGTCCGAGGGACTCCACGCAAAAACCTCAGCGTTCGCGCGGAGAAAGTCGACGAGCACTGCTTCCTATTTGGGGTCGAGCTCGGAGCCGATCCAGACTTGCTTGGAGGCGTCGTTGCTGGGGTTGAGAGGGACAGACTTAACCGCCTCTGTTGGCCCGAAGTTGCCGATGTGGCGCTTCGCATCTGGCACCTCCTTGGAGAGGCTCTCCAGGTCGGCGATGAGGGCCTCGGATTCGGCGAGGGCCTCAGCGTACTCCACGCACTCCACGTCGCATTCGTACGCGTGTCGGTACGTGGATCCGACGGTGATGACCCCGTTGGGGCCCGGCATCTTGAGCTTGAGGTAGGTGTAGTTGGGGACAGCCATGAACTTGGCGTAGCATGGTCTCCCTAGCACTGCGTGGTAGGTTCCTCGGAACCCGACCACCTCGAACGTGAGGGTTTCCTTTCGGAAGTTGGAGGGAGTCCCGAAGCAGACGGGCAGATCGAGTTGCCCAAGGGGTTGGACGCGCTTCCCGGGGATGATCCCGTGAAAGGGCGCCGCACCGGCCCGAATCGTGGACAGATCGATCTGCAAGAGCCCGAGGGTCTCGGCGTAGATGATGTTGAGGCTGCTGCCTCCGTCCATGAGGACCTTGGTAAGCTTGACGTTGCCGATGATGGGATCGACAACGACCGGGTACTTCCCTGGGCTCGGCACGTGGTCGGGGTGGTCGCCTTGGTCGAAGGTGATGGGCTTGTTGGACCAGTCTAGGTAGACTGGCGCTGCCACCTTCACCGAGCAGACCTCCCGGCGCTCCTGCTTGCGGTGCCGAGCCGAGGCGTTCGCCACTTGCCCACCGTAGATCATGAAGCAGTCGTGGACCTCGGGGAACTCCTCTGCCTTGTTGCCCTCCTTCTTGTCGTTGTTATGGGCTCTACCACCTTCCGTCGGGGGCCCGGCCTTATGGAAGTAGCGCCGAAGCATGACGCACTCCTCAAGGGTGTGCTTGACGGGACCTTGATGATAGGGGCACGACTCCTTGAGCATCTTGTCGAACAGGTTGGCCCCTTCGGGAGGCTTTCGAGGGTTCCTGTGCTCGGCGGCGGCGACAAGATCTGCGTCGGCGGCGTCGCGTTTCGCTTGTGGCTTCTTCTTGCCCTTCTTCTTCGTGTCGCGCTGAGCGGACGCCTCGGGGACGTCTTCCTGCTGGCGTCCCTAAGGATGCTTATCCTTCCGGAAGATGGCCTCGACCGCCTCGTGACCAGAGGCGAACTTGGTGGCGATGTCCATCAGCTCGCTCGCCCTGGTGGGAGTCTTGTGACCCAGCTTGCTTACCAGGTCGTGGCAAGTGGTGCCGACGAGGAATGCGCCGATGACATCTGAGTCGGTGATGTTGGGCAGCTCGGTGCGCTGCTTCGAAAATCGCCGGATGTAGTCCCGCAGGGATTCCCCTGGCTGCTGGCGGCAGCTTCGAAGATCCCAGGAGTTCCTAGGGCACACGTATGTGCCCTGGAAATTTCCGGCGAAGGCTTTGACCAGGTCGTCCCAGTTGGAGATCTGCGCTGGAGGCAGATGCTCCAGCTAGGCTCGGGCGGCGTCAGAGAGGAACAGGGGGAGGTTGCGGATGATGAGGTTTTCATCGTCCGTTTCACCTAGCTGGCAGGCCAGCCGGTAGTCCGCGAGCCATAGTTCCGGCCTTGTTTCCCCCGAGTACTTAGTGATGGTAGTCGAGGCTCGGAACCGGGTCGGGAACGGCGCCCGTTGTATGGCCCGGCTGAAAGCTTGCGGACCGGGTGGTTCGGGCGAGGGACTCCGATCCTCCCCGCTGTCGTAGCGTCCCCCATGCCTGGGGTGGTAGCCTCGGCGCACCTTCTCGTCGAGGTGGGCTCGACGGTCGCGGTGGTGGTGCTCGTTGCCGGGGCGACCCGGGGCTGCAGGCGTTGCGTCCCGCGTATGCCCGGTGTGGACCGAGGCTTCCCGCATGAATCGGGAAGTCGTGGCACGATGCTCCGAGGGGTACCCTTGCCTTCGGGAGGCAGAGCTCTCGGCCCGTCGGACCGCGGCATCCTCCAGGAGATTCTTGAGTTCTCCCTGGATACGCCGCTCCTCGGTGGTGGATGGCTCCAGCATCGCTCGGAGTAGTATTGCTGCTGCAGCCAGGTTCTGGCCGACCCCACTGGAAGCCGGGGGCAGCCTTGCCCTGGCATCGTCAGCGATGCGGTGCTGGACGTCCTGAGCCAGATGACGCGCTTCTCCGGCTAGTGCTCGGCCTTCCCACTCCTGCTTGATGTTTTGCCGGAGCTGCACAAGTTGTCATGCTTCCTCGTCAAGCTTGGCCTGCATCTTGCGGATTTGCTCGAGCTGTGTGTCCTGACCCCCCCGCAGGGACTGGGACCACAGCTAGCTCCTAAAGGATGTCAACGCGAGGCGCAGGCCTAGGGGGATCGTCGTCCTCTGGCATACCAAGGTGGTTGCCTTCGTCGAGAAACCCTAGATCGATGTGGAAACATTCGCGACTTGGGCCACAGTCCTCGTCGTCAAGGCTGTGGCCACCATCGGAGCAATCGGAGAGGCAGTAGTCACATGCGGTCATGAAGTCTCGCATGGCACTGGGGTTACCGAGCCCGGAGAAATCCCAACCAGAGTCGGGCTCGTCATCTTCCTCGGAACCCGGGGGCCTGTAGGTCGAGACGGCCATCAATCGGTCCCAGGTTGACCACATATGGTACCCCGGAAGGTTAGGATATGCCTTTATGAAAGCGTCCACCGAAGCGGGGTCGCTTGGTGGGTCGAAGCTGAATCTAAAAGGCACAGGGTGGAAAACGGACGATACCTCTTGATCGACGGATGGTGACGAAGTCGCGTCAGGGACGGACTGAACCGTTATCTCAGGTACGAGGCTAACGCCCAGCAAGTCCTTCGCAAGCGTGCTGGCGTCATCCGTCCGCTTAGGGTTGGCGTGTTGCGGGGAAATGACGCTCGTCTTCATCTCAGACGCGAGGTCAACGCCCGACGTGTCCCTCGCTGGGGCGCCGGCGTCGTCGACTCGCTCGATAGCCAACGAGGTGCCGCCTTCTGCTTGGCCATGGTTGCCCCGCCTCCTCCTCCTGTGGCGGGGAAGGTGATGGGACAGACCCGGATGCTGCTCTTCCGCCATGGGGGGGAAGACGTCGTCGATTCTGCCGCCGTCGGGCGGGCTGACGGTCGTCGTTGTCGTTGTCGCATGGTGGAGGAAGGAGTACCATGTCGTAGCTGCCGTCGAGCGACATGAACTCGAGACTCCCGAAACAGAGCAGCGTCCCGGGCTGGAGAGGTTGCTGGAGACTACCCATCTGGAGCTTGATGGGAAGTTGTTCGTCAACACGCAGCAGGCCCCTACCTGGCGCGCCAACTGTCGGCGTTTCGACCCTGGGGGGTCCCTGGACCGACGAGTAAATTGTCGCTGCGTGCCCTAGCCCAGATGGGTCGGCGAGAGACGGAACATAAGGAGGGGAAAACCACGGCTTCATGTTGTCCTGCGCCCAGGGTGGATGCGCTTGCAGTAGGGGGTTACAAGCGTTCGCGAGGGAGAGAGAGAGAGCCTGTCCGTCAGCCCGTCCTCCCGCGCGGCCACCCCCTCGTACAAGGGCCCTGGACTTTCCTTTTATAGATGTAAGGAGAGGGTCCAGGTGTACAATGGGGGGTGTAGCAATATGCTAACGTGTCCGGCAGAGAGGAGCCAGAGCCCTATGTACATGCCGACGTGGCTGTCGGAGAGGTGCTAGTGCCCTGCGCATGTGATATCGTGGCCGTCGGAGGAGCGCTTGAGCCCTGTAGAAGCACAGCTGTCGGGGCTGTCGGGACCTTGCTGACGTCTCCTTGCTTCCGTAGGGGGCTGAGAACCGCCGTCGTCATGGGAGCACGTGGGGTGCCATCATTACTTGTTTACCGGGGCGAGCCAGATGGGACACCGGTTTTGTTCCCCGTAGCCTGAGCTAGCTATGGGTAGGGTAATGATGTACCCCCCGTGGCGTGGTCGGTCCGAGCCCAAGGTCGAGCGAGGCGGTGACTCCTCCGAGGTCGAGGTTGAGGCCGAGCCCTGGGGTCAGGCAAGGCGGAGACCGTCTTCCGAGGTCGAGGTTGAGGCCGAGCCCTGGGGTCGGGCGAGGCGGAGATCATCTTCCGAGGTCGAGGTTGAGGCCGAGCCTTGGGGTAGGGCAAGGCGGAGTCCACCTTCCAAGGCCGAGGCGGGGGCCGAGCCCCGGGGTCGGGCGAGGCGGAGCTTCCTATGGCGCCTGAGGCTGGACTCGGCTGTTGTCAGCCTCACCCTGGCGGGTGGCACAGCAGTCGGAGCAGGGCAGGCGACGCTGTTTTCCTGTCAGGTCAGTCAGTGGAGGGGCGAAGTGACTGCAGTCACTTCGGCCCTGCTGACTGAGGAGCGTGCGTCAGGATAAGGTGTCAGGCGATCCTTGCATTGAATGCTCCTGCGATACGGTCGGATGGCGAGACGATCTGGCCAAGGTTGCTTCACTATTAAGCTTGTCCGAGCTGGGCCTCAGATGAGTCGAGGGTGCGCCCATTGCTTGAGGAGGCCCTCAGGCGAGGCGTGAATCCACCTGGGTCTACTGTTCCTGCCCGAGGCTGGGCTCGGGCAAGGCGAGATCGTGTCCCTTGAGTGGACGGAGCCTTGACCTGAATTGCGCCCATCAGGCTTTTGCAGCTTGTGCTGATGGTGATTACCAGCTGAGTTTAGGAGTCTCGAGGGTACCCCTAATTATGGTCCTCGACAGCTAGGTCGAGTAGCTGCTTTGCTAATTAGGATCTCAGTAGAAGTCGAGTGATTTTTCTAGCACTCACGCGAGATCAGGAATTGATTGTATTCATCTTGATAACGGGATCTATGATGGTCAATGGACTTGGATCTAGGGAGGATGCCTTGTCCCTGAGACGAGAAAAGGAATTAAGGATTAATGTGTGGATACCTGAGTCAAGCGTTTGAACGTACTAAACACATGTCGAAAAATATGGTAACCGGTAAACCTAGTACCTGAGTGAAGCCGGGCGTGGACTTTACCCCTCACGCGACCTGAGACTGGGTCTCCCATGCTAGCTATGGTGGGCACAAGTGCGATCACTGCACGGCGGCAGCCGGGGTCAGAGGAGCATTGTATGCCAAGGCGGTGAGGCCTGGCCGCGAACGGGGAATCGATGGGGACGGTTGACGTGTGTGGGGACGGAGTGCCCCTACATGTCGTGTGTTTAGGTTTACCTTGCAAGGTTAAAACTCGATTCAAATCGTCTGCTTCTCGCAGCTAATGAGACTGCTTGACCCCTTGTACTACATTGAGTAAGAAGTGAAATGAGGCTTTACATGAGATAACTTATTGATTGTATTAAATGACTGTTACCATGTATGCTTAGAAAGAGCAAACTTAGCTAAAATAATGATACTAGAAATGGAAAAGCTAAAAGTTGACCTTAGATACAGCTAGTGCTTTTGGCAAACCTGCATGGTCTAGAGGTAGAGGAGTAGATTCCTCACACCGGGTAAGTCTGGCTGAGTATTAGCATACTCAGCCTTGCTTGTGGCATAATTTTTGCAGGTACGCTTCAGGACATGGTTGATTGTGTGACTTGGCCTACCACCCTGCCACAGGGTTGGACGGTCGAGTGGGATGCTGCTCCAGCAGGAGAGGAGCAGGAGGAGTAGTGGGCTAGGCCTTGCCCTATTCCTGACTTTCGACGATATCGATTATCCGCTGCAATCTATCTTGTGAATTTATGCCAGTTTACTTGAGAAACTCCGATTTATGTAATAACTCCAGTACTTTAATTTGAGGTTTCCTATTTTATTGTATTTCCTCTGTGACTCACCTTCGAGTGGGTTAGTGGTATTTGATCCTGGATGAGTGGCTTTATCAGACTAGATCTGAGGGACTGACAGGTTATTCCGATTTAAGTGTGTTGCGACCTATAAGGCGTGACTTGGGCACTTAAGCTGGAATAATTCGGGCGGTTCTACCACACTGTTCATTGTCCAGTGCCCTGGCACGTCAGTCGACCGTTGGGGTCTGTAGCAGTCGACTGTTGGATCCAACCGTTACTCAGATTGTCTGGTGCACACCTGACAGTCCAGTGCTACAGCCCGAGAGCGCCCGTTGTGGCCCTCTCTACGTAGACTGCCTGGTGTCCCACCAGGCAGTCCGGTGCACACCGGACATGTTATTGTTCACTGTCCGGTGCGCCACCAGTACACTGGCTGACTGCCCACTTCATAGATTTCTTCGTTGTTTCCCTGGGCTTCTTTTGTTCTTGAGTTTTAGACTTCTATGCTTCTTTTATGTCTTGTTTTGAGGTGTTGCATCCTCAATGCCTTAGTCCAATCCTCTTCGCATTCTGTGAACTATAAACACAAACATTAGTAAACATATTAGTCCACATGTTATGTTGATCATCAAACACCAAAATCCCTTTAGCCAAATGGCTCGGGGTCCATTTTTCCTTACAAGAGTGTTAGAAACTGGTATATCAGTCGTGCTCGTGGTTATGAGTAGCCATGGGAGCTCCTTTGATTAGAGTTACTTTGGTTAACTTTTATGATGATGCTTAACGATGATGAGTATCTTTATGGTATCTGGTATTTCCTCTTGGAGGGAGTGCCATTTGGGTAATAACTGGGGATTATTGATAAAACTTGGCTTTCTACTAGTAATAAATATCTGACCAACTAAAAGCATATGCTTTAAGCTTAACTCCACATACAGCTAGTCCACTTTAGCCAAACGGGACATTTGCTGAGTACGTTGATGTGTACTCACCCTTGCTTTAAAACACCAAACCCCCAGGTTGTCCCTATTGCAACCTGTTCAGGAGAAGATGAAGAAAACATGGAGGACTTTCAGGAGTTTCAGAATTTCGACGAGTTCTAGTATTGTTTTGTGGCAAACCCTCAGTCAGCTACCTGTGAAGGCCTTATCATACTATGTTTCGTATTCGCACTTTGATTATGATTATGACTTAAGTTAATGACTCTGTGGATGCCTTGGACTTTGTGTTGTAATAAAGTACTATTTCGACTATTATTTCGAGCAATGTGTGATGATGTCCAACTATGTAATCGCTGTGTACGTGAGTTTCTAACCTTACACGGTTCGCAATCGGTTTGCCTTCCAAAAACTAGGTGTGACACCAGTGGGTCACGCCTGCCAGGCAACATGCGCGTGGTGGATTGTAAGGAAACCGACTGACCTGTGGGCTGGGTGGTGGAATTCGGTAGTGGGCTGGCGAAGTGAAGCAGGATTGGGCCGGAAGTGGAAAGAGAAACAACCCAAGCAGGTAAGTCAGTTCCTTTTCTTTTCTATTCTCAATTTTCAGTTTTCAAACCAAGTTTCAAATTCAACCAAAGTTTGAATCTCAAACTAAAAAACAAAAATCCAGTATGTATGCAATGCAAAGTCAACCTAATTTATTTTTTATTACTTTATCCTTTCAAATATATGTTTCCAGATATAATGATAAAACAAATAAAACAATATTTAGTTTGGGAAAACTATTTTCTAATATATAACTACACCAAGGTATGCTTTTAGCTTAAATCTTTTAGAGAGTACTTACTTTTAATTCAATAGTGTGATAACTAATTTCATGTGGGTCTGCTTTAATTAACTCTTTATTAGGAAGGATGTTTATTTTAGGGGATATAACTTCAAGGTAGAAAGAATGAGTACTTATAAATATATTTTCTAATAAAGGAATTGTGACAGAACCTCCCAAGTCATTAGGCCCACCTACAGTTGTTCTTGTCCATTGGACTTTAGAGAACCCTGCAGGTGCACCTGATCACTTGACAAGTTCGGTATCTGCATTCTTTACCTTGCCCAAGAGCGTTTCACTCGTCACGCAGATATTACAACACATCGGAGTAACGAGAATGCGGAAGCAATTACAATAACTTACTTTATATTAAAGTATAGAAAGAGTAGTATTATTATAGACCAGAGAAATATAAGAGTGCTGGAGTAATATTATTACATAACCTGGGAGGCAAAAACCCCTCCCGATAAACAGTAAAAACTTTTAAAGGAGGACACTTCCTCCCGAGGCTTCAGTCTTGACTTTCTTCCTTAGGCACCACCTTGGAACAAAAGCAACAAAAATTTGCTGCTTCCTCACCTACAACAACATGTACTTTCGTAAGTCTTACCCGTCAAAATAAAAAAGACTCTCAAGGATATGCTGGCCTTTGGGAGTCAAGGTATGGCTTATCAATAATCAAAGACTCTCTTTGCAGAAATGCTTACTAATAGTGGATCCTTAAAAGTCCAGTTTTATTAGCAAGTTAAGTCATTACCTGAGTTCTAGAGTTCTTTCTACCCTAGTTCAAGCACTTGACCTATACTAGCCAATTTCTTATCAACCCTTCTTGTTCACTGGATTGCTACGTGTAGGTCAGTGACCAAGTCTTCATGTTCGAGAAGTAACGGCGATCCGAATCGATTAATACTCAGTTGAGGATCTCCAATCACACGACATATGTAGCACTTAACCCTTGCATATGTCAACTCGCCACCGGGGTTCTTAAGACCAGATCAGGTTCACGCCAACCGAGAGCACAGATACACCACCGTCCAGCCTCTTGTCGTGGAGGGTACACGCTACTCTCGCCATCTCTCCACTCCCATTGCGTGTTATCTTATTCTGGTATTAGTCTGCCCGAGGCAAAGCTTACCCATGATGAGGCATGTGACCAGTTAAAGGGTCCTCGATCATCAAGCCTACATCGACAAGGTCCTTAATCGACTCAGACGGAGACACTACACCGAGACTCCCTTCTCGTGCAAGTCAACCGCCCGGTCTCAGCTTTATCTTTTCAAACCCAAAGTTTGGTACCTGGCAGAGGTACATCTTTTCCGATATTGAACCCATCACGACCATGATGGATCCACCATCAAGTTTTATTTTTGAAAACATCCCACCCACTTGAAGCATCATCTTTTATCGAAACAAAACATTTTGTTTTTCTAGAGCAAAGCTAAGCATAAGAAAAACCTCTTTGTAAAACAGGGGATTAAGGAAAGGTAATCAAATCCTCAAGGAAGGAAATGCAGCAACTGGTTTAGCACACAACTCCTATCACCTAATGCATCAAGCAAGTAAGAAAGATTTTAAAATAGCAATGAGGTGGCAAATGCACCGGGGCTTGCCTTGTGTTATAGGTGAGTCAGGCTCTGCTCCACAGATGTCAAAATAAAAGTTGTTCCCTGTCTGAGGTTCTTCAAGTGGTGGTGGTGTAGTCCTTGCTTCTTCAACTTCTATCTCTTCTTCGTTTTCTATATATAGCCATATATAATCACGAATGCTCATGTAATGCTTATGCAAATGCAAAGATAATAAAAGTACATTATCTTAGGTCTTGAATACAAATTTCCTTCATGGATCTCCAGAAAACTAGGGTTTCTGGAGTCAGTAGTGAAGTTCATAGGGCAGACACCAATAGAAGACTAGGGTTTTGGGTTCTAGGTACCAAACATGGTCCAAATCATACCAAACTTTACCTAAGGCTTCTAAATAACATCTAAAGCTTATCTAAAGAGTTTGGTGATTTTTGGGATTATTAATTAATTTCTAAAATTCTAGAAGTATGGGTTTTCGCCATTTTAAATACACCATAATTCCCTATTTGGAATAAAAATCATACTACTATTTTTATTAAATACTATAGGAAATTAGGAGTCTAACAAAATTGATCTCATATTTTTAACATTTTCCTGGAATTTTCTATGGATTTTCTAGGCTTGGTAGAAAAGAAAAAGAGAAAACTGTGAACAGTTCTGGGCTGAAACTGGCCCAATACAGCCCACGCCCAGGCGAAATGCGCCGCGCGCGCGCCCGCATTGGCGGTTTTACACAGAAGACCTCAGCTTTTTTGAATAAGCAGAAAATAACCCAGAGTACTATTTGTTTGTCTCACTAACGTTTGCACCAAGGCCCCTGAAGTTCTATTCCTTCGCAACACCAGGTCCGCGATGGTGGTCGGCGACGAGCACATCTCCGGTGAGCCAATACTGGCCGGAATATGCCAAGACCGGACCCCTAACTTAGCTGGCACCGAATTCTACCCTCGGCGACACTAACCCTTCAATCAATTGCACTAATCCGGGCCGGAGCACGCCTGTTCACGACGACGGCAAAACCCGAGAAGAAGTTACAGTGTTTCGGGCAATTCAGTACAATCTAGTTCAATCAATCGAGCCTACAAGCAACAGGAGATCCAAGAGATGCTAGAACATTCAATAGAGGGTTATGAATCAACCTGAAGCAGGCTGGCCACAGTGAGCTCACATCGCACGGTGTTCTTGGTTGATTTGGGGGAAATCCCAAATTGAAGTTCTCTAGTGGATAATTTGAGGCACGAGTTGGTGTATGGGTTGCTTGACTACCTTGCGGAGCCGACAACACACTCAATTTATAGGCTCCGGGGGCGGTGGCACGTGAATTGGAGATGGCGCGGTGGCGGTCGGAGAGAAGGAGATGTACTGTCGCGAGAGCTTGGTGGCTTTCATCGTGGCGAGCTCACCGACGATGAACGGACATGCCAAGGCGAGTTACAGAGATGTGGTAATAGGGTTATGGCGTGGCGCGACCGGGGAAAACGGCGATGGCCGCGGTAATGGTCGTGCGGCCACGTCGCCGGCGCAAGTGGGCAAGAGACAGAGCGACCATGGTGCCTTGTGTTCATTCGCGATGAGATCTTTTCACCGTTGAGCGTAATCCACTCGCCCGAGGCACGAATCACGACGACCGGCGGTGCGAATCCGGACGCGCAGATCACCGGCGGCGAGGTACCCTAAACCTGTTGATATTTGCGTGGCACTGTACCATTGGAAACGATCATCAGAGTGCCTGACAAAGCAACTTGCAATGCTAAGATCTCGGATTTTTGTGCCAGAACATGCCAATCTGTCTGCAGCAAACTTGTAGCCCTATGATCTAGCTACAAATCGACTATGGCAACTATCCTCAATCGAGCAACAGATCTTACTCAAAATCAAGCCCTAAGTTCATCCAACTTCACTATCACTGAAAGTTCAGATCCAAGGCTAACTGACAGCACAACTTTGGGCTTATTTTTCTCCAAATTTTGTATGTAAACAAAGTTTACTTACTTAAGCAAAATTGTTCTCCTATTATAGCTCTATAATCTTGATGTATTGACCTAGGGCAAATTATTCATGGATTAAAAGATATAAGGTTCCAAAGATGCCCTAAGTTCACTAAATTTTAGACTTAACCCAATAGGGTTTAAGTGGTGCTTTTTGCAAATAAGTCCAAATCTCATGGTTTAATTTGCAAATCATCATACATGTGAACCATGTGTTTTGAGGTGCTCAAATCCTTGGTTTTTGCACTTTGGTCCAAAAGTGTACAAAATTTACACTTAGCCCCTAGGGTTTCAATTCAGGGTTTTCCCAGGGGTCCTTTCAGGGTTTTTAGCACTTTAGGGTTTTGGTATCACTAAAGTCCTTCAAATATGATATTTTTAAGATCATTTCTCATATCTTTTGAAGTTTTCTCATACTTGGGCTTCCCTTGACACCCTGAGCTCAGTTTAGGGTTAAGTACCCTACCCTAGGGTTTTACCCATGACATGTCACATCAATACAATCTTGTTTGAAATTTTTGCCTAGTGAATGCACTCTAGGTGTGACAAACACATGATATGCCAATGCTTATGATGTTATGCTCAAGTTTTAGTGATAATAACACCAGGGGTGTTACAGGAATAACTAAAATCATATAGGGATACTTTTATTTATTAGAAACCATATTTGGTTTAATAGATGTAATTCCCAAAGGGAACAAAGTTTTGATTGAAAGGTATTTTAATTTAAATTCCTCGGAGAATTTTATCAGATTACCCAAAATATGATTTTGAGGTGTTACAGCCGATGACTGGAAGTAGGGACGTTCTAGCCGAACTAGTATAAATCTTGCGCCTACCGCGCACACCGTCCGGAGCCCGAAACACGCACAATAAATTTACTTGTCGACGCGAGGTTGAAAACACCGACAATTAGTTGGCTAAAAATCGCAATTAGAATTGGCTAGCTAACAAATAGCCAATTTAATAAGGGGGTGTTTGGATGCATTAAAGCTAATAGTTAGTGACTAAAACTAGTTGGAGACATTCAAACATCATGGCTAATAGTTCATCTATTAGCTATTTTAGTAAATTAGTTAACACTCAGCTAGCTATTTGTTAGCAAGCTAATTTCACTAGTAATTCTTTAGCAAACTAACTATTAGTGTTTGGCACCAAAATGAGCGTGCGGACGATCCGGCCCTGAGGCCGGACAGTCCGCGCCTATGGGCCGGATGGTCCGCGCGTGCGCAGAGCAGATTAGGGTTCCAAGTTTTGTGCTACGGTTGTTAGCTAGATTCACGGAATTAGCTCGGAAATCAGTTATGTAAAGGGTCCAGCCCCCCTCCTCTATAAATAGAGAGGTATACGGCCGATTTGTAAGGATGAATCGAATCAAAAACACTTCTATTTCGCATTTATTTCCTAGGAGTAGTTCTAGTCTAGTTCTAGTTTAGCCTTCCGATCCCCAAATTCTTCGCTTCTCTTCGAGTCTACGTCGATTAGAGGAGTCTAGGTCGGCCTGCCCGAGCCTAGACAACTCCTAGGATCTCTCCTCCCCGACAGGGTCCCTCCCGGGAGCGAGATCCAGGCGCCGCCGCCGATCTTCCGCCGCCCCTGCGCACGCGCAGACCATCCGGCCCCAGGGCGCGGACCGTTCGACCGTCAGACAGGAACCCTAGCCTCGCACCAGGCCGCGGACCGTCCGGCCCCTGCGTGCGAACCGTCCGCCCCTGTGCAGAGAGCACCGCCGCTGGTTCGTGTTGAGTGTTTAGCGCCCTAAAAAGGTGTCAACATACTTTTTGGTGACTCCGTTGGGGAAAACAAATATAGACTCATCAAATCAGCCCTCAATGGCCAGTTCAAGGGATAGCTCTGATATTTCCCCAAGCAACATCATAGAGCCGACTTGGGAGACCTTGCCGGCTGACGAACAGCTCCAGTTCGAGGAGCACAAGGAGCAGATGATCCAGGAGGCAAAAGCAAAGTTCTTGGCCAACTTCAAAGTGGACAGGAACAACAAGGTCGTCCGACATCGGGCGACGGATCCGGCTTCGCTCTGACCCACACCAGATATCCCCAATGTAAGTAATACTAATGAGCTACAATCTCTTAGGAATTATGTAGATAATCAGCGTGAACAAATGCAAAATATCATAGGGGGTATGCAAAACGATTATAGGAGACTAGTACATGCATTTGATAAATCTAATATCGCAAATTTTCCTTCGCACGAGGTTGAGTTAGGGGGTAACACATGTAATACATTGGCTACTGGTTGTCACGACCAGTCACAACCCCTTTATGGGATGCCGATGGACACATATCCTGAGCAACCACAAATCGGCAGCAAAACAGCCGATCTACACATGCCCGGACCATCCGCACGTGAGCGCGGACCGTCCGGGCCAGCAACGTTCGGGCCCATTTTTAATGAATTACCAACACATTTGCCCGAGCCACATCATTTTGCGCAAAATTCAAACTACCCAGTCGGACCATCCGCATACCACGATGGACGGTCCGCATATAATCACGGACGATCCGGGCCAATGTCCGGACAGTCCGCGCATGACCTTTTTGAGGAGGATCGTTACCTGAATCCTCACCCGTCCCAGCAACACTTTCCAACACACTATGCTATGCATCAGCCCATTAATTCAAAATCCAGAGCCCATGAAAGCTTTCCGGCCCCACCTAGAAGGCTGGAAAGGAACGATCAATCCTATGAGCCATATAGGGCAAATGGCAATGCACCGCATAGCTCAAACCTATGGGGGGGAAAGACAACATGCTAATATCCAACCAACCCCACTTATGTTTGACCAGAGAGCTGGTGGTCTCGCACCAGCTGCCATTGACATAGTGAGAGAGGAAATAGCTAGGGCGTTCCGAGATAAGCTCGGAGTAAGCATGGTCCCTGGGGGGCAATCATATTGGAAACCTTATGACAGCCGATGTGATCACCGCCCATACCCACAGGGAACCAGGATACCCGAATTCGCAAAATTTTTGGGTGACCAAGGAAAAAACACGCGCGAACACATAGTCCAGTTTTTAGCATAATTAGGAGAATTGGCCGACACAGAAACATTTCGCTTACGTTTATTTTCATTATCTTTAACAGGAACCGCGTTTGCGTGGTACGCCACTTTACCTCCTAATTCTATTTTATCATGGGGGATTTAGAACAAAAATTCCATGATCACTTTTTCTCTGGTGACTATGAATTAGATCTGGTAGACCTAGTGGCCCTTCGACAGGGGAAGGACGAATCGGTTAATGAATACATCCGGAGATTCTGGGATACAAGAAACCGATGCTTCCAAATTCATTTAGCAGAAAAACAGCTAGCAGGATTAGCCTTTAATGGTCTGCTATATTATTTAAAAGAAAGATTAGAAGGCATCCAATTTTTTACACTAGCACAGTTACACCAGAGAGCTTTGGCCTGTGAAAGCCGAAGCAAAGAAACTGCTAAAACAATTCGTCACAACGTGCATATAGTAGAGTGCGACCAAAGTAGCTCAGATGACGAATCAACAGAAGTTTATACTACTGAAATGATTTGGCCTAAGCAGGCCAAATCTTTGGCTTGTTCCTCTTTGTAGCCGATTCAGAAGAAACGACAAGAGGAAGTTAAGTTTACATTTAATGTTGGTAAATGTGATAAAATATTTGATAAATTACTCAAAAATGGCAATATTAAAATAAATCACACTGTTCCATCTGCCGATGAGCTAAAACGTCGGGCATACTGCAAGTGGCATAACTCATTTTCTCATGCCACTAATGATTGTAATGTATTCTGTCGACAGATTCAATCGGCCATTAACGAGGGACGATTGAAATTTTAGGAAATGCAGGTGGATACAGAGCCCTTTCCAATGAACATGATCGACTTTGAGGGCAAGAAAGTCCTGGTTTGGCCAAACATAACCGATAAAGGCAAAGACGAGGAGATAGTCATCGGCAATGCAAGAGAGACCGATGAGAATCATAAAATTTCTTGCAGAAAAGTGGTGGCAAAGAAGACTCCCGATGGAGGGGAAACTCTTAAGGTGACCATCACGACCTCCGACGCTGGAAGGCAGGCACGGACCAAGGAGCAGGAACCCATGCTGTGCATCCCGGACGGTTCGACACACAGGCGCGGACGGTCCGGGACCACGCCGGACGGTCCAGAGAATTCAAACGGACGGTCCGGCCCCACTCAAGACTCGCAACGACCACGTACCTTCAAACCACGACGACCAGAGATAGGTACGTGGAAAACAAATACATTCAAGGCAGCTGGTCGGTTGGTCAAAACCGGCCCGTCCTTCAATCAATTATTGTCTAAGTACGTGAAAAAGAAGGCCGGCCCTAGAGACCGGCCAGCAAAGCGACCCCGCTCACCTGTTTATGAGCAACGTCAGGTAAGGCCGATTGGACCACCTCACCAATTGGAAGAAATGAAAGGTCATAATGTGCAATTGAGACCTAACATACCTGCATGGACACCTCCAACTCCATATCTACCTATGCCATATCCATACACATACATGCCTCCACCATATGTTCCAAATCAAATGTGGGGCATGCCACCATATTTGTTTGGGATGCCACAGTACCCCACTTGGGGGGGCACCCCAAACATCTGTATTCAACAGGTTGGCACCACCAGCACAAGACCGATTGAGCGCCACTCAATCCTGTCACCAAGCACAGACCCAACAAGATTGCTGGACTACTGAAAGGGAATTAGGCTTACACCTATTTTCCTAATTGATTTTGGTGGTTGAATTGCCCAACACAAATAATTGGACTAACTAGTTTGCTCTAGTCTATAAGTTATACAGGTGTCAAAGGTTCACAAAAAGCCAATAAAAAGACCAAGAAAAGGGTTCATCAATAAGAGCAAGGGATAACCGAAGTGTGCCCGGGTCTGGCGCACCGGACTGTCCGGTGCGCCACCGGACAGTGTCCGGTGCGACTGTCCGGACAATGTCCGGTGCACCAGGGGACTTCAAGCTGAACTCCACACCTTCGGGAATTCTCAGAGGCACTCCGCTATAATTCACCGGACTGTCCGGTGCCCCAAGGGAGAGCAACTCTGAACTCGCCACCTTCGGATTTCCGCTCCGCCAAAATTCACCGGACTGTCCGGTGAGCCAGCGGAGCAACGGCTACTTCGCGCGCAACGGTCGACTGCAACGCATTAAATGCGCGCCTGCGCGCGCAGAGGTCAGAGCACGCACGGGTGGCACACCGGACAGTCTACAAGACTTGTCCAGTGCGCCACCGGACAGCCAGGCGGGCCCACAAGACAGAGCTCCGACGGTCGAACCCTAACGGCCGGGTGACGTGGCTGGCGCACCGGACACTGTCCGGTGGCGCACCAGACTGTCCGGTGCGCCCGTCGACAGCAGCCTTCACCAAACAGCTAGTTTGGTGGTTGGGGTTATAAATACCCCCAACCACCCCACATTCAAGTCATCCAAGTTTTTCACCTTCCAACAACATTACAAGAGCTAGCATTCAATACAAGACACACCAAAGAGATCAAATCCTCTCCCAACTCCACACAACGCTTTAGTGATTAGAGAGAGTGATTTGTTGTGTTCATTTGAGCTCTTGCGCTTGGATTGCTTCTTTCTCTCATTCTTTCTTGTGATCATCTCATTTGTAATCGAGGCAAGAGACACCAATTGTGCGGTGGTCCTTGCGGGAACTTTGTGTTCCGATTGATTGAGAGGAGAAGCTCACTCGGTCCGAGGGACCGTTTTAGAGAGGGAAAGGGTTGAAAGAGGCCCGGTCTTTGTGACCACCTCAACGGGGAGTAGGTTTGCAAGAACCGAACCTCGGTAAAACAAATCCGCGTGTCACACTCTTTTTTCGCTTGCGATTTGTTTTTGCGCCCTCTCTCTCAGACTCATTATTATTTCTAACGCTAACTCGTCTTGTAGTTGTGATTAACTTTGTAAATTTCAGTTTCGCCCTATTCACTCCCCCTCTAGGCGACTTTCAATTGGTATCAGAGCCCGGTGCTTCATTAGAGCCTAACCGCTCGAAGTGATGTCGGGAGATCACGCCAAGAAGGAGATGGAGATCGGCGACAAGCCCACTACAAGCCACGGGAAGGCTTCATCGGAAGAGTCCCGCAACAAAAAGAAAGGGAAGGAAAAGAAATCCTCTTCCCACAAGTCGCATCGGAGTGGCAACAAGAAAAAGAAGATGAGGAAAGTGGTCTACTACAGGACCGATACTTCATCGCCTTCCACCTTCGGCTCCGACGCGCCGTCCGTCACTTCTAAGCGCCATGAGCGCAAGAAGTTTAGTAAGATCCCTCTACGCTATCCTCGCATTCCTAAACATACACCTTTACTTTCCGTCCCATTAGGCAAACCACCAACTTTTGATGGTGAAGATTATGCTAGGTGGAGTGATATGATGCGATATCACCTAACCTCACTCCACAAAAGTATATGGGAGATTGTTGAGTTTGGTGTACAGGTACCATCCGTAGGGGATGAAGATTATGATGAGGACGAAGTGGCTCAAATCCAACACTTCAACTCCCAAGCCACAACTATACTCATCGCCTCTCTAAGTCGAGAGGAGTATAATAAGGTGCAAGGGTTGAAGAGTGCTAAGGAGATTTGGGACGTGCTAAAGATCGCGCACGAAGGAGACGAGGTGACCAAGATCACCAAACGGGAAACGATCGAGGCGGAGCTCGGTTGCTTCCGTCTTCGCCAAGGGGAGGAGCCACAAGACATGTACAACCGGCTCAAAACCTTGGTGAACCAAGTGCGCAACCTCAGGAGCAAAAAATGGGATGACCACGAAGTGGTTAAAGTTATTCTTAGATCACTTGTTTTCCTTAACCCTACTCAAGTTCAATTAATTCGTGGCAATCCTAGATATACACTAATGACTCCTGAGGAAGTAATCGGGAATTTTGTGAGCTTTGAATTGATGATCAAAGGCTCAAAGAAGATCAACGAGCTTGACGGCCCCTCCACGTCCGAAGCACAACCGGTCGCATTCAAGGTGACGGAAGAAAAGAAGGAGGAATCTACTCCAAGTCGAACACCCATCGACGCCTCCAAGCTTGACAACGAGGAGATGGCGCTCATCATCAAGAACTTTCGCCAAATCCTCAAGCAACGGAAGGGGAAGGACTACAAATCCCGTTCCAAGAAGGTTTGCTACAAGTGTGGTAAGCCCGGTCACTTTATAGCTAAATGTCCATTATCAAGTGATAGTGACAGGGACAACGACAAGAAGGGGAGAAGAAAGGAGAAGAAGAGACACTATAAGAAGAAGGGCGGCAATGCCCATGTTTGCCGGGAGTGGGACTCCGACGAGAGCTCCACCGACTCCTCCTCCGATGAGGACGCCGCCAACATCGCCGTCACCAAGGGACTCCTCTTCCCCAACGTCGGCCACAAGTGCCTCATGGCAAAGGACGGTAAAAACAAGAAGGTTAAATCCAAATCCTCCACTAGATATGAGTCCTCGAGCGATGATAATGCTAGTGATGAGGAAGATAATTTGCGTACTCTTTTTGCCAACCTAAACATGCAACAAAAAGAGAAATTAAATGAATTAATTAGTGCTATTCATGAGAAGGATGATCTTTTGGACACCCAAGAGGACTTCCTTATTAAAGAAAATAAGAAGCATGTTAAGGTTAAAAATGCTTATGCTCTAGAAGTAGAAAAATGTGAAAAATTATCTAGTGAGCTAAGCACTTGCCATGAGACTATTGACAACCTTAGAAATGAGAATGCTAATTTGTTAGCTAAGGTTGATTCAAATGTTTGTGATGTTCCAATTCCCAATCTTAGAAATGATAATAATGATTTGCTTGCTAAAATTGAAGAATTAAACATTTCTCTTGCTAGCCTTAGGATTGAGAATGAAAAATTGCTTGCTAAGGCTAAAGAACTTGATGTTTGCAATGTTACAATTTCCGATCTTAGAGATAAAAATGATATATTGCGTGCTAAGATTGTTGAACTTAATTCTTGCAAACCCTCTACATCTACCACTGAACATGTCACTATTTGCACTAGATGTAGAGATGTTGATATTAATGCTATTCATGATCATATGGTATTAATTAAGCAACAAATGATCATATAGCAAAATTAGATGCTAAAATTGCCGATCATGAACTTGAAAATGAAAAATTTAAATTTGCTCGTAGTATGCTTTATAGTGGGAGACGCCCTGACATCAAGGATGGCATTGGCTTCCAAAGGGGGACAATGTCAAACTTAATGCCCCTCCTAAGAGATTATCTAATTTTGTTAAGGGCAAGGCTCCCATGCCTCAAGATAATGAGGGTTACATTTTGTACCCTGCCGGTTATCCCGAGAGCAAAATTAGGAGAATTCACTCTAGGAAGTCTCACTCTGGCCCTAACCATGCTTTTATGTATAAGGGTGAGGCATCTAGTTCTAGGCAACCAACCCGTGCTAAGTTGCCTAAGAAGAAAACTCCTAGTGCATCAAATGAACAAAGCATTTCATTCAAAACTTTTGATGCATCTTATGTGTTAAATAACAAATCCGGTAAGGTAGTTGCCAAATATGTTGGGGGCAAACACAAGGGATCAAAAACTTGTGTTTGGGTACCCAAAGTTCTTGTGTCTAATGCCAAAGGACCCAAAACCATTTGGGTACCTAAAGTCAAGAACTAAACTTGTTTTGTAGGTTTATGCATCCGGGGGCTCAAGTTGGATCATCGACAGCGGGTGCACAAACCACATGACAGGGGAGAAGAAGATGTTCTCCTCCTACGAGAAAAACCAAGATCCTCAACGAGCTATCACATTCGGGGATGGACATCAAGGTTTGGTCAAAGGATTGGGTAAAATTGCTATTTCACCTGACCATTCCATTTCCAATGTTTTTCTTGTTGATTCATTAGATTACAATTTGCTTTCCGTATCTCAATTATGTCAAATGGGCTACAACTGTCTTTTTACTGATGTAGGTGTCACTGTCTTTAGAAGAAGTGATGATTCAGTAGCATTTAAGGGAGTGTTAAAGGGTCAGCTGTACTTGGTAGATTTTGATAGAGCTGAACTCAACACTTGCTTAATTGCTAAGACTAACATGGGTTGGCTCTAGCACCGCCGACTAGCCCATGTTGGGATGAAGAATCTTCATAAGCTTCTAAAGGGAGAGCACATTTTAGGATTAACAAATGTTCATTTTGAGAAAGACATGATTTGTAGCGCATGCCAAGCAGGGAAGCAAGTTGGTGCTCATCATCCACACAAGAACATCATGACGACTGATAGGCCACTGGAGCTCCTACACATGGACCTATTCGGCCCGATAGCTTACATAAGCATCGGCGGGAGTAAGTACTGTCTAGTTATTGTGGATGATTATTCTCGCTTCACTTGGGTGTTCTTTTTGCAGGAAAAATCTCAGACCCAAGAAACCTTAAAGGGATTCTTGAGACGGGCTCAAAATGAGTTCGGCTTAAGGATCAAGAAAATAAGAAGCGAAACGGGACGGAGTTCAAGAACTCACAAATCGAAGGCTTCCTTGAGGAGGAAGGCATCAAGCATGAGTTCTCTTCTCCCTACACCCCACAACAAAATGGTGTAGTGGAGAGGAAGAATAGAACTCTATTGGACATGGCAAGAACCATGCTTGATGAGTACAAGACTTCGGATCGGTTTTGGGCCGAGGCGGTCAACACCGCCTGCTACGCCATCAACCGGTTGTATCTACACCGAATCCTCAAGAAGACATCATATGAACTCCTTACCGATAAAAAGCCCAATATTTCATATTTTAGAGTCTTTGGTAGCAAATGCTTTATTCTTGTTAAAAGAGGTAGAAAATCTAAATTTGCTCCTAAGACTGTAGAAGGCTTTTTATTAGGATATGACTCAAACACAAGGGCATATAGAGTCTTTAACAAGTCCACTGGACAAGTTGAAGTTTCTTGTGACGTTGTGTTTGATGAGACTAACGGCTCTCAAGTAGAGCAAGTTGATCTTGATGAGATAGGTGATGAAGAGGCTCCGTGCATCGCGCTAAGGAACATGTCCATTGGGGATGTGTGTCCTAAGGAATCCGAAGAGCCTCCAAATGCACAAGATCAATCATCCTCCTCAACGCAAGCATCTCCACAAACTCAAAATGAGGATGAGGCTCAAATTGATGAAGGAAAAGATCAAAGAGATGAGCCACCTCAAGATGACGGCAATGATCAAGGGGGAGATGCAAATGATCAAGACAAGGAGGATGAAGAACCAAGGCCGCCACACCCAAGAGTCCACCAAGCAATCCAACGAGATCACCCCGTCGACACCATCCTCGGCGACATTCATAAGGGGGTAACCACTAGATCCTGTGTTGCACATTTTTGTGAGCATTACTCTTTTGTTTCCTCTATTGAGCCACACAGGGTAGAGGAAGCACTACAAGATTCGGATTGGGTGGTGGCGATGCAAGAGGAGCTCAATAACTTCACTAGGAACGAGGTATGGCATTTAGTTCCACGTCCTAATCAAAATGTTGTAGGAACCAAGTGGGTCTTCCGCAACAAGCAAGATGAGCATGGTGTGGTGACAAGGAACAAAGCCCGACTTGTGGCCAAGGGATACTCCCAAGTCAAAGGTTTGGATTTTGGTGAAACCTATGCACCCGTAGCTAGGCTTGAGTCAATTCGTATATTATTAGCCTATGCTACTTACCATGGCTTCAAGCTTTACCAAATGGACGTGAAAAGTGCCTTCCTCAATGGACCAATCAAGGAAGAGGTCTATGTTGAGCAACCTCCCGGCTTTGAAGACAGTGAGTATCCTAACCATGTCTATAGGCTCTCTAAGGCGCTTTATGGGCTCAAGCAAGCCCCAAGAGCATGGTATGAATGCCTAAGAGATTTCCTTATTGCTAATGGCTTCAAAGTCGGAAAAGCCGATCCTACTCTATTCACTAAAACTCTTGACAATGATTTATTTGTATGCCAAATTTATGTTGATGATATCATATTTGGGTCTACTAACGAATCTACATGTGAGGAATTTAGTAGGATCATGACACAAAAATTTGAGATGTCGATGATGGGGGAGTTGAAGTACTTCTTGGGATTTCAGGTGAAGCAACTCCAAGAGGGCACCTTCATTAGCCAAACGAAGTATACTCAAGACATTCTAAGCAAGTTTGGAATGAAGGATGCCAAGCCCATCAAGACACCCATGGGAACCAATGGGCATCTCGACCTCGACACGGAAGGTAAATCCGTAGATCAAAAGGTATACCGGTCGATGATAGGTTCACTACTCTATTTATGTGCATCTCGACCGGACATTATGCTTTCCGTATGCATGTGTGCAAGATTCCAAGCCGACCCTAAGGAAGCTCACCTTACGGCCGTAAAACGAATCTTGAGATATTTGGCTTATACTCCTAAGTTTGGGCTTTGGTATCCTAGGGGATCCACCTTTGATTTAATTGGTTATTCGGATGCCGATTGGGCGGGGTGTAAGATTAATAGAAAGAGCACATCGGGGACTTGCCAGTTCTTGGGAAGATCCTTGGTGTCTTGGGCTTCAAAGAAGCAAAATTCCGTCGCTCTTTCTACCGCCGAAGCCGAGTATATTGTCGCAAGTCATTGTTGCGCGCAACTACTTTGGATGAGGCAAACCCTTAGGGACTATGGTTACAAATTAACCAAAGTTCCTCTTCTATGTGATAATGAGAGTGCAATCCGCATGGCGGATAATCCTGTTGAGCATAGCCGCACTAAACACATAGCCATTCGGTATCATTTTCTAAGGGATCACCAACAAAAGGGAGATATCGAGATTGCATACATTAATACTAAAGATCAATTAGTCGATATCTTTACCAAGCCACTAGATGAACAAACTTTTAACAAACTTAGGCATGAGCTAAATATTCTTGATTCTAGGAATTTCTTTTGATATCTTGCATACATAGCTCATAAATATACCTTTGATCATGTCTCTTTCATGTGCTATGACTAATGTGTTTTCAAGTGAATTTCAAACCAAGTCATAGGTGTATTGAAAGGGAATTGGAGTCTTCGGCGAAGACAAAGGCTTCCACTCCACTCCATCACTCATCCTTCACCGTCTCTCCGAGCATCTCTCCGCATTTGGTATAATCTTCACTCATATGCCTTTTACCAAAGGGGGAGAAAGTAATTCAAAGGGCTCTAATGATTCCGTTTTTGGCGATTTATGCCAAAGGGGAGAGAGCATGAGCCCAAAGCAAAAGGACCGCACCACCACCAATTTCAAAATTTTAGTCTTTCAATTTGGTTTTAAAGAAGGATTTTCAAATTGGTATCTTATTTGTGATGTAATTCCAAATTGGTATACCCTCTTCAAAATCAACATCAAAACCCTCTTGAACACTAAGAGGAGGATTTCATTAAGGGGGAGTTTTGTTTAGTCAAAGGAAAAGCATTTGAAACAGGGGGAGAAAATTTCAAATCTTGTAAATGCTTCTCAAGAGTCTTATTCATTTACCTTTGACTCTTTGCAAAAGTCTTTGAAAAGAATTTCCAAAACCTTTGCAAAAACAAAACAAGTGGTGCAGGCGTGGTCCAAAATATTAAAAATTAAAGAAACAATCCATGCGTATCTTATGAGTATTTATATTGGCTCAATTCTAAGTAACTTTTGCACTTACAATTATGCAAACTAGTTCAATTATGCACTTCTATATTTGCTTTGGTTTGTGTTGGCATCAATCACCAAAAAGGGGGAGATTGAAAGGGAATTAGGCTTACACCTATTTTCCTAATTGATTTTGGTGGTTGAATTGCCCAACACAAATAATTAGACTAACTAGTTTGCTCTAGTCTATAAGTTATACAGGTGCCAAAGGTTCACAAAAAGCCAATAAAAAGACCAAGAAAAGGGTTCAACAATAAGAGCAAGGGATAACCGAAGTGTGCTCTGGTCTGGCGCACCGGACTGTCCGATGCACCACCGGACAATGTCCGGTGCACCAGGGGACTTCAAGCTGAACTCCACACCTTCGGGAATTCTCAGAGGCACTCCGCTATAATTCACCGGACTGTCCGGTGCACCACCGGACAGTGTCCGGTGCCCCAAGGGAGAGCAACTCTGAACTCGCCACCTTCGGATTTCCGCTCCGCTAAAATTCACCGGACACCGGACATGTCCGGTGAGCCAGCGGAGCAACGGCTACTTCGCGCGCAACGGTCGACTGCAACGCATTAAATGCGCGCCTGCGCGCGCAGAGGTCAGAGCACGCGTGGGTGGCACACCGGACAGTCTACAGGACTTGTCCGGTGCGCCACCGGATAGCCAGGCGGGCCCACAAGACAGAGCTCCAACGGTCGAACCCTAACGGCCGAGTGACGTGGCTGGCGCACCGGACACTGTCCGGTGGCGCACCGGACTGTCCGGTGCGCCCGTCGACAGCAGCCTTCACCAAACGGCTAGTTTGGTGGTTGGGGTTATAAATACCCCCAACCACCCCACATTCAAGTCATCCAAGTTTTTCACCTTCCAACAACATTACAAGAGCTAGCATTCAATACAAGACACACCAAAGAGATCAAATCCTCTCCCAACTCCACACAACGCTTTAGTGATTAGAGAGAGTGATTTGTTGTGTTCATTTGAGCTCTTGCGCTTGGATTGCTTCTTTCTCTCATTCTTTCTTGTGATCATCTCATTTGTAATCGAGGCAAGAGACACCAATTGTGTGGTGGTCCTTGCGGGAACTTTGTGTTCCGATTGATTGAGAGGAGAAGCTCACTCGGTCCGAGGGACCGTTTGAGAGAGGGAAAGGGTTGAAAGAGACCCGGTCTTTGTGACCACCTCAACGAGGAGTAGGTTTGCAAGAACCGAACCTCGGTAAAACAAATCCGTGTGTCACACTCTTTATTCGCTTGCGATTTGTTTTTGCGCCCTCTCTCTCGGACTCATTATTATTTCTAACGCTAACCCGTCTTGTAGTTGTGATTAACTTTGTAAATTTCAGTTTCGCCCTATTCACCCCCCCCCCTCTAGGCGACTTTCAACTACTCGGCCTCCAAGGCCAACCAATCCGACAGGGGGGCATACGCCTGCAGCAACTGAAAGAACAACAAAAAAGGACATCATCAAAGTAGGTACTGCAGATGTTGTCATACAGGAAGATAAGAAAGGGTCGATGATTTTTGGCGAATTGGCCAACACAACCAAAATAGAAGATACGGCTACCATCAAAACAGCCGATCCAAAATACTCCATGCCTCGATGGTGCCCAGCGGGATTGACACGGTCCCAAAAGCGGAAATTGCAGCGCCTTAGAGCAAAGGAGAGCCAGGAGAAGGAGGCGGAAAAGATATTCAATGACACACATCCACAGTACCCGCCACCACAAAAGAAATGGAGACCAAAGGCCGTTGAAGAAAAACAAACACTTGTGCAGCACCCTACAGGTACGGCAGATAGCTTGGCCAGCAAGGCCGGACAATCTACACCAGGCGCGGACCGTCCGCTCTCGGAGTCCGGATCGTTCGCACCACACCAGGAAGCCTCCAACGACATACCAACATCAATGGAAGAAGACGACCTACTGGGAGAAGACCTGGTCGACTACGAGGCTTCTCCAGAGCGCCCAGGTATGGACGTAAATGCTATTACATTTTCTGTCGATTGTACTATTGTCGGCGACGATGAACCTGTTGTTGCCCAGTTTGATTTTGGTCCTAAAGAAACCGCCTTTACTAAACCAAAGGAATCAGTAAATCATTTAAAGCCGCTCTTCGTGTGCGGTCACATTGATGGGATACCGATTGCTAAAATGTTGGTAGATGGAGGGGCGGCTGTAAATTTAATGCCTTACTCATTATACAGAAAATTAGGTAAACAAGATGACGAACTTGTCAAGACCAACATGCCCCTCAGCGGTGTTGGAACTAATAGTTTGATCAAAGCCAGGGGAGTCACGTCCGTTGAATTAACCATTGGGACCAAGACCATTGCTGCTGCATTCTTCGTCGCTGATGTAGAAGGAAATTACAGTTTAATCCTAGGTAGAGATTGGATTCATGTCAATCAATGTATACCTTCTACATTACATCAAATGTTAATACAATGGGTAGGCAATGATGTAGAACAAGTACATGCTGATGTATCGGCCTGTATCGCTTTGGCCGATGTCCCTGTACTCTGGACTTATGAGACTGCTACATGTCTCACAGGAGTAGATTTTTCTGATTATCAGTTCATAAGTATAGATAAGAAGGGTTTCATTCTTGTAATGCTAGAGCCGATGGAGAATTGGCTAAATCCTAAATAAACTTTAAATGATGAGTACACACAAAGTTCATGAGTCTTTGGTCACGGACAGTTCGACTTCTAAGGCCGGATGGTCTGGTCTTTCACAAAACAGTTCAGACTTTAAGACCGAACATCTACCGCAGCATAAAAACAGTGTTACGGATGACCCAGTCCCCGAGACCGGAAAGCCCGCCATCACACAAAGATCATCTGATTCCTCTATGGGGGACATGATAGAGGAATTCAGAGATCTTGATAAACTAGGACAGGGGTTTACGGCGGCTGATCCTTTGGAGGAGATTGACACAGGAGATGGTAAAACTCCAAGGCCGACTTTTGTAAACAAGACCCTGGAGACCGATCCTAGAAATGGGATGATCGGTCTATTGAAAGAATATTCAGATTGCTTTGCTTGGAATTACACTGAGATGCCTATATTAAGCTGAGAGATCGTAGAACATCGGCTGCCTATTAAGTCTGGTTTCAGACCTTTCAAGCAGAAAGCTAGAACATTTCGTCCAGACCTTCTCCCACGAATAAAGGACGAAATCCACCGGCTGCTAGAAGCTAATTTTATTAGACCTTGCAGATACGTAGAATGGGTCTCCAATATTGTGCCAGTGGAGAAGAAGGAGTCAGGTAAGCTTAGAGTATGCATTGATTTTCGCAATTTAAATAGAGCAACTCCTAAAGATGAGTATCCCATGCCCATAGCCGACACATTAATCAATAATACATCAGGAAATAGAATTATTAGCTTTCTTGATGGTAATGCCGGATATAATCAGATTTTTATGGCTGAAGAGGATGCGTCTAAAACGGCCTTCATATGTCAAGGCTTCATTGGTTTATTTGAATGGTGAAAGTCGCCTAGAGGGGGGTGAATAGGGCGAATCTGAAATTTACAAGCTTAAGCACAACTACAAGCCGGGTTAGCGTTAGAAATATAAACGAGTCCGAGAGAGAGGGTGCAAAACAAATCATGAGCAAATAAAGGGCGAGACACGATGATTTGTTTTACCGAGGTTCGGTTCTTGCAAACCTACTCCCCGTTGAGGTGGTCACAAAGACCGGGTCTCTTTCAACCCTATCCCTCTCTCAAACGGTCACTTAGACCGAGTGATCTTCTCTTCTCAATCAAACGGAACACAAAGTTCCTGCAAGGACCACCACACAATTGGTGTCTCTTGCCTTGGTTTCAATTGAGTTTGATCACAAGAATGAGAAAGAAAAGAAGCGATCCAAGCGCAAGAGCTCAAATGAACACAACAAATCTCTCTCTCTAATCACTAAAGCTTTATGTGGAGTTGGGAGAGGATTTGATCTCTTTGGTGTGTCTTGTAATGAATGCTATAGCTCTTGTAAGGTGTAGAAGTGTAGAAACTTGGATGCCATTGAATGTGGGGTGGTTGGGGTATTTATAGCCCCAACCACCAAAAATGGTCGTTGGAAGTGTGTTGTCGCATGGCGCACCGGACAGTCCGGTGCGCCACCGGACACTGTCCGGTGCGCCAGCCACGTCAGCAGACCGTTGAGGTTCGACCGTTGGAGCTCTGACTTGTGGGGCCTCTGGGCTGTCCGGTGGTGCACCGGACAGGTCCTGTAGACTGTCCGGTGCGCCAACTGTGTGCTCTGACTCTGGTGCGCACTATAGCGCATTGAATGCGGTTGCAGTCGACCGTTGCGCGCGAAGTAGCCGTTGCTCCGCTGACACACCGGACAGTCCGGTGAATTATAGCGGAGCGCCCTTGGAATTTCCCGAAGGTAGCGACTTCAGCGTTGAGTACCCTGGTGCACCGGACACTGTCCGGTGGCACACCGGACAGTCCGATGCGCCAGACCAGGGTGCCTTTGGGTTGTCTTTTGCTCTGTTTGTTTGACCCCTTTCTTGGTCTTTTTATTGGCTTATTGAACCTTTGGCACCTGTAGAACTTATGGACTAGAGCAAACTAGTTAGTCCAATTATTTGTGTTGGGCAATTCAACCACCAAAATCAATTAGGAAAAAGGTGTAAGCCTAATTCCCTTTCAATCTCCCCCTTTTGGTGATTGATGCCAACACAAACCAAAGCAAAATATGGAAGTGCATAATTGAACTAGTTTGCATAATTGTAAGTGCAAAGGTTACTTAGAATTGAGCCAATATAAATTCTCATAAGATATGCATGGATTGTTTCTTTACTTTAACATTTTGGACCACGCTTGCACCACATGTTTTGTTTTTTGCAAATTCTTTTGTAAATTCATTTCAAAGTTCTTTTGCAAATAGTCAAAGGTAAATGAATAAGATTTTGAGAAGCATTCTCAAGATCTCAAATTTTTCTCCCCCTGTTTCAAATGCTTTTCCTTTGACTAAACAAAACTCCCCCTCAATAAAATCATCCTCTTAGTGTTCAAGAGGGTTTTAAGATACCAATTTTGAAAATACTAGTTTTCCCCCTTTTGAATATAATAAGATATCAATCGAAAAATTTATCATTTTAAAACCTTTTCTTAACTTCAATTTTGAAATTTGGTGGTGGTGCTGTCCTTTTGCTTTGGGCTAATACTTTCTCCCCCTTTGGCATGAATCGCCAAAAACGGATACTTGAGTAAAATATAAGCCCTTCAAACTACTTTCTCCCCCTTTGGTAAATAACATATGAGTCAATATTATACCAAAGTTGGAGAGTTGCTTTGAGCGATGGCGAAGGATGAGTTATGGAGTGGAGTGGAAGCCTTTGTCTTCGCCGAAGACTCCAATTCCCTTTCAATACACCTATGACTTGGTTTGAAATATACTTGAAAACACATTAGTCATAGCATATGAAAGAAACATGATCAAAGGTATACTTATGAGCTATGTGTGCAAAACATCAAAAGAAATTCCGAGAATCAAGAATATTTAGCTCATGCCTAAGTTTGTTAAAGGTTTGTTCATCTAGTGGCTTGGTAAAGATATCGGCTAATTGTCCTTAGTGTTAATATATGCAATCTCGATATCTCCCTTTTGTTGGTGATCCCTAAGAAAATGATACCGAATGGCTATGTGTTTAGTGCGGCTAAGCTCAACGGGATTATCCGCCATGCGGATTGCACTCTCATTATCACATAGAAGAGGAACTTTGGTTAATTTGTAACCATAGTCCCTAAGGGTTTGCCTCATCCAAAGTAATTGCGCACAACAATGACCTGCGGCAATATACTCGGCTTCGGCGGTAGAAAGTGCGACGGATTTTTTGCTTCTTTGAAGCCCAAGACACTAGAGATCTTCCCAAGAACTGGCAAGTCCCCAATGTGCTCTTTCTATTAATTTTACACCCCGCCCAATCGACATCTGAATAACCAATTAAATCAAATGTGGATCCCCTAGGATACCAAAGCCCAAACTTAGGAGTATGAACTAAATATCTCAAGATTCGTTTTACGGCCGTAAGCTGAGATTCCTTAGGGTCGGCTTGGAATCTTGCACACATGCATACGGAAAGCATAACATCCGGTTGAGATGCACATAAGTAGAGTAAAGAACCTATCATCAACCGCTATACCTTTTGATCTACGGATTTACCTCCCGTGTCAAGGTCGAGATGCCCATTGGTTCCCATGGGTGTCTTGATGGGCTTGGCATCCTTCATCCCAAACTTGTTTAGAATGTCTTGAATATACTTTGTTTGGCTAACGAAGGTGCCCTCTTGGAGTTGCTTTACTTAAAATCCCAAGAAGTACTTCAACTCCCCCATCATTGACATCTCGAATTTCTGTGTCATGATCCTACTAAATTCCTCACATGTAGATTCGTTAGTAGACCCAAAGATAATATCATCAACATAAATTTGGCATACAAACAAATCATTGTCAAGAGTTTTAGTGAATAGAGTAGGATCGGCTTTTCTGACTTTGAAGCCATTAGTGATAAGGAAATCTCTTAGGCATTCATACCAAGCTCTTGGGGCTTGCTTGAGCCCATAAAGCGCCTTAGAGAGTTTATACACATGGTTAGGGTACTCACTATCTTCAAAGCCGGGAGGTTGCTCAACATAGACCTCTTCCTTGATTGGTCCGTTGAGGAAAGCACTTTTCACGTCCATTTGGTAAAGCTTAAAGCCATGGTAAGTAGCATAGGCAAGTAAAATGCGAATTGACTCAAGCCTAGCTACGGGTGCATAGGTTTCACCGAAATCCAAACCTTCGACTTGTGAATATCCCTTGGCCACAAGTCGGGCTTTGTTCCTTGTCACCACACCATGCTCATCTTGCTTGTTGCGGAAGACCCACTTGGTTCCTACAACATTTTGATTAGGACATGGAACTAAATGCCATACCTCATTCCTAGTGAAATCGTTGAGCTCCTCTTGCATCGCCACCACCCAATCCGAATCTTGAAGTGCTTCCTCTACCCTGTGTGGCTCAATAGAGGAAACAAAAGAGTAATGCTCACAAAAATATGCAACACGAGATCTAGTGGTTACCGCCCAATCCGAATCTTGATGTCTTCTTGAGGATTTGGTGTAGATACAATCGGTTGATGGCGTAGCAAGCGGTGTTGACCGCCTCGGCCCAAAACCGATCCGAAGTCTTGTACTCATCAAGCATGGTTCTTGCCATGTCCAATAGAGTTCTGTTCTTCCTCTCCACTACACCATTTTGTTGTGGCGTGTAGGGAGAAGAGAACTCATGCTTGATGCCCTCCTCCTCAAGGAAGCCTTCAATTTGAGAGTTCTTGAACTCCGTCCCGTTGTCGCTTCTTATTTTCTTGATGCTCAAGCCGAACTCATTTTGAGCCCGTCTCAAGAATCCCTTTAGGGTCTCTTGGGTATGAGATTTTTCCTGCAAAAAGAACACCCAAGTGAAGCAAGAATAATCATCCACAATAACTAGACAGTACTTACTCCCGCCGATGCTTATGTAAGCTATCGGGCCGAATAGGTCCATATGTAGGAGCTCCAGTGGCCTGTCAGTCGTCATGATGTTCTTATGTGGATGATGAACACCAACTTGCTTCCCTGCCTGACATGTGCTACAAACCCTGTCTTTCTCAAAATGAACATTTGTTAGTCCCAAAATGTGTTCTCCCTTTAGAAGCTTGTGAAGATTCTTCATTCCAACATGTGCTAGTCGGTGATGCCAGAGCCAGCCCATGTTAGTCTTAGCAATTAAGCAAGTTTCGAGTTCAGCTCTATCAAAATCTACTAAGTATAGCTGACCCTCTAACAGTCCCTTAAATGCTATTGAATCATCACTTCCTCTAAAGACAGTGACACATGTATCCGTAAAAAGACAGTTGTAGCCCATTTTACATAATTGTGAAACTGAAAGCAAGTTGTAATCTAAAGATTCTACGAGAAAAACATTTGAAATAGAGTGGTCAGTAGATATAGCAATTTCACCCAATCCTTTTACCAAACCTTGATTTCCATCCCCGAATGTGATAGCTCGTTGGGGATCTTGGTTTTTCTCATAGGAGGAGAACATCTTCTTCTCCCCGGTCATGTGGTTTGTGCACCCGCTATCGATGATCCAACTTGAGCCCCCGGATGCATAAACCTACAAAACAAATTTAGTTCTTGATTTTAGGTACCCAAATGGTTTTGGGTCCTTTTACATTAGACACAAGAACTTTGAGTACCCAAACACAAGTCTTGGAGCCCTTGTGTTTGCCCCCAACATACTTGGCAACTACCTTGCCTAATTTGTTGGTTAGCACATAAGATGCATCAAAAGTTTTAAATGAAATGTTATGATCATTTGATGCAGTAGGAGTTTTCTTTTTAGGCAATTTAGCACGGGTTGATTGCCTAGAGCTAGATGTCTCACCCTTATACATAAAAACATGATTAGGGCCAGAGTGAGACTTCCTAGAATGAATTCTCCTAATTTTGCTCTCGGGATAACCGACAGGGTACAAAATGTAACCCTCGTTATCCTGAGGCATGGGAGCCTTGCCCTTAACAAAGTTAGACAATCTTTTAGGAGGGGCATTAAGTTTGACATTGTCCCCCTTTTGGAAGCCAATGTCATCCTTGATGCCAGGGCGTCTCCCACTATAGAGCATGCTTCTAGCAAATTTAAATTTTTCATTTTCGAAGTCATGCTCGGCAATTTTAGCATCTAATTTTGCTATATGATCATTTTGTTGTTTAATTAAAGCCATATGATCATGAATAGCATCAATGTTAACATCTCTACATCTAGTGCAAATAGTGACATGCTCAATGGTAGATGTAGAGGATTTGCAACCATTAAGTTCAACAATCTTAGCACGTAAAATATCATTCTTATCTCTAAGATCGGAAATGGAAGCATTGCAAACATCTAAATCTTTAGCCTTAGCAATCAATTTTTCATTTTCATTTCTAAGGCTAGCAAGAGAAACATTCAATTCTTTAATCTTAGCAAGTAATTCAACATTATTATCTCTAAGATTGGGAATTGAAGCATCACAAACATTTGAATCAACCTTAGCAATTAAACTAGCATTTTCATTTCTAAGGTTGGTGATAACATCATGGCATGTGCTTAGCTCACTAGATAATTTTTCACACTTTTCTACTTCTAGAGCATAAGCATTTTTAACCTTAACATGCTTCTTATTTTCCTTAATTAGGAAGTCCTCTTGGGTGTCCAAGAGTTCATCCTTCTCATGAATAGCACTAATTAATTCATTTAGTTTTTCTTTTTGTTGCATGCTAAGGTTGACAAAAAGGATGCGCAAGTTATCCTCCTCATCACTAGCATTATCCTCATCACTAGAGGTTTCATATTTAGTAGAGGATCTTGATTTTACCTTCTTCCTTTTGCCGTTCTTTGCCATGAGGCACTTGTGGCCGACGTTGGGGAAGAGGAGTCCCTTGGTGACGGCGATGTTGGCGGCGTCCTCGTCGGAGGAGGAGTCGGAGGAGCTCTCCTCGGAGTCCCACTCGTGGCACACATGGGCATCGCCGCCCCTCTTCTTATGGTACCTCTTCTTTTCTCTCCTCTTGCCCTTCTTGTCGTCGCCCCTGTCACTATCACTAGATATTAGACATTTTGCAATAAAATGACCGGGCTTACCACATTTGTAGCATACTTTCTTGGAGCGGGGCTTGTAGTCCTTCCCCCTCCTTTGCTTGAGGATTTGGCGGAAGCTCTTGATGATGAGCGCCATTTCCTCGTTGTCGAGCTTAGATGCGTCGATGGGTTGTCTACTTGATGTAGACTCCTCCTTTTTCTCCTCCGTTGCCTTGAATGCAACCGGTTGTGCTTCGGGTGCGGAGGGACCATCTAGCTCGATGATTTTCTTTGAGCCTTTGATCATCAACTCAAAGCTCACAAAATTACCTATTACTTCCTTGGGAGACATTAGTGTATACCTAGGATTACCTCGAATTAATTGAACTTGCGTAGGATTAAGAAAAACGAGGGATCTTAGAATAACCTTGACCATTTCATGGTCATCCCATTTGGTGCTCCCGAGGTTGCGCACTTGGTTCACCAAGGTCTTGAGCCGGTTGTACATTTCTTGTGGTTCCTCCCCTTGACGAAGCCGAAAGCGAGCTCCCCCTCGATCGTTTCCCGCTTGGTGATTTTGGTCACCTCGTCTCCTTCGTGCGCGGTCTTGAGTACGTCCCAAAATTCTTTGGCGCTCTTTAATCCTTGCACCTTGTTATACTCCTCCCGACTTAGAGAGGCGAGGAGTATAGTGGTGGCTTGGGAGTTGAAGTGTCGGATTTGGGCGACCTCGTCCGAATCATAGTCTTCATCCCCCGGCGATGGTACCTGTACTCCAATCTCAACAACATCCCAAATGCTAGTGTGGAGTGAGGTTAGATGATGCCTCATTTTATCACTCCACATATTATAATCTTCACCATCAAACATGGGTGGTTTGCCTAATGGGACGGAAAGTAATGGAGTACGTTTTGGAATGCAAGGGTAGCGTAGGGGAATCTTACTAAACTTCTTGCGCTCATGGCGCTTAGAAGTTACGGACGGCGTGTCGGAGCCGGAGGTGGATGGCGACGAGGAGTCGGTCTCGTAGTAGACCACCTTCCTCATCTTCTTCTTCTTGTCACCGCTCCGACGCGACTTGTGTGAAGGGGATTCCTTTTCCTTCCCCTTGTTGCGGGACTCTCCCGATGGAGCTTTCCCGTGGCTTGTAGCGGGCTTCTCGCCGGTCACCATCTCCTTCTTGGCGTGATCTCCCAACATCACTTCGAGGGGTTAGGCTCTAATGAAGCACCGGGCTCCGATACCAATTGAAAGTCGCCTAGAGGGAGGGTGAATAGGGCGAATATGAAATTTACAAGCTTAAGCATAACTACAAGCCGGGTTAGCGTTAGAAATATAAACGAGTCCGAGAGAGAGGGCACAAAACAAATCGTGAGCAAATAAAGGGCGAGACACGATGATTTGTTTTACCGAGGTTCGGTTCTTGCAAACCTACTCCCCGTTGAGGTGGTCACAAAGACCGGGTCTCTTTCAACCCTATCCTTCTCTCAAACGGTCACTTAGACTGAGTGAGCTTCTCTTCTCAATCAAACAGAACACAAAGTTCCCGCAAGGACCACCACACAATTGGTGTCTCTTGCCTTGGTTACAATTGAGTTTGATCGCAAGAAGAATGAGAAAGAAAAGAAGCGATCCAAGCGCAAGAGCTCAAATGAACACAACAAATCTCTCTCTCTAATCACTAAAGCTTTATGTGGAGTTGGGAGAGGATTTGATCTCTTTGGTGTGTCTTGTAATGAATGCTATAGCTCTTGTAAGGTGTAGAAATGTAGAAACTTGGATGTCATTGAATGTGGGGTGGTTGGGGTATTTATAGCCCCAACCACCAAAAATGGTCGTTAGAAGTGTGCTGTCGCATGGCGCACCAGACAGTCCAGTGCGCCACCAGACACTGTCCGGTGCGCCAGCCACATCAGCAGACCGTTGGGGTTCGACCGTTGGAGCTCTGACTTGTGGGGCCTCTGGGCTGTCCGATGGTGCACCGGACAGGTCCTGTAGACTGTCCGGTGCGCCAACTGCGCGTGCTCTAACTCTGGCACGCACTGTAGCGCATTGAATGCGGTTGCAGTCGACCGTTGCGTGCGAAGTAGCCGTTGCTCCGCTGACACACCAGACAGTCTGGTGTGCACCGGACAGTCCGGTGAATTATAGCGGAGCGCCCTTGGAATTTCCCGAAGGTAGCGAGTTCAGCGTTGAGTACCCTGGTGCACCGGACACTGTCCGGTGCGCCAGACCAGGGTGCCTTTGGGTTGTCTTTTGCTCTCTTTGTTTGACCCCTTTCTTGGTCTTTTTATTGGCTTATTGTGAACCTTTGGCACCTGTAGAACTTATGGACTAGAGCAAACTAGTTAGTCCAATTATTTGTGTTGGGCAATTCAACCACCAAAATCAATTAGGAAAAAGGTGTAAGCCTAATTCCCTTTCAAATGGGCTATCATGACATTTGGTCTTAAAAATGCTGGTGCTACTTATTAGAGTGCTATGACATTGATTTTCCATGAGTTGTTAGGAAACACTGTGGAAGTCTACATTGATGATATTGTAGTCAAATCGGCTGAGTTTAGTTCTCATATAGCTGATTTGCGCAAAGCCTTTGATAAAATGCGTCGGTATGGTTTGAAAATGAACCCACGTAAATGTGCTTTTGGGGTGTCGGCTGGTAAGTTTTTAGGATTTATCATCCATAAACATGACATAGAGATAGACCCTGACCGAATTAAGTCTATTCGGAATGTGGGACCTCCGACCTGTAAGGTCGAAGTGCAGAAGTTTCTCGGCAAGGTGAATTATTTACGAAGGTTTATTTGTAACCTAGCCGGGAAGATTGATGCCTTCACCCCTATCCTTCGGCTTAAGAATGATGCCGAATTCGCTTGGGGGCAGAGCAGTAGGAAGCATTTGATCTCATTAAAAAATACTTGTCTTCGGCTCCCGTATTAAAAGCACCACGAGCAGGAGTACCATTCCGATTATACATTGCAGTTGAAGATAAGGTCATTGGGGCTGTTCTGACACAAGAAACTGAAGGAAAGGAGCATGTGGTGACATATCTAAGTCGAAGGTTGGTGGATGCTGAAACGAGGTACACTTTTATTGAGAAGTTATGCTTATGCTTGTTTTATGCATGCACCAAGTGTAGATGTTATTTACTGTCTAGTCATTGCACTGTTTCTGGTCAAGCCGATGTAATTAAATACATGTTGCATAACCCAATTATGAGTGGTAGAATTGGTAAGTGGGCTTATGCACTCATAGAATATGACTTGGCCTATGAACCATTGAAATCTATGAGAGGCCAGGTCGTAGCAGATTTTATTGTAGAACATCAGATTAATGATACTCATAAACTAGAGATGTCATACCTCACTATTACTCCTTGGACTTTATATTTTGATGGATCGGTTTGCAATGAAGGGCAAGGGATTGGCATTGTACTTGTTTCACCAAGTGATGTCTCCTTCGACTTCTCTAGCCGATTGAAAACTTATTGCACTAACAATCAAGTCGAATATGAAGCCCTTTTATTCGGCTTGGAACTTTTAAATTGTATGGGAGTAAAACATGTGAAGGCATTTGGTGATTCTCAGCTGGTCGTCCAACAGGTGTTAGAAGAATATCAATGTTTTGATGGTACTCTAAATAGTTACCTTAAAAAATGTTGGAGCATAATCCATTCTTTTGACGAATTCAGTATTCGGCATATCTCTAGGGTTGAGAATCATAGAACTAATAATTTGGCACAAGATGCATCAGGTTATCGGGTAAAGCGAGGGAAATTTCACAATACTGAAAATCTGATAACCAGTGCAAGGCCAAATCCCCAGGTCGCAGACCGTCCGCGTGAAGACACCGGGCCGTCCGGGGTTACCAGGAAAGTTCTCCTAATCGATTCGGCTGATAATGAAGCCGATGCAAGAGATTGGAGGACGCCCATAACTAATTATTTACGAAATCCCAATGTCAGGACAGATAAGAACATTCGGCGTACAACTTTCAAGTATGTTTTGACGAGTGATGAGCTCTACCGCCGAACAGTCAACGACGTCCTGCTTAAGTGCTTGGGCCCGGATGATGCTATATTAGCCATGGCCGAAGTACATGAAGGAATTTGTGGTACCCATCAATCGGCTCCAAAGATGAAGTGGCTGTTGCGAAGGTCTGGTTTTTATTGGCCTAATATGATAGCTGATTGTTTCAAGTACTACAAGGGTTGCCAAGTGTGTCAAAAATTCGGCGACCTACAGTTGGTCCCAGCAGCCGAATTACATCCTATCATCAAGCCTTGGCCTTTCAGAGGATGGGGATTAGACTTTATTGGGGAAATTCATCCTTCATCATCAAAGGGGCATCGGTTCGTGTTAGTTGCCACTGACTACTTTACCAAATGGTCTGAAGTCGTTGCTCTGAAGAACATGACACACAAGGAGGTAATTGAGTTCATAACTGAGCATATTATTCATAGATTCGGCATTCTTCTTTTATGTCAAAGGAGGTACGTGAATTTGCTGAATTATATAGAATTAAGTTGTTTAATTCATCTCCATATTATGCTCAGGCCAATGGACAGGTCGAGTCTAGTAATAGGACATTGATTAACTTGATAAAAAAGAAGATATCTGATAATCCTAAGCATTGGCATAAGATTTTGTCCGAAGCTTTATGGGCTCACAGAATATCTAAACATAGTGCTACTAAAGTGTCTCCTTTTGAGCTTGTCTATGGGCAGGAAGCAGTGTTGCCTGTGGAAATAAGTTTGAATGCTGTCAGGTTCGCCAGACAAAATGATCTAACTCTCACTGATTATTACAATGCAATGATGGATAATATTGATGAGGTGACCGACAAAAGGGTGATAGCTTTGGGAGCAATAGAAAAGGACAAGATCATGGTAGCCAGGGCCTACAACAAGAAGGTCAAAGCAAAGTCATTTCAAGTAGGGGACCTGGTGTGGAAGACCATCCTGCCTCTAAGGAATAAAGACCAGAAGTTTGGAAAATGGTCGCCAAGCTGGGAGGGTCCTTATAAAGTAAAACAAGTAATATCTGGTAACGCCTATTTACTACAAACATTACAAGGCAAGGATTTACCCAAAGCTTTGAATGAGCGTTTTCTCAAGCAGTACCATCCTAGTATGTGGCAAGATGCTTAAGAAAACCGATGTGATCACATCGAGTTAAGATGCTTTTGGTTTGCCCAGCTCCACCAAAAGACATGGGGCATATGTTTGGCACCAAAATGAGCGTGCGGACGGTCCGACCCTGAGGCCGGACAGTCCGTGTTCCGGACAGTCCGCGCCTGTGGGCCGGACGGTCCGCGCGTGCGCAGAGCAGATTAGGGTTCCGAGTTTTGTGCTACGGTTGTTAGCTAGATTCACGGAATTAGCTCAGAAATCAGTTGTGTAAAGGGTCTAGCCCTCCTCCTCTATAAATAGAGAGGTATACGGCCGATTTGTAAGGATGAATCGAATCAAAAACACTTCTATTTCACATTTATTTCCTAGGAGTAGTTCTAGTCTAGTTCTAGTTTAGCCTTTCGATTCCCAAAATTTTCGCTTCTCTTCGACTCTACGTCGATTAGAGAAGTCTAGGTCGGCCTGCCCGAGCCTAGACAACTCCTAGGATCTCTCCTCCCCGACGGGGTCCCTCCCAGGAGCGAGATCCAGGCGCCGTCGGCGATCTTCCGCCGCCCCTGCGCACGCGCGGACCGTCTGGCCCCAGGGCGCGGACCGTCCGACCGTCAGGCAGGAACCCTAGCCTCGCACCAGGCCGCGGACCGTCCGACCCCTGCGTGCGGACCGTCCGCCCCTGTGCAGAGAGCACCGCCGCTGGTTCGTGTTGAGTGTTTGGCGCCCTAAAAAGGTGTCAACAATTAGTTCTAGTGTATTCAAACACCTCGTAAAAGTAGCTAATAGCTAAACTATTAGTTAGCCTATTTAAATGCCTTCAGCTAATTTTAGCAGCTAACTATTAACTCTAGTGCATTGCAAGATGGTCATAGGCCCTGTTTGTTTCAAATTATAATATCATAAGATTATATAATCTAACACAAATAATCTCATGGGTAAACAAGCATCTAGATTATAGTTCTAGATTATATAATCTAATATATAGATTATGGTAATCTCATAATCTTCTAAAGAGTAAGTTATTTTAGATTATTTTTTTTATAAAAGACTCACTAACCAAGGTTATGTAAATGAAAATTACGGAATTTGCCATTGCCGCCCGGGCCGGAGCTGCACAGCCTGCACTGCAGTGCATGAGTGGCGCACGAGTTTGTGCTTGTCATCCATTATTCCATTTGCAGTGGTCCCGGGCAAGAACAGGCGTGCACGTGCGTGTAACGTCGTCGGACAAAAGGGAAAAAAATATGAAAAGAAGATCCCAGTAGATTCCGTGGCATGGTGAGAGAGAGAGCCCGGCGTTCTCTTCTGTCCTTCCATCCAGCCCCAGAAAGCGTGCCCATCCCACGCCGCCACAACCGGAGCAAGCGTCGGCGTGCGGCCCTTGGAGCCTTGTCGTTGCTTCGTCCGGAAGCAGAAGCAGGTGCCGGTGCGGCGGCGGGCCTGCCCCCTGCCGACACCGACACGGCGGACACCTCGCCGCGGCGCCGGCCGGCCACCTTTCCACACACTTCCCACTATTACTACTCTGCTACGTACTTGAGGGAAGCTTCCTGACGCTTCCGGTGGCACGTGGCCTGCTTTGGTCCGTTGCGTATAAAGTGGTAGCTGCGTGCGAAAAAAATTATGATCCATATCCATCCATTATATTGGTTAAGGGGGTGTTTGGTTTCTAGGGACTAATGTTTAGTCCCTTCATTTTATTCCATTTTAAGGGGGTGTTTAGTTTCTAGGGAAAAAAATAAAGTTTTAGTTTCTATATTTAGCAATTTATACACTAAAAAGGAATAAAATGAAGGGACTAAACATTAGTCCCTAGAAACCAAACACCCTCTAAAATGAAATAAAATCTAGGGACTAAACATTAGTCCCTATAAACCAAACACCCCTAAGTTGGGTCGGGTTTTTTTTCAATGATCAGGTTCACAAACCCGATTCAACAACAGACAGACCCAACGTCGCAACCAGGTACGGAGCCGAGCTCGGCCGGTCGGTCCCATCAAAATCCATCCTCCGCGGCCGCGGAAGCTCGCTCGACTCGACGCCGCGACGCTTCCCACGTTCCAGTTTTCCACGACACGCCCGGGGCTCCTCGGTGCCCTTTCCCCTCGCCCCCTACCGACACCGACCCCGACCCATGGGCGGTGGCGCCGACCGCTCGGCGCCGGTGCGCGCCGAGGAGTCCGTCTCCGGCGGCGTCGACGTCTGGAGCGACGCCGTCTCCTCCCACGCACCGGACCACCTCCTCGTCATGGTCCACGGCATCCTCGGCAGGTGCGCGCCCCGCCCCGCCGCTTCTCCGCGCTCCAGGGTTGGTCATTGGGTCGTCTCCCGGTTCGCAGTAGATCGTGACGAATTTGTGCCCAATGCGGACTGGCGGGGGGACTCTTGCCGACGCCGTCTGTTGAGACCTTGAGGGGGCACCTCATGACTGTACTTCATACCTGGGCATTGCTTCTGTAATTTTGGTGTGCTTCCGCTTGCTGCTGAAATCTACCAGATGGTGCATTTCGGTGGGATTTGTTCTACGGATAGATTGCATTTGAGAGTAACACCGTCGTTGGGTCCTTGTTGTACTCACTAAGTCACATGTTCTGTCTCCGGAATCGATTAGCCACTCTTATAGTCCTGTCTCCTGTGGACATCCAACGAACAATCTGATGCAAAGAGCCAGTAAGTTTATTCAAGGTAGACTAGGCACTGGGTCAAGACTGCAAATGGGGCCAAATGTGATCACGTGGTCTGCAATTTGGCTCAACCATTTGTACTTCATGTTCACATGCTGCTTTTGTAGCAAAAACTCCACTGTACGATGAATAAAAGACCGCTTCAAAAAGAAAATGAATAGAAGCCTAATTTCCAGCTGCTCTAAACTTCTGAAGTTAATCATGCCTTATTCGAAATTCTACCATGAAGTATATATGCAAGGAGCGAGTAGGGAATTATGGTTTGCGAAGTAGGGAATTATGGTTTGCGATTGGGTACAACCAAGCATATGCAAGGCTGCAAGCTGTTTCAGTGATGTTATCTGCCTGTCCACTGTTGCTGACAGACTGATCTTTTTGTTTACAATAATCTGGTTTTTACATGCAGTGGACGTGTTTCTAATTACGTTTGTCTGAACTTATGGCCTGTTCCCCTTATGTGTGTGTGTGTGTGTGTGTGTGTGTGTGTGTGTGTGTGTGTGTGTATATATATATATATATACTATGTTATTCACTTTGTTCTTTTTTTGTTCGAACAGTACTGCTGATTGGCAATATGGAGCTAATGAATTTGTAAAGCAACTCCCTGACCATGTAATCGTGCACTGTAAGTTGTGCCACTTTGTACTGTCCATTACCATGTTATTTTCTTTTACATTTTTCTTTGCTTCATTTTCTTATTTCTATGAAATATGTTCTTTGTTTTATTTGGAAACCGATTTCACTGTAAAAATAGCAAATAAAATAATGTTGCGCTGTGCAGATGAAAGAATTGTTTCTAGCTTTGCTACCTTATACTAAAACTTATTGGCGAATTAGAGTAACAAAAGTGTCAACCTTTGGGCACTAGTGTTCATTTTCAAATAAATATAATCGATCCACCAATAAAAATGGTTTGTCTTTCTTGACCGGCAGCACTGTCACAACTCACAAGTATACATTGCAGTTCTTTTAGCTTTATTACATTCTGACCTGTGGGAGTGTGGGCAGTGTTTTATTGAGTAGCACCCAGAATGGTGTGATGTTATGTTTGTTGGGTCAGATACGCATGCAGCATCCTTGCAACTGGATGCAGTCTTGGTTTGGAGCCCTTTCTTTTCTCTCATAAAGCAAATCCATTTGTTGAGAAAAGAGGTATATGATTGGAGATGTAGTTGACTGTTACTGAATTTTACTACTCTGAGCTTATATATTGTTTCAACTCATTATACTAACTACTCCCTCCGTACTTTTTTATTTGTCGCGGTTTAGTTCAAAAATGAACTAGCGGACGACAAATATTCGAGAACGGAGGTAGTATTATTTTCTACATCTTCTCCCTCTACTCATTGATGCTCTCAATTCTGAATAGTTCATTCATCTGCAAACTTTGAGTTCTGCTATATAATTACCATAGTGTAATGCAAGTCTCCCTTCTTGAATTTTGTAATTTGAAGTGAATAGCCTGTTTATCTAGCCTGTAGTATACAGACTTATTTGATGCATTTTTCCAGGCAGTGAAAAAAATGCATCAATGTTGACTCTAGATGGAGTTGACGTCATGGGGGAACGCTTAGCAAATGAGGTAAGTAATGCAGACAGCTAATTCAAGAACTAGCTGTTGCTCCATAGTAATTTGTAATAAAATTTTATTCTTTATCAAACTGTTCTCTGGCACAGTTCCTATTGTCTGAACAATCAGTCTAGATGCTAACTTGCATTCTCCTCTTACTCAGGTGCTTGATGTAATTAGTCGAAGGCCAGAAATCACCAAAATTTCTTTCCTTGCACACTCCGTTGGAGGATTAGCAGCAAGATATGCAATTGCAAGACTTTATAGACATCCAGACAGCGTGTCTGATGGAAATACTAAAGGAACCATCTGTGGCTTGGAAGGAATAAACTTTATTACTGTAGCAACGCCTCACCTTGGTTCACGAGGGAACAAGCAGGTTCAACTTTTGACTGCCTCTTTTCAGTGATCTGTCTGGGTAATTTGTCTGTTCACCATAAAGATGATGCATGAAAAAAGGTGATATTATATCCATCTGTTGGAACAACTGTAAAACCATTTGCTCATGTCCTCTATAATATCTTTTGAAAGAACTAAAGAATAATTTGCTCATGAGTCATGTCCTTAATGTTTCTCATTTCCTGTAAAGAAAAGTCGGATGTTTCTATTGATGGTTAATCCATCTAGGGTTCGACTACATGGTAGAACATAATAACATATGGAGCAATACTTAGTGCTAACTTCGTTTTCACTGATTTCAATGCATCTGAAGTGCATGAAAGGGTCATGCAGAGGTGCTAAAACACCTCTGAACCCTTTTGATGAAGAGAAAAACAACACCGGTGCCATTTACTGAAAAAATTACAAATTTGTTGTGAGACTTTTTTTTATTCTTATCTTTACAACCACTAGAAACTACTCCCTCGATTCCAAATCCTAAGCTGTCTCTTGAGGTTGTATAGTGGTGTGATCGAGATTGTTGTCTTTATGTTTCTGGTGCAAATATAATGATTTATGTTGCAGGTTTGTTGTATTTATTATGTTCTTAATGCAATGATGCTCAGCTCTCCTGTGCATTTATTTAAGGGAAAAAACTTCCAGTTCTGATGTAGTTTATATGCCATATTCACTGAGCCATTGGCATAAGTCACTTGCACTCTTTATTTGATATTAACTTTCTTCATTTACAAACTAGGTTCCACTCCTGTTTGGATCTGTTGCAATGGAAAAGGTTGCTTGCCACATCGTTCATTGGATATTTAGGAGAACCGGTAGACATCTCTTTCTAACTGACGATGATGAAGGGCTGCCTCCACTGCTGCAGCGGATGGTTGAAGATCATGACGATCTCTACTTTATGTAAGTTTTATCTCGCTCTTGGCTTATTTTGCATTCATGATCTGTTTCAGTTTGCCTTGTATTTTTTTCCTTTTCTGTTTTTGTTGGTGGCCAATGTTGGGTTTCAACTCGAGCCTACTCCAACTTCCTTGACTAAAAGACACTTCTGTTTTTGTTTTGGTTCTGCCATACTATACTAACGATCTGCACCTGTTGTAGATCTGCTTTGCGAGCATTCAGAAGGAGAGTGGTGTACGCAAACGCAGACTGTGATCGTATCCTTATTATTAGCGCTGTTGGCAATTTTCTTTATGGTGTTCATGTTGTTTGTTTTATTGTTGTTGTATACTTTTGGCTATGCACTTCTTTAATGGACAAACCAGACATTGTTGGCTGGAGAACATCATCTATTAGAAGAAACAATGAGCTTCCTGAGGTATTTTTTATTGACTTCCTAATTATGTTAAGTATCTAGGAAGGACTATGTGTTTTCTTTGTATCACCATTCTCATATATGAGGCCTTCTTTTGCTTCTTTTGATCTGCAGTTGCCAGTATCGTCATCTGACAAGTACCCCCACATTGTACATGAGGAGCATTCAGAAGAAACCGATGATGATAAGTGGCAAGATTGCATGGCAGAATGTGATATGGACGTTCTGGAAGGTAAGTTTATAGAGTTGCATACAAAATGAGGTAGGATTAGGATCTGATGGGTTGATAGGATTAGGGTAATGATGCTACGAAGATTATACGGATGAGACACCGGAGGGCGGGGCTGCGTGCGGCGCCAATGTGCCGTCGCTGCTTGCGAGGGGCGAGAGACAGAAAAGGTGTGGTGCGCCCAGCTCCTAGGCGAAGCGGGCAACTAAGATTGATGCTGCTTGATTTCAAATAGAGACGTACAGAGTTGTTTTATAGTCCCTCCTCTCCTCTTATCTAACTAACCCTTATATGGACTTATCTAATGCTAGTAACCGACTCCTATGATCCTATCTAATAGCATCTAATAGCTATCTCCTTATCTAATGATAACTTGGTCCTTAAGCCTGTTGATCCTAATCACGGCGTCTCTGGTAGTGGATGCTGGTCATAACAGAATGCTTTTTTGCTATATTTCAAGAAGCTTCATTGGTTTTCTCCTTTTGTTGTGCCTGTTACAATTAATTGATGCTTCAGTGCTGTGTGGAAAAGGTGGTCCTTTTCCTTATTCTTTTTAGATTGTGTCCTTATTATTATACATTTCCTTTTTATTTTTCTTTTCCTTTTTTAAAAAAATGTTGTCTTTATTATGAAACTGAGTAAATAAGCTTACTCCTTCCGGGTTCAAATTATAAGTCGATTTGGACAAGGTTTGAATCAAACTTATAAAACTTTGGCTACAAATAGCCGTTTTGTTATTTAGTTTTGAAACCTAATAGTCATATTCACCGATTTATCTTAAAAAGTACTTTTTATATAAAAGTATAGATGTATTAAGAGTTTATTTGTGTTTTAACACAAAAACATTGGTCAAAGCTATGTTTTGAAGGCGGCCGTGTTGTTGTCCTAAATGACTTATAGTTTGGACCTAGTGGGAGTACCAGTTTAGTCTTCAAAACAATGAGGCAGCAAGCGACCGTGTTACTAAATTTGTACTGGCTTTGTCATTTTGGTCTTGCCGCTGAAGCATACCATCTATCAGTGCCTCCATTGAGACAATGATGCGGCACGTAAAGGCCAAAAATTCAGCGTACCATCTATCAGTGCCTCCATTGAGACAATGATGCGGCACGTAAAGGCCAAAAAGTGCTGTTCTGAATCTAAGGCTAGGACCCTGAATGTTGGTCGTAACTAATTAGCAAAGCAGTTGCGTGGTTTCAAAATTTAAAAAAAATGAGTAGGTTTGTGACCCAAGTTCAGTAGCTGTATGCATGACTCTTACTATCTCCTCATTGTATGTACCATCCTGTAGAGAAGATGGTGACGGGGCTTGGAAAGGTGTCGTGGGAGAAGGTGGACGTGAGCTTCCACAGCAGCATGACGAGCTTCGCGGCGCATAGCATCATTCAGGTTTGTAGAGCCCCGCTGGGCGCCTGCCATTGTTATATTGTGACGCAAACGCAACGCTAGTTATTATTGTTTTCTTTTGTTCTGGCACGGACAGGTGAAGTACGCGTTCATGAACGAGGGAGCGGATGTGATACAGCACATCATAGACCACTTCCAGCTCTAGAGAATTTTATTCCTCTTCCCCGGTGCGGTGGCCAAAAAAAATGCATGGAACCGCACGAGGAGAGCATGCATACACGGATGGAGAGCCATGGAGGTGCAGTGCAGCAGAGTGTGTGCAGAGGCTGCTAGCTAAAGCTTGTTGGGCGGGCGGGCTGGCTGGCTGACTTGACTGGCTGGCTGCGCTGTGTAACAGTGCGTTGTCTATGTTTTTGTTTGTGCTACGTACACAATTAAAGATGATGAGAAAAAAAAAATCGTTGATGCCCCCATTGTCTCTTGCCAAACATACACCCGCACCCTCACTCTGCCGCGGATCGAATTGTACGTACGAACGCGGAGCATTGGTCGTCGTCGCCGGCAGCAGCAGCTTTCGTGGAACAGGACAAGGATAATCTCTCCGTTTACCTGTCTACCAAACCAATATTCAATGGACAAACACACCGCTGCTGGTACAGTGGTACTTCTCTTGTCTACCTGTAGGAAGTACTAAGACTATCCCAGCAAACGTATATCTCACTATTTCAAGTTCTACTATGTAGACAGTGCATAATAGTACTTTGAACTAAGGAAACTACAGCAGTCGATATTTAGCTATACGAACGAACGCATGGGTAGTGTGGAGTTAAATTTAAGGTAAATTTAAGATAAATCTATCAATATTTGTGTTTCAAAACTGACACGGGCTTAACGGAATAGTGTCACATTTGTGTTTGCTAGTGCATAAGATTTTAGTTCATTTGATGCAAGGATGGCTTACACAAAAGGCAACATGAAGATCGAGCGATCAAACAGCTCAAGAAAAGACTAAGCTCATTTTTCTTGGTCAACGGGTTGTGTTCCTCAGTGTTGTTCATTTCAATGGAAAGGGGTCAAGTCAAGAGCTGCATTTACAAGAAAGCATAGCAAGACACCAGAATTATCCTCTACTCTTAGGAACATACCAGTCCCTCTTCGTCTGATCATAAGCAAGCGAGGAACAGCTGCCATTGCGGTAATCCCACGAGAGCACCTTCTTCATCAGGCCTCGCAGCCTTTCGGCACCAGGTCCAGGCTCGAAAACAGAGTCTTCACCCCTAGACAGGCATGGATCAGCTCCTCCTTCAGAGCTCCCGTCACACCATGCTCCAGGGGTGAACCAGCCCTCCGAGCGGTGCAAGAGCTCGCGGTCTATCTTGTCCAGGACCTTGTCGTCCTTGGGAAACTTACGCGCAAATGGCGCGCCGCTCTTGACCATCCTGTTGAAGTCCTTCATGGAGAGGATCAACGGATGCTGCTTTGGAGGGTAGTCCCAGGCGATGTAATGAAGGTCGTGGCCAACTGCCGTGCCCCGAAAATCATCAGAATTGCATATGACAGTTTGGAAGTAGCCTTCTGGTGAGGAGATGAAGTTGACATAGTACATCAGAAGGTTCCGTGGGAGATTATCCCAGCCCCATATACAGTACTCAAGGAAGGACTTCGTAAGCATTATCCAAGCAGAACCTGCCGATCAAAAATAGGAAGGACATGATTATAGCACAGATTTAGAGTCACCAAACATAGTGACATTCTATAGTACTACCAAGATGCATAAATCATTCCACCTTACAGAAATAGCTTTTTATTTCTTTTCTATACCGCTATTAATTCATTTCAACATGTGCTGAAACAAAGAAACACACGAGCCCTAGGCACGGTCAATCAGAAGATTTAATCATTTAAAAAAAACCAGCAAAATATCCAAACACTACGGCTCGGTCCAAATATCTTGACCACAAACCTCCTGACAGACAATTCAATGCAGCAGCGACTATTGTTTTTGGCTCTCTTTTTTAGCTAGAAAATGCCAAGCCTCTGAGCATATCGCAACAAGAGTTTATAACTACTGTAGACATAGGAGGACATGAGGACACTGTGGGGCATAAAACTGCCATAAGAACAGCAAGAGTTCACAGTGAAGGAAAAAAACTGACTAGGAACTAAAAAACTAAAAATTTGCATTCACAATTATTAGTTCAAGACGAATTAAGAAATTCCAGCTCTATCATGGCCAGGCAGCAATACTCTGCTAGCTTAAGAGGTGACTGGGATCTGTTCCCCTAATTTTGTGGTGCCTGGTTGTAAAGCAGCAAGGTTGAAGGTTAAGCTATTAGATAAAGTATTACGCAAAATTGTTAGTAAGTAATTACTACATGCCAATATTCGTGCAAACTGCCGCATCAATGTATTGCCATTTTGTGGCTATAATAGTTTCAAGAGCCTATGTGCTGAATATTGAATTCAGAATCAGGCCTACCAGTATATAATTTGAAAGATGTTGGCAATTCTCTCCGCTCAGTAGTCATAGTAAGATCAAATTTCTTGGACAGATAGAGCCCTGGGTCCAGAACAATTGGTTTTGCCCTTATATTACTGTGATTGGGGGAAAAGTGTCAGAAAGTAAGGGCACAAAAGTAGAGATCATTTTGTACAAAGTTAACAAATTGACAGATTAGTAAGGGTACTTACACTTTCCATCCAGATAACCGAAAGTGCTCTATAAAATTAAGATTTCTTGGCAAAGAAGAGAAGACATGAAGTATGTCTGCACAAAAAACAAGCATTTGACCATACAACTACAGTAACTTCAATAGCTATGTAATAACATGTTGCTGCTCTGCGTATGAAGATTTAAGCTCCACTGTAGGGGCATAACCTCGAACGAATCATGACTGCAGATTCTAGTGATGTCTTTCCATATGAATAGATGTCTGAAGATCATACAAAATTAACATGTGTGCCTATACAATTTGAGGCCCATGTTACTTGACTGACGTTATGAAAATTAACTTATAATTTTGAAACTGGACATTTCCCATCACCCTTAACTCTGCTAAAATATTCATTCTTAGCTGAACCATGTGTTTCCAAAGATGGCAACCTTACAAAACAAGAAGTAGACAGGTTAGGTTCACAACAGTGAAGCAATGTATTCTGCTCATTTACACCTAGCAGGAATTCATATGCAAAAATAATGCAAAATAAATCTGATGCAAACTAGTGCAGAGAAAGGGGATGTAATCTATGAACTATGGTGCCTATGTTACTCTTGAACTCCTCTAAAACTTGTTAATGCTGTCATAAGTTATGTTATCAATCAGACCGCAGAAACAAATCATTGTCCTCTCCAAAAGAATTAAGGGGGGAAATGGTGACTCAGGCACACTGACCATCTTGTGTCATGAGCGGATAATCTGACGCACTGAGATTGATGAACCAGTCCCACTGGAGCCCCTCCTTGAGGAGAATGGCGACGGCGTGGAGCGTGCAGGCGACCATGGTCGGCCCCTTGTAGGTGACAAGGTTGCCCTTGGCGATGACACGCACATTCCCGACCTGGCTGAACATGGGATCACCCTTGACATACATTGCCAGGTCGATCCGTTCCCGCGGCGGCGCCTCCAGGTCGAGGTGCAGGATGTACTGGTTGCGCGGGTGGTAGATGGCCTGCAGAGTCCGCCGCATCCGCAGGCCGTCCCCCTTGGTGCCCTCGAGGAGGTACGCGATCCGCGGCGGCTCGGCATCGGAGTCGTCAGAGTTGACGGCGGCGTCGTCGGGGTTCTCGTCATCGCTGTCGCTGGCGGCGTTACCTTCCAGCAGCCGGTTCTTGATTCCCGCCTCGACGGAGGGGGCGCCGTCGCCGCCTGTCGACGAGCCGCCGTCGTCCCAGTCGGCGAGGGAGACCACGTCGAACAAGACCGCGTCGCTGCCGCCGCCCGGGTACGGCGGCGAGAAGAGGCCGCACGCGGCGGCGAGTAGGAGCGTGGCCGTGACGAGCATGGTGGCGAGGAAAGGGAGCAGCCAGCGGCGGTCACCGAACGGACGCGCGGGGCCCGAGCCGAGCCCCAGATTCTTCCTCATTTGCCCGTCATGCGCGCGCGCGTCTTCCTTCTTCTTTAGCGCAACTGAATCTCAGGATGTCCGACCTTACGGAGCACACCGGCTTTTCTCCGGTGATATAGAATCTCGCGAGCGCACCAAATTGGTGGCGGGGACGAAACGGATCTGGAACTCAGATGAGCTCTGGAGAGCAAGATCCTCAAGCGAAGCCTCGGAATTTCAAGAGGGATTTTGCTCGCCAGGGGAGTGAGGACAGCGGATGAGGCCTCCTAAACAATCCGAGCTCTCGTTCGCGACGAGCGAGTGGCCCGGCGAGGCGCGCAGGCCACCGTTGTTCCGCACGGGCAGCGAGCAGGCGCCGCGTCGGCGGCGAGCACGTACGCGCGACGAGGACAAGGCCCAGCCCCGGCGTAGAGCAACGAGGGAGAGCTCGTGAGGCCGCCGGGCACGGCCGGCCAACTTCAGCACGGCTCCGCTCCTCCCCAGTGAAGCACTTCGCGCGCGGCGGCGCTGATCTCTTCTCGGTAGGCGGTGGCAGGTGAACTGAAGCTCTCACAGTGTGAGCTGCAGCCAGCAGGTTGCGGTTGCAAATCGTCTACTCACACAAGCTGATGGGCTGGACTGAATGTCATAAGGGCCCAACTGAAAATCTCGAGTTATTGTAGTTGGGATCGACCATAAGTCATATGGGCCGGTCCACGAAACTAGAACAGCCTTTTTGGTTCAGAACTTCAGATCGTTTTCATTCGCAGATTCGCTTTTGGATCAAATCCATATTGATTATCTCCAGTATAACGGTCATCATTCGTGAACTTTTTAAATTTTACTCCCATCAAGTCGCATGCATACCTTGTAGTAGCATTGATGAAAACCGGGAAATATGAAATGACATGTAGATGGAAAATTAAACTTAACTTAGATCCTTTTGTTGTGGTATTTTCATTGCCGTTGCCGTGAGCTCGTGACAGGCAAAGTCAACAGGCCCCGATGCACACACTGCCAGTGGGCCCTTAGGCTGTCCGCAGTCGCATTTCGGAAGGCAACTCTAAAGCTATAAAATAATCGTATAGGGTAAAAATATGCTGCAGTGGTGTACTGGAAAGCTAACTCTAAATTTGCATGTAACTTCGAGAACCCTAAATACAGCGTACGCTTCCATCCAACTCGAAAATCTCTCTCCTCGCATGGGTGGCCTGTCCGTAGCAGCATGGCCAAGGTGGGACCGCGGAAGGCAGTTGGGTACTTGGGTGTGGATAGAAAAGTGATGGAAATAAATAATAAAATATGTAGTAGTTGGTATAGGGTAGATATATAGAGTAATTGTGACCGCGGAGAATTGTTGGATAGAGTAAAAAACCTCGCTGACCAGGATGGAATATTCCTTTTAGGGTAGAGAAGGCTATCCGCACTCATACTACCCTATTTCTCTACCCTAAAAGGAATATTCCATCCTGGTCAGCGAGGTTTTTTACTCTATCCAACAATTCTCCGCGGTCACAATTACTCTATATATCTACCCTATACCAACTACCATATATTATATTATATTTTTTTCTCCACTTTTCTATACCGTCAGCATGCATGTGGGCCCGCCTCCACCACCTCCGCGTGCATGCATGTGCATGCAGCCGTGCACAGCATGCGTCTACCATCCAATACGCGCACGAGAAAGTTTCGAGTAGGACTCTGTAAATAGCGTTCCTCCGGTCCGCTCTAAATTTACAGTCGCCTTTAGAGTCCTTCACTGCAACATTCTTTTACTTTATATCTAACGCTATCCTCATAGCGTATTCCTCAGGGCATGTACAACCTAGATACAGCTGCACGGTACTCCAAGTATAAGACACAGCTAAAACACAACATAATACAGTGGTCATGTCTAAAACATGTGTCTTACCATATTCATTGTACCAATCAGAACATTCAATAAATTAAAGTGACCAATCAGATAGTCTCCTGTCTCGAATATAGAGCTAAGACACTGTGTCTTCGTCAAGATACATGTCTTGAGATTTTTTACATTCACCCCCCCTAGACACACTCTAAGACACAACTTAAGACACCCATTGTACATGCCCTCACAGCTTCCCACTGCGGAGCCTTATAAGAGCACCTCCAATAGTTCCCATAAAATTTACTCCCTAAATACATGTTTAGCAACTTTGTAAATTACGTTTAGGGAGTAAAACAAACTTGACCTCCAATAGATCCTGAAATATAGGGAGGCTTATCTCATTTGAATCTAGGTGGGCCCACATTGCAATTTAATCCTGCCATCAAAACCCTCGCAAGCAACAGAAACACCCCAATCTGTTCGTCCGGCCACCGCTGCGCAGTGCTCGGCCGCCGCCGCGCAGTGCCGCGAACCTGGCCGTACGGACGCCGAGCCTCTCCAGTTTGGACACAAAAAGCAGACATTCTCCTCCATCGAATTGCAATTGCCGGAAGGTACAAAATCTGCCCAAAGTTTGTACGATCTAGTGCATGCAAGTATTATTTAGGCTCTGGTGCATGCAAGCTGATGCACGTATGTTGCTGCCTCATCTAACTTTGGCTACTGTTATATATTGTAGTGTTTTAAAATCAAGTGATGAGTAATAGTAGATCGTTGTCATCTAGATTACTAGATGAATCTTCATCGGATGACGACGAGGATTTCATACTTTGTGCTGCATAAATCCTTCAAAATGTTTCGCAAGTGCATAGAAAGCCAGGAGGCTCTGTTCCAGGTCATGCATATATTTATCGGAATAGAGAAGCCGGACATGCGAGATTGTACCAAGATTACTTGGCTCATAATCCTACTTATGGTCCAAACTTGTTTCGGCGGAGGTAACAATGTGTTTTATTTCTTTTGTTTACTTTATGGCTTATTTATAGTACGAATGTCTTACTCATTTTAATTGCCACAAGTTTAGGATGAATCGAACATTGTTTATTCGAATAATGAATGCTGTTGAAGAACATGATGATTACTTTAAGCAGAAGAGAAATGCAGCTCATCAACAAGGTTTAAGTTGTTTGCAGAAGGTTACTGTGGTATTCCGTATGCTAACTTATGGAGTTGCAGCAGATGCTACAGATGAGTATGTACACATTGGAGAAAGTACTGCACTAGAAAGTCTAAGAAAGTTCGTTAAAGCTATAATAGAAGTTTTTGGAGATGAGTATTTGAGATCACCTAATGAAAATGACATAAATCGATTACTTACACTTGGTGAGGAAAGAGGATTCCCTGGTATGTTGGGTTCACTTGATTGCATGCATTGGAGGTGGAAGAATTGTCCCTCAGCTTTACAAGGTCAGTTTTCAGGCCATCATCATACACCGACTATAATTTTAGAAGCGGTTGCTTCACATGATTTATGGATTTGGCATGCTTTTTTTGGATTGCCGGGTTCTCTCAATGACATCAATGTTCTTCATCGATCCCCCCTCTTCGCAAAGCTATCGAATGGAGAAGGTCCACAAGTGAAGTACAGAATAAATAATCATGAGTATTCAATGGGATATTACCTTCCAGATGGAATATACCCATCTTGGGCAACATTGGTTAAGACCATACCTGAACCATGAGGAAGTAAAAGAGTATATTATGCCAAAGCACAAGAAGCGGCTCGAAAGGACGTTGAACGGGCCTTTGGGTCCTGCAATCTCGTTTTGCCATTGTTCGGGGGCCAGCTCGATTATGGGACGAGGATACACTAAGCAACATAATGATAGCATGTATAATTATGCATAACATGATTATTGAAGATGAAGGAAGGGTGGATCTAGACGAACGTTTTGAAAATGGAGGAGATAATGTGCAACCCTCACATGAGATGACATCAGATTTTGATGAGTTCTTGGAGAATCACAGGAAACTTAGGAACCAAGAAATGCACTATCAACTTCGAGAAGACTTAGTTGAGCACTTGTGGCAGCATCACCCAGATTTATACACTTAGTGTCATTCATATATTCAATTCTATTTGTGTCATTCATATATTCAGTTGACATTCAGATTTTGTTCACCTAAGAAATATAGATTCAGTAATGACAAACAAAGCCTAATAGCAAAGATAATTCTAATAGTGATAGTCGCCTAGAGGGGGGGTGAATAGGGCGAAACTAAAATTTGCAAATATAAACACAACTACAAGCCGGGTTAGCGTTAGAAATATAAACGAGTCCGTGAGAGAGGGTGAAAAACAAATCGCAAGCAAATGAAGAGTGTGACACGCGGATTTGTTTTACCGAGGTTCGGTTCTTGCAAACCTACTCCCCGTTGAGGAGGCCACAAAGGTCGGGTCTCTTTCAACCCTTCCCTCTCTCAAACAATCCCTTGGATCGAGTGAGCTTTCTCTTCTCAATCACTTGGAACACAAAGTTCCCACAAGGACCACCACAAGTTTGGTGTCTCTTGCCTCAATTACAAGTGAGTTTGATCGCAATGAAAGAATCAAGAAAGAAGAAAGCAATCCAAGCGCAAGAGCTCGAAAGAACACAAGCAAATCTCTCTCTACTCACTAGGGCGTTGTGTGGAATTTGGAGAGGATTTGATCTCTTTGGTGTGTCTAGAATTGAATGCTAGAGCTCTTGTAAGTAGTTGGGAAGTGGAAAACTTGGATACAATGAATGGTGGGGTGGTTGGGGTATTTATAGCCCCAACCACCAAACTTGACCGTTGGTGGAGGCTGTCTGTTCGATGGCGCACCGGACAGTCCGGTGCACACCGGACATGTCCGGTGCCCCAGCCACGTCACCAATGCCGTTGGAATCTGACCGTTGGAGTTCTGACTTCTGGGCCCGCCTCGATGTCTGGTGGCGCACCGGACATGAACTGTTCAGTGTCCGGTGCGCCGGTATGGGCGCGCCTGCCTTCTGCGCGCGCTGTGCGCGCATTTAATACGTTGCAGGTAGCCGTTGACGCGAAGTAGCCGTTGCTCCGAGGATGCACCGGACAGTCCGGTGCACACCGGACATGTCCGATGAATTATAGCGAAGCAGCCTTCGTGAAATCCCGAGGCTGGCGAGTTCCAGAGCCGCGTCCCGTTGGAGCACCGGACACTGTCCGGTGTACACCGGACAGTCCGGTGAATTATAGCGCGCTGGCTCTGGAATTTCCCGAAGGTGACGAGTTGGAGTTGGAGTCCTCTGGTGCACCGGACACTGTCCGGTGGTGCACCGGACACTGTCCGGTGGCACACCGGACAGTCCGGTGTGCCCGACCAGAGGAGCCTTCGGTTGCTCCTTTGCTCTTTTGTTGAACCCAACGCTTGGTCTTTTTATTGGCTAAGTGTCAACCTTTGGCACCTGTATAACTTATACACTAGAGCAAACTAGTTAGTCCAAAGATTTGTGTTGGGCAATTCAACCACCAAAATTATATAGGAACTAGGTGTAAGCCTAATTCCCTTTCAATCTCCCCCTTTTTGGTGATTGATGCCAACACAAACCAAAGCAAATATAGAAGTGCATAATTGAACTAGTTTGCATAATGTAAGTGCAAAGGTTGCTTGGAATTGAGCCAATATAAATACTTACAAGATATGCATGGATTGTTTCTTCATTTTTAACATTTTGGACCACGCTTGCACCACATGTTTTGTTTTTGCAAAATCTTTTGTAAATCTTTTCAAAGTTCTTTTGCAAATAGTCAAAGGTAAATGAATAAGAGTTTGCAAAGCATTTTCAAGTTTTGAAATTTTCTCCCCCTATTTCAAATGCTTTTCCTTTGACTAAACAAAACTCCCCCTAAATGAAATCCTCCCCTTAGTGTCCAAGAGGGTTTTGATGTATCAATTTTGAAATACTACTTTCTCCCCCTTTTGAACACAATAGGATACCAATTGAAAAAATACTTGAAAGTCGCCTAGAGGGGGAGGGTGAATAGGGCGAAACTGAAATTTACAAATATAAATACAACTACAAGCCAGGTTAGCGTTAGAAATATAAACGAGTCCGCGAGAGAGGGCGCAAAACAAATCACAAGCAAATGAAGAGTGTGACACGCGGATTTGTTTTACCGAGGTTCGGTTCTCGCAAACCTACTCCCCGTTGAGGAGGCCACAAAGGCCGGGTCTCTTTCAACCCTTCCCTCTCTCAAACGGTCCCTCGGACCGAATGAGCTTCTCTTCTCAAATCACTTGGGAATCAAACTTCCCGCAAGGGCCACCACACAATTGGTGCCTCTTGCCTCAATTACAAGTGAGTGTTTGATCACAAGAAAGAATCAAGAAAGAAGGAAGCAATCCAAGCGCAAGAGCTCGAAAGAACACAAGCAAATCTCTCTCTCTAGTCAATAGGGCGTTGTGTGGAATATGGAGAGGATTTGATCTCTTTGGTGTGTCTAGAATTGAATGCTAGAGCTCTTGTAGTAGTTGGGAAGTGGAAAACTTGGATGCAATGAATGGTGGGGTGGTTGGGGTATTTATAGCCCCAACCACCAAACTTGACTGTTGGCTGGGTTGTCTGTTTGATGGCGCACCGGACAGTCCGGTGCACACCGGACATGTCCGGTGCCCTAGCCACGTCATCAGTGCCATTGGAATCTGACCGTTGGAGTTCTGACTTCTGGGCCCGCCTTGATGTCCGGTGGCGCACCGGACATGCACTGTTCACTATCCGGTGCGCCGGTATGGGCGACTTTGACTCTGCGCGCGCTGCGCGCGCATTAAATGCCGTTGCAGGTAGCCGTTGGCGCCGGAAGTAGCCATTGCCCCGCTGTTACACCGGACAGTCCGGTGTACAACGGACAGTCCGGTGATTTTTAGCGGAGCAGCAGAAGTGAAAACCCGAGGCTGGCGAGTTCCTGAGGCCGCCCTTCCTTGGAGCACCGGACATGTCCGGTGTACACCGGACAGTCCGGTGAATTATAGCGTGAGTGCCTCTGGAAATTCCCGAAGGTGGCGAGTTCAAGTTGGAGTCCTCTGGTGCACCGGACATGTCTGGTGGCACACCGGACACTGTCCGGTGGCACACCGGACAGTCCGGTGCGCCAGACCAGAGGGGCCTTCGGTTGGCCCTTTGCTCTTTTGTTGAACCCAACTCTTGGTCTTTTCATTGGCTAAATGTGAACCTGTAGCACCTGTATAACTTATACACTAGAACAAACTAGTTAGTCCAATTATTTGTGTTGGGCAATTCAACCACCAAAATTATTTAGGAACTAGGTGTAAGCCTAATTCCCTTTCAATCTCCCCCTTTTTGGTGATTGATGCCAACACAAACCAAAGCAAGTATAGAGATGCATAATTGAACTAGTTTGCATAATGTAAGTGCAAAGGTTGCTTGGAATTGAGCCAATATAAATACTTACAAGATATGCATGGATTGTTTCTTCATTTTTAACATTTTGGACCACGCTTGCACCACATGTTTTGTTTTTGCAAACTCTTTTGTAAATCCTTTTCAAAGTTCTTTTGCAAATAGTCAAGGGTAAATGAGTAAGATTTTGCAAAGCATTTTCAAGATTTGAAATTTTCTCCCCCTGTTTCAAATGCTTTTCCTTTGACTAAACAAAACTTCCCCTAAAAGAGATCCTCCTCTTAGTGTTCAAGAGGGTTTTGATATATCCTTTTTGAAATACTACTTTGAAATACTATTTTCTCCCCTTTTTGAACACAATAGGATACAAATTGATAAATACTCTTGGAAAACACTAAGTTTTTGAAAATAGGTGGTGGTGCGGTCCTTTTGCTTTGGGCTCATACTCTCTCCCCCTTTGGCATGAATCGCCAAAAACGGAATCATTAGAGCCCTCGAAGTGCTTTTCTTCCCCTTTGGCCATAAATAAGTGAGTTAAGAGTATACCAAAGACAAAGTCCTTTTGCTTTGGGCTGACTCTCTCCCCAAAGACGAAGTCCTTTTGCTTTGAATTCTCCCCCTAGAGATGGAGAGAAGCTTGGAGCGACGGCGAAGGATGAGTTACGGAGTGGAAGCCTTTGTCTTTGCCGAAGACTCCAATTCCCTTTCAATATACCTATGACTTGGCTTGAAATAGACTTGAACACACATTAGTCATAGCATATAAAAGAGATATGATCAAAAGTATATAAATGAGCTATGCGTGCAATCTAGCAAAAAAAGTTGTGTGAATCAAGAATATTGAGCTCATGCCTAAGTTTGGTAAAAGTTTGTTCATCAAGAGGCTTGGTAAAGATATCGGCTAATTGATCTTTAGTGTTAATGTAAGAAATCTCGATATCCCCCTTTTGTTGGTGATCCCTAAGAAAATGACACTGGATGGCTATGTGTTTAGTGCGGCTATGCTCGACAGGATTGTCGGCCATTTTGATTGCACTCTCATTATCACATAGCAAAGGGACTTTGGTTAATTTGTAACCGTAGTCCCGCAGGGTTTGCCTCATCCAAAGCAATTGCGCACAACAATGGCCTGCGGCAATGTACTCGGCTTCGGCGGTGGATAGAGCGACCGAATTTTACTTCTTTGAAGCCCAAGACACCAAGGATCTTCCCAAGAACTGGCAAGTCCCCGATGTGCTCTTCCTATTAATTTTGCACCCCGCCCAATCGGCATCCGAATAACCAATCAAATCAAATGTGGATCCCCGAGGGTACCAAAGCCCAAACTTAGGAGTATAAGCCAAATATCTCAAGATTCGTTTTACGGCCGTAAGGTGGGATTCCTTAGGGTCGGATTGGAATCTTGCACACATGCAAACGGAAAGCATAATATCCGGTCGAGATGCACATAAGTAGAGTAATGAACCTATCATCGACCGGTATACCTTTTGATCCACGGACTTGCCTCCCGTGTCGAGGTCGAGATGCCCATTGGTTCCCATGGGTGTCTTGATGGGCTTGGCATCCTTCATTCCAAACTTGGTTAGAATGTCTTGAGTATACTTTGTTTGGCTAATGAAGGTGCCCTCTTGGAGTTGCTTGACTTGGAATCCTAGAAAATACTTCAACTCCCCCATCATAGACATCTCGAACTTTTGTGTCATGATCCTACTAAATTCCTCACATGTAGATTCGTTAGTAGACCCAAATATAATATCATCAACATAAATTTGGCATACAAACAAATCATTTGCAAGAGTTTTAGTGAACAGAGTAGGATCGGCCTTACCGACTTTGAAGCCATTAGCAATAAGGAAATCTCTAAGGCATTCATACCATGCTCTTGGGGCTTGCTTGAGCCCATAAAGCGCCTTAGAGAGCATATAGACATGGTTAGGGTGCTCACTATCTTCAAAGCCGGGAGGTTGCTCAACATAGACCTCTTCCTTGATTGGTCCATTGAGGAAAGCACTTTTCACGTCCATTTGATAGAGCTTAAAGCCATGGTAAGTAGCATAGGCCAATAATATGCGAATTGACTCAAGCCTAGCTACGGGTGCATAGGTTTCACCGAAATCCAAACCTTCGACTTGAGAGTATCCCTTGGCCACAAGTCGAGCTTTGTTCCTTGTCACCACACCATGCTCATCTTGCTTGTTGCGGAAGACCCATTTGGTTCCTACAACATTTTGATTAGGACGTGGAACTAAATGCCATACCTCATTCCTAGTGAAGTTGTTGAGCTCCTCTTGCATCACCACCACCCAATCTGAATCTTGAAGTGCTTCCTCTATCCTGTGTGGCTCAATAGAGGAAACAAAAGAGTAATGTTCACAAAAATGTGCAACACGAGATCTAGTGGTTACCCCTTTATGAATGTCGCCGAGGATGGTGTCGACGGGGTGATCTCGTTGAATTGCTTGGTGGACTCTTGGGTGTGGCGGTCTTGGTTCTTGCTCATCCTCCTTTTCTTGATCATTTGTATCTCCCCCTTGATCGTTGCCGTCATTTTGAGGTGGCTCATCTTCTTGATCTTCTTGTTCAACATCTTGAGCCTCATCCTCAATTTGAGTTGGTGGAGATGCTTGCATGGAGGAGGATGGTTGATCTTGTGCATTTGGGGGCTCTTCAGATTCCTTAGGACACACATCCCCAATGGACATGTTCCTTAGCGCGATACATGGAGCCTCTTCAATACCTATCTCATCAAGATCAACTTGCTCTACTTGAGAGCCGTTAGTCTCATCAAACACAACGTCACATGAGACTTCAACTAGTCCAGTGGATTTGTTAAAGACTCTATATGCCCTTGTGTTTGAGTCATAACCAAGTAAAAAGCCTTCTGCAGTCTTAGGAGCAAATTTAGATTTTCTACCTCTTTTAACAAGAATAAAACATTTGCTACCAAAGACTCTAAAATAAGAAATGTTGGGCTTTTTACCTGTTAGGAGTTCATATGATGTCTTCTTGAGGATTCGGTGAAGATATAACCGGTTGATGGCGTAGCAAGCGATGTTGACCGCCTCGGCCCAAAACCGATCCGAAGTCTTGTACTCATCAAGCATGGTTCTTGCCATGTCCAGTAGAGTTCGATTCTTCCTCTCCACTACACCATTTTGTTGTGGCGTGTAGGGAGAAGAGAACTCATGCTTGATGCCCTCCTCCTCAAGGAAGCCTTCGATTTGAGAGTTCTTGAACTCCGTCCCGTTGTCGCTTCTTATTTTCTTAATCCTTAAGCCGAACTCATTTTGAGCCCGTCTCAAGAATCCTTTTAAGGTCTCTTGGGTTTGAGATTTTTCCTGTAAAAAGAATACCCAAGTGAAGCGAGAATAATCATCCACAATAACTAGACAGTACTTACTCCCGCCGATGCTTATGTAAGCAATCGAGCCGAATAAATCCATGTGTAGGAGCTCCAGTGGCCTGTCGGTTGTCATGATGTTCTTGTGTGGATGATGAGTGCCAACTTGCTTCCCTGCCTGGCATGCGCTACAAATCCTGTCTTTCTCAAAATGAACATTTGTTAATCCTAAAATGTGTTCTCCCTTTAGAAGCTTATGAAGATTCTTCATTCCAACATGGGCTAGTCGGCGGTGCCAGAGCCAACCCAGGTTAGTCTTAGCAATTAAGCAAGTGTCGAGTTCAGCTCTATCAAAATCTACCAAGTATAGCTGACCCTCTAACACTCCCTTAAATGCTATTGAATCATCACTTCTTCTAAAGACAGTGACACCTACATCAGTGAATAGACAGTTGTAGCCCATTTGACATAATTGTGAAACGGAAAGCAAATTGTAATCTAAAGAGTCTACAAGAAAAACATTGGAAATAGAATGGTCAGGGGATATAGCAATTTTACCCAATCCTTTGACCAAACCTTGATTTCCATCCCCGAATGTGATAGCTCGTTGGGGATCTTGGTTTTTCTCATAGGAGGAGAACATCCTTTTCTCCCCTGTCATATGGTTTGTGCACCCGCTGTCGAGTATCCAACTTGAGCCCCCGGATGCATAAACCTACAAAACAAGTTTAGTTCTTGACTTTAGGTACCCAAATGGTTTTGGGTCCTTTGGCATTAGACACAAGAACTTTGGGTACCCAAACACAAGTCCTTGACCCCTTGTGCTTGCCCCCAACATATTTGGCAACTACCTTGTCGGATTTGTTAGTCAAGACATAAGATGCATCAAAAGTTTTAAAGGAGATATTATGATCATTTGATGCAATAGGAATTTTCTTCTTAGGCAACTTAGCATGGGTTGGTTGCCTAGAACTAGATGTCTCACTCTTATACATAAAAGCATGGTTAGAACCCGAGTGAGACTTCCTAGAATGAATTTTCCTAATTTTGTCCTCGGGATAACCGGCATGGTATAAAATGTAACCCTCGTTATCCTGAGGCATGGGAGCCTTGCCCTTAACAAAATTTGACAATCTTTTAGGAGGGGCACTAATTTTGACATTGTCTCCCCTTTGGAAGCCAATGCCATCCTTAATGCCAGGGCGTCTCCCATTATAAAGCATGCTACGAGCAAATTTAAATTTCTCATTTTCTAAGTTGTGCTCGGCAATTTTAGCATCTAGTTTAGCTATATGATCATTTTGTTGTTTAATTAAAGCCAAGTGATCATGAATAGCATTGATATCAACGTCTCTACATCTAGTACAAATAGAAACATGCTCAACATTAGATGTAGAGGGTTTGCAAGATTTTAATTCAACAACCTTAGCATGTAATATATCATTCTCACTTCTAAGGTTGGAAATAGTAACATTGCAAACATCAAAATCTTTAGCCTTAGCAATTAAATTTTCATTTTTCACTCTAAGGCTAGCAAGAGAATCATTCAATTCCTTAATCTTAGCAAGCAAATCATCATTATCATTTCTAAGATCGGGAATTGAAGTAACACAAACATGAGAATCAACCTTAGCAATTAATTTAGCATTTTCATCTCTAAGGTTGGCAATAGTGTCATGGCATGTGCTTAGCTTACTAGATAATTTTTCACATTTTTCAACTTCTAGAGCATAAGCATTTTTGACCTTAACATGTTTCTTGTTTTCTTTAATTAGAAAATCCTCTTGGGAATCCAAAAGGTCATCTTTTTCATGAATAGCACTAATCAATTCATTTAATTTTTCTTTTTGTTCCATGTTAAGATTGGCAAAAAGAGAATGCAAGTTATCTTCCTCATCACTAACATTATCATCACTAGAGGATTCATATTTAGTGGACGATCTTGATTTTACCTTCTTTTTGCCATCCTTTGCCATGAGGCATTTGTGGCCGACGTTGGGGAAGAGGAGTCCCTTGGTGACAGCGATGTTGGCGGCGTCCTCGTCGTCGGAGGAATCGCTAGAGCTTTCGTCGGAATCCCATTCCCGACAAACATGGGCATCGCCGCCCCTTTTCTTGTAGTACTTCTTCTTTTCTCTCCTCTTGCCCTTCTTGTCGTTATCCCTGTCACTGTCACTTGATAATGGACATTTAGCTATAAAGTGACCGGGCTTACCACACTTGTAGCAAACCTTCTTGGACCGGGACTTGTAGTCTTTCCCTCTCCTTTGTTTGAGGATTTGGCGGAAGCTCTTGATGACGAGCGCCATTTCCTCATTGTCGAGCTTGGAGGTGTCTATTGGTTGTCGACTTGGTGTAGATTTCTCCTTCTTTTCCTCCGTCGCCTTGAATGCGACGGGTTGAGCTTCGGATGTGGTGGAATCATCAAGCTCGTTGATCTTCCTTGAGCCTTCGATCATGCACTCAAAACTTACAAAATTCCCGATAACTTCCTCGGGGGTCATTTTAGTATATCTAGGATTACCACGAATTAATTGAACTTGAGTGGGGTTAAGGAAAATAAGAGATCTTAGAATAACCTTAACCACCTCGTGGTCATCCCACTTTACGCTCCCGAGGTTGCGCACTTGATTCACCAAGGTCTTGAGCCGGTTGTACATGTGTTGTGGCTCCTCCCCTTTGCGAAGCCGGAACCGACCGAGCTCCCCCTCGATCGTTTCCCGCTTGGTGATCTTGGTGAGCTCGTCTCCCTCGTGCGCGGTTTTGAGCACATCCCAAACCTCCTTGGCGCTCTTCAACCCTTGAACTTTGTTATACTCCTCTCTACTTAGAGAGGCGAGGAGTATTGTTGTCGCTTGAGAGTTGAAGTGCTCGATTTGGGCCACCTCATCTTCATCATAGTCTTTATCCCCTATGGACGGTACCTGTGCACCAAACTCTACAACATCCCATATACTTTTGTGGAGCGAGGTTAGATGAAATCGCATTAAATCACTCCACCTAGCGTAATCTTCACCATCAAAAGTTGGTGGTTTGCCTAATGGGACGGAAAGTAAAGGTGTATGTTTAGAAATGCGAGGGTAGCGTAGGGGAATCTTACTATACTTCTTGCGCTCTTGGCGCTTAGAAGTGACGGATGCCGCGTCGGAGCCGGAGGTAGATGTTGATGAAGTGTCGGTCTCGTAATAGACCACTTTCCTCATCCTCTTGTGCTTATCCCCACTCTGATGCGGCTTGTGAGAGGAAGATTTCTCCTTCTTCTCTTTGTGGTGAGAAGAAGATTTCTTCTCCTTCCCTTTGTTGGAGGAGCTCTTCTTCTTCTCCTTCCTCTGGGTGCGGGACTCTTCCGATGAAGTGCTCCCGTGGCTTGTAGTGGGCTTTTCGCCGGTCTCCATCTCCTTCTTGGCGTGATCTCCCGACATCACTTCGAGCGGTTAGGCTCTAATGAAGCACCGGGCTCTGATACCAATTGAAAGTCGCCTAGAGGGGGGGTGAATAGGGCGAAACTGAAATTTACAAATATAAATACAACTACAAGTCGGGTTAGCGTTAGAAATATAAACGAGTCCGTGAGAGAGGGCGCAAAACAAATCGCAAGCAAATGAAGAGTGTGACACGCGGATTTGTTTTACCGAGGTTCGGTTCTCGCAAACCTACTCCCCGTTGAGGAGGCCACAAAGGCCGGGTCTCTTTCAACCCTTCCCTCTCTCAAACGGTCCCTCGGACCGAATGAGCTTCTCTTCTCAAATCACATGGGAATCAAACTTCCCGCAAGGGCCACCACACAATTGGTGCCTCTTGCCTCAATTACAAGTGAGTGTTTGATCACAAGAAAGAATCAAGAAAGAAGAAAGCAATCCAAGCGCAAGAGCTCGAAAGAACACAAGCAAATCTCTCTCTCTCTAGTCACTAGGGCGTTGTGTGGAATATGGAGAGGATTTGATCTCTTTGGTGTGTCTAGAATTGAATGCTAGAGCTCTTGTAGTAGTTGGGAAGTGGAAAACTTGGATGCAATGAATGGTGGGGTGGTTGGGGTATTTATAGCCCCAATCACCAAACTTGACCGTTGGCTGGGTTGTCTGTTTGATGGCGCACCGGACAGTCCGGTGCACACCGGACATGTCCGGTGCCCTAGCCACGTCATCAGTGCCATTGGAATCTGACCGTTGGAGTTCTGACTTCTGGGCCCGCCTTGATGTCCGGTGGCGCACCGGACATGCACTGTTCACTGTCCGGTGCGCCGGTATGGGCGACTCTGACTCTGCGCGCGCATTAAATGCCGTTGCAGGTAGCCGTTGGCGCCGGAAGTAGCCGTTGCCCCGCTGTTACACCGGACAGTCCGGTGTACAACGGACAGTCCGGTGATTTTTAGCGGAGCAGCAGAAGTGAAAACCCGAGGCTGGCGAGTTCCTGAGGCCGCCCTTCCTTGGAGCACCGGACATGTCCGGTGTACACCGGACAGTCCGGTGAATTATAGCGTGAGTGCCTCTGGAAATTCCCGAAGGTGGCGAGTTCAAGTTGGAGTCCTCTGGTGCACCGGACATGTCTGGTGGCACACCGGACACTGTCCGGTGGCACACCGGACAGTCCGGTGCGCCAGACCAGAGGGGCCTTCGGTTGGCCCTTAGTTCTTTTGTTGAACCCAACTCTTGGTCTTTTCATTGGCTAAATGTGAACCTGTAGCACCTGTATAACTTATACACTAGAACAAACTAGTTAGTCCAATTATTTGTGTTGGGCAATTCAACCACCAAAATTATTTAGGAACTAGGTGTAAGCCTAATTCCCTTTCAATACTCTTTGAAAACACTAAGTTTTTGAAATTGGTGATGGTGCGGTCCTTTTGCTTTGGGCTCATACTTTCTCCCCCTTTGGCATGAATCGCCAAAAACGGAGTCATTAGAGCCCTACAATACTTTCTCCCCCTTTGGTCATAAATGAACGAGTGAAGATTATACCAAAGATGGAGAGATGCTCGGAGTGACGGCGAAGGATGAGTTGTGGAGTGGAGTGGAAGCCTTTGTCTTCGCCGAAGACTCCAATTCCCTTTCAATACACCTATGACTTGGTTTGAAATAGACTTGAAAACACATTAGTCACAACATATATAAAAGAGACATGATCAAAGGTATATTTATGAGCTATGTGTGCAAGTTAGCAAAAGAAATTTCTAGAATCAAGAATATTGAGCTCATGCCTAACTTTGGTAAAAGTTTGTTCATCAAGTGGCTTGGTAAAGATATCGGCTAATTGATCTTTAGTGTTAATGTATGAAATCTAGATATCTCCCTTTTGTTGGTGATCCCTAAGAAAATGATACCGAATGGCTATGTGCTTAGTGCGGCTATGCTCGACGGGATTGTCGGCCATTTTGATTGCACTCTCATTATCACATAGCAAAGGGACTTTGGTTAATTTGTAACCGTAGTCCCGCAGGGTTTGCCTCATCCAAAGTAATTGCGCGCAACAATGACCTGCGGCAATGTACTCGGCTTCGGCGGTTGAAAGAGCGACCGAATTTTGCTTCTTTGAAGCCCAAGATACCAAGGATCTTCCCAAGAACTGGCAAGTCCCCGATGTGCTCTTTCTATTAATTTTACACCCCGCCCAATCGGCATCCGAATAACCAATCAAATCAAATGTGGATCCCCGAGGGTACCAAAGCCCAAACTTAGGAGTATAAGCCAAATATCTCAAGATTCGTTTTACGGCCGTAAGGTGGGATTCCTTAGGGTCGGATTGGAATCTTGCACACATGCAAACGGAAAGCATAATGTCCGGTCGAGATGCACATAAATAGAGTAATGAACCTATCATCGACCGGTATACCTTTTGATCGACGGATTTACCTCCCATGTCGAGGTCGAGATGCCCATTAGTTCCCATGGGAGTCTTGATGGGTTTGGCGTCCTTCATTCCAAACTTGGTTAGAATGTCTTGAGTATATTTCGTTTGGCTAATGAAGGTGCCTTCTTGGAGTTGCTTGACTTGGAATCCTAGAAAATACTTCAACTCCCCCATCATAGACATCTCGAATTTTTGTGTCATGATCCTACTAAATTCTTCACATGTAGATTCGTTAGTAGACCCAAATATGATATCATCAACATAAATTTGGCATACAAACAAATCATTGTCAAGAGTTTTAGTGAATAAAGTAGGATCAGCCTTTCCGACTTTGAAGCCATTTGCAATAAGGAAATCTCTAAGGCATTCATACCATGCTCTTGGGGCTTGCTTGAGCCCATAAAGCGCCTTAGAGAGCCTATAGACGTGGTTAGGGTACTCACTATCTTCAAAGCCGGGAGGTTGCTCAACATAGACCTCTTCCTTGATTGGTCCATTGAGGAAAGCACTTTTCACGTCCATTTGATAGAGCTTAAAGCCATGGTAAGTAGCATAGGCCAATAATATGCGAATTGACTCAAGCCTAGCTACGGGTGCATAGGTTTCACCGAAATCCAAACCTTCGACTTGGGAGTATCCTTTGGCCACAAGTCAGGCTTTGTTTCTTGTCACCACACCATGCTCATCTTGCTTGTTGCGGAAGACCCATTTGGTTCCTACAACATTTTGGTTAGGACGTGGAACTAAATGCCATACCTCATTTCTAGTGAAGTTGTTGAGCTCTTCTTGCATCGCCACCACCCAATCCGAATCTTGTAGTGCTTCCTCTACCCTGTGTGGCTCAATAGAGGAAACAAACGAGTAATGTTCACAAAAATGTGCAACACGAGATCTAGTGGTTACCCCCTTATGAATGTCGCCGAGGATGGTGTCAACGGGGTGATCTCGTTGGATTGCTTGGTGGACTCTTGGGTGTGGCGGCCTTGGTTCTTGCTCATCCTCCTTTTCTTGATCATTTGCATCTCCCCCTTGATCGTTGCCGTCGACTTGAGGTGGCTCATTGGCTTGATATTCTACTTCATCAACTTGAGCTTCATCCTCATTTTGAGTCGGTGGGGATGCTTGCGAGGAGGAGGATGATTGATCTTGTGCTCTTGGAGGCTCATCGGGTTCCTTAGGACACACATCCCCAATGGACATATTCCTTAGCGCTATGCACGGAGCCTCTTCATCACCTATCTCATCAAGATCAACTTGCTCCACTTGAGAGCCGTTAGTTTCATCAAACACAACGTCACATGAGACTTCAACTAGTCCAGTGGACTTGTTAAAGACCCTATATGCCCTTGTGTTTGAGTCATAACCAAGTAAAAAGCCTTTTACAGTTTTTGGAGCAAATTTAGATTTTCTACCTCTTTTAACAAGAATGAAGCATTTGCTACCAAAGACTCTAAAATATGAAATGTTGGGCTTTTTACCGGTTAGGAGTTCATATGATGTCTTCTTGAGGATTCGGTGAAGGTATAACCGGTTGATGGCGTAGCAAGCGGTGTTGACCGCCTCGGCCCAAAACCGATCCGAAGTCTTGTACTCATCAAGCATAGGGGTGGGCATTTTAAAACCGAAAACCGAACCCGAACCCGAACCGAACCCGAATAGACCGAATTGTCGGTCTATTCGGGTTTTCGGGTTCGGGTTCGGTTCCTATTTGTGCTATATTTCGGGGTATGGGTTCGGTTCCTAACCTTTAAAACCCGAATAGACCTAATAACCCGAAATATAAAAAAGCTCTTAATATGTGATAGTATTATTATATGATTTATGAACTTATTAGCTAGAAATAATGATATCATCTTAACAATAGTATATATATCTTTGTATGCTAATTTTTATAGTCACTTGTTGTAGTAATAGTACTTTCAATTAATTATTCATTGTATATATTTTAACAAAATATACTAGTCTCTCTACAATTCGGGTCTATTCGGTGGACCGAATAGACCGAACCGAAATTGTGAGTCTATTCGGGTTCGGTTCCTAAAATATTTTTGAAAATTTCGGTTCTTATTTTTCAGAACCCGAAATTTCACAAACCCGAATAGACCGAACCGAATTACCCTAATAGACCGAATGCCCAGCCCTAATCAAGCATGGTCCTTGCCATGTCCAATAGAGTTCGATTCTTTCTCTCCACTACACCATTTTGTTGAGGGGTGTAGGGAGAAGAGAACTCATGCTTGATGCCCTCCTCCTCAAGGAAGCCTTAGATTTGAGAGTTCTTGAACTCCGTCCCGTTGTCGCTTCTTATTTTATTGATCCTTAAGCCAAACTCATTTTGAGCTCGTCTCAAGAATCCCTTTAAGGTCTCTTGGGTTTGAGATTTTTCCTGCAAAAAGAATACCCAAGTGAAGCGAGAATAATCATCCACAATAACTAGACAGTACTTACTCCCGCCGATGCTTATGTAAGCAATCGGGCCGAATAGATCCATGTGTAGGAGCTCCAGTGGCCTGTCGGTCGTCATGATGTTCTTGTGTGGATGATGGGCTCCAACTTGCTTCCCTGCTTGGCATGCGCTACAAATCCTGTCTTTCTCAAAATGAACATTTGTTAATCCTAAAATGTGTTCTCCCTTTAGAAGCTTATGAAGATTCTTCATCCCAACATGGGCTAGTCGACGGTGCCAGAGCCAACCCATGTTAGTCTTAGCAATTAAGCAAGTGTCAAGTTCAGCTCTATCAAAATCTACCAGGTATAGCTGACCCTCTAACACTCCCTTAAATGCTATTGAATCATCACTTCTTCTAAAGACAGTGACACCTACATCAGTGAATAGACAGTTGTAGCCCATTTGACATAATTGGGAAACAGAAAGCAAGTTGTAATCTAATGAATCAACAAGAAAAACATTGGAAATGGAGTGGTCAGGGGATATAGCAATTTTACCCAAGCCTTTGACCAAACCTTGATTTCCATCCCCGAATGTGATCGCTCTTTGGGGATCTTGGTTTTTCTCATATGAGGAGAACATCTTCTTCTCCCCGGTCATATGGTTTGTGCACCCGCTATCGAGTATCCAACTTGATCCCCCGGATGCATAAACCTACAAAACAAGTTTAGTTCTTGACTTTAGGTACCCAAACGGTTTTGGGTCCTTTGGCATTAGACACAAGAACTTTGGGTACCCAAACACAAGTCTTTGACCCCTTGTGTTTGCCCCCAACAAACTTGGCAACTACCTTGCCGGATTTGTTAGTCAAAACATAAGATGCATCAAAAGTTTTAAATAAAAATTCATGATCATTTGATGCATTAGGAGTTCTCTTCTTAGGCAACTTAGCACGGGTTGGTTGCCTAGAACTAGATGTCTCACCCTTATACATAAAAGCATGCTTAGGGCCAGAGTGAGACTTCCTAGAATGAATTTTCCTAATTTTGCTCTCAGGATAACCGGCAGGGTATAAAATGTAACCCTCGTTATCCTGAGGCATGGGAGCCTTGCCCTTAACAAAATTGGACAATCTTTTAGGAGGGGCACTAAGTTTGACATTGTCTCCCCTTTGGAAGCCAATGCCATCCTTAATGCCAGGGCGTCTCCCACTATAGAGCATACTTCTAGCAAATTTAAATTTTTCATTCTCTAAGTTATGCTCGGCAATTTTAGCATCTAATTTTGCTATATGATTATTTTGTTGTTTAATTAAAGTCATGTGATCATGAATAGCATTAATATCAACATCTCTACATATAGCACAAATAGAAGTGTGCTCAACGGTAGATGTAGAGGGTTTGCAAGATTTTAGTTCTACAACCTTAGCATGCAATATTTCATTTTTACTTCTAAGGTCGGAAATAGTAGCATTGCAAACATCAAAATCTTTAGCCTTAGCAAGCAATTTTTCATTTTCATTTGTAAGGCTAGCAAGAGAAATGTTCAACTCTTCAATCCTAGCAAGCAAATCATCATTAACATCTCTAGGATTGGAAGTTGAAGCATTACAAATATGAGAATCAACCTTAGCTAACAAATTAGCATTTTCATTTTTAAGGTTGTCTATTGTCTCATGGCAAGTGCTTAGCTCACTAGATAATTTTTCACATTTCTCAATTTCTAGAGCATAAGCATTTTTAACTTTAACATGTTTCTTGTTTTCCTTAATTAGGAAGTCCTCTTGAGAATCCAAAAGGTCATCCTTTTCATGAATAGCACTAATCAATTCATTTAATTTTTCTTTTTGTTCCATGTTAAGGTTGGCAAAAAGAGTACGCAAATTATCTTCCTCATCACTAGGGATGAAAGTGGTAATCCGAACTGTTAGAACAAATTTAATATTTTAAAATATATATATATATAAAATTTGATGTTAATCTTTTCTTATGTTATCAAACACATTAGTACAAATATTAATAAAATATTATATAAGTTGTTTTATGTATTATTTATTCTCTACAACACAAAAAGTTGAAAAAATTACCGAATTTGTTTCCGAATCTATACTGAAGTTTATATCTATTATTTGAGAAAATGTAGGATGAATTTAAGGTTTACTTTTTATGAATCTTAACAAGCTAGATGTTAAAAACAATAATACAAATTTGTATTGTATATTCTATATCCTAATTATTCGCAATCAAAGAAAAAACTGATTACCGAATAAATACCGTTTCCGACCGTTTTCATCCCTACTCATCACTAGCATTATCATCACTAGAGGATTCATATCTAGTGGAGGATTTAGATTTAACCTTCTTTTTGCCGTCCTTTGCCATGAGGCACTTGTGGCCGACGTTGGGGAAGAGAAGTCCTTTGGTGACGGCGATGTTGGCGGCGTCCTCGTCGTCGGAGGAGTCGCTTGAGCTTTCGTCGGAGTCCCACTCCCAACAAACATGGGCATCACCGCCCTTCTTCTTGTAGTACCTCTTCTTCTCCTTTCTTCTCCCCTTCTTGTCGTCGCCCCTGTCACTATCACTTGATAATGGACATTTTGCTATAAAGTGATCGGGCTTACCACACTTGTAGCAAACCTTCTTGGAACGGGACTTGTAGTCTTTCCCCCTCCTTTGTTTGAGGATTTGGCGGAAGCTTTTGATGACGAGCGCCATTTCCTCATTGTCGAGCTTGGAGGCGTCGATTGGTTGTCGACTTGGTGTAGACTCCTCCTTCTTTTCTTCCATCGCCTTGAATGCGACGGGTTGAGCTTCGGATGTGGAGGGATCATCAAGCTCGTTGATCTTCCTTGAGCCTTCGATCATGCACTCAAAACTTACAAAATTCCCGATTACTTCCTCGGGGGTCATTAGTGTATATCTTGGGTTGCCACGAATTAATTGAACTTGAGTAGGGTTAAGGAAAATAAGAGATCTTAGAATAACCTTAACCACCTCATGGTCATCCCACTTTTTGCTCCCGAGGTTGCGCACTTGGATCACCAAGGTCTTGAGCCGGTTGTACATGTTTTGTGGCTCCTCCCCTTTGCGAAGCCGGAACCGACCGAGCTCCCCCTCGATCGTTTCCCGCTTGGTGATCTTTGTGAGCTCATCTCCCTCGTGCGCGGTTTTGAGCACATCCCAAACCTCCTTGGCGCTCTTCAACCCTTGAACTTTGTTATACTCCTCTCTACTTAAAGAGGCGAGGAGTATTGTTGTTGCTTGAGAGTTGAAGTGCTCGATTTGGGCCACCTCGTCCTCATCATAATCCTCATCCCCTACGGATGGTACCTGTGCTCCAAACTCAACAACATTCCATATACTTTTGTGGAGTGAGGTTAGATGAAATTTCATTAAATCACTCCACCTAGCATAATCTTCACCGTCAAAGGTTGGCGGTTTGCCTAATGGAATGGAAAGTAATGGAGTATGTCTAGATGTATGAGGATAGTGTAAGGGGATCTTACTAAACTTCTTACGCTCTTGGCGTTTAGAAGTTACGGAGGGCGCATCGGAGCCGGAGGTCGATGTTGATGAAGTGTCGGTCTCATAGTAGACCACTTTCCTCATCCTCTTGTGCTTGTCCCCACTTCGATGCGGCTTGTGAGAGGAAGATCTCTCCTTCTTCTCTTTGTGGTGAGAAGAAGATTTCTTCTCCTTCCCTTTGTTGGAGGAGCTCTTCTTCTTCTCCTTCCTCTTGGTGCGGGACTCTTCCGATGAAGTGCTCCCGTGGCTTGTAGTGGGCTTTTCGCCGGTCTCCATCTCCTTCTTGGCGTGATCTCCCGACATCACTTCGAGCGGTTAGGCTCTAATGAAGCACCGGGCTCTGATACCAATTGATAGTCGCCTAGAGGGGGGTGAATAGGGCGAAACTGAAATTTGCAAATATAAACACAACTACAAGCCGGGTTAGCGTTAGAAATATAAACGAGTCCGTGAGAGAGGGTGAAAAACAAATCACAAGCAAATGAAGAGTGTGACACGCGGATTTGTTTTACCGAGGTTCGGTTCTTGCAAACCTACTCCCCGTTGAGGAGGCCACAAAGGCCGGGTCTCTTTCAACCCTTCCCTCTCTCAAACGACCCCTTGGATCGAGTGAGCTTTCTCTTCTCAATCACTTGGAACACAAAGTTCCCACAAGGACCACCACAAATTTGGTGTCTCTTGCCTCAATTACAAGTGAGTTTGATCGCAATGAAAGAATCAAGAAAGAAGAAAGCAATCCAAGCGCAAGAGCTCGAAAGAACACAAGCAAATCTCTCTCTCTACTCACTAGGGCGTTGTGTGGAATTTGGAGAGGATTTGATCTCTTTGGTGTGTCTAGAATCTTGTAAGTAGTTGGGAAGTGGAAAACTTGGATACAATGAATGGTGGGGTGGTTGGAGTATTTATAGCCCAACCACCAAACTTGACCGTTGGTGGAGGCTGTCTGTTCGATGGCGCACCGGACAGTCCGGTGCACACCGGACATGTCCGGTGCCCCAGCCACGTCACCAATGCCGTTGGAATCTGACCGTTGGAGTTCTGACTTCTGGGCCCGCCTCGATGTCCGGTGGCGCACCGGACATGAACTGTTCAGTGTCCGGTGCGCCGGTATGGGCGCGCCTGCCTTCTGCGCGCGCTGTGCGCATTTAATACGTTGCAGGTAGCCGTTGGCGCGAAGTAGCCGTTGCTCCGAGGATGCACCGGACAGTCCGGTGCACACCGGACATGTCCGGTGAATTATAGCGGAGCAGCCTTCGTGAAATCCCGAGGCTGGCGAGTTCCAGAGCCGCGTCCCGTTGGAGCACCGGACACTGTCCGGTGTACACCGGACAGTCCGGTGTACACCGGACAGTCCGGTGAATTATAGCGCGCTGGCTCTGGAATTTCCCGAAGGTGACGAGTTGGAGTTGGAGTCCTCTGGTGCACCGGACACTGTCCGGTGGCACACCGGACAGTCCGGTGTGCCCGACCAGAGGAGCCTTCGGTTGCTCCTTTGCTCTTTTGTTGAACCCAACGCTTGGTCTTTTTATTGGCTAAGTGTCAACCTTTGGCACCTGTATAACTTATACACTAGAGCAAACTAGTTAGTCCAAAGATTTGTGTTGCGCAATTCAACCACCAAAATTATATAGGAACTAGGTGTAAGCCTAATTCCCTTTCAAATAGCAAAGCCTAACACAATTCAAATAGCAAAAGGAAAAACACGATTTAAACTCTCGTCTCTCCCCAAACTGCAGCATACAAAGGGGAAAAAATCCTCACCACACTGCACAGCACCCAAATCTTGGGTTGCTTGGTTCGCCATGGCCGATCCGCCGGCCCCGAATGCCCAGCCGGAGAAGCCGCCTGTCATCTCCGCCGCGACGGTGACACTGCCTCGGTTGAGAAGCCCCACGACGCGCCGCTCACGCTGGAGCCGGACGCGACTGCAACGAGAGAAGTGGAGGAGGACCAAGCTGCGACGGTCGCCAAGGATAGGGCCGCGCTGAGGACCCAGTCGGCGGTGGCGACGAGGAGAACTATTGGGGGCGGCGGGATATGTTGGAGGGGCTGTCTAGTGGGCGGCGGGGAGGCAAAAACAGATAAAATGACGTGCAAAATAAAAAAATTTAGCGCCAAATGGATTTCGGGAGTGAGAAAAGCTTTGCTAAATGTAGAGACTAAATTGGGTGGGACGGAAACTTGGTAAATTTAGCAACTTAATTTAAGGAACTGTTGGAGAAAAGTTTTTACAAAAATTATCTAAATTACTTGTTTAGCAAATCTTTTTGGAACTATTGGAGGTGCTCTAACGGCACACTCCAGTACTCCGCGACCGCGTCATTCGCCGCACGCGCCGCTGTGTCTCGCCCACCTCATCTCCCAGTAGTCCACGCGTTCCCACGCTGCCACTTGGGGCCCACCTGTCAATATCACGTCACCCACGCCCAGCATTCAGTTCCCACTTCCCACCCACCCTCCCCATCCCCAAAAGGCCAAAACCAAACCCGAGGCTGCGCCTGCGCTGCACAGCAGTTCCACACCTAAACCCCTCGCCGCCGGCGCCTCCGAATCCGGCGATGTCGTCGTCGCCGCCTCGCCGGCCGCAGCGCCGCGCGGCGTCGTCGCGGCCGGCGTCGTACGATGAGTCCCTCCTCGACGCCGAGCTGCAGGCCTACCTCGGCGACGCCGCCTCGCGCCGCGTGCGGCGGCTGCGCCGGCTCTCGGCGGAGGAGCGGCAGCGGGAGACGGAGACGGAGGCGCTCATCGCGCTCTCCCTGGGATTCCCCATAGACGAGCTGCTCCCCGAGGAGCGGCCCCTCCTGCCCGCCCACATCGCCGACGCGCCCAACGACTACATCGTCGTCCGCAACCACATCCTCGCCTCCTGGCGCGCAGACCCGGGGGCGCCGCTGCCGCTCGCGCGCGTCCTCGAGACGGTCAGCGCCACCTACGACCGCCTCGTCGCCGCCGCCCATGGGTACCTCGCCCGCGAGGGCCACATCAACTTCGGCGTCTCCGCCGCCTTCCCTGCCGCGCCGCCCCCGGACGCCGCCAGCCAGGGCGCGGCATCCGTCCTCGTCGTCGGCGCGGGGCTCGCGGGTCTTGCCGCCGCGCGCCAGCTCGTCCGCTTCGGTCTTCGAGTGCTCGTCCTCGAGGGCCGCGCGCGCCCCGGTGGCCGCGTCTACACGGCCCGGCTAGGTGAGGACAAGGCCGCCGTTGAGCTCGGCGGCAGCGTTATCACCGGTATCCACGCCAACCCGCTCGGCGTGCTCGCGCGGCAGCTTGCCCTTCCGCTGCATAAGGTGCGTGACCGCTGCCCGCTCTACTACCCGGACGGCCGGACCGTGGAGACCAGGCTGGATAGGAGCATCGATCTGGTGTTCAACACGCTTCTCGACCACGCCACCAGGCTCCGGGAGTCTCTCAATGAGGCTGCGGAGAGGATCTCGCTGGGGGAAGCTATAGACAAGCTCAGGAGGCTCTACCATGTGGCCAGGTCGGATGACGAGAGGATGTTATTGGATTGGCATTTTGCAAATCTGGAATTCTCCAATGCCGGTTGCCTATGGGAGCTTTCGCTCGCGCACTGGGATCAGGACGATCCTTATGAGATGGGGGGAGACCATTGTTTCTTAGCCGGAGGGAATTCCCGGCTCATACATGCATTGTGTGATGGGGTGCCGGTCTTGTATGAGAAGAATGTGACACGGATTGAGCATGGAGTGGACGGGGTTAGTGTCACAGTGGAAGAAGGGCAGATTTTTCAGGCTGATATGGTGCTATGTACCGTGCCCCTTGGGGTGCTCAAGAGTGGGAGCATAGTATTTGACCCAGAGTTGCCTGAAGAGAAGCTTGGGGCAATAAAGAGGTTGGGGTTTGGGTTGTTGAATAAGGTAGCCATGGTGTTTCCCAGTGTGTTTTGGGATGAAGATATTGACACATTTGGGTGTTTGAATAAGGAGAGCAGCAAGCGTGGAGAGTTCTTTCTCTTCTACAGCTACCACACTGTCTCTGGTGGTGCGGTTCTTGTCGCACTTGTTGCAGGAGAGGCTGCTTTAGAGTTTGAAAAGGTTGATCCTGTTGTTGCACTTCATCGAGTACTTGGCATTCTAAAAGGTAAAAATCTGGAACTAATAGTCCTTTGTATTTTTGTTAGTTTAATTTAATCACATTTAGAGACACCCATAATTACAAAAATGGAAACAAATTGCTTCCCAATGTAGTAAGTAAATGCTATCTACCTGTGTTGCTTGGTGGCTGGTGCATTGGAATTAGTAAGATGAATCCATACTTTGTATTAGCGTGGATAACTTAATGACTAATAAGTGTAAGTCACTAAACAATGTATCTTATAGTGTCATATGCTCACTGGATGGCTGAACATAGTATATACTTGTCTCTCACTCCATAATTAATTGAAGCAACATGTGCTGGTTTATGGTTAGGTTTAAATGATGCTACATCATATATTTGGAACTATTGAATTGTTCACACCATACATTACACAATACATGCTTCATAGTTATTATTGTGGCACTTCAGCTGATTTAAGTTGAGATTACTTATCAGTGAATTAGTTTTTGTGTTTACTGAATCATTTATCCCTATAAATTTTGGTATATTTTAACATTTCATAAATGATCATTAATGAACAATGGTCATAATGCTAGTTTGGATGAACGAGCTAGCATCTGATGCATGTGCATTACGCTATAAACTTTTCTGCTTATGATTAAGCATATACAATGGAGCTATTAGTACAAATGAAATTAGGGCCAGCAGAGTTTTTGACTAGGATTGGCAGAGCAAACTAATCAATGATCTTCTGAGCATATGCTTAGAAATTTTTGGGTCAACCACTCTTTGTGATTTGAAAGCAATAAGACTACCTTAAAGTATTAGCGTGTCTGTAGTCTACTCCTGTAAACTACAGGATAATCTAAGGGCCTCTTTGGCACGGCTCCTTGGGTGGCTCCAGCTCGAGCTCATTGTGAAGCCCTACCAAACAGTAAAAAATTGCTTCTCGTCGAGAGCTCTCCAATTGCTGGAGCCGTTTTCTTGCTGGGAGCCAAGCACAAAAAACGTGGCTTCTACCGGCTCTTACATTTTACTCATACATCATTCGAAAGAAAAACACATGAGAAGCTGTTTTGTCAAACGAATTACAAAACGGCTCTGGCTCCTTTAGAGAAGCCAACTAGCCAAAGCCGAAACTGTTTTTAAAGGAGCCGGAGCCCTGACAAAAGGGGCCTAAATACTTCCTTTAACAAACTTGTGAAATACCTATAGTATTAAGGTCCTTGTTATGCATATGAATTGTAATTTTACCCTTTTAGTTATTGCTTGTATAATATAAAATGTGTGTTACGAATGGCTACTTTGATAAAGTGCTAGCTAGAGAGAAAAAAAGGGTTGACCCAGTGCCGGATACTTGAGCAGGGTCTAGGGAATGGATAAATTGAGGCAAACCTTCTACCCTCAAATGCGGAGAGGCTGCTCTGAACCCGTGACCTGGTGACTCGGTGAGATAGTTCTCACCACTGCGCCAATGCTCACCACTGCACCAATGCAAGAGAGAAAAAGGGGAAAAAAGCATAAATGTTGTTTAGGAATTAATTGCATATCTACCTTTTATAGATGAGACATATAGGGGGGGTCGAACATAGATAATTCTTTTGGAGTGTGAGTATAAACTTGAGGAGAGGAATATGTAAGAACTTAGGAACATATCACTATGGCATATTGCCTTGAATAATGTTCGACGGATGGTTTGATTGCACATATATATTGTTTATGATATTTTCTTTCATTAGTCATTTTGATAAACAACTAACATATTACTCTTGTTATGTTTAGGTATCTATGGCCCAAAAGGCGTTACTGTTCCTGATCCGGTTCAATCAGTTTGCACGAGATGGGGCAGTGATCCTTTTTGCTCAGGTTCATACTCGCACATCAGAGTTGGGTCTTCCGGTGCTGACTATGACATTCTTTCCGAGAGTGTGAATGACCGACTCTTCTTCGCTGGAGAAGCCACGAACCGCGCGTACCCTGCAACCATGCACGGGGCCCTATTGAGCGGGTTAAGAGAAGCTTCCAAAATCTATCGTGCCTCAGATAGCTTAGTGAATTATGACCAGAAGAAGAATTCACTGCCAAAGAGCCTCAAACCACCAGATGGTGCCCTTCTAGATCTCTTCTTGGAGCCGGACCTAGCATTCGGGAGATTCTCGTTCGTGTTCTCCTCACTGACACCCGATGATCCAGCGGCTCCAGGGTTACTTCGGGTTTCGCTCGACAAGCGTTTCCTTCTGCAGCCCAATTATAATTCAGAGCTAAAGGGCGACCAAAAGGATCACAGCCACAGCCACGCATCTGGGGCCTTCCATCTGTACGCCGCTGTCTCTCGGGAGCAGGCAGATCGGCTACGAAGGTCAAGCGAAGATGACAGAACTAGGTTAGGAGTATTATGCAAGGATCGTACTGTAAAGCTAATGGGTTACGATAGTACTTGCGACGTAGGTAGCGATCTGATCTCGAGCATCTTGGGTGCGCGGAAAGCCAGGAAACTGCTGCAGCACCCAAAGAACTCCAAGATCCCGCGTTGATGTGTACCCGGTTCCTCTCTTTTTTTCTTCTTTGTAGAACAGAATGCATTCTTTTGTTATGTACACAAGGTACGAAGGGCCGGCCGCCGGCTGGTGGAGCTCAGATTTTGCTGTGGCGTGTACAGGCTACGAACTGTGACGCTTCGGCAGGAACGTAACTGAGATCCTCCATGTTCTGGTCCTCACTTGTAAAAATTGCCGTTCATGTGACTTCAGACTTCAGTTGATTAGATATTGTTCTGTGGATTTAACTGCAGGCACCATTGTGATCTTGCTCTATCTATCTTTCGCCTGAGTATGGTTGGAAATCTGAATGTGAATTCAATTTTAGACTAGCACAACCTGCAGCTCCGATGTTCCATACTTCCATTTGGGCCCACCTGTACATTTGCAGTGTTATGTTTTGATATCCAGTGTTTTGTCTTAAAAAAAGTTCACAGGTACAACAACAAGGGTTTCAATAGTGTCATAATTCTTGGGGCTTGGTGCTTATGGCTCACTCGTAATAAGATTGTTTTTTATGGAGTGAACACTTCCATTAGCTCGGTTAAAAGGTTGTTTTTAGACGAGTTGATCAGTTAGGGTAAGACGGGAGCTAAGCATATATACAGTCTTGGGCTTATTGTCACCTTAAGGGCCCGTTCGTTTGTCCAGGATTAGACCAGGATTCATTCCAACTTATCAAAATTTACATAAATTAGAGAAACAATCCGACCGGGAACCGTTTCAGGCCTTCAATCCTTAAAAAACGAACAGGCCCTAAATAGAGTCTAGTCGGGCCTGTCAGCTCCCTCCTTTGCTTTGTTTCGCCTTATTGGGTGTTGGAGGGTAGGCATGGGTGTTAGGTCTTGGTGATCAGGTCTAGTGTTTTTTTTCTGCCCTACAAAGCGTTGTATTTTGGTCCACTTTAGACATTTTATGTCTTAATATAATGATATGCACGTCCTGCCTGTTCGAGACAAAAAAATATCTAGGGTACGGTTAGCAATTTTTCTCATTACCCTTTTCCACATATCCTTGTGGCTATAAAACTCACACCTTCAACAATTTCTCCATTCAGTAAAGCTAACTCTTTAAACATCCAAGTGGTGCACTTGCCATCCTTTTATTAGCTGCTAATAACAGCCTGAAATCCTGAATCTATCAAGACGAGACCTGTTATTGGAGAAAAAAACAACTTCTTCAAAGTCTATGCCTTTGCAACAAGCTAGCCCGTCCTTGTGCTTTACATTTCACAACCTAGCCTTGAGCAAGAATGCATGCGAGTAGCGCTAGGCAAAAAATCCGTAACCTAAAACCCGAACCCAGAATACCTGAACCCGAAATACTTGAAACCCAAATTTTGTTCGAGAATTTCGGGTAACAACCTGCAAAACCTGAATTTATTTCAGACAATTCGGGTAACACAATCAGTACCTGAAATACCCGAACTTTCATGTGTCATATACTCATGTCATGCTTAATTATTAATTTGTACATTTATAATTATGTGTAGTGTGTATGACTTGTGATTGTAGATTCCTTGCGTTTTTTATGTACATGTATATCATTTTTATACTATTTTAATAGGGTGTGTGTTTTTATGAAACCGACGACACAATAATTTGGATATTTCGGCAATACCTAAACCCGAACCTAAAATTCTGACTACCTGAATTTTCGGGTATTGTAAAACTGGTTGTAATTTTAAGTATCGATTCTTGAAACCCAAAATTTTAAATACCGGAATTACTCAACCCGTACGCCCGAACGCTCACCCATGCGAGGGTTCCAATTTTGGCGCGCGTGTTTCATCGCCTCCACTCGCTCCGGTGTCTTCTCCTTCTATCCTTCAACGCCCGCGCCAGCGCCACGATGTGTGAATGTGTCCTTTCTCATCGTCATATATGCTGAGATGCTAATTTTTAAGAAAAAAAATTCAAAGGAAAAAATGCAATTGGTTCGCGTTTATCTAACTTGAAGGTATACGGTTGTTCTTGTTTACTGTTTAGTTTGGAAGGATCGAGGAAAACAGGAATGGTTTTGTTTTTAACAGCGTGTTAGCCAACCAATAGCTAGCTACTCGTGATCGGAAATCTCTGGCCGCCATAAACCGCACATCGCCGTGGGTGGGAACCCTTGTTGCATCACTACCGGTAATAGGTTTCCCTTGAAGTTCGCTGTCGACCGTGTTTCCTGTAGAGCTATCGCATGGGGATCGAGAGCATTGGAGTGCCGGGGCGCGGTCTCCGGAGAACGCGCCACCGCGGGGGTTGCCCGCCGCCGCGACTGGTCCTCGGGTAGGGGAAGACGACTGTGGGACGTTGCAGCGGCTCGGACTAGTTAGTGGTGTCCTTAACTGTTGATACCGGTTACGGATAATAGGGCGGGGAGCGTCCGATCGAGATCGAACGATCGGTACTTACATCAGAATTCATTAAATGGTAGATCTTGGATCTGAGGGCCCAGAATGAATACTGGTTCATTTTAAACGGACTTCTAATCCTACCCATTGCGAGAAGATCAAACAGTCGAGATTCACCCGTACCCCTTCAGCCTGGAGATCTTTCTAAAGAGCCCCTCTATTTTACTAATATTAACCCGCCATCCACGCTTATGCACAGATCATCACAACCAGGTCCAAAACTTTACAGAATGAACCCCGACTTTCAGAATTTCATACTCGTAGTCCTCTGGTCTCGGTTTACTGGCAGAAATTAATTTTTAATATAAAAATAAATCCTAGAACTTGTTTAATTCATAGAAATTTTATTTTAACTCCTTTTTAATCCATTCCAGTTGCATTAATTTTGTTTCAATATTTTTTATCATCTCATAACTCTGTTTAGTCATGAAACCTAGATCAAAATTATCCACTTGATTTATTCTATACTAGGCACTTAATAACTTTGGAAAATCATAACTCGAAAATCGTAACTCCGAATTTAGTGATTATTGTTTCTACGATCTCCTTACGATGTGTAGAATATTATCATGCATTTCGTTCTGCTGTTAGTGTGATGTTAATTTCTGCTATACTATGCTTGTTTGTATTGTTGCGAGTAGACGAGCAAGCCACTGAGGACCAAGGTGTTCAGTAGGTGGAGACTGCTGAGCAGGAGCTCGTTGAAGGCAAGTTGTCCCCTTGATCACTTCTATTTACCCAATAATATTCTTATTAATCATTATGATCTGCATAAGTTAATTTTGATAGGACCCAATAGGTTACCCTAGTTTGACTATCTTTATACCTTGTTTACCACCGAACTTTTGGGTATGTGGTTTTGGGTATTGAGATACACATTTTTCATGATCATATTTTATTATCAGTTTGTTATTTACTGTTCATGATAAGATCATTATGTTAATTGGAACATGGAGCGACCACTCGGAAAAACAGTGCAACCATAAGAGTGGTATGGGACGCCCTTGGCTGACTTATTAGGAAAGCTAGTGGATGACTACCTTACCCGAAAGGGGCAATGGCAGTAGGGGAGTGGTCGGTGTAGGGAGGTCCTCGGGTTAATTTTGCTACGATGGCGGTCAGGCGAGGGATCCCTGCATTGGGGTTTCCTAGAAACTGTAGCGGATTTTCTGAAGCTAGTGGAACTTTATAAAGGCCTCATAGTGTTACCCTGCCTCGCTTCCTTGGTAGAGGTGTATGGAATTCATGACCCCTTGGCAGATGGGTAACGCGACTTGTGGGTAAAGATGTGCAACCTCTGCAGAGTGTAAAACTGGTATATCAGTCGTGATCACGGTCATGAGCGGCTCGGACCCTCACATGAGTAACTTATAGAATTAAATTTAATTGGTCATTTGCATCGCATTATGGTTTATTATTAATTTTGATATATTATTACTCTGGTTTGGTATTTACTTACATTTAGTAACTGCTAGTGAAATTTGACCAACTTATTAAAAGTAATGCTCAACTTTAACCATTATTTGTTGATCGGCCTTACACTTCATATGAGCTCCCACCTTTAGTGAGTTCATACACATTATTCCCCACAACTTGTTGAGCTATGATATTTTGTGAGCTCACTCTTGCGATATATAAACCCCCCACAGGTGAAGAGCAGGTGGTCCAAGAGGAACCCTACAACGAGGAATATGAGCTTATCTAGGTGGCGTCTCCCAGCCAACTTGATGGCGCCAAGGAATAATTATTTAGTTCTTTTTATTGTTATCATTTATTTCTATAAGACTTCCGCTATATAATAATGATACTTGTGACATTTATCTCTATATACTTTGTCATTATATGTGATGTTCTTCTTTGGCACACATATGAGACACTGAAAGTCGCCTAGAGGGGGGGGGGGTGAATAGGGCGAAACTGAAATTCTCAAAAATAATTACAACTACAAGCCGGGTTAGCGTTAGAAATATAATAGAGTCCGAGAGAGAGGGTGCAAAACAAATCGCAAGCAAATAATGAAGTGAGACACGTGGATTTGTTTTACCGAGGTTCGGTTCTCGCAAACCTACTCCCCGTTGAGGAGGCCACAAAGGCCGGGTCTCTTTCAACCCTTCCCTCTCTCAAACGGTCCCTCGGATCGAGTGAGCTTCTCTTCTCAAATCACTTGGGAATCAAAACTTCCCGCAAGGACCACCACACACTTGGTGTCTCTTGCCTCAATTACAAGTGAGTGTTTGATCACAAGAAAGAATGTCAAAGAAAAGAAGCGATCCAAGTGCAAGAGCTCAAATGAACACTACAAATCACTCTCACTAGTCACTAAGGCTTTGTGTGGAGTTGGGAGAGGATTTGATCTCTTTTGGTGTGCTTTGCAATGAATGCTAGCTCTTGTATAGTGGTTGGAAGCTGGAAAACTTGGATGCCATGAATGGTGGGTGGTTGGGGTATTTATAGCCCCAACCACCAAACTAGCCGTTTGGTGAGGCTGTATGTTCGATGGCGCACCGGATAGTCCGGTGCACACCAGACATGTCCGGTGCGACAGCCACGTCACCATGGCCGTTGGGATTCGACCGTTGGAGCTCTGTCTTCTGGGTCCACCTGGATGTCCGGTGGCGCACCAGACATGTACTGTAGAGTGTCCGGTGCGCCAGCATGGGCGTGCCTGACCTCTGCGCGCGCAGCGCGCGCATTTAATGCGTTGCAGGTAGCCGTTGGCGTCGAAATAGCCGTTGCCCCGCTGTTACACCGGACAGTCCGGTGTACACCGGACAGTCCGGTGAATTATAGCGGAGCGGCTGGAGTGAAATCCCGAGGCTGGCGAGTTCCGAAGGCCGCACTTCCTTGGAGCACCGGACAGTCCGGTGAATTATAGCGGAGTCGCCTCTGGAATTTCCGAAGGTGACGAGTTTGAAGTCAGAGTCCTCTGGCGCACCGGACAGTCCGGTGCGCCAGACCAGAGGTGCCTTCGGTTGTCCCTTGCTCCTTTGTTGAACTCAATACTTGGTCTTTTTATTGGCTAAGTGTGAACCTTGAGCACCTGTATAACTTATACACTAGAGCAAACTAGTTAGTCCAAATATTTGTGTTGGGCAATTCAACCACCAAAATTAATTAGGTACTAGGTGTAAGCCTAATTCCCTTTCAATCTCCCCCTTTTTGGTGATTGATGCCAACACAAACCAAAGCAAATATAAAAGTGCATAATTGAACTAGTTTGCATAATGTAAGTGCAAAGGTTGCTTGGAGTTGAGCCAATATAAATATTTACAAGATATGCATGGATTGTTTCTTTATTTTTAACATATTGGACCATGCTTGCACCACATGTTTTGTTTTTGCAAATTTTTGTAAAACCTTTTCAAAGTCCTTTTGCAAATAGTCAAAGGTAAATGAATAAGATTTTGCGAAGCATTTTTTCAAGATTTGAAAATTTCTCCCCTTGTTTCAAATGCTTTTCCTTTGACTAAACAAAACTCCCCCTAAATGAGATCCTCCTCTTAGTGTTCAAGAGGGTTTTGATATATCATTTTTGAAATACTACTTCCTCCCCCTTTTGAACATAATACCAATTTGAAATTGATCAATTGAAAAACTCCAATTTTAAAAATTAGGTGGTGGTGCGGTCCTTTTGCTTTGGGCTCATATTTTCTCCCCCTTTGGCATGAATCGCCAAAAACGGAATCATTAGAGCCCTTTCCTAACTATTTTCTCCCCTTTGGCAAATAAAACATATGAGTAAGGATTATACCAAAGAGGGAGAGTGATGCGGAGCGACGGCGAAGGATGAGTAGTGGAGTGGAGTGGAAGCCTTTGTCTTCGCCGAAGACCCCAATTCCCTTTCAATATACCTATGACTTGGTTTGAAATAGACTTGAAAAACACATTAGTCATAGCATATATAAAAGAGACATGATCAAAGGTATACTCATGAGCTATGTGTGCAAATTAGCAAAAGAAATTTCTCGAATCAAGAATATTGAGCTCATGCCTAAGTTTGGTAAAAGTTTGTTCATCAAGAGGCTTGGTAAAGATATCGGCTAATTGATCTTTAGTGTTAATGTATGCAATCTCGATATCCCCCTTTTGTTGGTGATCCCTAAGAAAATGATACCGAATGGCTATGTGTTTAGTGCGGCTATGCTCAACGGGATTATCCGCCATGCGGATTGCACTCTCATTATCACATAGAAGAGGAACTTTGGTTAATTTGTAACCATAGTCCCGCAGGGTTTGCCTCATCCAAAGTAATTGCGCGCAACAATGGCCTGCGGCAATATACTTAGCTTCGGCGGTAGAAAGAGCGACCGAATTTTGCTTCTTTGAAGCCCAAGACACCAGGGATCTTCCCAAGAACTGGCAAGTCCCCGATGTGCTCTTTCTATTAATCTTACACCCCGCCCAATCAGCATCCGAATAACCAATCAAATCAAATGTGGATCCCCGAGGGTACCAAAGCCCAAACTTAGGAGTATAAGCCAAATATCTCAAGATTCGTTTCACGGCCGTAAGGTGTGATTCCTTAGGGTCGGCTTGGAATCTTGCACACATGCATACGGAAAGCATAATGTCTGGTCGAGATGCACATAAATAAAGCAATGAACCTATCATCGACCGGTATACCTTTTGATCGACGGATTTACCTCCCGTGTCGAGGTCGAGATGCCCATTGGTTCCCATGGGTGTCTTGATGGGCTTGGCATCCTTCATTCCAAACTTGGTTAGAATGTCTTGAGTGTACTTCGTTTGGCTAATGAAGGTGCCCTCTTGGAGTTGCTTTACTTGAAATCCTAAGAAATACTTCAACTCCCCCATAATAGACATCTCGAATTTTTGTGTCATGATCCTACTAAATTCTTCACATGTAGATTCGTTAGTAGACCCAAATATGATATCATCAACATAAATTTGGCAGACAAACAAATCATTGTTAAGAGTTTTAGTGAATAAAGTAGGATCGGCTTTGCCGACTTTGAAGCCATTAGCAATAAGGAAATCTCTAAGGCATTCATACCATGCTCTTGGGGCTTGCTTGAGCCCATAAAGCGCCTTAGAGAGCTTATAGACATGGTTAGGATACTCACTGTCTTCAAAGCCGGGAGGTTGCTCAACGTAGACCTCTTCCTTGATTGGTCCATTGAGGAAGGCACTCTTCACGTCCATTTGGTAAAGCTTGAAGCCATGGTAAGTAGCATAGGCCAATAATATACGAATTGACTCAAGCCTAGCTACGGGTGCATAGGTTTCACCAAAATCCAAACCTTCGACTTGTGAATATCCCTTGGCCACGAGTCGAGCTTTATTCCTTGTCACCACACCATGCTCATCTTGCTTGTTGCGGAAGACCCACTTGGTTCCTACAACATTTTGGTTAGGACGTGGAACTAAATGCCATACCTCGTTCCTCGTGAAGTTGTTGAGCTCCTCTTGCATTGCCATCACCCAATCCGAATCTTGTAGTGCTTCCTCTACCCTGTGTGGCTCAATAGAGGAAACAAAAGAGTAATGCTCACAAAAATGTGCAACACGAGATCGAGTGGTTACCCCCTTATGAATGTCGCCGAGGATGGTGTCGACGGGGTGATCTCGTTGGATTGCTTGGTGGACTCTTGGGTGTGGCGGCCTTGGTTGTTCATCCTCCTTGTCCTCAACATTTGTATTTCCCCCTTGATTATTGCCATCATCTTGAGGTGACTCATCTCTTTGATCTTCTTTATCAACTTGAGCCTCGTCCTCATTTTGAGTTGGTGGAGATGCTTGCGTGGAGGAGGATGGTTGATCTTGTGCATTTGGAGGCTCTTCGGATTCCTTAGGGCACACATCCCCAATGGACATGTTCCTTAGCGCGATGCACGGAGCCTGTTCTTCACCTATCTCATCAAGATCAACTTGCTCTACTTGAGAGCCATTAGTTTCATCAAACACAACGTCACAAGAAACTTCAACAAGTCCTGAGGACTTGTTAAAGACTCTATATGCCCTTGTGTTTGAGTCATATCCTAGTAAAAAGCCTTCTACAGTTTTAGGAGCAAATTTAGATTTTCTACCTCTTTTGACAAGAATAAAACATTTGCTACCAAAAACTCTAAAATATGAAATATTTGGCTTTTTACCAGTTAGGAGTTCATAGGATGTCTTCTTGAGGATTCGGTGTAGATATAACCGGTTGATGGCATAGCAGGCGGTGTTGACCGCCTCGGCCCAAAACCGATCCGGTGTCTTGTACTCATCAAGCATGGTTCTTGCCATGTCCAATAGAGTTCGATTCTTCCTTTCCACTACACCATTTTGTTGTGGGGTGTAGGGAGAAGAGAACTCATGCTTGATGCCCTCCTCCTCAAGGAAGCCTTCAATTTGAGAGTTCTTGAACTCCGTCCCGTTGTCGCTTCTAATTCTTGATCCTTAAGCCGAACTCATTTTGAGCCCGTCTCAAGAATCCCTTTAAGGTCTCTTGGGTATGGGATTTTTCCTGCAAAAAGAACACCCAAGTGAAGCGAGAATAATCATCCACTATTACAAGACAATACTTACTCCCGCCGATGCTTATGTAAGCGATCGGGCTGAATAGATCCATGTGTAGGAGCTCCAGTGGCCTGTCACTAGTCATGATGTTCTTGTGTGGATGATGAGTCCCAACTTGCTTTCCTGCTTGGCATGCGCTACAAATCCTGTCTTTCTCAAAATGAACATTTGTTAGTCCTAAAATGTGCTCTCCCTTTAGAAGCTTATGAAGATTCTTCATTCCAACATGGGCTAGTCGGCGATGCCAGAGCCAACCCAAGTTAGTCTTAGCAACTAAGCAAGTGTCGAGTTCAGCTCTATCAAAATCTACCAAGTATAGCTGACCCTCTAACACTCCCTTAAATGCTATTGAATCATCACTTCTTCTAAAGACAGTGACACCTACATCAGTAAATAGACAGTTGTAACCCATTTGACACAATTGGGATACGGAAAGCAAATTGTAATCTAAAGAATCTACAAGAAAAACATTGGAAATAGTATGGTCAGGTGATATAGCAATTTTACCCAATCCTTTGACCAAACCTTGATTTCCATCCCCGAATGTGATAGCTCGTTGGGGATCTTGGTTTTTCTCATATGAGGAGAACATCTTCTTCTCCCCTGTCATGTGGTTTGTGCACCCGCTATCGAGTATCCAACTTGAGCCCCCGGATGCATAAACCTACAAAACAATTTTAGTTCTTGACTTTAGGTACCCAAACAGTTTTGGGTCCTTCGGCATTAGAAACAAGAACTTTGGGTACCCAAACACAAGTCTTGGAGCCCTTGTGTTTGCCCCCAACAAACTTGGCAACTACTTTGCCGGATTTGTTAGTCAAAACATAAGATGCATCAAAAGTTTTAAATGAAATGCTATGATCATTTGATGCAATAGGAGTTTTCTTTCTAGGCAACTTGGCACAGGTTGGTTGCCTAGAGCTAGATGTCTCACCCTTATACATAAAAGCATGGTTAGGGCCAGAGTGAGACTTCCTAGAATGAGTTCTCCTAATTTTGCTCTCGGGATAACCGGCAGGGTACAAAATGTAACCCTCGTTATCCTGAGGCATGGGAGCCTTGCCCTTAACAAAGTTAGACAAGTTCTTAGGAGGGGCATTAAGTTTGACATTGTCTCCCCTTTGGAAGCCAATGCCATCCTTGATGCCAGGGCGTCTCCCATTATAGAGCATACTTCTAGCAAATTTAAATTTTTCATTTTCTAAGTTATGCTCGACAATTTTAGCATCTAATATTGCTATATGATCATTTTGTTGTTTAATTAAAGTCATGTGATCATGAATAGCATTGATATCAACATCTCTACATCTAGTACAAATAGAAGTGTGCTCAACGGTAGATGTAGAGGGTTTGCAAGATTTTAGTTCTACAACCTTAGCATACAACATATCATTCTTAGTTCTAAGGTCGGAAATAGTAGTATTGCAAACATCAAAATCTTTAGCCTTAGCAATCAAATTTTCATTTTCTACTCTAAGGCTAGCAAGAGAATCATTCAATTCCTTAATCTTAGCAAGCAGATCATCATTATCATTTCTAAGATTGGAAATTGAGACATCACATACATGAGAATCAACCTTAGCAATTAATCTAGCATTTTCATTTCTAAGGTTGACAATGGTCTCATGGCAAGTGCTTAGCTCACTTGACAAATTTTCACATTTTTCAACTTGTAGAGCATAAGCATTTTTAACCTTAACATGCTTTTTATTCTCCTTGATTAGGAAGTCCTCTTGGGAGTCCAAGAGATCATCCTTCTCGTGGATGACACTAATTAATTCATTTAATTTTTCTTTCTGTTGCATGTTTAGGTCGGCAAAAAGGGTACGCAAATTATTTTCCTCATCACTAGCATTATCATCACTAGAGGATTCATATTTAGTGGAGGATTTAGATTTAACCTTCTTCCTTTTGCCGTCCTTTGCCATGAGGCACTTGTGGCGACGTTGGGGAAGAGGAGTCCCTTGGTGATGGCGATGTTGGCGGCGTCCTCGTCGGAGGAGGACTCGATGGAGCTCTCGTCGGAGTCCCACTCCCGGCAAACATGGGCATCACCGCCCTTCTTCTTGTAGTACTTCTTCTTTTCTCTCCTCTTTCCCTTCTTGTCGTCGCCCCTGTCACTGTCACTAGATATAGGACATTTTGCAATAAAATGACCGGGCTTACCACACTTGTAGCACACTTTCTTGGAGCGGGGTTTGTAGTCCTTCCCCCTCCGTTGCTTGAGGATTTGGCGAAAGCTTTTGATGATTAAAGCCATCTCCTCATTGTCGAGCTTGGAGGCGTCAATTGGTTGTCTACTCGGTGTAGACTCCTCCTTCTTCTCCTCCGTCGCCTTGAATGCTACCGGTTGTGCTTCGGACGTGGAGGGTTCATCAAGCTCGTTGATCTTCTTTGAGCCCTTGATCATACATTCAAAGCTCACAAAATTCCCGATTACTTCCTCGGGAGTCATTAGTGTGTATCTAGGATTACCACGAATTAATTGAACTTGAGTGGGGTTAAGGAAAATAAGTGATCTCAAAATAACCTTAACCACCTCGTGGTCGTCCCATTTCTTGCTCCCGAGGTTGCGCACTTGGTTCACCAAGGTTTTGAGCCGGTTGTACATATCTTGTGGCTCCTCCCCTTGGCGAAGACGAAAACGACCGAGCTCCCCCTCGATCGTTTCCCGCTTGGTGATCTTGGTGAGTTCATCACCCTCGTGCGCGGTCTTGAGTAGGTCCCAAATCTCCTTTGCATTCTTCAACCCTTGCACCTTGTTGTATTCCTCCTTGCTTAGAGAGGCGAGGAGTATGGTTGTAGCTTGAGAGTTGAAGTGCTCGATTTGGGCCACTTCGTCCGTATCATAGTCTTCATCCCCTACGGATGGTACCTGTGCTCCAAACTCAACAACATTCCATATACTTTTGTGGAGTGAGGTTAGATGAAATTTCATTAAATCACTCCACCTAGCGTAATCTTCGCCATCAAAAGTTGGCGGTTTGCCTAATGGAATGGAAAGTAATGGAGTATGTCTAGATGTACGAGGATAATGTAAGGGGATCTTACTAAACTTCTTGTGCTCTTGGCGCTTAGAAGTTACGGACGGTGCATCGGAGTCGGAGGTCGATGTTGATGAAGTGTCGGTCTCGTAGTAGACCACTTTCCTCATCCTCTTGTGCTTGTCGCCTTTCCGATGCGACTTGTGAGAAGAAGATTTCTCCTTCTTCTCTTTGTGGTGAGAAGAAGAAGATCTTTTCTCCTTCCGTTTGGAGGAGTCCTTCTTCTTCTCCTTCCTCTTGGTGCGGGACTCTTCCGATGAAGTGCTCCCTTGGCTCGTAGTGGGCTTGTCGCCGGTCTCCATCTCCCTCTTGGTGTGATCTCCCGACATCACTTCGAGCGGTTAGGCTCTAATGAAGCACCGAGCTCTGATACCAATTGAAAGTCGCCTAGAGGGGGGGGGGGGTGAATAGGGCGAAACTGAAATTCTCAAAAATAATTACAACTACAAGCCGGGTTAGCGTTAGAAATATAATAGAGTCCGAGAGAGAGAGGGTGCAAAACAAATCGCAAGCAAATAATGAAGTGAGACACGTGGATTTGTTTTACCGAGGTTCGGTTCTCGCAAACCTACTCCCCGTTGAGGAGGCCACAAAGGCCGGGTCTCTTTCAACCCTTCCCTCTCTCAAACGGTCCCTCGGACCGATTGAGCTTCTCTTCTCAAATCACTTGGGAATCAAAACTTCCCGCAAGGACCACCACACACTTGGTGTCTCTTGCCTCAATTACAAGTGAGTGTTTGATCACAAGAAAGAATGTCAAAGAAAAGAAGCGATCCAAGTGCAAGAGCTCAAATGAACACTACAAATCACTCTCACTAGTCACTAAGGCTTTGTGTGGAGTTGGGAGAGGATTTGATCTCTTTTTGTGTGCTTTGCAATGAATGCTAGCTCTTGTATAGTGGTTGGAAGCTGGAAAACTTGGATGCCATGAATGGTGGGTGGTTGAGGTATTTATAGCCCCAACCACCAAACTAGCCGTTTGGTGAGGCTGTATGTTCGATGGCGCACCGGACAGTCCGGTGCACACCGGACATGTCCGGTGCGACACCGGACATGTCCGGTGCGACAACCACGTCACCATGGCCGTTGGGATTCGACCGTTGGAGCTCTGTCTTCTGGGCCCGCCTGGATGTCTGGTGGCGCACCGGACATGTACTGTAGAGTGTCCGGTGCGCCAGCATGGGCGTGCCTGACCTCTGCGCGCGCAGCGCGCGCATTTAATGCGTCGCAGGTAGCCATTGGCGCCGAAATAGCCGTTGCCCCGCTGTTACACCGGACAGTCCGGTGTACACCGGATAGTCCGGTGAATTATAGCGGAGCGGCTGGAGTGAAATCCCGAGGCTGGCGAGTTCCGAAGTCCGCACTTTCTTGGAGCACCGGACATGTCCGGTGTACACCGGACAGTCCGGTGAATTATAGCGGAGTCGCCTCTGGAATTTCCCGAAGGTGACGAGTTTGAAGTCGGAGTCATCTGGCGCACCGGACATGTCCGGTGGCACACCGGACAGTCCGGTGCGCCAGACCAGAGGTGCCTTCGGTTGTCCCTTGCTCCTTTGTTGAACCCAATACTTGGTCTTTTTATTGGCTAAGTGTGAACCTTGAGCACCTGTATAACTTATACACTAGAGCAAACTAGTTAGTACAAATATTTGTGTTGGGCAATTCAACCACCAAAATTAATTAGGTACTAGGTGTAAGCCTAATTCCCTTTCAGACACACCTGGCTTATCCCTTAAATCTGGGTGTGATAGCCCTTGCCCTTGAGAGGAGCTCGAGAGAAGACAAGAGGGAAGCATGAGCTTCGATACCTTAGTAAAAATTCTAGAGTCTTCGATGGGAGTTTGTATCTCTGCCGCTCTTTTATGCTCTATATTTATATTATGTGTCTTTGTTGTGTGCGTACTTTACTTGCTTAGTTTGCTTAGCCAGTTGATAAGATTAAAATCTAGGTTGCATAACTCTTGCGATAGAGAATAGATTATTTTATTGTATAGATTTTGACTAGATAGAATTTAGAGGCCATAGTTAGAAGTAAAATTTTAGTTTCCTAATATAATTCAACACCCTCCTCTTAGACGTCATGGTCCCTTTAGGTCCCATTTGTTGCAGCTAAACTACTAGCTCCTAAAGATGTTTGGAGCTATTTTGTGCTTGTAAGGAAAATGGCATTGAAAGGAAAATGTGCCCTTGGGCCATTTCTATAAGTGTTTTGGTGATTAGATGCCCAACACATATTGATTGAGTTCTTATGTGCTAAATGTGTGAGAAGTGCAAATCAAAGAACAAGGTATGTTTCTAGACTTAGTAAATTGTTTTTGAATACTAACATGTTTATCTAAGTGCTAGAAACAGTGCCAAGAAAAGAAGATTTGAATTAGAGAAGAGTTGGCTAAGTACAACCAAAACCAGCACCAGCCTGGCACACCGGACTGTCCGGTGGTGCACCGAACATTGTCCGGTGCCCCAGGCTGGCCCGACGGTGAACTCTGCTCTCGGGAATCAGCGCGGCGAAGTGGCTATAAATCACCGGACTGTCCGGTGGTGCACCGGACTGTCCAGTGAGTCTTCAGCGTCTGCGCCCAAGTCCTTCCGCGACGAACTCGTCGCTCTCGGGAAAACCAAAAAGCACCGTGGCTAAAAATCACCGAACTATCCAGTGGTGCACCAGACTATCCGATGAGTCAGAGCCGCCCGAGCCAACGGTCGACAGCGGAATCAGCGGGCGACACGTGGCCCGCGCCAACGGTCGGTTGGGCACACTAGACTGTCTGGTGCGCCAACGGGACTGCCGGCCCAACAGTCGGATGCGCCAGAAAAGGAAAGGAATCGAGCACCGGATAGCTACAGGACCTGTCCGATGGCGCATCGGACTTTCCGGTGCGTCACTCGATAGAAGGCAGGAATTGCCTTCCAAGTTGATCTCCAACGGCTCCTAGCTACCTTGGAGCTATAAAAGGGACCCCTAGGAGCATGGAGCAGAACACCAAGCATTCACGAAGCATCCTAAGACTCCCAAACTCTGCCTCCACGCATTTGATCGATTGTGTTAGCGATTTGAGCTCCGTTTGAGTTGTGAACTCTCTATGCTGTGTTTCGAGCTCAAGTCTTGGCCTGTGTGCGTGTGTGTGCTACGGATTTGAGTCTTGCTTGTGTTACTCTCTCTCTCACTTACTACTGTGCTTCTCTTGTGATAAACTTGTAAGGGCGAGAGGCTCCAATATGTGGAGATTCCTCACGAACGGGAGAAAGACTATAAGGAAGATAGCGGTGGTACTCAAAGTTGATCATTGGATCATTTGAGAGGGATTGAGTGCAATCCTTGACCGAAGGAGGTCACCACAACATGGAAGTAGGCATTGGCTGAACCACAGGATAAATCACTGTGTCTTGTGTCCATTCTCTTTGTGATTGGCTTTCTTCTGAAGTTCACACTCTAGCTATTTGGTTTTAATCGCACTAACATTTCATAACCAAGTTTTAGCTTTTTAGTGTTGAATTTTATAGGATCACCTATTCACCCCCTCTCTAGGTGCTCTCAATTGGTATCAGAGCCGTACTCTTCATTTAAAGGTCTAACCGCCTGAAGAGATGGATCCTAAGGGTAAAGGGATGGTGGTCAACGACAAGGAAAAGGAGTCCCTCTTCAACGAGCCAAGAGACGACAAGCCCACTGTCTCAGGCTCGAGTCACAAGAAGAGGGACGAGAAGAAGAAGAGGCGCATCAAGAAGATCATTTACTACGACAGCGACGCCTCCTCTTCTTCACCAAGGGATGACAACGACGACTCCTCGTCCAAGAAAAAGACGGTTAATCGAAACTACTCCTTTGATTATTCCCGTATTCCATATAATTTAAATGCACATTTACTTTCTATTCCTCTTGGAGAACCCCCACACTTTGATGGAGAGAATTACTCATTTTGGAGTCATAAAATGCGTAGTCACCTATTTTCTCTTCATCCTAGCATTTGGGAAATTGTGGAAAATGGGATGCATTTTGATAGTACGGATAATCCTGTGTTTATAAATGAACAAATTCATAAAAATGCCCAAGCTATCACTATTTTGCTAGCATCTCTTTGTAAGGATGAGTACAATAAAGTGAATGGCTTGGACAACGCTAAGCAAATCTGGGATACTCTCAAGATATCACATGAGGGTAACGACGCCACTATGATCACCAAGATGGAACTGATGGAAGGCGAGCTGGGGAGGTTCATGATGATCAGGGGAGAGGAGCCAACGCAGATCTACAACAGGCTCAAAACCCTGGTCAACAAAATTCGAAGCTATGGAAGCACAAGATGAACGGATCATGACGTCGTCCGACTCATGCTTAGGTCATTTACAATAATTGACCCTCATCTTGTGAATCTTATTCGTGAAAACCCTAGGTACACCAAGATGACACCCGAGGAGATACTCGGAAAATTCGTGAGCGGGCGTATGATGGTGAAAGAAGCTCGATACATGGACGATGCTCTAAACGGTCCACTGTCCGTCTATGAGTCGTAGCTCGTTGCTCTCAAAGCAACAAGCAGCAGGGAGGCACTACCGAGCAAGGTAGCACAAGTAGAGGCTGCCGGGCTCAATGAGGATGAGATGGCGCTTATCATCAAGCGCTTCAAGACCACGCTAAAAGGACACAAGGAGTACCCCAACAAAAGCAATACAAGGGGAAAGCGCTCGTGCTTCAAATGCGGTAAGACCGGTCATTTCATAGCTCAATGCGCCGATAATGATAATGACCAGGGACAAGAAAAGCATGGGAAGAGAGAGAAGAAGAACTATAGGAAGGCCAAGGGTGAGGCGCACATCGGGAAGGAATGGGACTCCGACTGCTCCTCCTTCGACTCTAAGGATGAAGGACTAGCTGCCTCGACCTTCAACAAATCTTCGCTCTTCCCAAATGAATGCCATACATGCCTTATGGCTAAGGAGAAGAAGGTACATATTCGAGATACACCTATGTACTCTTCTTCTAGCGATGAGGAATCTTCCGATGATGAAATAGATTACACTGATTTATTTAGAGGACTAGATAGAGCTAAAGTAGACAAAATAAATGAATTAATTGATGCTCTTAATGAAAAGGATAGACTGCTAGAAAAGCAAGAGGACATTTTATATGAGGAACATGACAAGTTTGTTAGTGTTAAAAAATCTCTTGCTTTAGAAATCAAGAAAAATGAAATACTGTCATCTGAGCTGTCTTCCTGCCATGAATCCATTTCTAGCTTAGAGAATTTAAATGTTGAATTCAATACTAAGCTAGAGAAAGTAAATGAAAATAGTTCATGTGTAGAGCATGTCATTATTTGCAATAGATGTAAAGACTTTGATATTGATGCCTATAATGAACATGTTACTTCTATTGCTAAATTAGACAATCAGGTTGCAAATCTTAATGCCCAACTTAAGACTAGCAAAAATGATTATGATAAGCTAAAATTTGCTAGGGATGCCTACACCGTTGGTAGACACCCCTCAATTAAGGATGGACTTGGTTTTCAAAAGGAAACCAAGAACTTAACAAGCCAAAGGACTTCCGATCTCAAGGGGAAAGGGAAGGCTCCTATGGCCAGTAGCTCACATGATCAAAAGAAACATGCCTATCTTTATATTCATGTTAAGAAAGTTTCTCATTATAATCGAAGTTATGATCATGCTGCTTATAATGATTCACATGCTATGTTTGCATCTAGTTCTGCTTTTGTTTATGGTAGAAGTAGGCCTAGGAGAAATTATGCTACTTCTCATGCTTCTAGAAAAGTTTGCAACAGACCTACTACTGTTTATCATGCTTGCAATGCTTCTTTTGTACTTTCATGTAAGAATGCAAAAGTGGTTGCTAGGAAGTTGGGATCCAAATGCAAGGGAGATAAAACTTGCATATGGGTTCCAAAAACTGTTGTGACTAACCTTGTAGGACCCAACAAGAGTTGGGTACCTAAAACCCAAGCTTAAATTGCCTTGCAGGTTTATGCATCCGGGGGCTCAAGCTGGATTATTGACAGCGGATGCATAAACCACATGATGGGGGAGAAGAAAATGTTCACCTCCTACGTCAAGAACAAGGATTCCTAGGATACGATCATCTTTGGAGATGGGAACCAAGGCAAGGTCAAAGGGTTGGGAAAGATAGCCATCACTTCCGAGCATTCTATCTCTAATGCTTTTTAGTTAAATCGCTCGGGTATAATTTGTTATCTGTGAGTCAATTATGTAATATGGGTTATAATTGTTTATTCACAAATATTAATGTATCTATCTTTAGAAGAAGTGATGGTTCACTAGCTTTTAAGGGTGTATTAGACGACAAGCTCTATTTAGTTGATTTTTCAAAAGAGAATGCCGATCTAGATGCATGCTTAATAGCTAAGACTAATATGGGCTGGCTTTGGCATCACCGTCTAGCACATGTTGGGATGAAGAACCTTCATAAGCTTCTAAAGGGAGATCATGTGTTAGGACTAACCAATGTCTGTTTTGAGAAAGACAAACCTTGTGTAGCGTGCCAAGTAGGGAAACAAGTGGGAAGCACTCATCACAGCAAGAATGTGATGACAACATTAAGACCACTAGAACTTCTTCACATGGATCTCTTCGGTCCCGTTGCCTATCTCAGCATCGGGGGAAGTAAGTATGGTCTTGTAATTGTTGATGATTTTTCCTGCTTCACTTGGGTGTTCTTTTTGCAGGACAAATCAGAAACCCAAGGGACCCTAAAGCGCTTCCTAAGGAGAGCTCAAAATGAATTTGAGCTAAAGGTGAAGAAGATAAGAAGCGACAATGGGTTCGAGTTCAAAAATCTACAAGTTGAGGAGTATTTTGAGGAGGAAGGCATCAAGCACGAGTTCTCCGCTCCCTACACACCACAACAAAATGGTGTGGTAGAGAGGAAGAACAGGACGCTAATCGACATGGCGAGAATGATGCTTGGAGAATACAAGACGCCTGAGCAATTTTGGTCGGAAGCTGTGAGCACAGCTTGCCATGCCATAAATCGGCTCTACCTGCACCATCTCCTCAAGAAGACCTCCTACGAACTCCTTACTGGTAACAAACCCAATGTTTCTTATTTTTGTGTTTTTGGGAGCAAATGCTACATTCTGGTGAAGAAAGGTAGACATCCGAAGTTTGCTCCCAAAGCAGTAGAAGGGTTTTTACTAGGATATGACTCAAATACAAAGGCGTATAGGGTCTTCAACAAATCATCAGGTTTAGTTGAAGACTCTAGCGACATTGTATTTGATGAGACTAATGGTTCTCCAAGAGAGCAAGCTGATCTTGATGATATAGATGAAGATGAAGTTCTGACGGTCGCAATGCGTACGATGGCGATAGGTGATGTGCGACCACAGGAACTACAGGAACAAGATCAACCTTCTTCCTCAACCATGGTGCATCCTCCAACCCAAGACGATGAACATGTACCTCAAGAAGAGAGGCAAGATCAAAGGGGAGCACATGAAGAATGGGTTATGGAGAAAGAAGCACCACGGGCCCCTCCAACCCAAGTCCGGGCGACGATCCAAAGACATCACCCCGTCGATCAGATTCTGGGTGACTTCAGCAAGGGAGTAACTACTCGCTCACGATTAGCTAATTTTTGTGAGCATTACTCGTTTGTCTCTTCTATTGAGCCTTTCAGGGTAGAAGAGGCCTTGCAGGATCCAGACTGGGTGTTGGCCATGCAGGAAGAGCTCAACAACTTCAAAAGGAATGAAGTCTGGAGCCTAGTGCCTCGTCCAAAACAAAACGTTGTGGAAACCAAGTGGGTGTTCCGTAACAAGCAAGACGAGCACAGAGTGGTGACAAGAAACAAGGCTCTACTTGTGGCAAAAGGTTATGCCCAAGTCACAGGTTTGGATTTCGAGGAGACTTTTTCTCCTATGGCTAGGTTAGAGTCAATTCACATTTTATTAGCCTATGCCACTCACCATTCTTTTAGGCTATTCCAAATGGACGTAAAGAGTGATTTCCTCAATGGGCCAATCAAGGAGGAGGGATACGTAGAACAACCCCCTGGCTTTGAGGATGACAGGTATCCCAACCATGTTTATAAGCTCTCTAAGGCGCTTTATGGACTTAAGCAAGCCCCAAGAGCATGGTATGAATGACTTAGAGATTTTCTTATTTCTAATGCTTTCAAGGTTGGGAAAGCTGATCCCACTCTTTTCACAAAGACATGTAATGGTGATCTTTTTGTTTGCCAAATTTATGTTGATGACATAATATTTGGTTCTACTAACCAAAAGTCTTGTGAGGAGTTGAGCAGGGTAATGATGCAAAAGTTCGAGATGTCGATGATGGGCGAGCTGACTTACTTCCTTGGATTGCAAGTGAAGCAACTCAAGGACGGCACCTTCATCTCTCAAACGAAGTACACTCAAGATCTTTTCAAGAGGTTTGGGATGAAGGACACTAAGCCCGCAAAGACACCAATGGGAACTGATGGACACCTAGACCTCAACAAAGGAGGTAAGTCCGTTGATCAAAAGGCATATCGGTCAATGATAGGTTCATTACTTTATCTTTGTGCTAGTAGACTAGACATTATGCTTAGTGTATGCATGTGTGCTCAATTTCAATCCGACCCTAAGGAGTGTCACCTTGTGGCCGTTAAGCGAATTCTTAGGTATTTAGTTTCTACGCCTTGCTTCGGGATCTGGTATCCAAAGGGGTCTACCTTTGACTTAATTGGATACTCAGACTCCGACTATGCCGGGTGCAAGGTTGATAGGAAGAGCACGTCAGGGACGTGCCAATTTCTAGGAAGGTCCCTGGTGTCCTGGAGTTCCAAGAAACAAACATCCGTTTCCCTATCCACCGTTGAGGCCGAGTACGTTGCTATAGGACAGTGTTGCGCGCAACTGCTTTGGATGAGGCAAACCCTCCAGGACTTTGGCTACAATCTGAGCAAAGTCCCACTCCTATATGATAATGAGAGTGCAATCCGCTTGGCGGATAATCCTGTTGAACACAGCCGCACTAAGCACATAGACATCTGGCATCACTTCCTGAGAGACCACTAGCAAAAGGGAGATATCGATGTTTACCACATTAGCACCGAGAACCAGCTAGCCGATATCTTCACCAAGCCTTTAGATGAGAAAAGGTTTTGTAGGTTGCGTAGTGAGCTAAATGTCTTAGATTCACGTAACTTGGATTGATCTATAGCATACATGTAGTCTATGCCCTTGATCATGTTACTTTGAGCATCTACATCATTCATTGTTTATTTATGGTGCTCAAGTTGTAGAAGTCATCCCCAAACCTCACAAGTCCGTATGCAATTGATGCACATGTTTAGGGGGAGATGCGCTACAACTTGACTCCTTTGAGACTAACTTGTTTGTTTGAGCACACTTGAAGTAGCCTCGAAGGACCATTGAAAGGGAAAATGAACTTGGATGACAAGAAGACTTCCACTGCACTCTGGTATAAGTGTATTTAATTCCAAGTTCATACTAAATGCTCTCATTGCCTTTTTTCTCCTATTTGACATTTTGGTGAGGCAATGGGGTTAAAGGGCAAAAAATGATCCCGTTTTGGTGCTTAATGCCAAAGGGGGAGAAATTAAGGCCAAAGCAACTGGATCAGCCAACCACTTGAGAATTTCAAAAATAGTAGAGCTAGAATTTGTATTTTGCCAAAATGACTCCTATTGCAAAATTTGGTCTCTTATGGGGGAGAAATTTGAAAATAGGAAAAAGAATTTGGTTTGCAAAAACAAACCAAGTGGTGGCAAAGAGTGATCCAAATATGCCAAATACTAAGTAAAGAGAATTTGGTCTTCAATTTGCATTAATGTTGCACTTCTCTTGTTGCTTTTAAGTGTGTTGGCATAAATCACCAAAAAGGGGGAGATTGAAAGAGAAATGTGCCCTTGGGCCATTTCTATAAGTGTTTTGGTAATTAGATGCCCAACACATATTGATTGAGTTCTTATGTGCTAAATGAGTGAGAAGTGCAAATCAAAGAACAAGGTATGTTTCTAGACTTAGTAAATTGTTTTTGAATACTAACATGTTTATCTAAGTGCTAAAAACAGTGCCAAGAAAAAAAGATTTGAATTAGAGAAGACTTGGCTAAGTACAGCGAAAACCAACACCAGCCTGGCACACCGGACTGTCCGGTGGTGCACCGGACAGTGTCCGGTGCCCCAGGCTGGCCCGACGGTGAACTTTGTGCTCTCGAGAATCGGTGCGGCGAAGTGGCTATAAATCACCGAACTGTCTGGTGGTGCACCGGACTGTCCGGTGAGTCTTCTTCAGCGTCCGCGCCCAAGTCCTTCTACGACAAACTCGTCGCTCTCGGGAAAACCAAAAAGCGCCGCGGCTAAAAATCACCGGACTGCCCGGTGGTGCACCGGACTGTCCGGTGAGTCAGAGCCACCCGAGCCAACGGTCGGCAGCGGAATCAGCGGGCGACACGTGGCCCGCGCCAACAGTCGGTTGGGCACACCGGACTATCCGGTGTGCACCGGACAGTGTCCAGTGCACCAACGGGACCGCTGGCCCAACAGTCGGATGCGCCAGAAAAGGAAAGGAATCGAGCACCGGACAGCTACAGGACCTGTCCGGTGGCGCACCGGACTGTTTGGTGCGCCACTCGACAGAAGGCAGGAATTGCGTTCCAAGTTGATCTCCAACGACTCCTAGCTGCCTTGGAGCTATAAAAGGGACCCCTAGGCGCATGGAGCAGAACACCAAGCATTCACGAAGCATCCTAAGACTCTCAAACTCCGCCTCCACGCATTTGATCGATTATGTTAGCGATTTGAGCCCCGTTTGAGTTGTGAACTCTATGTACTGTGTTTCGAGCTCAAGTCTTCGACTGTGTGCGTGTGTGTGCTGCGGATTTGTGTCTTGCGTGTGTTACTCTCTCTCACTTACTACTGTGCTTCTCTTGTGATAAACTTGTAAGGGCGAGATGCTCCAATCTGTGGAGATTCCTCGCGAACGGGAGAAAGACTATAAGGAAGATAGCCGTGGTACTCAAAGTTGATAATTGGATCACTTGAGAGGGATTGAGTGCAATCCTTGACCGAAGGAGGTCACCACAACGTGGAAGTAGGCATTGGCCGAACCATGGGATAAATCACTGTGTCTTGTGTCCTTTCTCTTTGTGATTGGCTTTCTTCTGAAGTTCACACTCTAGCTACTTGGTTTTAATCACACTAACATTTCATAACCAAGTTTTAGCTTTTTAGTGTTGAATTTTACAGGATCACCTATTCACCCCCTATAGGTGCTCTCAGGCATCAACCCATTTGATTAATGGTTTTGGTGTGTTGGGCACCAAATTGACCGGGCAGATGGTCTGCTCCGAGGCCGGACGGTCCACGGTCCGGACAGTCCGCACTGGTGGCGCGGACGTTCCGCATGCGCACAGGTTCAGTTAGGGTTCCGAGTTTCTTGCGGGATTGGTTAGCTACATCCATGGAATTAGCTCGGGAGATCGCGTGTAATGGGTCCAGACCTCCTCCTCTCTATATATGGAGGGCTACGGCCGATTGAATCATCAACAATCGAATCAATCATCAATATATTTCTCGTTTTACCCTGTACATTAGTAGTAGTTCTAATTTAGCCTTAGTTTAGCCCTTCTCCATCCCAAATTCTCCACTTCTCCTCGGCTCTACGTTGATTAGAGGTGTCTAGGGTGGCCTGCCGACCCTAGACAAGGCCTAGGATCTCTCCTCCCCGACGGGGTCCCTCCCGAGAGCGAGGGACAGGCGTTGCCAGCGAACTCCGCCGCCCCTGCACACACGCGGACCGTCCGACCCGTCAGATAGGGAACCCAAGCCCTGCGCCTAGTCGCGGACCGTCCTCACCTCCGCAGAGATCACCGCTGCCGGTTCTCAACATAGTGATTGGCGCCCAGATCGACGCCAACATGGTGTTTGATGATGAACATAATCATTTTGACTAATATGTTTGCTAGTTTTATGTTTATAGTTCAAAGGATGCAACATGGACATGGACAAAGGTAAGAGGTGATCAAGGAAATCAACACCTCAAAAGCAAGACATTAGAAGACTCATTAAAGACTTACCAAGATCATGCAAAAGTCCAAGACATAAGACAAGAAGCACAAGATAAGAAACGTGAAGACACGGAGAATTTTACATAGTAGAGGGCAGAATTTTACATAGTAGAGGGCACAGGAGGTGATGACGACACACTATATGTCACACTGGATCGGTATTGTGGCTAAAACGAGGACTAGGATGAAGCCTAAGTGCACCTACCCTTTTGGTGTACATCGGACATGTAGGCACCGGACAAGGCACACTGAGAATATTGTAGAGAGGCCCCTGGAGTGAAATAGCACTAGACATATTCGATGCAGCCCTGGACTCTGCACCGAATGTGACACTCAAAGAGATTGAAATGCAACTAAGTCGGGTATAACTCACTAGATATGTCTGGTGAAAGCACCGATGGCACACTGAATACCCAAAAGGCTCAATGGTCAGCAATGTATAGCTGCAACGACTAGCTGATGTGGAAGGCACCAGACGTGTCCGGTGTTGAGCAGAAAAGGTTGCCCACTTCAATGACCAATTCTGATAGCTAGCTGACATGGAACTCACAGAATGTGTCCGATGTGCCACAAAACATGTCTGATGAGTACATGAGTTGTTGTGGTTCCAACGACTATTTGTGTGGGGAGGCTATAAATACCACCTCAACTGACCATTTCCAGGCGTGGGAACTCAAATACATTGCTAAGAAGTCGAGACTTCATTCCATAGCTCTTAGACACCCAAGTTATTCATAGAATCACTCAGTAATTAGCATGAGTGATTTGTGAAGCGTTTAGGTTAGTTAGACCGCTACTATAACACTTGTTCTAGGTTAAATCCTAGCGAGAGAAGTGAGGAATATACACCTCAATAGTTAATACCCTTGATGCTTGTATGTGTTGTTGTAATTGTAATGAGTGGGATGGGAGTCTTATGAGATCACACCAATTGTGTTTGTAGTGTGGCCACCATCGTGTACCAAAGGGAATGAGGCCCATGATGTTTTAACCGAAAGCACGATAGTGTGGATGGCAAGGAGTGTGTGAGACAGATCGGAAGCAGATCACCACTTTGAGTGTGGAGAAGGCTTGTGACTATCTATAGAGTTACCTGACAAGGTGCTTGGCCCTCACGTGGGTTTCTATTTGTGTAGGGGCACCAACGAGGATTCGTAAGAACCTTGCACAGTTTTTGATACCTCAGTATTTATACCAGCGCGTCTATGAGAGTTTATATCTCTATCACATTTAAGCTTCCTCATTTATATTGCTTCATTTGGTTGTGTGTTTTATGTTTCCTAGCTTGGTTATAGGCTAGTTGGTAGGGCTGGAACATGCATAACTCTGTTTTGTGATAGAGATAATAACACCTAGACAAAACCTTAGTTGCACTAGCTTGCTTAAATTTGCACATAGGTTTTGTTTAAGAGGTAGAATTAGAGGTCAGGTTTATATCTCTGTCACATTTAAGCTTCCTAATTCATGTTGCTTCCTTTGGTTATGTGTTTTATGTTTCCTAGCTTGGTTATAGGCTAGTTGGTAGGGTTGGAACCAAGGTTGCATAACTCTGTTTTGTGATAGAGATAATAACACCCAGATAAAATCTTTGTTACACTAGCTTGCTTAAATTTCCACATAGGTTTTGTTGAAGAGGTAGAATTAGAGGTCAGGTTTATATCTCTATCACATTTAAGCTTCCTAATTCATATTGCTTCCTTTGGTTGTGTGTTTTACGTTTCCTAGCTTGGTCATAGGCTAGTTGGTAGGGCTGGAACCAAGGTTCTATAACTCTTTTTTGTGATAGAGATAATGACACCTAGACAAAATCTTAGTTGCACTAGCTTGCTTAAATTTCCACATAGGTTTTGTTTAAGAGGTAGAATTAGAGGTCAAGTTTAACAAGAAAATTAGTTGTCCTAATCACTCTCCTCTTATGTGATATGTTTCTTTCGGTGCTAAACGGGTAAAACCAAACGACTTCATCCATGGAGCCCTTTAAAACATGCTGAGACAAAGCAGCGATGTTTCTTTCTGCTCCCTCCTAGGAATTCACTGGAATCACTTCATCAGAGAATTAAGGAGCAGCATTGAGGAATCAAGGAGCGAAGTTGTATGATCATGTGACAAATAGGATTTTTTTTCAAAGCAAAAGTTTTATTGATAAGGAAAACTCAGCAGCTCACCCGTTCTCATCCACATATTTAAACTTCACTCTACGAATAGTATAAACAGTGTTTTGAACTTTTGGTTAATTATATAGGTAGACTGTTGGAGACGGTCTAAGAAAAAACAATTAGGCCCCGTTTGTTTCCTTTAATTTTGAGGAATTGGAATCTTACTAATGGAATAGACTACTTTTTTAGAATATGACATTCCACCACTTTCTAAAGTTATCATATAAGCCTATCTCAAATTCATGGGGTGAGAGGTGGAAATTGATTCTATAGATTTACATGCTAATTTTCCGATGTACAACTTATAGCACACTCTTCTACTTGCGCCTCTATAACATAAATATACTATATAACTATCTCTCTCATATGATTTAGGATAATATACAAATATATTACATACATAAATATATAAACTTAATTAGTTTTGTCTAAATTATAATTATTAAAATGGAATTCAATTCCAACGAAACAAACGGCCCCTTATGTACAAAAGATAGACCCGTTTATAATTATGTACGAATGGAGGAAGTAGAATCAAGCATCTTTGTTGCTATATATTATTAAGTATTAACCCCCGCTACAAAATTCTCGGTTCCACTGCCGCACTAAGAAATAGTAAATCCAACCAGTTCATATTCATCAGAGAAGAACCCAAAAATGGCAAACCATTTGGCACATTTAATCGCTTGTCTGGTTCCACCGATTAACAGTGCTACTGGTACATACACTGCAACCGAATACTCTCTGGCTAGCCAAGTGACTAGGACTATTAACACATCAACCACGGCGTCCTCAAGCCAGCGGCGCAGGCACGAGGCTGCAGAGCAACGCGGCGAGCAAGGTCACGTTGCGGTCGGCGAGGTTCCTGGCGTACAAGGGCGACGCCGGGTAGCTGAGCATGCCCCCGGTGCACGCATCCATGCCACGGAGCCCGGCCGTGTACCCCGCCTCGAGCTCCGCGGCCCGGGCGCCGCCGCCGTCGCAGCCGGCGGCGGCGAGGTCGGCGGCGACGCGCGCCATGGCGACGCGGGCGCTGCCGTAGCCCACCATGCAGCTGCCGAACGCGGCCCTCTCGCCGTCGGCCGGCACCGCGCCGCCGTCCAGCAGCGACGTCGCAGCGGCCACCGTGGCCGCGTACGCGTCGAGCGCGCCGCGCACGGCCACCGCCGCGTGCCGGGTCACCGGCAGCGGCGCGCCGCCGCGGAGGGTGCGGAGGCAGAGCTCCAGCATGCGCCGCGTCCCGGCCACCGCGCCGCACGCCTGCTGCGCCGTCATGGACGGCACGCCGGGGCACCGGCTGCTGCTGCTATTACCGACGGTGAGTACCGCGAGGAGGAGGGGGAGGAGGGAGAAGAGAGGGCCGTGGGTTCTTGCTCTGGCGGCCATGCTCGTCGTAGGTGCTTGGCGTGATGAGAACTGCTAGCTAGCTAGGATGGAATTGTTCGGACGTGCGTGTTCGTGGAGCGTAGTAGAGTAGAGTAGAGCTGCCGCGGGTGCGGCGTGTATTTGAAGGGCCGCGGCCGAGGATCGGAGCGTTACTTCGGCAGTACATGGAGTAGGACGCCGGCGTGCTTGGCGAACATGAAACGGATGCATGGCAGCTCAGCTAGCTTGGTGGCGTGCGAGGGATCACAGCTCACATCATTCTTGTCATACTCATACCTGATGTCCGTTTTATTACTTTATAACCACCACCAGCTTGCATTGATCTTTGCTGTGGCTGTGCACTCTTTTATTACCTGACGTCGATGGATCGGAGACGATCGAGAGTATATGGGGCGGTCCTCTCCTTGCCAATGTTTGGTTGGAGAAAATTGGATTTATGCCATTATCAAACTACGGATTCGCTCGAATGCCATTATAAGAACACGCTTCGTTATTATGTCATTTTCAAACACTGGATTACAGATATAATGCCATTTAAGGGTTATTTGACAAATTATCAACTGATTGGACTATTTTACCCCTAAACTAAAACAGCTCCTCTCTGTCTCTCGCTGTTTCTCGGTGGAAATTCTCGTATAGTATAATATAATAGTAGTAGACGGCAGTAGATCCTACAACGGTACTTCTGTGGAGATACGATCCTACAACGACTATTTCCTTGCAAAGCAATTCAAACAGTACCGGTACTCCTAAGCCATGAAACCAATGCTAAGGGAAAGACTTCTGCTCGCTGGATCAAAGAAAAGGTAATATCCTCGGGAAAGGCTAAGCACATTCGAAGACTGGCTTTCGATTCGTATCCTCTGAGCAAGGCCTATTCCGGGGAAACAACTAAACCCTGGGCTGTTTATGATGTGAGGCTGATTCCTATTCCACAAAATGGTACGGTTGTTGTATTCCGATTAGCGGTGCCCAGGAAAGAACGGGTACTTAACGGCTGCTATAAACCATTATGGAATTCTGTGTTACCTTCATTCAATATCTTATATTAGGTATAGAATCGATCATAGTTCCCCCACGACCAAGAGAAGTGGCTTATCTATTGAATAATAGATCTCGTAAATCGTTCTCTGGCTCTCGCGTTTTCTGTCTCCTCTCTGCTCCTCTCAGCCGCCCACGGCGAGCACCAGGCCGCCCACGACGAGCTCCAGTGAAGTGTAAAAAAACGAATGGCTGCTGGTAGATCGGCTGGCAGGGAAAAAACGATCGGCTGCTGGCAGGGAAAAAACGAATGGCTGGCAGGGAAAAAACCGATCGGCTGGCAGGGAAACTAATCAGAAATTCAGAAACTCCTGCCATTGCCATTTCCACTAGCTCTGGTGATCGGCACAGTTTCAGAAATTCAGAAATTTGCAGGGAAACTGAATGAACACAGTTTTATGAACACAGTTTCAGAAATTCAGAAATTTGCAAAAATTCAGAAATTTACAGGGAAACTGAATGAACACAGTTTCAGAAATTCAGAAATTTGCAGGGAAACTGAATGAACACAGTTTCAGAAATTCAAAATAACTACTATATCCATCCAAATATAGTTCATCTGATAGCATAACAAGGTTCACTTCTAACACTAGCTTACTAAAATCTTAGATAACACAGAAATCAGCAGCTTATTACAACCTTGTCACATTTTCTTCAGCTTCCTTGGTGTGAGCTAGATTGTTGGTGACATAATCACACTTGATGGCAGGATTAAACTGACTCCTCCTCCATTTCAGCTTGTGGTAAGTATCTAGCCATTTCTTTACATCTGGGGAAGCTTCCACAACTTGATTGTAAAAGAATTGTGAAACTTCTGGCCTATATGCCCTAGCTGTAGGGTACATATTAGAGAATATGTCACCTCCAAACCTCTTAACAAAATTCTGCATTAGATGCCTAAAGCATTCTCTTTGATCAGCCTGAGGGAAAACAAGTTTTACTGCATTTTCTAACCCTTTGCATGCATCTGTACATATAGCAAGCAATGGAAGATCTCCTATTGCCTTTTTTAGTTGGCTCATGAACCATACCCAATTATCATCAGTTTCACCATCTATGAATCCAAATGCAAGTGGATACATCCAGTTTTGACCATCAATAGCCATGGCTGCAGCCATATGCCCATTCCATCTACCATTGAGGGCAGTTGAGTCTATGCTGAGGTATGGTCTGCAACCTTCTAAAAATCCTTGAATGCAAGGGGCTAATGCACAAAAAAATCTGTGGAAATAAATCTTGCCATCTACCTCCTTAATGTCAATCTCAATGACACTCCCCGGAGAACGACTCAACACCTCTGCCCTCCAATTGAAAAGCATTTGAAAACTCTCTTCCCAACTGCCATGTAACTCTTTTATCGCCAATTGCCTCCCCTTCCAAACCGTGTCATAATGAATTTCACACTTATATTTTTGTTCCAACCTTTTCCGCAGCTCCTTCGGACCCATGTTAGACTCCTTCTTGAGGAGATGGATAACCTTTGATGCTACCCAAGCGCTAGTAGGGGTCATGGTTATCCTTCTAGCACTGGAAGTACAAGTGTGTTCCTCAATTAAGACAGTGACCTGCAATAATAAACCTCAGTTAGTAACAACAAAGATGGCAAGGGCACAACATAGATGAGTAAGAACAAGTCTATACCATAACACTATTCCCATATTGTTGCCTACGTCCCACAATATGCCAAGGGCAACCTTCTCCTTTGCAATTACCAATAAATCGACTCGGATCAGTTTTATATATTTCTAGCTCAAACTCTTCATTGATCGCAAACTGTCTCACCGCTAGCCTGAAGTCACGCATGCTGGGGTACACTGTTCTAATATCCATACAAGGCTTGTCTGGGTCATGCAACATCACTCTCTCATCTGGAATTTCATCATCAACAGGGATGGCTGCATCAATAGTTTCATTCTCACTACAACTTCTATTGACATCACCCTCTTGCATGTTGAAAGCTTCACCAGCCTTCTCAGCAGCTTCATCCTCAGCTCTCAAACCAATCAACTCATACATTCTGTCATCGTCAACAATTTCTATCCTACCTTCCTCATCTTGCCTCTCAACAATTTGAAGTGTGTCCCAGTCAATACCAACCTTTGGGTGACCACTAGGGTGTACTACCAATGCTAAGCTAGGCGGAAGCTCATCGTCAAAAATGAAAATAAAAAAATAAAAATGTACAATCATACTACTTCATTCGATTTCTATAAAAGTTATCAAATGTAGAATCATACCCGTACATAGAATCATTCCAGCTGTAATCCATCTAGCCAACTGTTGGTGACCAATAATGTGAGATCTCCGCTGCTGCTAACTCAAATCAGAACAAACCCTAAAGTCTAAATCCTAAATCCTAAAGCCTAAAACCCTAAAACCCATATGCATACCTAGAGCTCGTCGAGGTTAGCTAAGGGGAACCGGCCACCGCCGCTGTAGCTAGCCGAGGGGAACCGGCCGTCGCCGAGGGGAACAGGCCACCGAGGGGAGCTCGCCGTGGGGAGCCCTTGCGGCGTGGTGGAGCTTGCCGTGGGGAGCCCTTGCGGCGTGGTGGAGCTTGCCGTGGGGAGCCGAGCCCGGGCGGCCTGGTACGTGCTGGAGCTCGCCTGGTGCTCGCCGTGGGAGAGGAGGAGAGGAGGAGATAACGGCTGAGAGAACAGAGAGGAGCCTGGTCTGGTGTGCTACGGTACAGAGAGGAGGAGAAAACGCGAGAGATAGAGAACAGAGAGGAGCTGTTTTAGTTTAGGGGTAAAATAGTCCAATTAGTTGTTACTTTGTCAAATAACCCCCTAAATGGCATTTTATCTGTAATCCAGTGTTTGAAAATGGCATAATAACGAACCGTGTTCTCATAATGGCATTCGAGCGAATCCGTAGTTTGATAATGGCATAAATCCAATTTTCTCGTTTGGTTGTGAGCCTCGCGCGCGTGTTTGATAGAGATCGAGTTCGTCCCTCCAAATGGAGGGGTCGAAGGTGCACTACCGGAATCGCAGGCTTTGCCGAGTGTTATATTCTTTGCCGAGAGCCTTTTGTCGGGCACTCGGCAAAGTAGGCTTTGCCGAGTGCCGCACTCGGTAAAGTTAGGCTCTCGGCAAAGAGCCCCTTTATCGAGTGCTGAATACTCGGCATAGGAGGGCACTCGGCAAAGACAAGTTTGCCGAGTGTCAAACACTCGGCAAAGGGGTCTCTCGGCAAAGGGCCGTCAGCGGCCGTCCCAAAGCTGACGGCCGTCAGTCTTTGCCGAGAGCCAACGGCTGACACTCGGCAAAGAGGCTTCTTTGCCGAGTGCCACATAGTAGGCACTCGACAAAGGAGGCTTTGCCGAGTGTCATCTCTAGACACTCGGCAAAGTATATTTTTATTTTTTTATTTTGTCTCCCAAAATTTTTGTGGTATGTTCCTACACTATGTAGACCTACATGTATCATTTGTGGATAATTTTAACAGAGTTTTCAATCGTTAGCAGATTTAGTTCGTTTATTTAAATTTCTTCGGAAAATTTAGATTTGAACTGCAGGTCACTCGAAACTTGGAAAACCGTGCATGCAAAAATGATATTCATGTTACTTAGCATAAGTTACGAACGATTCCAGGAGCGGACCGGAAACTTCGAGCAACATGCTCACTAAACATGGCCGTGAACTTGCCATCCACATGTTTAAAAATTGTATAAAACACAAACAAAGTCAGAAAATCCTGAAACTTGTCCACGTGTCATGATATCATATGTACAGGCTGCGATAAAAATTTTAGAATGTTTGGAGAAAGTTGTGGGACACTATGTGTAGAAACCTAAGAGAACTACATTGAAACTTTATGATTTCATGTGTAGTTCTCTTAGGTTTCTACACATAGTGTCCCACAACTTTCTCCAAACATTCTAAAATTTTTATCGCAGCCTGTACATATGATATCATGACACGTGGACAAGTTTCAGGATTTTCTGACTTTGTTTGTGTTTTATACAATTTTTAAACATGTGGATGGCAAGTTCACGACCATGTTTAGTGAGCATGTTGCTCGAAGTTTCCAGTCCGCTCCTGGAATCGGTCGTAACTTATGCTAAGTAACATGAATATCATTTTTGCATGCACGGTTTTCCAAGTTTCGAGTGACCTGCAGTTCAAATCTAAATTTTCCAAAGAAATTCAAATAAACGAACTAAATCTACTAACGATTGAAAACTCTGTTAAAATTGTCCACAAATGATACATGTAGGTCTACATAGTGTAGGAACATACCACAAAAATTTTGGGAGACAAAATAAAAAAAATAAAAATATACTTTGCCGAGTGTCTATTGGTTGACACTCGGCAAAGTATGCTTTGCCGAGTGTCCCCAGGGTGACACTCGGCAAAGATGTGTAAGTTAATCTTTACCGAGTGTCAGATGGTAGACACTCGGCAAAGTTTATTTTAAAAATTAAAAAATACTTTGTCGAGTGCCAGATCACGGGCACTCGACAAAGAAGGCGAATATACTTCGCCCGCGCCATTCTTCCTCCTCCTTTCTCTGCTCTCGCTCTCTCGTCTCTGTCGCGCCCGCCGCCGCCTCCCTGCGCTGCCGTCGCCGGCTTGCCGCCCCACCGCGGCCTCCTCCACGCCGCGTCCGCCCGCGCCCGCCGCGGCCGCCCTCGCCGGCGCCCGAGCCCTCGCCGGCGCCCTCCCTCGCCGCGCCCTCCCTCGCCGGCGCCCGAGCCCTCGCCGGCGCCCGCCCGTCCGCCCGCCGCGCCCTCGCCGGCGCCTGCTCGCCCGCCGCCGCGACCTCGCCCGCCGCCGCGCCCTCGCCCTCTCACTTTCACGCGCCGCCGCCGCCGCGCTGCTATGCCCTCGGCCGACCACGCGCGCCCTCGCCCTCGCCCGACCGCGTCCGTGCCCTTGGCCAGACCGCGCGCGCCCTCCACGCCCTCAGCCGCCGCACGCCCTCTACACCGCCGCGCCCGCGCCGCCGTGCCCGCGCCCCTCGTCGTGCCCCCGCCACCACCGCCGCGCGCCACCACCGCCGCCGGAAGCCACCTCCTCGCGCGCCGCCACCGCCTCCCGGCCACGCCACGTGTACCATCGTCGCCCCCACGCGAGGTATAAACTTTTTATGCGTCAATTTATATTTATTATTGATTAGATGATAGAATGTATAAATCATGTAAGCCGAGGTCACCCAACCATTTATAAACTTATTACTGTGTGCATGTCAGCCATCGTGCTGTTAGTTTTATTTGCAGGTTTTAAAAACCTCAACGTACAGGGGAGGTGCTGTCGATTTTTTTTTTGTATTAACATACTTGTGTTTCTTTTTTACAGAGAAGATACTTGTCTTCCTAGCCGCTGCGGGTCTGCCTGCACCGCGTCACGTCGCCACTGCACCGACCCGCCACAGCCCCACTAGCCTGACTCCACCGCCACCCTAGGTATAACCTCTATTTCCGCATCATGGTCGTAGATCACGTAAACCAGTTAGGCGTCTCCCGTTCGAAAGAGATACGGTGTAGATATGCAGATCTTTGCATATCTACAAATGTATCATTTTCGAATTGTCCACGTTTTTTGGACAGCCCACAGTTGCGTAGATGGTGTTAGTTTCATGCTCTACTCCGGTCCGAGATAGAGTTTTGGCGTCACCTCCCTGTTGTTCTCCGGACAGTACACTCTCCCTGCCAGGACGTGTATCCGGAGAACAGCGGGGAGGTGCTGCCGAAATTCTATCTCGGATCGGAGTAGAGCATGAAAACTAACTCCATCTACGCAACCGCGGGTGGGATTAGGACCTATCCTCACCTATTCGAAGGTAGGAACGTAGTGTACATGCATTACATGTCTATATTAAACTATACTCGGTTATATATGTTAGAGGATGGAGGATCGTGAGTGGATGTACACTGGCCGCGTTCGACGTAATGATGTCACCCCAGAATGGATTAGGAAGACCGATGCTTTCGTGGAACGAGCATATGGCGAAGCTGCTAAAGGAGCTAGCCTAGTCCCTTGTCCGTGCAGCAAATGTGACAACCGGAAAAGAAAACCAAAGAAGGCCATGGTAGAACATATTTGGAAGAATGGATTTACGCCGGACTATACTCGGTGGATCTTCCATGGTGAAGCGCATCGCACGAGAGAGGAGGTGGTGAGACAACACGTCGAGGATTACAATGCTGATGCCGGGGTAGCAGACATGTTGAACGACTATCACGAGGCACAGTTCGCCGAAGGACGTACGGAGGACGAGCCAGAGGCGACCACTAAGGCATTCTACGACATGTTTGACGCGACACAGAAACCCCTTCACGGCAAGACAAAGGTTTCTTAACTGGATGCCATTGGGCGTATAATGGCGTTCAAGTCACAGTATAGCATGAGTCGAGACGCCTTCGATGGTTTGTTGACAGTTATTGGCAGCCTGCTTCTGGAGGATCACGTTCTGCCAAAGAGCATGTACGAGGCACAGAAACTCCTTCGTGCACTCAAGATGACGTATGAGCAGATACATGCTTGTCCGAAGGGCTGCGTCCTATTTAGGAAAGAACACACTGAGGCAAAGTACTATCCGAAGTGTAAATCGTCTAGGTTCATGGAGGTAGACTCTGGTGATGGACAGAAGAGGCAGCTCGACATCCCCGTGACAATCCTACGCCACCTTCCATTCATACCGAGGATCCAGCGTCTATACATGACAGAGGAATCCGCGAAACAGATGACATGGCACAAAAAAGGCAAACGATACAATCCTGACAAGATGGTTCACGCATCCGATGGTGAAGCATGGACCCACTTTCTAATCTTGGGCTAGTCGAAATTCGACAGGATTCCACCTTACCAGGAGACGATGTCTATATTGTGGCCCAACATGCCACACAAGTGTATTATCTTCCATATGCGTGCCAAACGAAACAACATCTTAAGGGTTGGGATGTTGTGTATAAGGTATCACCGCACGCTAAATTACCTGTTCCAAACGATGAAGATTATAACTTAGACCCGGACACATATGACGGAGAGTTCTTCTAAGAAGATGGGCTCGAAGGGCGATTTGAGATAGACTTAACCGAAGCGATCGGAATGGAAGTAGATATTGAAATGGTTGTTGATGAAATGGTTGTTGATGAGGAGGATGAGGTGCAAAATGAGAATGACTTAGAAATGCTTGAAGGCAATGCCAATGACGAAATTGCGCCTTCAGATGGTGTTGACTATGAAATGGTTGATAGTGATGATGACACTTATGATCCGGCTAACCCGGACACATATGAAGATTATTTTTAATCGATGTAATGCTATATTTCATTTATTTTGCATATGTTTCTAAATACATATTTTTTTATCTGTGCTTAATTGTTTACTCTTAATTGCAGGTTGTTGGACAAAGATGGTGGGCGGTGGGACGAGGACGAGGAGGGGGAGGGGGAGGGGGAGGGGGAGGAGGAGCATCCGTAGGACGGAGGAGGAGGCGCAGCAGGACGACGCCGTACAGCAGCAGGTGGAGCAGCAAGCCGCTGTCGATGCGGCACAGCAGGACGACGACGATGCGGCGCAGCAGGACGACGACGACGCTGCCGCTCAGCAGGACGTCTTAGGTTCTGGCTCCTCAGGTTCGAGGAGTATCTACCTGCGAGGTCCCGCGAGTCTCCCTAAGCGACCCATACTTCGTGACAGACGTCCGCTGATACGACCCGATGGAGAGAGGTAGGTAACTTTAGATGTTGTTGCTGCTTTTTCATATTATATGTTCAAATTAATAATAGAAACTAATACTTTATCTTAATCACTTGGACAAGTCTTGGATGGTTTTGGAGACTGCAGGGGGTCACGGCCGCAACCCCAATGGCATCCTCGGCCTTCTATGCAGGGAACACTTCCCTGGACTTGTCGAGTACGCCGGAGTGACGAGCCCAGCATACACCTTCGACCACTACGCCGTCGCCCCCGATGCAGTAGATTGGGATGGCAGACAATTCAACAACAAGGCGGAGCGGGTGAAACAAGAGCTGTGGGTAAGTCTTCCTCGCACTATATTGTTTAATAAGTCGCATTTGTTGCATATTCTTGAAATAATGTATGGATACATCGTCTTTGTATGTAGGATTTCTTCAGATGCGATGCTAGATACGCGGCCAGGGCGGATGTGGTGTCTACTACGTGCTGTAAGAAGCTCGTCGTGGACATGCACTATGAGGCGCGCATCTAGGTCATCGTCACTTACCACGGCTCCGTCCTTGGGGAGAAGGTGAGCAAGAAGGACGCCCGAACCATGTCGTTGACTCCGGACCAGTACTTGCAGGTAAATACAAAACTTTATTATTGGTACTAAATATGCTTATTTTTATCTTCTGATATGCGGTGTACTTATATTTTTTTAGATGATTCCTCATTGGTGCGCCGCGCATCCTGAGTGCTAGGAGCAGATGGTGCAGAGGTGGTGCTCGGCTGAGTGGGACGAGGCGCACAACGCTAGCCGGGAACGGCGTTTGCTGATGCAAGGTCCCTCCCACCATCAAGGCAGCCGCAGCCTGGGCAAACACGCGGAAGCATGGGTACGCGCTCTTTTTTATTTAGGTATATAACTTTCGATTAGACATGATTTCTAACCATCTCGTTGGTTTTCTCGCAGTCGGCGGCACATGGTGGCGCGCCTTGCTCCACGTTCTCGGCATATGCTATGGCCCACAAGGGGAAGGCGACGTCCGATGTCACCTACAACCCGGATGACGGGCCCGAGGCGTACACCAACCCCGCCATCCACAGCCGCCTCAGTGAGTACACCGCCATGGCCAAGGAGGTCCATGGGCCAGATTACGATCCGAGGACTGAGGACATCGACGGAGATGTCCTCATGAGGGTCGGAGGAGGCAAGAGGCATGGGCGGTACTGGATTGCCGACGGGGCAATCGACTCGTCCTCCACTCCCACTCTCTCTCAGGTGCGAGCAAGGAGCACGAGCGCGAGCCCAGCCATACGACCTCGGCAGGACAGCTCACAGCATCGTATCCAGCAACTCCAGGTTATTCCTTATCTATTCATCGTTCATTGATTATTATATATCTTCTCTTTACATTATCATAACATTAGGGTGAAATATTACAGACTCAGCTAGTTGATGAGTGGAGGCAACGTGAGGAGCTGGAGAAGAGGATGGCAGAGATGTTCGCGTACATGCAGAGCCTTGGCGCCGCACAGGGTCATGCTCCACCACCTCCGTTGTTCCCTGCAGCTGACCCTGCTGAGTTCACTACTCCTGTGAGTATCAAAATTTAGTACTGCATGATATATATTCATATGTTCTCACACATACAATCTCTTCTCTGTGCAGGGTCAATCGGCGGCGTCGAACAACCCTCATGCTTCGTCCAGCCCTTCGCCGAACCAGTCCAGATGCCCACCTCGTTGATGATCTGTTTTGTGATGATCCAGACCTATATTTGTGAGTGTTGGTGATGTTAGTTAGACTTGGTCTTGTGAGATACTTGGTGATGTTAGTGATGATCCAGACTTATATCTGTTTTGTGATGATCCTGACTTATATTTGTGAGACTTATATTAGTGAGACTTTGTGATATATATGGTGTTGATGATAAATGTGTTCATTCTGTGATGCGATTGATATATAATGTGATGTGAATGATATATATCTTTTGTTTGTTTGGATGGAACAGCAAAAACAAATAAAAAAGGGACATCCTGGTCACTTTGCCGAGTGTAACACTCGGCAAAGGGTCGCTTTGCCGAGTGGTATGACCTCGGCACTCGGCAAAGAAGGAAACTTGGGAACCGGTAAAGCCATCTTTGTCGAGTGCTGACCATGACACTCGGCAAAGAAGGAAACCTAGGAACCGGTAAAGCCATCTTTGCCGAGTGCTGTGGTCAAGGCACTCGGCAAAGGGACTGGCAAAGGGGCCCACTGGAGTACTCTTTGCCGAGTGCCAGTCCACTAGACACTCGGCAAAGAAGCCTCCTTTGCCGAGTGCCTACGAGAGCTCTCGGCACAGGGACTGGCGGTGGGGCCCACTGGACCCGTCTTTGCCGAGGGCCTCTAGAGCAAACACTCGGCAAAATTAGCCTCTTTGCCGAGTGCCAAAGAAGACACTCGGCAAAGGATCCGTCACCGTCACTTGGCGTCGTGACAGTGACTTTTCTTTGCCGAGTGTCAAGTGGCACTCGGCAAAATCGTTGCCGAGTGCCCGACAAAAAGTACTCGGCAAAGAGGCTGTTGCCGATGAACAGTTCACCGAGCGTTCTTTGCCGAGTGTTACACTCGGCAAAGCCTTTGCCGAGTGCAAAATAGCCTTTGCCGAGTGTCTGTGACACTCGGCAAAGAAGCTGTGTCCGGTAGTGGTGATCGAATGGCGTGGCCATGGATCTGTGCATGCACCGAGGAAGATGGGAGGAGATAAGCAGCATGGATAGGATGGTGACAGACAGGTGGGCTCATGCATAGACGTACGACACATAGGGTCACGAGTAGCTAGCTATTGGTTGGCTAACACGCTGTTAAAATTATGGTGAGGAATCCCGGAGGCGTCAGTCGTGGTTCCTACGCGGCGTGACTTTGACTACCTTCTATCGATCCTTGGGAAGGCTCAGCATATCTCGATGGTCCAGTCGAAGCAGAGGCCCAGTATCCTCGCGGCGGCACCTCGCTAGCAATTAAATAAGAGATCAAGATTAATAACAATACCCACGATGCAATGCGTATGACAAATTAAGTTTGATTTCGTAAGTTAATCATGTGAGGGTTCGAGCCGCTCATGACCGTGAGCACGACTGATATACCAGTTTTACACTATGCAGAGCTTGCACATCTTTACCTACAAGTCGTGTTATCTATTTGCCAAAGAGTTGATCAGACCCCATACACCTCTACTAAGGAAGCGAGGCATGGTACCACTACGAGGCCTTTACAAAGTTCCATTAGCTTCAAAAAACCCGCTACAGTTTCTAGGAAGGGCAATGCAGGGATCCCCCGTGTGATAGCCCTCCCAAGTTATCAGACCCACATGCACCAATCCTTGCCATTAACGGCCTCAGATGGTTGTGCACGTGTATCGGGTAACTTAACAAGGCTATCAAGTTCAACTCGAACTCAAGGATCTCCCATATAACATGTACATTACAGTAATCACATTTGATACACATACTTCGAAGATAGAGCGGAAGACTTTACAAAACATATTTTTACAATTCCAAATCTCAAGTTTTACATCATAGAAAGAGTTGTAATTATTACAAGCCTTGATAGTACTCAAGTGCATGACTTAATACACAATTGGGAAAGGTGAAGCCTTTCCATAAGAAATACACTAAGCATTAAAATCTTCAAGGCTTCTCCACGAAGCAACTATTAGGAGCTAAAGATAGCAAGAATCCTCCCTACAATAACACAGGGAATAAAACCCTGAGTATGCAATTACTCAGCAAGACTTACCCGACTAAAAAAAGACTCTCAAGGGTATGCTGGATTTTGGGACTCAAGGTAAAGCTTATCAATTATCGAAGACCCTTTTAGCAGAAAAGCTTACTACCAGTTGATCCCTAAGCCAAGTTTTATTTCACAAGTTAGATATTTACCTGAATCTAGATTTGCCTAATCTAGTTCAAGCACTTGACCTATACTAGCTACATTTTATCCATACTCTTATTTCACTTGCTAACTACGATGATGGTCACTGGGATGAGTCTCCATAACCGAGGAGCAACCACGATTCGAACCGATTATACCCAACTGGGGATCTCTAACCACACGACATATGTAGCACTTAACCCATGCATATGTCAACCGTTCCCACGGAGTCCTCCACTACATGAACAGGTCCGTGCCACCCGAGAGCACATTACCCTACCAGGCGTGCTACTATGCCAGGAGGGTACATGCTACTCCCGCCATCTCTCCACTCCCAGTGCGCGATTGTCTCTTCACATATGGAATAGCCGGGTTCAAGCTTACCCTGTCCCATACCAGGGTATGTGGCTAGTTGCAAAGTCTCAACCATAACAGGCCAGTCAACGATACAGTCCTTAATCGACACAGATGGGCGACCTTGTCTGCTTAGCGTCTGGTCTCCATATATTCAAATCATTTTCCCATTTTTGGTACCCGGCAGGGAAACTCTTTTCGGATGATGAACCCATCTGGAGCCCTGATGGACTCATCATCATAAGTTTGCTTTCACTTTTGAAGCAAAAGCCCATAACCAATATTACACATCATTCTTTTGAAAAACAAATGATTTTTGAGTTTCTAAGCAGCACTAAGCAGTAATAATTCTTTTTATAAAACATGGATTTAAGAATTTTCAAGGAATGGTAATGCATCAATTGTTTATCACACAACTCCTATCACCTAATGCATCATATCAGGTGATAAAGCATTTAAAACACAAGGGAGGGGCAAATGCACCGGGGCTTGCCTTATTACAGGAGGAAATCTGAGATCTTCTATTATGATAAGCAGTTAGATGGAATCCACCACTGGACCAGTAGAACTGGAGCAGGCTCCTTCTTCACAAATCACTTCTTGGTACTCTACATGAAATGCCATGATTATGAATGCCTGTGTATATGCTACTAGCAAGGAAGGTATTACGAAGCATTACAAAATTACAATTACAAGCTATCACCACAAGCCATAACTACAAGAGAGCTACTTATCCTTAGAACTCATCTGACCCTCCAAAACTTGTTAAGCAACTTTATTTTGATTTTTTTACTAAGTCATTAGGTGCTTTAATCACCCAGAGATAAATCTCTTTTTCCTTTTTGACCAACAACTAGTTTGCCAAGCAAATCTTGTCCAAACAGATCCAAACTTTACCCAAGGGTTCATATGCTCAACATAAGCTTACACAATTTTCTCATAATTTTTAGTGCTCTATTTTATTACTAAAATTTCAGACAATCATTTCAAGGCACCTTTTAATCCTCTAAAAATATCTATTTGCTGCAAAAACCCCAAATCTATTTTTACCTGGAACTCTACTACTTCACCCACCTAACAAAACTTGTTTCATTATTTTAGTACCTTTCCACAATTTCTGGCACAAATAAACAGACATCAGGCAAAAGAAAATGCTAAATATATGAACAGTCGTGAGCAAGAACTGACTCAATTGGCCCAACTCTAAACAACACCAGCCCAGTCAAGCAGCGCTTACGGCTTTAGGCTCCAGCTCCGCACGCGCCCGTGCTCTCTCTGCGCGTGCCGGCAGCGATGCCAAACTTCGGCAACAACAACACGGAACAACGACGCAGTAAAGTTCAAATCAGCAACCGGGTAGCATCAGTGGCTCACCACGAAGCGGAACAACCCATGAGGGTGTTCGCAACCAGCTCTAGACTAGGTCCGCCATGGTGAGGTCATCCCAGACGGTGTTCACCGACGACGCCACGACGTTCGCCAAGTTCTACAGCGATAGCGATGAATCGGGCGAGCTGATGAGTATCACTAACCAATAGGGCAACCGATACATGGAAGCAACAATGTTAAACATAGTCGTACTTGCATGGCCACGGCGGGGCGAGACGCCGGCAACGTGCTCACAAATTCAAAGACAACGACGACAAATGGCAGTCTCAAACATGATGAACGACGTAATCCGGTTCTACACGGACGTGGGGCACAGACACGGGAAACGTTCGTTGAGTTGGCTTGAAACTGAAAGATGGCTGAGAAACACCTTATGCGAGTTTGGTCACGGCGACACAGGGAGAACAAATATTGTCCACACACTGGTCTTTGTGAAGCTTATCCCAGGGGGAAGTACAGGCAAGCACTACCAACAGCTTACATGAGCATGGACACACGACTTTACTAAATAAGCACCATGCAGGATCAGTACACGACGAAACAACGGACTTGGGCTCGTAGTGGTCAAACCAGAGACGGCAAGCAAGGTGGTTGCCGGCTTGGATAAGCTCAAGTCCATCCTAGGCATAGATATTTGGAACCTTACTATACTCGCTTCTACCCCTGGTACCAACATTCACCCACATCCCAATCTAACCGGAAGCAACTGGAACATAGCAGTAGTGGATAAGCTCCATACTGGTCTTCTTAGATCCCTGAACAAAGCTCTGAACCTGATGAGTTTGAACTCACACTGACCACTTGTACCTTTTCGGTTCACTCCCCTTTATCTTACTATTTTCAAAGGCAACAGATCGACCAAGGCTAATAAAGTATGCTCACAAAACAAAACTCTACCAACTCACTATAGAAATTCAGGGTTGAAAGCACACAGATAAAAAGTTGCAATGCCCCAAAATCCCTCCAAACTCACTGAACTTTCTGTTTCAGTTATCTGAAACAAGAACCTAATAAGGAACATTTGAAACAATTTACCCCCAATTTTGTACAGCACCAAGGCACACCCACTTCAAGAGACTTGTTCACCTTGATATGGTATAGAATTTTTAACCCAAATCTCCTTTGGTTTAAATACCACAAAGCTCCAAAGGTGGGTAAAAACACACAGATTCATACTTTAATGTTTTACTGTCTGCAAATCCCCAACACCTGACAACTAATCTTTAGGCAAACATTACTCTACTTCTTATGCAGCACCATGTCAATCTCACCTTATGAAACGTATTCACCATACTGTGGTCTCCAAGTTTTCTATAGAAACTGCAGTCTAAAACCACTCATATTGATCACAAAACAGCTCGAAACTAGGCATTCTACACTAAAATTCAGATTTCTGAGACAGAACAAAATTCAGCCCAAATAACTTGACAGTCCAATTTTGAGCAACATTTTCTCCACATCTTCTGTAGGATCACACCCATCCCCCTTAAATAAATTTGTACACCAACATATGGTCTTTAACTCCTCTATAGACGTCTCAACCCAAAGCTCCTTAGATTTTCCAGAAATGAGCTCCAAAAACAGCACAAACACTACAATTCAGACTTAACCTTTTGTTCCTGGTCTGAAAACTGAAAAAAACTATAAGCCCCACTTTGGATAACTTTTTCACCTAGTTACAAATGCTACTAGGGCTATGTGGCTTAATCAAGGTGGTACTCCTATTGTTGCTCTACAAGTTTGGTATAATGTCCCTTAGCTAAATCCCTATGAATTCTAAACTACCAAAGCCCAAAATTTGCTCCAACACACAAAAATTCAGGTGATGATTCTGTTTTAAGTCTGAAACTCACAAACCTGACATCCCTACTTTGGAGCACTGTTATACCTAGTAGCATATGGTTTTAGGGCTACCATACTTAATAAAAGTTGCTCTCCTATAGTTACTCTTCAAATTTGTCAGAGCAACCCCTTACCAAAAGTCCATAGTTTAAAAGTTACTGGGGTCCAAAAACAGCTAAACCAAACTATTTTGGGCTGAATCCAATTTGAGGAAATCCGAACTTTTGTAAATTACTTCAAATTCTCAGACACCACTTGGAGAGATCCAAATATGAAAATTGTTCACTTTTCCAAGCTCCACAACTTTTATACATGGACTTTTAGCAAAACATAGCTAGATCTTAAAATCCACTTTTGGGCTAGTTTAGAGTTGAAATTGGACTTGATCTGCTTCAAGTGTTTCATCAATTTATTATATCCTACTAAAAACAAGGTTAACCTTAAACTTAAACCCAACTTTGGTGTATAGAGCTCATGTCCAAATTTCCATTGGTTTAAAAGTTGTTTACTTGTACTAGATTTCAAACAAGGTCTCTAAACTTCTCTTGCTCCCTTTGAAATGACACAACCTCACCCTTTTGCAAATTTGTTACTGTAGTGAATGCATTCTAGGTGTATCAAGCAAGTTAATGCAAGTGCATATGATGACATGCCAAATTTTTAGTTCTCGTAACACCATGGGTGTTACATCCTTCCCCCTAAAAAGGAATCTCGTCCCAAGATTATAATTCCAGGCCAAGTAAAGGAAAAGGAAATGTGTCACCAACTTATCTTACATTTACTCTTACATGGCATGGGGTGTGCCCCAGCTGGTTTACATCAAAGATAATTTACTCAAAACTTAGGGTATACAAGTGACTAGAACCTCAGGAAACTTCTCCATTAGGTAGTCTTCCGACTCCCACGTGGCTTCATCTTCTGAATGTTGATTCCACTGTACCTTGTAAAATTTGATGACCTTTCTTCGAGTAACCCAATCCTTTTGATCCAAAATCTTTATGGGATATTCCGAGTAGGTCAAGTCTGGTTCAAGGTTGACATCTGAAACTTCAACAACATGTTCGGGGACCCAGAGACATTTCTTTAACTGTGACACGTGGAATATGTTATGCACTACTGAAAGATTCTCTGGCAGTTGCACTTTATAGGCTACAGGTCCACACCATTCGATCAATGGAAACAGACCAACATACCGAGGTGCTAGTTTCCCTTTGACACCAAAACGGCTAACACCCTTCATTGGTGACACTTTTAAATACACATGATCTCCAACTTGAAAAACCAAAGATCAACGTCTTTTATCGGCATAACTCTTTTGACGAGATTGTGCCACCTGCAGATTTCGTTGGATCACTTGAACCTTTTTAGGTCCAAAGAAACATCTCTCCCCCGGCTCTGACCAATTTAATGGTGTCCTACACCTTCGACCATAAAGAGCTTCAAAAGGTGCCATTCTTATGCTTTCCTGATAACCATTGTTATACGAACACTCTGCCAATGGTAAGCATTCATCCCACTTTGCTGAGAAAGCAAGGACACATGCTCTCAACATATCTTCTAGAATCTGATTCACTCTCTCAGTCTGTCCACTTGTTTGAGGATGATAAGCAGAACTATGAACTAGTTTGGTTCCTAACGAGTTGTGTAACTCTTTCCAAAATCTAGATACAAATTGTAAACCTCTATCAGACACAATGATCTTAAGGACTCCATGAAGACTTAAGATACGAGCAATATATAATTCTGCGTAAGTCTTGACTGAGTAAGTAGTCTTCACGGGCAAGAAGTGTGCCAACTTGGTGAGTCAATCAACAATTACCCATATGGAATCATATCCTTTGGAGGTTTTGGGTAACCCCACAATGAAATCCATACTGATATTTTCTCACTTCCAACCTGGGATAGACAAAGGTTGCAATGGTCCGGCAGTCTTCAAATGTACGACCTTTACTCGTTGACAAACATCACATCTGGCAACATATCGAGCAATCTATGTCTTCATTTTAGTCCACCAAAACCATTGCTTTAAGTCTTGATACATTTTATTAGTCCCAGGATGGATAGAGTACCAGGATAGGTGAGCTTCATCAAGTATTTGCTGTCATAACTTAGGAACCCTTGGAACTACTAAACGATCTTTGAACCAAAAAACTCCCTTATCATCTACCCATAATTGTGTGGTTGGATCAATCATCATTCTTTCCTTCATATGAGCTATCCAGACATTAATCTTTTGGGCTTCGATAATTTGATAAATCAAAACTGACCCTAACTGGAGATTGACTATTGATGCTTGTGGCACTATTTCCATGTTTAACTTCTCCATTTCCTGGCACAAGGTCACAGTTAAAGGCTTCGCCGAAAGACAGTTACATTGGGACTTACGGCTCAAAGCATCTGCCACGACATTAGCCTTGCCAGGATGATAATGAACCTCAAGATCATAATCCTCGATCAATTCTAACCACCTTCGTTGCCTCATGTTCAGTTCAAATTGAGTGAAAATATACTTCAAACTTTTGTGGTCGGTATAAATATGGCATGTATTACCCAACAGATAATGGCGCCAAATCTTGAGCGCATGGACAACAGCAGCTAACTCCAAATCATGTGTTGGGTAATGCTCCTCATGGCATCGAAGTTGTCGTGAAGCATATGCAATCACTCGGCCTTCCTGCATTAACACGCATCCAATGCCCATGCCTGAAGCATCACAATAAACATCAAATGATTTGTCAATGTCAGGTTGAGCCAACACGGGTGCAGTTGTCAACAGCTTCTTTAACTTCTTAAAAGCCTCGTTGCATTCCGGAGACCAATTGAACTTCACATTATTCTTTAGCAACTCTGTAATAGGCTTAGATACCTACAAGAAGTCTGGAATAAAACGGTGGTAATATCCCGCCATCCCAAGGAAACTCCGAACCTAATGCACTGTGGTAGGCGGCTTCCAGTCTAGGATATCCTTAACTTTGCTTGGGTCGACCGCGACGCCCTCAGCAGACAAGATATGAACCAAGAACGGAATTGTAGCCAACCAAAACTCACATTTACTGAACTTAGCATATAATTGTTGTTCTCTTAACCTTGTCAGCACCACTCGCAAGTGCTCTACATGTTCTTCTTTGGTCTTTGAATATATCAAAATGTCATCAATAAACACAACCACAAATTTATCTAGCTCTGGCATGAATACCGAATTCATTAAATACATGAAATGAGCTGGAGCATTTGTTAAGCCAAAAGACATAACCAAATACTCATAAAGACCATATCAGGTAGTAAAGGCAGTCTTGGGAACATCTTCCGAACGAATTCTTATCTGGTGATAACCTGATCTAAGGTCAATCTTGGAAAACAATTTAGCTCCAGAAAGCTGATCAAACAACAAATGAATGAGCAGAAGAGGATATTTATTTTTGATGGTCACCTCATTGAGTGGCCGATAGTCCACACATAACTGGAGTGTTTGGTCCTTCTTTTTCACGAAGCTAGCAGGACATCCCCAAGGTGATGAACTCGAGCGAATGAAACCTTTATTGAGCAAGTCTTGCAACTGAGTCTTTAGTTCTGCTAGCTCCTTAGGTGCCATCCTGTACGATCTTCTGGTTATGGGTGCAGTACTTGGCTGCAATTCGATCACAAATTCCATGTCCCGTTCTGGAAGCAAACTTGGTAAATCTTCAGGGAACACATCTAGAAATTCCCTGACAATAGGTATATCCTTGACCTCTTTAACGGTAGCAGCACACACTCTTTCCACTGCTCTCTTAAGAGTCGATAATCGGATTAGTAACTTACAATTACCATTAGGTGAGTCCAACTGTATCGTCCTTTGTAGAGCGTCGATCACCGCCCCATGCTAACGAAGCCAATTCATACCTAGAATCACATCTATGTCCTAACCTAGAAGAACTAGCATATTGGTAGGAAACATGTGACCAACTAGCTTTATGGGTATTTGATATACCATCTCCTTAGTATGTAAACGCCCTCCAAGAGATTGTATGCTATATCCATTCTCTACCACCTCCAAAGACAACTAGTGCTTTAACACAAATGTCTGATTTATAAAAGTATGGGAAGCACCAGAATCAAACAAAATAGTAGCCAAGTGATTGGCAACCGGAAAAGCACCTAGCTTGACTGGTTCACCCTCAGGAATAGCTTTGATCTTAGTATAATGAACTCGACCCATTTTAAGAACACCCTCTTTCTTCTTTGCTTTCGGCTGACTACCGCGAGGAAGAGCCACAAGTGATTGTCGCTCACTCGCTCACCTAGGGAAGCGACAATCCAAAGTAGAGTGTCCCGTCTTACCACAATTCACACATGAATCGACATTATCTAGAATATTTTCAAAACGAATGTCTGGGACATCCGCCTCATGTGGAATAACAAAAATAATAACATGTCTTTCACATGACTGTTGTGAGCTAGGTAACTGGGGTAGAAAAGAACAAGAATGTTAAACAGGTTGATAAACAATCCTCCGACACTGCTTGACACTACCAGAGGATTCCTCTGCAAGTTTCTTTCTTTTAGATTCCTAATGACGACGAATCTTGTTATCACCCAAAATAGCCTGACTGACCACCTCATTATAATCTTCAGCCAAACTAGTTGCCATCAAACACTAGAGCTTCTCGTTAAGGCCACGCAAGAAATAGAACTTTTTCTTCTCATTAGTATTCACAAAATCCAAGACATACTGGGATAGACGTGTAAACCTCTCAAAATATTCCATTACACTCTATTCTTTGCCTTGCTTCAGATCTAAGAACTAATTGAACTTTATTTCCATAAGGGCTTTTGGAATATGATGTGCCCGAAATACCTCACGGAACTCTGCCCAAGAAACTTGATGTCCTTTAGGCTATTGTGCAAGGTATTCAGCCCACCAAGCTCCAGCGGGACCCAAAACTTGTTGGGTAACACACTGAACCTTTTAGGCATCGTCACAACAGATGAGTCCCAATTTCTGTTCAATCGTTCGAAGTCAATCTTCTGCTTCCAATGGATCTTCTACCTTGGAGAACACCAGTGGTTGCGTACTGAGGAACTCCTTGTAGAGGACAACAACATTAGAATCATAATGACCATGTTGAACTGATGTTGCAGGCTGGGCTATTTGCTGAAGAACAACATTCACACTTGCAAGCTGAGCCACAATATCATCTAAAGTTGATGCTAGATATGGATCGGATGCATTAACATTCCTCTAGGAAACACCAGCACCATGATCCTTTCCAGAACGGGTCCTCATTCTGCCGACAAAAGGAGACTTAGCTTCTAATCTTCATGAATAGGAAAGGACAACATAGAAAAGCAAAGACAGGTAGCATGAATTGGGTAGGTAAAACATGCGTTGAAACTGCTATAGAGGAGGTTTAACTTAAAAGTGTATGTCATGATGCATGCTCGTCCTATTCGTCAACACATAGTGGCTATCACGTTCTATGGCGGTGGCATACCTACTCACTCTGTCATTGTACACTAGTCGCACTTTCCTAGTGTTTAATTAGTGTACATGCAGAAAATTTCATTACCACCCAAACCCCATGATGAAATTCACAGACTTTGTCACAGTTTATACTCCATATATTTCTATATGGAGGCCAGCTCCTCATTAAGCGCCGAGCCACATATAGGCGCCGCTGCCACACTTTAACCACAGGGCAGCCCATTATGGTAACTATTCATTACACTTCTCAGCGTTCCCATGTCTGTATACCCATACACTTTCATGGGGTACTGAATCCCAAAAAAGTAATTACTCCACATCGCAACCTTCATATATACATATGTGTAACATGTATATAGTCTAGTGCCACATTTAAGCACTCCCATAGACCGACGTTTGTTAGGTCATGCTCTCACATCTCACCTTACCTTAGCATCGATCCATTCAAAATAGAATGGCCCCAAAAATAACATTACACATGTAGGCAAAAATTCCCCCAGTTGTGGGTTAGTTGTTAGTATCTTAATCTAAGCCACCTTATAGTCCTTAGCCTTAACCACATACTATTTGCACTTCTACTATCAGGCTTTGCTTATATATTATTAAGTTTTCCAAAATAATTTCGACTCAAAATCCCTTTGAAGTTTACCAAAGGATTACTTTAACATTCATGCTAATGGGGGATCGCTCCGATACCACGTTGTGATAGCCATCCCAAGTTATCAGACCCACATGCACCAATCCTTGCCATTAACGGCCTTAGATGGTTGTGCATGTGTACCGAGTAACTTAACAAGGCTATCAAGTTCAACTCGAACTAATCATCCTGAGGATCTCTCACATAACATGTACATTACAGTAATCACATTTGATACACACACACTTCAGAGATAGAGCGAAAGACTTTACAAAACATATTTTTACAATTCCAAATCTCAAGTTTTACATCATAGAAAGAGTTGTAATTATTACAAGTCCTGATAGTACTCAAGTGCATGACTTAATACACAATTGGGAAAGGTGAAGCCTTTCCATAAGAAATACACTAAGAATTAAAATCTTCAAGGCCTCCCCACGAAGCAACTATTAGGAGCTAAAGATAGCAAGAATCCTCCCTGCAACAACAAAGGGAATAAAACCCTGAGTATGCAATTACTCAGCAAGACTTACCCGGCTAAAGAAAAGACTCTCAAGGGTATGCTGGATTCTGGGACTCAAGGTAAAGCTTATCAATTATCGAAGACCCTTTTTAGCAGAAAAGCTTACTACCAATTGATCCCTATGCCAAGTTTTATTTCACAAATTAGATATTTAACTGAATCTAGATTTGCCTAATCTAGTTCAAGCACTTGACCTATACTAGCTGCATTTTATCCATACTCTTATTTCACTTGCTAACTACGATGATGGTCACCGGGATGAGACTCCATATCCGAGGAGCAACGACGATTCGAACCAATTATACCCAGCTGGGGATCTCTAACCACACGACATATGTAGCACTTAACACTTGCATATGTCAACTGTTCCCATGGAGTCCTCCACTACATGAACAGGTCCGCGCCACTCAAGAGCGCATTACCCTACCAGGCGTGCTACTATGCGAGGAGGGTACATGCTACTCCCGCCATCTCTCCACTCCCAGTGCGCGATTATCTCTTCACGTATGGAATAGCCGGGTTCAAGCTTACCTTGTGCCATACCAGGGTATGTGGCTAGTTGCAAAGTCTCAACCGCAACAGGCCAGTCAACGGTACAGTCCTTAATCGACACAGACAGACGACCTTGTCTACTTAGCGTCTGGTCTCCATTTATTCAAACCATTTTCCCATTTTTGGTACCCGGCAGGGATACTCTTTTTGGATGATGAACCCATCCGGAGCCCTGATGGACTCATCATCATAAGTTTGCTTTCACTTTTGAATCAAAAGCCCATAACCAATGTTACACATCATTCTTTTGAAAAACAAATGATTTTTGAGTTTCTAAGCAGGACTAAGCAGTAATAATTCTTTTTATAAAACATGGATTTCAGAATTTTGAAGGAATGGTAATGCATCAATTGTTTATCACACAACTCCTATCACCTAATGCATCATATCAGGTGATAAAGCATTTAAAACACATGGGAGGGGAAAATGCACCGGGGCTTGCCTTATTGCAGGAGGAAATCTGAGATCTTCTATTATGATATGCAGTTAGATGGAATCCACCACTGGATCAGCAGAACTAGAGCAGGCTCCTTCTTCACAAATCACTTCTTCTTGGTACTCTACAAGAAATGCCATGATTATGAATGCCTGTGTATATGCTACTAGCAAGGAAGATATTACGAAGAATTACAAAATTACAATTACAAGCTATCACCACAAGCCATAACTACAAGAGAGCTACTTATCCTTAGAACTCATCTAACCATCCAAAACTTGCTAAGAAACTTCATTTTCATTTTTTACTTAGTCATTAGGTGCTTTAATCACCCAGAGATAAATCTCTTTTTGCTTTTTGACCAACAACTAGTTTGCCAAGCAAATCTTGTCCAAATAGTTCCAAACATTACCCAAGGGTTCATATGCTCAACATAAGCTTACACAATTTTCTCATAATTTTTAGTGCTCTATTTTATTACTAAAAGTTCAGACAATCATTTTAAGGCACCTTTTAATCCTCTGAAAATATCAATTTGATGCAAAAACTCCAAATCTATTTTTACCTAGAACTCTACTACTTCACCCACCTAACAAAACTTGTTTCATTATTTTAGTACCTTTCCACAATTTCTGGCGCAAATAAACAGACATCAGGTAAAAGAAAATGCTAAATATATGAACAGTCGTGGGCAAGAACTGACTCAACTGGCCCAACTCTAAACAACACTAGCCCAGTCAAGCAGCACTTACGGCTTTAGGCTCCAGCTCCGCGTGCACCCGTGCTCCCTCTGCGCGTGCCGGCTGCGACGCCAAACTCTAGAAACAACAACACGGAACAACGATGCAGTAAAGTTCAAATCAGCAACCGGGTAGCATCAGTGGCTCACCACGAAGCGGAACAACCCATGAGCGCGCTCGCAACCAGCTCCAGACTAGGTCCACCATGGTGAGGTCATCCCAGACGGTGTTCGCCGATGGCGCCACGACGTTCTCCAAGTTCTACAGCAGTAGCGATGAAACAGGCGAGCTGATGAGTATCACTAACCAATAGGGCAACTGATAAATGGAAGCAACAACGTTAAACATGATCATACTTGCCTAGCCACGATGGGGCGAGACGTCGGCAGCGTGATCACAAATTCAAAGACAACGACGACAAACGGCAGTCTCGGACAGGATGAATGGCGTAATCCGATTCTACACGGACATGGGGCACGGACATGGGAAACGTTCGGTGAGTTGGCTAGAAACTGGAAGACGACCGAGAAACACCTTAGGAGAGTTTGGTCACAGCGACACAGGGAGAACAAAGATTATCCACACACTGGTCTCGGTGAAGCTTATCCCAGGGGGAACTACAGGCAAGCACTACCAACAGCTTACACGAGTATGGACACACGGCTTTACTACATAAGCACCATGCAGGATCAGTACACGACGAAACAACGGACTTGGGCTCATAGTGGTCAAACCAGAGATGACAAGCAAGATGGTTGCTGGCTTGGATAAGCTCAGGTCCATCCTAGGCGTAGATATTTGGAACCTTACTATACTCGCTTCTACCACTGGTGCCAAAACTCACCCATATACCAATCTGACCAGAAGCAACTGGAACATAGCAGTAGTGGATAAGCTCTGTACTGGTCTCTTCTTAGATCCCTTAACCAAGCTCTGAACCTAATGAGTTTGAACTCACACTGACCACCTATACCTTTCCGGTTCACTCCCCTTTATCTTACTATTTTCAAAGGCAACAGGTCGACCAATGCTAACAAAGTATGCTTACAAAACAAAACTCTACCAACTCACTATAGAAATTCAGGGTTGAAAGCACACAGATCAAAAGTTGCAATGCCCCAAAATCCCTCCAAACTCACTAAACTTTCTGTTTCAGTTATCTAAAACAAGAACCTGATAAGGAACATTTGAAACAATTTACCCCTAATTTTGTACAGCACCACGGCACACCCACTTCAAGAGACTTGTTCACCTTGATATAGTATTTCATTTTTATATAGAATTTTTAACCCAAATCTCCTTGATTTAATTACCACAAAGCTCCAAAGGTGGGTAAAAACACAGATTCAGACTTAGATGTTTTACTTTCTGAAAATCCCCAACACCTGACAACTGATCTTTAGGCAAACATTACTCTACAGTTTAAAACCATGTCAATCTCACCTTATGAAACGTATTCACCATACTATGGTCTCCAAGTTTTCTATAGAAACTACAGTTTAAAACCACTCATATTGATCACAAAACCGTTCCAAACTAGGCATTCTACACTGAAATTCAGATTTCCGAGACAGAACAAAATTCAGCCCAAATAACTTGACAGTCCAATTTTGAGCAACATTTTCTCCACATCTTGTGTAGGATCACACCCATTCCCCTTAAATAAATTTGTACACTAACTTATGGTCTTTAACTCCTCTATAGACGTCTCAGCCCAAAGCTCCTTAAATTTTCCACAATGAGCTCCAAAAACAGCACAAACACTACAATTCAGACTTAACCATTTGTTCCCGGTCTGAAAACTGAAAAAAACTATCAGCCCCACTTTGGATAACTTTTTCACCTAGTTCCAAATGCTACTAGGGCTAAGTGGCTTAATCAACGTGGTACTCCTATTGTTGTTGTACAAGTTTGGTATTGTGACACTCGGATTTAAGGGACAAAGCCGGGTGAATCTCATATATGCGCCAAAGAAGACAATGCATATAATAACAGAGTGTATAGAGATAAATGTCACAATAACATCCGAGTACTTATTACATTGCGGAAGTCTTACAAAATAAAAGATAAATATAAAACAAACTAAAGTCTATCCTTGGCGCCATAAAGTCAACTGGGAGACGCCACCTAGATCAAATTGAACTTCTCGTTGTGTGGCTCCTCTTGAACCACCTGTTCTTCTCCTGTGGGGGTGTGAGACAGCAAGGGTGAGCTCACACATGTTCATCGCTCGACAAGTTGTGGGGAATAATGTGCATGAACTCACCAAAGGTGGGTGTTCATGTGATGTGTAAGACTAATCAATAATAGGGGTTAAAGCTGAGCATTGCTTTTAGTAGTTGGGAAAATTTTATTAACAGTTACTAAATGTAAGTGAATACCAAACCATAATAAGAATAGAACACAATTAATAAATAATCCCATGCAACGCAAATGACAAATTGAATTTAGTTTCACAGTTTAATCATGCGAGAGTCCTGAGCTACTCATGACCGTGAGCTCGGCTAGTATACCAGTTTTACACTCTGTAGAAGCTGTACCCTTTATCCACAAGTCATGTTACCCATCTTCCAAGGGATCGTGACTCCCATACACCTCTACTAAGGAAGTGAGGCAGGGCAACACTATGAGGCCTTTACAAAGTTCCACTAGCTTTCGAAAACCTGCTATAGTTTCTGAGAAGAGCAATTGTAGGAATCCCTCGTCTGACCGTCATCGCAGCAAAATCAACCCGAGAACCTCCCTACATGCCTACTCTCCTACTGCCCTTGCCCCTTTTGGGTAAAGTAGTCTTCCACTAGCTTTCCTAATTAGTCAGCCAAGGCGTCCCATTCCACCCTTGTGGTGGCACGTGTTTCTCAAGTTAAGCTCCATCTTCTAATTAAAAATAATGATCTTGACATGAACATAAATAAAATAACAGAATAATTGGAACATGGATATAATAAAATATTTACCCAAAACCATATAAAGCAATAGAAAACTACCCAAATGATTCAGGGGAAAACAAGGTAAAAGATATTCAGACTAGGGTGACCTATTGGGTCCCATTAAAATTAAATCTATGCGTGAATAAGTGATATTAAATAACATTATTGGGTAATAAAAGTGGTCAAGGGCACAACTTGCCTTCAATGAGCTCCTACTCAGCAACTTCTATCTACTAACACCGGGATCCTCAGCCACTAGCTCTTCTACTCGCCACAATACAAATAAGCATAGTATATAGAGAAAATTAACATCACACCAAACATGTAAACAAAATACATAATAATAATCTACACATTAAAATAAGATCCTAGGAACAGGAATCACTAATTTTGGAGTTATGGATTTTAAGTTATGAATTTCTAGATGTTTTATGTATTTGATACAAGATTAATTAAGAAATAAATTTTATTATTGTTTTCATGACAAAACAGAGACACTAGGTGATAAACAATAATATTACAAAATTATAGAAACTAGAATGGACTAATTTGGACTTAATATAAATTTTCTATGAATTAAACAAGTTCTGAAATTATTTTTATCAGTGAAAATCATTTCCTATAATTCTTTTACTCCATTTACCAGTTTCATGTACTACGCACAAGATATCTCAAGAGTCCAGGGGCAATGGCGCAAAAGTGACCCAGACTCAATCTATACTGCCTCAGTACCATGGGTTGATATCAATCATTCGCGGGGGTTCTTACGCAAAATTACGGCCGCGAAGGGGTATGGGCCAACACCAACCGCATGATCTAAATTCAAAGGGGCAGATTAGATCCCCCACTACTCTTAACCGCTAACATCAACAGGCCACCAGATCTAGATCCAACGGCCAGGATGTAATGAGGTGCATGTGGTCGCCAGACCTAATTCGTGCCGTCCGATAGCCGATCAACGCACTAGATTACATCAACGCGATGAGGTGTACGAGTTCAAATCTGGTTCGTCCATCAACCCGTCAATGGTTCACAGCTAGTCCCTATGAGATATAATCCTAACCCTCATTTTGTAACTGGACGACATCTGAATGTCTTCCCCAAACCGGCGGTCAACAGTGGTGGCGAGCCGCCCACCACGGTGGCGGCCGCACGCCGGAGACCAAAATTCGACGACCCATGACCCCCCTACCCCCATGTAAACCGTTCTACAGGTAATGTGTTTAACGGTGAACAACATGAGGAGTATATTACCGGTAGTAGCGCGGCAGGAACACCCATCCACGGCGATGCGCGCTCCACGGCGGTCGTGGAACTCCATCGAGCAATTCCTTGTCGATAGGGGCTCCAATACGAGTGTTGGTGTCGCGGACACGCTCGTCGAGGTGTAGCGGAGCTCCCCGACCTACTCAATTGGAGCGGCACACCAATCCCGGCGAGGTCCCTCTCTTGGCAACAATGGTGGGTGGAATCTCGGAGGCGACAATGGTAGCGCGGTTTCGGGTGGGCTCGGTGGGGAAACAAGGAGGAAGGTCACGATGGCCCGACCTATATGGCTGCGAGGTGGAGCGCCATGCAAGCAATAGAGAAGCGCCAGGTCTTTAGGGCACGCCCGCCATCTTCGGCGAGGTGGTTCAGTTGCTGACGCCCTGGGCCCGCGTAACAGTGAGTCGTCCACCGTGGGAGCGCACGCAACCGGGTAACGGTGGGTGAAGGAGCGGGCTCGCCTGTCATTGAGCGTAAAAGAAAGTGAGCACTGGAGAGTGAGTGACTGCCCGGGGCCCCATGTGTCGGTGCCGGGTTTCCAAAACTGGGCCGCAACGGAATTAGTGGGCCGAATTGGCGCCTAGGTAAACTTCCCTTCTCTTTTTCTTTTTTCTGTTTTCTTTTCCTTTTTGTTTTATTTTTATTTTCAAACCTAGAATTTTGAGTTCTAATTTCACCTCAAAATTTGTACTCAATTTAAATATTCAACTTGAACATTTCAGTGGAATGAATTTGATTATGGATTTATTTTGTGTTCCATAATATTCCTTCCTTCTTTTCTCTTCTACATATTATTTCCAAAACCCTAAAGTGCAACTTTGGGTTAAATTCAAATCTCCATCTCATTATTGTATTTCTATTATTATTATTTTATTATCAAGTGCACAAACAAGCAAAACTCCATTATGATGCACAATTTAGTGGCGTCCTTTGTTAGTCATTTATTTGTTTACTAGGTATATACCCGTGCGTTGCTACGGAGTTAACATTGTTATATTAAGATATATTAAGATAGATAATGATTAATTGACATTCTATGCTCTTGTTAGCGTATTTTAAATGTTACAAAGGTTTACATACCTTTAAAAAATATATATTGCTATGGAGTTAACAGATTATATTAAGATACAATGAGATATATAAGGACTAATTATCATTCTATGATCATAGCGTCTTTCACCATGTTACTCGTTGGAGCTTCATTTGAGGGTTGGAACAAGCAAGGCCCTTGCCGCAGCCATAGCTACTAAACAAACACCACAACCATTGGATTCATAGGAACCTAGCAAGAAACCTTTCTCACATAGGAAAGTATATGGAAGAAGAAAATGCATAGCCCCTAGCCATGGTGTGCATTGATACAATGATACATAAACACGTCAACATGATTAACATGCCAACAAAAAAATTTAGAAATCATCAACTCTTTTCCCCTATTCTGAAAGCATTTACATTTCTCATAGACGATGCTGAAGATGAACACTTCCTAGGATCTAGACCAGACTGAAAAACTCCATTTACAGCTGTTTTTTGCTCTCATAAAGCAACAATAGTTTCATGAAATGTTTATCATCACGTAGCTAGTAGATACGCAGAAAGCATTCCTTGTATTGTTGCACATAGAATGGGTGGTGCACAATTTGGTACAAGATGTGGCCAAGGAGCTAATCTTCAGATTTTGTAGGCTCCCTTTTCTTCCCATAAATAAGGCCAAATTAACACACATAAATAACTTATAAAACAACCTATTTGTCGAACAAATCGCCATATGGCATCTAACATATAGTTGTCAGTGTAGGTACCTATGGATCAAGAATTGGTTTTCTCTTCTCAACATAGCGATGAGGATATGAGGTAGCAGCCAAAGCGGCTCGCTCCTGGGGGGAAAAGGAATATTATGTGTTTAGTGAATGGACAGACAACACGATAACACTGCAATTCTTTGTGTGCTGATATGGAGTCATTAAAATATTGTAGTAGCACCATCAAAATTATTCACAAGGAACTCATGTAGTTTGATCTACGATAAACAAGCAGCTAGAAGTAGCAAAATTTGAGTTCTTGTACAGTACAATTACAAAGCTTATCTATCAGAGTGTCATGCTCTGTAAACACTTCCCATATCAAACCTTTTCAAACTCCAATTCTTATTTAAAAAAGTAAGTCATAAGCAACATAATACCTTCCCATCTCAAACATGCTTGGATCCAAGGATTACGAAACATAAGAAAGCTTAAAAAAATTAAAATAGGAAAAGAATAGAATGTCAAAATAGAGGATTGTTTGGAACACATAAATCTATAGCCCATGAATTGGAAGAATCAAGTAGTAAAAATCATCATTAATGTACGACAATAGATCGATTAATAAACATATCATTAAAGGATAATTATATATACATGGTGACATACTGATGCTACACAGAATCAGTTCAAACAAAAAAAAGACTTTGTTAAACTTTATTAGGATTCTTTTGTTGTATTATACATATAGGATTCTTTTGTTGTATTATACATATTTGTTCAAATAAAAAGTATAGCATCGTACAATGCCCATGCATTACGATGACACACAAATCTCAAAATCAACTCTAACAAACCCAAATGTGCTAGTTGCAGATGATGTAAGAGAATATTATAGTAGCAACTAATGTAAGAGAAGAGTAATGAAGGCGAAACCAAACAAACACTGAAAGATATGCTTTGTCAAGGTCTTGTGCGACATGAACTCGGCGATGAAAAGACACTCACCTCTCTCACGGCAACAACCGATCAGATTGGCCAGCATGGCACTGCACAGCTGCCCAACAAGCCTTGCCTCCTCCTGCACCCACGGACACACATCCATTCAATCATATGCCGCAGAGGATAGACAAACATAAGAAACAATCCATTCATGTCCCCAGCATGTCATTGTTCATCATCTATCTAGATGGTAGCACTGGAAGGAAAAGGAAATGGAAAAACAGATTTCAGAGAAACAAAATTAGGAGGAATGTGTTGTGTGATCTGAGTGTAAAACATGCCTGCATTGTTGTTTTACAAGTGTGTTCATTCAACAATTTAATAGCAGGCATGGGCGACATATTATGTTAGGCATAAACAAGTTTTTTTGGAAACACCACAGTAACACGCATGCTCACTGAAATTATTTGTATGCAGGCACAAAGGGCCATTATCAGGTATGGCATACCTTGTGGATTGACAGTTTGCCAATAGTTTCACAAAGGGCTTTGCTTACATTTTCTGATTCTATGGAGCTTGTTTTTATCCACCCAATGAGCTGCAGTTGAACCAGAAAAAGGAATAAATATCCATATGAGATCATGTTCCGACTATATGACAAAAAAACCATATAATTCAAAAAATAGAACGTATCTATTAAGCATGCTAAAGATTAGTTTCTACTTAGTGTTCGCTAAAACAAAACTATAGTCAATTCCACCGAACAGAAGCCTACCTCATCTTTTGTTTCCTCCTATAGTCTGCAAAGTGAAGCAGTAGGTGCAGAGGGTTGAGGCAAAATAATAGGGGGTTGATGGCATTAATCAAATTCTGGAGGGGTCCAGAAATGCTGTGAACATGGCAGAAAGTGTGCAACGATTGCAGAAGGAAAATATATATTTATTTTTTAAAAAAACGCCAGCTAGAGTGAACGTATGAAACCTTTCAAAACGAACAAAATATGAGCCTGAACAGATCGAAAGCAAGTGGCAGACAACAGAAGCAAGGAAGCCATGGACACCGACAATATCTTCATTGTTTGTTATTTGTTATTCAATATAGCACTGGCACAGTATATTGATAAAATACATAGTACTGCTACTGACTCACCACTCAAGAAGGGAGCGACCGTTCCGCCGCTATGGGCACGACATCCCATCGAGGTTTGGTGGCACGGGAGAGTCCCGGCTCGAAGGAGAACTAATCTATTTGAATGAAAGCTACAGAGTTCATTAAAGCCTGTTTTCATGACGAATACACCCTTTTTGTTTTTATTATAGGATAAAAGACACTGGCACCTAAAAAGACTGATAAAATTCAAAGCATGAATTACATGAGATCTAACAATTGGCTTAGCTTCAAACTCATATAATCAATGTTAGCTTCACAAAGCACCTAGGTTGAATCCAAAAGATCAAATATTTGAAGCCCTTAATTAGGCTAAAGCAGTGTTTTGCAAAGAGAGTATTTGGTGGAAGCAACATCCAATAACATGATCAAACAACATATTTGCAACATCTGTTTATAGCAAAAGCACGAAAGCTTTGATAGGTATTAAGGCACTCATGTCAACAACAGTTGAAAATCTCAGTCTAAAAAAACCACCAAATCATCATAGCATAAATTATATGACACAAGAGATCTTTAAACTTTCAAGTAACATAAACAAAAATCAGCAGTGTCAATGTTATTACCGTCATGTCCAACTGTGTTGATCGTTTCTAGAATCCTTTCATGACCTTTATCTGTTTCGCTGGTTCCATTTGCTGAAATGTGCAGTGAAATATAGAAGCCACTTATAAGACAGTCCAAAAAGGTGTTCAGATTACTACTTTTTACAAAATAGATCTCCAGATTTACCCAGCAGCACCAGACCATATTACTACTTTTTATAAAATAGATCTCCAGATTTACCCATAATGTGGCATCAGATACACAAAATAAAAATCATCGTAAGAACTTTACAAAATACAGACGCGCGGATCAGATCATTCTACCAGCAAGATCCATAATCATTGGCCAGTAACTTATATATTAAACAGGATCCGATTCCTAGCAAAATTGTGTACACAGACACTTGATATTAGCTTCCAATCTTAAAGCTGAAAAAATGATAGAATGAATGTGCAGATTAATCAAGCACATCTAAGAATATAGGTGAATGCCCGTGCGTTGCAACGGAAAAAATAGTGCACCAATAACATATGTATAACCATGTGTTGTTAATCAATGAGGGCGATTGGTATGAGAACATGTACTATACTTTCTTTAGCTCCTAGCTTGCAAATGACAGCAAATGAAGGCAAAGCTTCAGAATGTGTTGGCTAATGGCAATGCTTGTTTCATATGCCACAAATCACGCTCCTCAAAAAAATCCTCTGATTTTGGAAATCGCAGTTGATATCGTTTCAAGTAAACGATCACTGCTGCACCACTAAAAGCGGCTACATCGACATATATTGTCAACAACACTCTGTCACCTTCATCATCTTCGTACTACACAGAATAAATCAAGTTGGCTAGTGCAAGCAAATACAAATCATCTTTTAGTTGGTAGAATGATGACTAAAAACCATTTATACCATCACCCATGGTGATGCAAAGACATGGTCACACGGATGATAGCTTAAGCTCTGAAAGTATAACGAAAATAGTTATTTTCATCAATAGTGTGCATCTAATAAATATCATAGTGGACCTTCACAATATTTTGAAGTTAAATGCTTTGTATGCCTACTAAATCATAGGACCATTCTGAGGCTAAAGTCGGTTGATCTTACCAAGAGTTGAACTGCTTCTTTTTTCATCATCAATACTTAATATTTGTCTCACAGAAGATACAATCTCGTCCAAGGTCTCTGAGTCTACAATAATGAATAAAAAATTGAACAATCAGTTATATTTGATGTTGCAACCATATCTTGCATCTGCAGGTAAATAGTGGAACAAATAAATACCACAAGTAAATATGCGCACCTCAGGCGTGTTGACTGTTGACGACGCAATTGAGGACGGTGGGGAAGCTACTGTTGCCGATCACACCTTGATCGTGGGCATCTCGATTCCAACCCTACCCCAATCAAATGTGCGCGCACTGAGATCGTCACACACCCGGCGAGCGATACGAATTTGAGAGCAACATGTGTAGAGCGGGTGAAGGGCATCTGACCTGGGCATCGTATTCCTTAGCATACTGTTTTTCTCGGGTGAAGATGAGCTTGCAGCTCTCCATGGACTTCTCGGTGGCCCACTGCTCCACCAGTGAAAGAGTTATACATGTTATGTAATAAGCAGGACTCCCTGTAAATCAACCAAATGAACCACGATTTAGAATAGCTTATCACCTGACCCCGCCGCACGATTCACTCGACCAACAATCGCTATGCAGATCGTCCCTCTCTGATGCGATGTGAGCACACACCCAACATCCGATGTCGAGCGTCGTGCAAGAAATTGCAGAAAAAAGGAAATCACCCCACATGTGAGCCACTTGCCATATATGTTCAGAAAGATAACCAACCAGAGGATGGCAAAGTTCTCACCGTATAAAAACTACACCGGCTTAATCTTCCTCACCAGCATGCTCAAGAAGGTAGTTTGTTGCTAGCTCCTTATTCCTATCACTGGCAAAGAATGCTTGAATAACGTGTGCTCTGTCGAACTCCATGGACTCAAGAGTAGTGAATAGCTCTCCCTCCTCTCCACCAACCTCCTCGCGCTGCTGGCCTTCCTCTCCCCCCGCGCGCACCGCGTCCCCGTCCCCGCCGCCACCTCCAACCTCTACTCCTCTGCCGCCGCCGCCATCTCCGCGCAGGTGGCCGCCATCGCGCGTGAGCTGGACGCGACCCGCCTCGTCCCGCACCGCGCGTCGGCGGGCGACGGCACCAGCACCACCCTGCCCCCGGAGCTGCTCCTCTTCCTCTCCCCGCACGCGCTTTTGCTTGGGCGCGACGCGCGCACGGGGCACACCCACATGCCGGCCTCCGTCGCGCACGCCTGCTTCCGCTCCCCCTCCACGCTCGCTCCTCGCCGCGTTCGCCACCTACGCGCCCCACGCCGCCTGCCAGCACGACGCCACGCTCGCACACCGCCTCGTTTCCAAGGCCTGCGAGCCGCTGCCACACCGCCGCTGCCTCTCCCGGGGCCCGCGCGCCGCGCTCCCGGCGTCAAACATGGGCGTCGACGGCCGCCGCTGGGTGAGGCCGCGCCACGACCACGAGTTCCTCGTCGACGACGTCCTGCGCCTCGCCGCCGGCAAGATACGGACCGGCCTCGACGTCTCCGGCGGCGCCGCCAACTTCGCGGCCCGGATGAGGGAGCGCGGGGTCACCATCTTCACCACGGTGCTCGACAACGCCGGGAAACCCATGAACGAGTTCGTGTCGCCGCCGCCAACTTCGCTGTGTGGGGCTATGCTTGGGCAAAGAGGGAGACAGGGGATGTGGCTAGCGACTGAGAGCGGGATCCGGGAAGGGAACGAGGCTAGGGCCATGGCCGGTGGCCGGTTGGCCGAGCGCGGGTGCGTCTGCGTGGGATGGAAGGGGAGATGCAGACGCCAATGGAAGGGTGGATGGGGCGCCGATGGAAGGGGAGATTTGGGGCGGGGGATTCCATATCTGTGTCAATGGAAGGTTATGTGGGAGATACGGGAGAGATGAGCTGGAGACGCCGATGGAAGGGTGGATGGGGCGCCGATGGAAGGGGAGATGCGGCCGCGGGCGGGATGCAGGAGGGATGAGCTGGAGGCAGAATGTGCACCGGGGGTGCGCCTGGATTCCGCCGTTGAAGGTGCGGTCGCGGGCGGGCAGGATGCGGGGAGGGATAAGCTGGAGGCAGAACACCGAGGGTGTGCACGCCTATAGTAGGCTTATAATTAGTAGTAGAGAAGTGAGGTGTTCACATGTAATGATAAATAGAGATAACACACACACATATATAAAGGAATATAATTTCTCCTTTTAGATTTTATTACAAACTGGGTATTACAAATCCTACCCCCCTTAACAAGAATCTCGTCCTCGAGATTTAGGAAGGACTAGAGAAATGATGGGGAAAATCTATGCGAAGCTCTTCTTCTCTCTCCCAAGTAGCTTCATCTTCTCCATGGTGACTCCATTGCACTTTGCACATCTTTATAACTTTATTTCTTGTAACTCGAGTCAAAGTGTCAAGAATCTTGATAGGATATTCAGTGTAAGTCAGATCACCCTAAACATTGAGCTCTTCCATTGGTAACTGTTCCTCAGGAACATGGAGACACTTCTTAAGTTGAGACACGTGGAATACATCATGTACATCAGATAGATTATCAGGTAGCTCTAGTTGGTATGCCATCTCCCCAACTCGCCTAAAGATTCTGAATGGTCCAATAAAGTGAGGGGATAACTTGCCTTTGACTTTAAATCTCCTCATTCCATGAAGTGGTGACACCTTGAGGTACACATGATCACCTTCCTCAAACTCCAGTGGTCTTCTTCTATTATCAGCATAGCTCTTTTACCTGGTCTAAGCTACCCTCAAGTTCTCCCGACTTATATGGTCTTGTTCCTCTGCCTCTTGAATAAGTTCAGGCCCAAAGAACTGTCTTTCTCCAGTTTGATCCCAATATAGAGGAGTTCTGCACTTCCTTCCATATAAAGCTTCAAATGGTGACATCTTCAGACTGGCCTGGTAACTATTATTATATGAGAACTCAGCATATGGTAGACTTTTATCCCAACTGCCTCCATGCTAAAGGGCACAAGCTCTCAACATATCTTCCAATACTTGATTAGTCCTTTCAGTCTGGCCATCAGTCTGAGGATGATAGGCCGAACTGAAATTCAACTTCGTATCTAGATTTTCATGAAAGCTTTTCCAAAACCTAGAGGTAAACTGTGAACCTCTATCCGAAACGATCTTCTTCGGTACATCGTGTAGACACACAATCCGAGCCATATATAACTCTGCCAATTGAGATCCTTAATAAGTAGTCTTGACTGGAATGAAGTGTGCCACTTTGGTCAGTCTATCCACAATCACCCATATGGAATCATATCCCTTCAAGGTGCGAGGCAACCCAGTAATGAAATCCATACCAATTTCTTCCCACTTCCATTTGGGAATCTTTAATGGGTGCAGTAGTCCAGCTGGTCTTTGGTGTTCGGCCTTGACTCTTTGGCACACATCACACATAGCCACATGTGCAGCCACATCTCTCTTTAGCCCATACCACCAGTACTTCTGCTTCAAATTCTAATACATCTTAGTGCTACCAGGATGAATAGAGTAATCAGAATCATGGGCTTCCTTTAATATAGTCTCACGAAGGTTATCAATCTTAGGAACACATATCATGTCCTTGAACCATACTGTGCCTTGCTCATCCTCCGTGAATTCTGGACCTCTACCTTCAGTAATAAGATCCTTGATCTCTTGTATTTTCGCATTACCAATCTGACCTACGGATTTCTTGCTCCAAGGTAGGTTCCACATCAATAGTGACTCCTTCAGTATGTGCAACTATTTCTAGGTTGAGTCTCCTGAAATCCTCAAAAATCTCATTGGGTAGCTGGGCAACAATAGCTGAATGGACATGCTCCTTTCGACTCAAGGCATCTACATCTAGATTTGCCTTGCCCGGGTGATAGTGAATCTCCAAGTCATAGTCCTTAATAAGCTCCAACCATCGACGTTGCCTAAGGTTGAGATCCTTCTGAGTGAATATGTACTTCAAACTCTTCGGTGTGCACTTGGCACTTGGTTCCCATAATATAATGTCTTCATATCTTGAGCGCATGCACTATGGCTGCCAGTTCTAAGTCATGAGTGGGGTAGTTCAACTCATGTTTCCACAACTTATGAGACGCGTAGGCAATCATGTGTCCTTCTTGCATGAGCACACATCCCAAGCCTTGGCCACATGCATCACAATAAATGTCAAATCCCTTCTGTTGATCTGGCATAACCAACACTGGGGGTGACATCAATCTCATCTTTAATTGATCAAAGCTATCTTGGCACTTCTCGTCCCACTTAAACTCTCTTCCCTTCTCCAGAAGTGAGGTCATAGGCTTAGCAATCTTAGAAAACCCTTCAATAAATTGCCGGTAGTAGCCTGCAAGTCCCAAGAAACTCCGGACTTTAGTAACTGTAGTGGGTATGCTCCACACCGTTATCTCCTTAACTTTAGCAGGATCCATTCATATCCCACCATTAGAAATGATATGTCCAAGGAATGGCACCTCGTCAATCCAGAACTCGCATTCGCTATACTTGGCATAGAGTTGATTATCCCGTAGCTTTTGTAGCACCAATTTCAGATGTTCCTCATGATCACTATCACTCTTGGAATAGATAAGAATATCGTCGATGAATACCATGATGAATCTGTCTAGATACTCCATGAACACCTTATTCATCAGATTCAAAAAATAGGCTGGTGCATTAGTTAGTCCAAATGACATAACCATGAATTCATATAAACCATATCGGGTTGAGAAAGCTGTCTTGGGAATATCAGGTGGCCTAATCTTCATTTGATGGTAACCCGATTGGAGATCAATCTTCGAGAATACTCTAGCACCTCTCATCTGATCAAATAAATCCTTAATGTGGGGTAACAGATACTTGTTCTTCACAGTAACATCATTAAGGGATCTATAATCCACACACATCCTTTGCGATCCATCCTTCTTCTGTACAAACAGAACCAGTGCTCCCCAAGGTGAGGAACTCGAACGAATGTATCTAGCCTCCTGTAACTCTGTTAACTGCTTCTTAAGTTCTTTTAGTTCTTCTACGGACATCCTGTATGGCCATTTAGAAATAGGAGCAGTCCCAGGTAAAAGATCAATGAAAAACTCAACTTCTCGATCAGGTGGCATCCCTAGTAACTCCTCTAGAAAGACATCTGGAAAATCCCTAACCACACGGATGTTGTCACCAACAAACTTCTCATCTATTAAGAATGTCGCACGTCTAGTAGAGGTAGTTACTGCAATTTCAACTTGAAATCTTTCTCCTTTAGGGCTGGTGAGTTCTATAGTACCCCTACCACATTGTATAATGGCCTTTGCCTTTCTTAACCATGACATACCAAGGATCAGATCTATACTTCTTTCCTCTAATATTATAGGGGTAGCCCAGAATTCTCTTCCCATAATTATCAATGTCAATCTATGTGTCATATAGTTTGCCTCAACAGGCCATTTAGGTGTAATTACTATCATTAGTGTTTTCATATTTCGTAGTGGTAACTCATTTGTGTTGGCATATCGAGCAGACATAAATGAATGTGTAGGACCAGAATCAAATAATATTGTTGTAGGAATTACATTAATATAAAACATACCAAGTGTGATGTCAGCTCCTTCAGCAGTAGCATCAGCGCTGACTTGATTAACCCTGGCAATAGAGAATCCCTTGCCAGATCCCGGAGTCTGCTGCTTGTTCTGCACAGGTGTAGTAGCACTCCTCTATGGACAAACATTAGCATAATGACCAGTCTTACCACACTTATAGCATGTGGTACCAGCACTCTGTCCTGAGAATTTCGCTGGGGTGCCAGTGGGGGCAGCCTAACGAGTCGGTGGAGTCCCCTGAGGTGTGTGCTGAGCTGGACGCTGGCCTCCTCCAATGCAAACTGGTGTACCCTAGGGTGGAACGTAGCGAGGACGAACGTTGCTGCTTCCCTGACCCTAGGATATCGCCTTCCTCTTCAAATCTCCCAGCTGAACACGCTTGTGTTCAATAGCTAGGGCCTTATCAAGCAGCCTCTGGAATGACGGAAATGTGTGAGCCACTAAAGCATACTACAGAGGTCCATTAAGTCATTCGATAAAGTGTTCTTGTTCCTCTCATCCTCAGCCACTTCATCTGGTGCATATCTTGAGAGTTGAATGAATCTGTCGTGGTACTCGCTGACTGACATGCTCCCATGCTTCAGCGACAGAAACTCTTTCTTCTTAATCTTCATCAGTCCAGTAGGTATGTGGTAGTTCCTAAACTGAGTAGCAAACTCCACCCATGTGATAGTATCAGCAGCATCGTGGGCAGCAGTATATGAATCCCACCAATCAGCAGTCAGACTACTAGAAGCATAGAGAACCTTCTCCCGGTTAGAGCATTGGGCAATGATCAACATCTTCTCCACAGACTTCAGTCAATCATCAGCGTGTAGAGGATCTGGAGAGCTGGCGAACGTCGGTGGCTTGTGGCTCATGAACTCCCGGTGCTTGTCCCGGGGTGGAACTAGTGGTGGAGGTGGTGGCAGTGGTGCTTGCTGCTGTTGCGCCCTTTGCTCTTGGTGCATCTCCTAACGCTCCTGCCGCATCTGTGTGTGCATATCCGCCATAGTATCTGCCATCTGTTGCATTTCCACATCTAGGCTGTAACCACTGGATCAGTCCTAGCTGGTGGAGGATTCAGAGGATTCATCTCAGCTTGTTGTTGTTGCTGTCTAAGTACCCTCCGGTTGAATGAGTTGGCAGGTAGGTCAATTCCTCCTCTCTTCCTGGTATTGACCATCTGAGTTAGAAACACATGGTAAGAAAGAAAGAATTGTAGACAAGGCGAGTAATTACGAATCAAGTTACTTTGGGGGATTTATTAGCTAAGTATATTAGTGTTTTACCTACTAAAGCTAACACATTACCTTATGGTGGTACAAACTAAGATGCTCATCTATAATGTTTCAATCAACCGAAGAAGCAAATCAGACATTTATCATCAGCACAATCAGTCAACATTTTTAAATAGAGAAAATAGTTTTAATTCCGTCTTAGGTTTCATATCTCTTAAAAAGATCATAAATGTAGGATTCCAAGGTGTGAAATCCATCTTGTCTTAGAGTAGAAAAGATAAGAGTAATCAGAGTAGAACAGCAAAAGGTGAGACAGGATCAAGATAAGTATAGAAAGAATCAGAGTAAGGTAAGTAGGTAAGGGTTTAGTCCATTTCTATCTAGGTTTCTTGCTACAGTCAACATTTGCTCTGATACCACTTCTGTCACACCTGGATTTAAGGGACAAAGTCGGGTGCATCTCATATATGCGCCAAAGAAGACAACACATATAATAACAGAGTGTATAGAGATAAATGTCACAATAACATCAGAGTACTTGTTACATTGTGGAAGTCTTACAAAATAAAAGATAAATATAAAATGAACTAAAGTCCATCCTTGGCGCCATAAAGTCAACTGGGAGACGCCACCTAGATCAAGTCGAACTCCTCCTTGTGTGGCTCCTCTTGAACCACCTGTTCTTCTCCTATGGGGGGTGTTAGACAGCAAGGGTGAGCTCACACATGTTCATCGCTCGACAAGTTGTGGGGAATAATGTGCATGAACTCACCAAAGGTGGGAGTTCATGTGATGTGTACGGCTGATCAATTATAGGGGTTAAAGCTGAGCATTGCTTTTAGTAGTTGGTCAAATTTTATTAGCAATTACTAAATGTAAGTGAATACCAAACCATAATAAGAACAGAATAAAATTAATAAATAATCCCATGCAATACAAATGACAAATTGAATTTAGTTTCATAGTTTAATCGTGCGAGAGTCTTGAGCTGCTCATGATCGTGAGCTCGGCTAGTGTACTAGTTTTACACTCTGTAGAGGTTGTACCCTTTACCCACAAGTCATGTTACCCATCTGCCAAGGGATCGTGACTCCCATACACCTCTACCAAGGAAGCGAGGCAGGTCAACACTACGAGGCCTTTACAAAGTTCCACTAGCTTTCGAAAACCGGCTACAGTTTTTGGAAAGAGCAATTGTAGGAATCCCTCGTCTGACCACCATCGTAGCAAAATCAACCCGAGAACCTCCCTACATGCCTTCTCCCCTACTGCCCTTGCCCCTTTCGGGTAAGGTAGTCTTCCACTAACTTTCCTAATTAGTTAGCCAAGGGCGTCCCATTCCACCCTTGTGGTGGCAAGTGTTTCTCAAGTTAAGCTCCATGTTCCAATTAAAAATAATGATATTGACATGAACATAAATAAAATAACAGAATAATTGGAACATGAATATAATGAAATATTAACCCAAAACCATATAAAGCAATAGCAAACTACCCAAATGATTCAGGGGAAAACAAGGTAAAAGGTATTCAGACTAGGGTGATCTATTAGGTCCCATTAAAATTAAACCTATGCATGAATAAGTGATATTAAAGAATATTATTGGGTAATAAAAGTGGTCAAGGGCACAACTTGCCTTCAATAAGCTCCTGCTCAGCAACTTCTATCTGCTGAACACCGGGATCCTCAGCCACTGCTCTTCTACTCGCCACAATACAAACAAGCATAGTATATAGAGAAAGTTAACATCACACCAAACATGTAAACAAAATACATAATAATAATCTACACATTAAAATAAGATCCTAGGAACATGAATCACTAATTTTGGAGTTATGGATTTTAAGTTATGAATTTCTAGAGGTTTTATGTATTTGATACAAGATTAATTAAGAAATAAATTTATTACTGTTTTCATGTCAAAACAAAGACACTAGGTGATGAACAATAATATTACAAAATTATAGAAACGGGAATAGATTAATTTAGACTTAATATGAATTTTCTATGAATTAAACAACTTTTGGAATTATTTTAACACTGAAAATCATTTCCTATAATTCTTTTATTCCATTTACCAGTTTCATGTACTACGCACAAGATATCTCAAGAGTCCAGGGGCAATGACGCAAAAGTGACCCAGACTCAATCTATACTGCCTCAATACCGCGGGTTGATATCAATCATTCGCGGGGGTTCTTACGCAAAATTACAGCTGTGAAGGGGTACGGGCCAACACCAACCGCACAATCTAAATTCAAAGGGGAAGATTAGATCCCCCACTACTCTTAACCGCTAACACCAACCGGCCACCGGATCTAGATCCAACGACGAGGACGTAATGAGGCGCATAGGGTCGCCAGACCTAATCCGTGTCGTCCGATAGCCGATCAACGCACCAGATTACATCAACGCGATGAGGTGTACGAGTTCGAATCTGGTTCGTCCATCAACCCATCAACGGTTTACAGCTAGTCCCTATGATATCTAATCCTGACCCTCGTTTTGTAAGTGGACGACATCCGATTGTCTTCCCCAAACCGGCGGTCAACAGTTGTTGCGAGCCGCCCACCACGGTGGCGGCCGCACGCCGGAGACTGAAATTCGATGACCCATCACCCCCCAACCCCCACATAAACCGTTCTACAGGTAATGTGTTTAATGGCGAACAACATGAGGAGTATATTACCAGTAGTAGCGCGGCAGGAACACCCGTCCATGGTGACGTGCGGTCCACGGCGGTCGTGGAACTCCGTCGAGCAATTCCTTGTCGACAGGGGCTCCAATAGTAGTGTTGGTGTCATAGACACGCTCGTCGAGGCATAGCGGAGCTCCTTGACCTACTCAATTCGAGCGGCACACCAATCCCAGCGAGTTCCCTCTCTCAGCAACAATGGCGGGTGGAATCTCGGAGGCGACAATGGTAGCGGTTTCGGCTGGGCTCGGTGGGGAAACAAGGAGGAAGGTCACGATGGCCTAACCTATATGGCGCGAGGGGGAGCGCCATGTAAGCAACAGAGAAGCACCCGATCTTCACGGCACGCCCGCCATCGTCGGCGAGGTGGTTCAGTTGCTGATGCCTCGGGCCCGCGGAACAGCGAGTCATCCACCACGGCAGCGCACGCAACCGGGTAACGGTGGGTGACGGAGTGGGCCTGCCTGTCATTGAGCGTAAAAGAAAGCGAGCGCTGGAGAGTGAGTGACTGCCCGAGGGCCCCATGTGTCGGCGCCGGGTTTCCGAAACTGGGCCGCAGCGGAAGGAAGCGGGATTAGTGGGCCGAATTGGCGCCCAGGTAAACTTCCCTTCTCTTTTTATTTTTTCTGTTTTCTTTTCCTTTTTGTTTTCTTTTTATTTTCAAACCTAGAATTTTGAGTTCTAATTTCACCTCAAAATTTGTACTCAATTTAAATATTCAACTTGAACATTTTAGTGGAATGAATTTGATTATGGATTTATTTTGTGTTCTATAATATTCCTTCCTTCTTTTCTCTTCTACATATTATTTCCAAAATCCTAAAGTGCAACTTTGGGTTAAATTCAAATCTCCATCTCATTATTGTATTTCTATTATTATTATTTTATTATCAAGTGCATAAAACAAGCAAAACTCCATCATGATGCACAATTTAGTGGCGTCCTTTGTTAGTCATTTATTTGTTTAAGTGAGGTGTTCACATGTAATGATAAATAGAGATAACACACATATATAAAGGAATATAATTTCTCCTTTTAGATTTTCTTACAAACTGGGTATTACAGGTATAATGTCCCTTACCTAAAACCCTATGAATTCTAAACTACCAAAGCCCAAAATTTGCTCCAACACACAAAAATTCAGGTGCTGATTCTGTTTTAAGTCTGAAACTCACAAACCTGACATCCCTACTTTGGAGCACTGTTATACCTAGTAGCATATGGTTTTAGGGCTATCATACTTAATAAAAGTTTCTCTCCTATAGTTACTCTTCAAATTTGTCAAAGCAACCCCTTACCAAAAGCCCATAGTTTAAAAGTTACTGGGGGTCCAAAAATAGCTAAACCAAACTGTTTTGTGCTGAATCCAATTTGAGCAAATATGAACTTTTGTAAATTACTTCAAATTCTCCCACACCACTTGGAGAGATCCAAATATGAAAATTGTTCACTTTTCCAAGCTCCACAACTTTGATACATGGACTTTTAGCAAAACATAGCTAGATCTTAAAATCCACTTTTGGGCTAGTTTAGAGTTGAAATTGGACTTGATCTGCTTCAAGTGTTTCATCAATTTATTGTATCCTACTAAAAATAAGGTTAACCTTAAGCTCAAACCCAACTTTGGTGTGTAGAGCTCATGTCCAAATTTCCATTGGTTTAAAAGTTGTTTGCTTGTACTAGATTTCAAACAAGGTCTCTGAATTCTCTTGCTCTCTTCGAAATGACACAACCTCACTCTTTTGCAAATTTGTTACCCTAGTGAATGCATTCTAGGTGTATCAAGCAAGTTAATGCAAGTGCATATGATGACATGCCAAATTTTTAGTTCTCGTAACACTAGGGGTGTTACACCCCGTCTGACCGCCATCGCAGCAAAATCAGCCCGAGAACCTGTATACACCGACCACTTGTCACACCCGGTTTTAGAAGGCAAACCGAATGCGAACCATGTACGTGCCAGGATCAGTTATTCACGTACACAGCAGTTACATAACATGGACATCATCACACAGTGCTCAAAATAGTACTAAAAGGGAAATAATAGTCGATTACATCATACGTCTGAGACGTCCATATAGTTCTTACAATAAATCAAAGTGCGGAAAAGAAACGTAGATAAACGCGGCCTTCACAGGCAGCCGACTGGGGGTTGCCGCTAACCCACGCCTAGAACTCGTCGTAGTCTTGGAACTCCTGGAAGTCTCCTTCCACAGCTTCATCTTCGCCTGAGCAGTGGTTGCAATGCTGACAACCTGGGGGGGTTTGGTGTGTAGAGCAAGGGTGAGTACACATCAACATACTCAGCAAGTATCCTGTTTGGCTGTAGTGGACTAGCTTTATGTGGGGATAAGTCAAGCAGTTGCTTTTAGTTGGTCAGATTATTATTACTAGTAGAGAAAGCCAAGTTTTAGCATTAACCCAAGTTATTAGCCCGATGTACCCTTTCCAAACGGAAAGAATACCACTTACCAGCACCATAGTCATAACCAGAACCATCGATCTCATAACCACCTGTACCATAATGTCTCTGATCAAGTACCACTAATCACTGGAGCTCCCTTGGCCGCTCATAACCGTGAGCACGACTGATATATCAGTTTCATAACACTCTGCAGAGGTTGTGCACTTTACCCACAAGCCGTGATTCCCTCTTGCCTCGGGCCGATCAAACCCTTAAACACTACCAAGGTGAATAGGCAGGGTCTCACTACGTAGCCTTTACAAAGATTCCCCGGGGCTGTAGCCGCCCGTTAGGTTTCCTAAATGTACCGCACTCCTCCCCAAGGGACAAATCAACCTTGGCAGAGCGAGCCGCATACACCGAGCCCCATTGACGGCACGACGGCGAAGCGAACTACACCCCGGATCCTCTAATTATTCAGGTAAGGGCACCCCATTCCACCCTCATGGTTGCACTGTTTTCCCGGGCGGTCATCCATAGAACAGGTCCTTACGGAGAGGCACTCGAGAAACCGCTCGAGCCCCCTTGAAGACCACAAGTACAACATCATAATAAGAGAAGGGAAAACAGCGTATCATAGATAATCTCATCATGTTCATTAATTAGAGTTAAGCAATGGCATAAAGCTAGGCAATAATAATCCAACCCAGATAGGTAATCAAGGACATGGATAACAAAAGCTAGTCAATCCTTAGGTATAAATGTGTAATGCGGGGGGGTGAATTAAATAATGAATAGGACAGAGATAGGTCAAAGGACACTTGCCTCCACCAACCGACTGCTGCTCAGGGGCTTCTCCTGCGAGTTCCTCGGGCTCCTCGACCGAATCGTTCTCTAAGCGGGTGTAAACATACATACATCCATCCATTGAAATTAGGAAACCAACAATACACCATACAAGAGAACAAGTAGATTAAACATGCATAGAATACCACATATAATAATGAGTTACTATGGTTAGAAAGAAATGAGAAAAGGTCTCGCGAGAGTTAAAGCTTATGCCCAAGACGCGCTACGGGTTGGTGAATAACTAGACGTCACGTGCTCTAGTTTTTAATTGGTTCTAACAAAAGAATTAGCTACATGCATTAATGGAAACCTAGTCATTTTTAAGTTGATCAACATTGAACTGGATAAACAATTGATTATATGAATCAACTAGCGTAACAGAATTCTAAATTAAATTTCCTATTTCAATAACATGAACAATGATTAACCTGCCTAGAATAAAATAAATAACAGTAATGAAAGAGAATAAAATAAAAAAATAAAAAAATAAAAAAGGGGGGGGGGGGCGGTTGAACCGGCCAGGGGGCGGTTGAACCGGCCTGGGGCAGGGGCGGGGGCGGCCGAGCTGGGGCGGCTGAGCGCGCAGTGGGCGGCCGAGCTGGGCGCGCAGGGGCAGCCGAGCTGGGCGCGCAGGGGGCGGCCGAACCGGCGGGGGGGCGGGGCAGGGGGCGGCCGAGCCGGCCAAGGGCGACGGCTGCCGAGCCGGCCAGGGGGCGGGGCAGGGCGCGCAGGGGCGACCGAGCCGGCCAGGGGCGGGGCAGGGCGCGCAGGGGCGGCGGCGGCCGAGCCGGCCATGGGGCGGCCGAGCTGGGCGGCGGTTGGGCCGGGGGGGAGAGAGGAGGGGAGAGGGAAGGGAGGAGAGGGGGAGGGGGACCTCACCGGGGACGGGGACGGGGCGGCCGAGCGGCGGGGCGGCCGAACCGGCGACGGGGCAGGGGGCGGCGGCTAGGGCAGGGGCGGCGGCTAGGGAGAAAATGAGAGAAGGGAGGGAGAGAGAGGGGTTTTGGGAAAAATAAAGGGAGGGGGGCGGCATGGGCCAACTGGGCCCAAAGGGGCGCGCGGGGGGCGGCTGGGCCGGCCAGGGCGGCCCACGGCGCGGAAGAGAGAAAGAGGAGGAGAGAGAAAGAAAAAGAAAAAGAAAGAAAAGGTTTTCTTCTCCTTTTTGAAATCCGATCTTCCTAGATGAATGCACTTACATTTTTAAGCAATCGAAAGAATGCATGGTTCAGCATGGTGCATCAAACAACATAAAGTAATTTAGGGTTTTTCTTTACACGGGAATTCCAAGCCGAACTCCGCTGCAACTTTGGAAAAGATCAAGGCTTAGCGAGAGAACGAGAAAAGAAAAGAGTAACGCCTGAATTTGGTGAGAGAAAAGAAGAAAAAATTCTACCCCCAAATTCAGGGCGTTACAAACCTATCCCCCTTAAAAGAATCTCGCCCTCGAGATTCAGGGTTGGCCAGCAAAGAGCTCAGGGTACTTAGCCATCAGATCATCTTCACGCTCCCAGGTTGCTTCTTCCTCAGAGTGGTGATTCCATCTGACTTTGCACATCCTGATGGTCTTCCTTCGGGTGACTCTGTCTGCAACCTCAAGGATTTGCACTGGCTTCTCAACGTAGGTCAAGTCCTCTTGGACTTCAAGACCTTCCACTGGCAACTGCTCTTCTGGCACACGCAAGCACTTCTTCAACTGAGACACATGAAAGACATTATGCACAGCAGACAAATTCTCTGGCAAACTGAGCTGATAGGCCACTTCTCCACGTCTTGCAAGAATCTGATACGGACCAATGTAGCGGGGTGCTAGCTTGCCTTTCACTCCGAACCTTCTGACTCCTCTGATCGGTGACACTTTCAGGTAGACAAAGTCTCCGACTTCGAAACTCAGCTCTCTTCTTCTTGTGTCTGCATAGCTTCGCTGTCTCGATTGCGCTATCTTCAGATTCTCTCGGACCATCTTGATGTTCTCTTCGGCTTCAAGCAAAATGTCTGGCCCAAACACTTGCTTCTCTCCAGGCTGATCCCATTGCAACGGAGTTCTGCAACTCCTTCCATAGAGCGCCTGAAATGGTGACATCTTCAAACTGGCCTGGTAACTGTTGTTATAGGAAAACTCTGCATAGGGCAATCGCTTGTCCCATCCGGACTGATCTTGCAACGCACAGGCTCTCAACATGTCTTCAAGAACTTGGTTGGTCCTTTCGGTCTGGCCATCTGTCTGCGGGTGATAAGCTGAACTGAAATTCAGATGCGTGCCCAAAGCTTCATGCAACTGCTGCCAGAAATGAGAGGTGAACTGCGTTCCTCTGTCTGATACTATCTTCTTTGGCACACCATGAAGACAAACGATCCGAGACATATACAATTCTGCCAATACTGCACTGCTGTAATTGGTCTTGACAGGTATGAAGTGGGCTGACTTGGTCAAGCGGTCCACTACTACCCAAATGGAATCGTAGTCGGCTCGAGTGCGAGGCAATCCGACTATGAAATCCATACCGATTTCGTCCCATTTCCACTGAGGGATCTGCAACGGTTGCAACAATCCAGCAGGTCTCTGGTGCTCTGCCTTAACTCTTCGACAACTATCGCACATAGCCACATGCTCTGCGATTTCTCTCTTCATTCCGTACCACCAGAATTTCTTCTTCAGATCCTGATACATCTTCTCACTGCCAGGGTGAATCGAATAAGTTGTCTCATGAGCTTCCTTAAGGATCAACTCCCGAATGGACTGGACATTGGGAACACACAAGCGGTCTTTGAACCATATCACGCCTTCTGCATCTTCTCGAAAATCTTTGCCTCTGCCATCTAGAATCAGTCGCCGAATCTCACTGATCTTTTCATCATTCTTCTGCGCTTCTTTGATTTCGCGCTCCAAGGTAGGTTCCAACTCGACTGTGACTCCTCGCGAATTGTTCAGAAATCCGAGACTCAACCTGTCAAACTCCTTGGCCAACTCATAAGGCATCGGACGAGCGACCATCAGATTGACTTGACTCTTTCTGCTTAAAGCATCCGCCACTATGTTTGCTTTGCCTGGATGGTAATGAATCTCCAACTCATAATCTTTGATCAACTCTAACCATCTTCGTTGCCTCATGTTCAACTCTGACTGAGTGAATATGTACTTCAGACTCTTGTGATCTGTGTAAACATCACATTTCTGTCCATACAGATAGTGCCTCCATGTCTTCAGTGCGTGAACCACTGCTGCCAACTCTAGATCATGGATTGGGTAGTTCTTCTCATGAACCTTCAGCTGTCGGGACGAGTAAGCCACAACTCTTCCCTCTTGCATCAACACACATCCCAAACCTGTGTAGCAAGCATCACAATACACCGAGAAGGGCTTGTGCACATCAGGCAAGACTAGGACAGGCGTTGTAGTCAACTTCTCTTTCAGCGCTTCAAAGGCCTCTTGGCATTTCTGGGTCCACTTGAACTCAACTTTGTTGCCTAGCAACGCTGTCATCGGTTTTGCAATCTTCGAAAACCCTTCAATGAATCGCCGATAATATCCGGCCATTCCAATGAAACTCTTGATTCCTCGAGCATCTGTTGGTGCTTTCCAGTTCAGAATGTCTGCCACTTTCTTCGGATCCACAGCCAATCCTTCTTTGTTGATTATATGACCCAAGAACAGGACTTCACTGATCCAGAACTCACACTTGCTCAACTTTGCATACAACTGGTGCTCTCGCAATCTCTGCAATACCATCTTCAAATGATATGCATGCTCTTCTTCGCTTTGAGAATAAACCAGAATGTCATCAATGAATACCACCACAAACTTATCAAGGTAATCCATGAATACACTGTTCATCAAGTTCATAAAGAACGCTGGCGCATTGGTCAAACCAAAAGACATCACTGTGAACTCATACAAACCATACTTGGTAATAAATGCCGTCTTCGGAATGTCCGAAGGTCGGATCCTGAGCTGATGATAACCTGACCTCAGATCAATCTTGGAGAACACACTGGCTCCTCTCAACTGGTCGAACAGATCTTCAATTCTGGGCAAGGGATACTTGTTCTTGATCGTGACTTCATTCAAAGCTCGATAATCGATACACATCCTTTTGGTGCCATCTTTCTTTTCCACGAACAAGACAGGAGCTGCCCAAGGCGAGGTGCTTGGCCGAATGTAACCTTTCTCTAACAGCTCATCAATTTGCTTCTTAAGTTCAACCAACTCTGGTCCAGATATTCTGTAAGCTCTCTTAAAGATAGGGGCGGTTCCAGGAAGAAGCTCTATGGCAAACTCAACTTTCCGCTCTGGTGGCATACCCGGTAAGTCCTTTGGAAACACATCTGGGAACTAAGACACAACCTTGATACTCTCAATTGGGTCTGCTTCACTGCTATCGACAGCAAGCTGATAACAACTTCCTTTCTTTGGCTCAGGCGGGACTAACTCGGTCACCACTTCCTCTCCTAGTGGAGACACCAACTTGATTGTCCGCTTATCACAGCTGATAACTGCCTGATACTTATCTAGCCAATTCATCCCTAGGATGACATCTATTCCCTGAGTACCCATTACTATAAGGTTAGCGGGAAACGCTATCCCCCTTATTTCCACACTTATATTCAAACAAATGCTATCGGCTCGAATTCTACCACCGGCTGAGTCAATTTGAATGGGGGTTGACATGGTAGTAATTGGAAGATCATGTGCTTCTACCCATGATGCAGTTATGAAAGAATGCGTTGCTCCAGTATCAAATAACACTTCTGCAATATGGGAGTCGACTGGGAACATACCTACTATCATGCCGGGGGTCTCCTGAACTGCTTCCGCCTCCAAGTGGTTCAGTCTCCCATGATTGTAACGCGGCTGAGAGCGATTGCCTGCTCCAGGCTGAGGCACATTCTGCTTCGCTGGGGCATTGGGGCCTGACTGCTGCTGGGCTGCCTTCTTCGGACATTGCATCACCCAGTGGCCTTGCTCTCCACAGTGGAAACATGCCCTGTTTCCAACCTGAGCTGGTGCTGCCTGACTGTTCTGCTGGTTTGCTGGGGCAGGAAGACGAGGTGCTTGCTGATTCTGCTTCTGAAACTGACCTCCTGACTGATTGCTCTGACGGTTCTGGTACTGATGCTGAGGATACTGCCTTTGGAACTGCTGATGCTGCTGAGGTGGACGCTGGTTCTGCCTGAACTGCTGAGGTTGATTGCCTGAGAAACGAGGACGGTTGCTGCTTCCAGGCTGGGGTCCACTGATCTTGCGCTTACGATCCTCCATCTCCTTACGCTTCCTCTCTGTCATGATTGCTCTGTCAATCAGGTGCTGGAATGTCGGAAAGGTGTGATTCATCAGTTGGCAGAGGGTCAACCAAGCCTCTCAGGAAACGGTACTGTCGCTTGGCGTCGGTGTTAACATCTTCAGGAGCATAGCGAGACAATTGCAGAAACCTATCTCGATACTCACTGACAGACAACGGCCCTTGCTTGAGAGCCAGGAACTCCTCCTTCTTCACTGTCATCAGACCTGCAGGAACATGGTACTGACGAAAACTTCCTCTGAACTCTTCTCAGGTGATGGCGTCAGGGTGGGCATGGGTGGCGAGGTAAGACTCCCACCATGACTGGGCTGCTCCTCTCAACAGACGGGGACCATACAAGACTTTCTCCCTGTCATCGCACTGAGCGGTATGCAACTCGCGCTCCACAGTGCGCAGCCAGTCTTCAGCATCCATGGGGTCAGAAGAATGAGCGAACGTTGGTGGATGACCTCTCATAAATTCAGCACGCTTGTCTCTAGGCATCTGAGGCATCTGAGGCTGAGGTGGGGCCTGCTGCTGTTGTTGCTGCTGCTGCTGAATGGCGGCCAAAGTCTGACCGATGGCTTGAACTGCCTGAGTCTGCATCAGAAACATCTGCTCGATCGACATCGGGGGCGGGGGCGGCAGGTGCTGCTGTTGGGGCACCTCCTCCTGTTGAGCGGCTCGCTCCTGCTGAGCACGCCTTCCTCCTCTGCGCCTGTTCTCTGACATCTGCAGAATGCAACCACACATCAGAACTGATCTGGCAAATCTTGCAGCATAAGAAAAGAGTATAGAATCCTTCAACAGCACTGAACAGATGAGCATCTTCACTGATCTCCAACACAGACCACACAGCTTCTCAGATAAAGAGGAAAGTAGAATAAAGGGTTTCCCAACTATATAACTAACTCCATTATCATAATAGGTAAACCAAAATGCAGGGGATACCCACACTCTGGTGACAATCATTACAAAGATCCAAACCAAACATAGTTCATCATGACAAACATAAATGCACAGGATATAGCAAACTACCCTGTCTAACTAAGACTAACTAAGACCGAGACTAACGCTAAGGCTGAAGCTTCTATGTATATATATTTTGTATTAATTACAAGATCCAACTCTAACGATCTATGGTTCTAGAGTTATCTTGGTCTTGCAGTCGGGATTGCCATAAGACTGGGATCCACGCCGAGGTGAACGGTACAGGTGTTGAGTCCCAACGGGAGCGAGGGAACCATCCTCCAGGTGACGACGTTCCGCGCGCTCAACCCGCAGCTGGGCGATCTCAGCACGAGCCCTACTCAGCTCGTCCAATGCATGGTCCAGCTCCGTGTTTAGCACGGCGGCTAGGTTGACTGTGCTGCTCAACCTAGGATTGCCCTCACCGATAGGTGAGACAATCACGCCTCCTGTGCTGCCAGATGAACGGCGGGGGTAATACTTCAGGTCAAGACCGTCAGCTACCCCACCGAAAACCGAGCAGTAGTGCGAAAGCGCACGCCGTGCAGCATCTTGCATGGCTGCCTCAGCTGAGTCCCGCTCAGAGATAGAATAGTGCTCTGAGCAGGCCTCTGCACCCTGGAGACTGTTCTCCGGACGGCGCACCAAGCAGGTTGCCTCCCAGTGGTCCGGGTAGACCCCGCGACAGTGCTGGTAGACCACACAGCGATACTCGATGGACCAAGTATGCCGGTTAAGTGCCCGACGTAGCAGGGTATCGAGCGCATCGTGGAAGTGACACCCGCGAGCAGCGTCGCGAGTGATGGATCGGGCAAACCATCCTTCCAGCTCATGGTTAGCAGAGAAGTCGGTGTCGTGGCTCGAGCTGTCGTCGCCATCTCCGTCGTCTGGGTCTCCTCCAGCAGCTACTCCAGGGGCTGGGGCGCCCTGTGGTGGTGCAGGGGGCGCCTCCAGAGGAAGCACAGGGGAGCAGCTCCTCACAGACTCTATCTCCTGTTGGAGCGAGAAGGAAGAGCCCTACTGCTCCTGCTCCTGTCGTCGACGTTCCTGCTCCTCATGCAGGCGGTGGTGCAGTCTCTCCAAGTGGCTGGACTGTCCGGCCACAGGATGGCGAAGCGGACGCTCAGCAAGGCGGGAGGGTAAGAAAGGGATGACGGACTTTCGTGCAGTGTGTCTAAGACGAGCCATCTACAAAAGACATCGCAAGCAAAAGGGTGAGAACAGAATCAATATGACCAGCAAGTAATGAACCATAAATAAATGAAGGATTAGGATAAAACATGATTTTCAGCAAGGTATAGTATATAGTAGAACATAGGTTTGGTCGGTATGACCAACTTTTGAAGGGATATCAAAGTCAAGGAAGGGACAGAGGTCTATAGTCCTTAGAACGACCATTCTACTCTAGGTTAGCGGTCCTACAGTCAGCACGGCTCTGATACCACTTATGTCACACCCGGTTTTAGAAGGCAAACCGAATGCGAACCATGTACGTGCCAGGATCAGTTATTCACGTACACAGCAGTTACATAACATGGACATCATCACACAGTGCTCAAAATAGTACTAAAAGGGAAATAATAGTCGATTACATCATACGTCTGAGACGTCCATATAGTTCTTACAATAAATCAAAGTGTGGAAAAGAAACGTAGATAAACGCGGCCTTCACAGGCAGCCGACTGGGGGTTGCCGCTAACCCACGCCTAGAACTCGTCGTAGTCTTGGAACTCCTGGAAGTCTCCTTCCACAGCTTCATCTTCGCCTGAGCAGTGGTTGCAATGCTGACAACCTGGGGGGGGTTTGGTGTGTAGAGCAAGGGTGAGTACACATCAACATACTCAGCAAGTATCCTGTTTGGCTGTAGTGGACTAGCTTTATGTGGGGATAAGTCAAGCAGTTGCTTTTAGTTGGTCAGATTATTATTACTAGTAGAGAAAGCCAAGTTTTAGCATTAACCCAAGTTATTAGCCCGATGTACCCTTTCCAAACGGAAAGAATACCACTTACCAGCACCATAGTCATAACCAGAACCATCGATCTCATAACCACCTGTACCATAATGTCTCTGATCAAGTACCACTAATCACTGGAGCTCCCTTGGCCGCTCATAACCGCGAGCACGGCTGATATATCAGTTTCATAACACTCTGCAGAGGTTGTGCACTTTACCCACAAGCTGTGATTCCCTCTTGCCTCGGGCCGATCAAACCCTTAAACACTACCAAGGTGAATAGGCAGGGTCTCACTACGTAGCCTTTACAAAGATTCCCCGGGGCTGTAGCCGCCCGTTAGGTTTCCTAAATGTACCGCACTCCTCCCCAAGGGACAAATCAACCTTAGCAGAGCGAGCCGCATACACCGAGCCCCATTGACGGCACGACGGCGAAGCGAACTACACCACGGATCCTCTAATTATTCAGCTAAGGGCACCCCATTCCACCCTCATGGTTGCACTGTTTTCCCGGGCGGTCATCCATAGAACAGGTCCTTACGGAGAGGCACTCGAGAAACCGCTCGAGCCCCCTTGAAGACCACAAGTACAACATCATAATAAGAGAAGGGAAAACAGCGTATCATAGATAATCTCATCATGTTCATTAATTAGAGTTAAGCAATGGCATAAAGCTAGGCAATAATAATCCAACCCAGATAGGTAATCAAGGACATGGATAACAAAAGCTAGTCAATCCTTAGGTATAAATGTGTAATGCGGGGGGGTGAATTAAATAATGAATAGGACAGAGATAGGTCAAAGGACACTTGCCTCCACCAACCGACTGCTGCTCAGGGGCTTCTCCTGCGAGTTCCTCGGGCTCTTCGACCGAATCGTTCTCTAAGCGGGTGCAAACATACATACATCCATCCATTGAAATTAGGAAACCAACAATACACCATACAAGAGAACAAGTAGATTAAACATGCATAGAATACCACATATAATAATGAGTTACTATGGTTAGAAAGAAATGAGAAAAGGTCTCGCGAGAGTTAAAGCATATGCCCAAGACGCGCTACGGGTTGGTGAATAACTAGACGTCACGTGCTCTAGTTTTTAATTGGTTCTAACAAAAGAATTAGCTACATGCATTAATGGAAACCTAGTCATTTTTAAGTTGATCAACATTGAACTGGATAAACAATTGATTATATGAATCAACTAGCGTAACGGAATTCTAAATTAAATTTCCTATTTCAATAACATGAACAATGATTAACCTGCCTAGAATAAAATAAATAACAGTAATGAAAGAAAATAAAATAAAAAAATAAAAAAAATAAAAAAAGGGGGGCGGTTGAACCGGCCAGGGGGCGGTTGAACCGGCCTGGGGCAGGGGCGGGGGCGGCCGAGCTGGGGCGGCTGAGCGCGCAGGGGCGGCCGAGCTGGGCGCGCAGGGGGCGGCCGAGCTGGGGCGGCCGAACCGGCGGGGGCGCGGGGCAGGGGGCGGCCGAGCCGGCCAAAGGCGGCGGCGGCCGAGCCGGCCAGGGGGCGGGGCAGGGCGCGCAGGGGCGGCCGAGCCGGCCAGGGGCGGGGCAGGGCGCGCAGGGGCGGCGGCGGCCGAGCCGGCCATGGGGCGGCCGAGCTGGGCGGCGGTTGGGCCGGGGGGGGAGAGAGGAGGGGAGAGGGAAGGGAGGAGAGGGGGAGGGGGACCTCACCGGGGACGGGGACGGGGCGGCCGAGCGGCGGGGCGGCCGAGCGGCGGGGGCGGCCAAACCGGCGACAGGGCAGGGGGCGGCGGCTAGGGCAGGGGCGGCGGCTAGGGAGAAAATGAGAGAAGGGAGGGAGAGAGAGGGGTTTTGGGAAAAATAAAGGTAGGGGGGGCGGCATGGGCCAACTGGGCCCAAAGGGGCACGCGGGGGGCGGCTGGGCCGGCCAGGGCGGCCCACGGCGCGGAAGAGAGAAAGAGGAGGAGAGAGAAAGAAAAAGAAAAAGAAAGAAAAGGTTTTCTTCTCCTTTTTGAAATCCGATCTTCCTAGATGAATGCACTTACATTTTTAAGCAATCGAAAGAATGCATGGTTCGGCATGGTGCATCAAACAACATAAAGTAATTTAGGGTTTTTCTTTACACGGGAATTCCAAGCCGAACTCCGCTGCAACTTTGGAAAAGATCAAGGCTTAGCGAGAGAACGAGAAAAGAAAAGAGTAACGCCTGAATTTGGTGAGAGAAAAGAAGAAAAAATTCTACCCCCAAATTCAGGGCGTTACACCACTCCCCTACTGCCCTTGCCCCTTTTTGGTAAGGTAGTCCTCCACTAGCTTTCCTAATTAGTCAGCCAAGGGCGTCCCATACCACCCTTGTGGTAGCACTGTTTTCCCGGGTGGTCGCTCCATGTTCCAATTAACAATATGATCTTATCAAGAACAATAATTAAATAATGATATAATTGGAACATGATCATAATAAAACATTAGCTTCCGAAAACCAGGTAGAGCAATAGCAAATCTACCCAATAATTCATCTGTTTGCAAGGTGGGGGAAAACAATGCTGGGGAAACCTATTGGGTCCCATCAAATTAACCTGAGCATGTCATCGTGATCAATAGCGAACATTATTAGGTAAAAAGGAGTGATCAATGGCACAACTTGCCTAAGACTCAAGATTCCAGGTACCAGCATGATCTTCAGATTCTCGGGACCTCACTGCTATTCGTAGCAATACAAACAAACATGGTATAGGCAAAATTAACATCATACCAAACATAAGCACAAACTGCATAATAATGATCTACGTGATGCTACGAGATCGCAGGTTCGAGAATCACTAAATTCGGAGTTACAGTTAAAAGGATATGGTTTTCCAAAGTCTCACGTGATTAAATAGTACAAATACATTCTATGTTAATTAGTATTAATCATGTGAAGAAATAACTAATTGAACTTTAATCTTGAGTTATAACTTGCTTAGAGGTTATATTCCAGTCAAACTATAACTGTTGACAGATTATCTTTGTTTATCAAAACTAATCTACTAATTATAGGTTAAACAAATATATATTTTGGAAAATATGTTACATGATAAAATAAGGTTACTAGAGTGTAGGCAACATTAATACGAGTCTAACGCAATTTAAATGGATCAAATCGGAGTTAAAACATGTAACTTATGAATTTTATAAGATTTAGGAATCACTTTATACTTGAAAATCAATTTCCATATTTTCTTTTATTATTTTCAGAACCGTATGTACTGCGGATATTATTTCTTAAGTCTTCAGGGTCTATTCCATAAAAATCTGGACCTAACCGTAATAATCTTATGCCTTCGGTGGACGGAGGGTTATTTATGAATAAGTACAGGGGCACTTTTACAATTGTACCGGGGCGAAGGGGTATGCACAAATTTGGGCCGTTGGATCGCCACCGGACAATCGGGATTAGAACCTATACCGATGCGAACTGGTACACACTGTGGACCGTTCGATTTCGGATCTACGATCAAAAGACCGCCCGTGCCACGATCTAAACCTGATCCGATCGTTTGTCGATCTGTGGCTCAGATTTAAAAACGCGAAAGGATACACGTGTCCTAATCTACACCGCCCAAACCCAAATGAACGACCTTCAGCTTTCTTCCACCTCTCGGCCATCAGACCGCAGTGTGCCCACGGCCCGCGCAAGGGCGCCATGGACGAGATATTTCCTTATTATTAAAGCAGAAAGGATTTCTGCTCCCACCTGCGTCCACATCGACAAAAATTTCTTGGTCGTTCGATTGTTGATCATTGGTGGCATTTTCACCCTGCGCCGTGTGTAGATGCTTCTAGGAGACGTTTCTTTTCTCCTCGTACCAGTTCATGCGTCTCCATTCACATCTCGCACTCCCTCCTCGTCCCCCAAAACCCCACCCTCCCCCACTCGCCCACGTGCTCCGGCGACCGCTGCTTTTAGACACCAGTTCTCTCCACCGCTCCAAAAGGTCCAAGTAAGCGCGCTCCCTCCCCCGCCCTCCACCCCACTCCGTTTCCCATTGGTAGGGTTCATCGTGTTGGGGTTGGAATAGACATGGCGGCAGCGGCTCTTCCCCCGGCCCCCGCATCCATTTTTTTCTTGCTAGGCTCTTCCCCCACCCCACTCCGCATCATCATGTTGTCATTTAGGGTTTAGGGTTCGTCGTCAGGTTCCTGTGCTTTCCTTTTTTTTCCCCAAGTTGTTTGCTTCCGCCAGATCCGGTGTCTTCCGTCGTCTGCCTTTGCTTGCACCGCTGAAGAACAGCAAGAGTCAATTAACCAAATCAGAGGAGATGAGAAGGAATTGATCCAATTTTTCCCATTCCCATTCCCATCATCAGTGTAGTTCGGTTGCTGCACCAAGCAAAAAGGAAGGGGGAAAGAAAGGAAGAAAGAAACGTGAAAAATGTGCACAGCACCTTGGACGGGAGAGCGACGCCTTGAGTAGCGTGAATCTGGAGGGGGATCTGGGTGAGGCCGGCGCCGACAGCAACGGCACCCGGTGGTTCCTGGCGGCCACCAGCGCGGCGGGTGGCGTCACGGGGGCCGGGTCCGCCGGCTGCTGCGGCGGCCTGGTGCGGCAGCGAAGGATCGGCGTGGACGGGCCGGTTGCTGATGCTGCTGCCGGTGGCCGCGCTCTTGACGGCGGAGGAGAAGTCGGCTGGGCTCGTCGCGTCGTGTTGGGGTCTGCGCTTTGTCGTCCCGCTGGACGGACGTGAACAACGCCCTCTGCCATCCCGTCCACATCCCAATACTCAAAGCGAGAGGCCAAGAGCCTTCTAGGCGCTGCAGTTTTTTTTTTCTACTTTTCATTTCTTTTTTATTTAGCTGGGAACCTGCGTGTTCTAGGAGGCGGTTTCCTGATGCATCTATTTTTCACTCGGCTTCCCTCCCTCTCCTGCAGACTTTGTTTTTTTTAGGATTTCACGATTTCTTTTTTGGTTGTAAAATATAAAACCTTGATGCATTTTCTTTAGCCTATGCCTATGGATTACGCGTTCTATACCTCCCTGGTGTTGAATTTACAATGTGCAGGTCATGTTTTCCCCTTTTTCCCTCTCTTCTTGTTATATGAGTCTCGTTGCATTCCATAATGAAATTGTATATATATATATATGTGCATATGTGTGAACACGAGCCCCATACATGTATACACATGTACGTGCAGACTATCACAATTGTGCTAGGTATATCTCTCAGCATGTAGAGCATTGGCCTCATTGTTCTTTTTTGTCTACTGTAATTTTGTATTGTTTACTGTGGCTTAAAAACAGTATACTAAATTGGTTTTGTATTGCAAATCATCTACACAAGTGATATTTTCGTTAGTAATATGCTACGATATTTTGAAACCTGATGTTGAAGCCTTCGTAGAAGTGTGTGTTTATGTAAGAAAGGCTTCATCACTTTTGATCAATAGACTTTTGTGTACATATAAATCAACTGTTGAAGCCTTCCTATAACTATGCTTGTCTATGCAAACTTTACATACCCTATATTGTTGGACACTGAAGTATGCTACTTTAATGCAACTTGCTATGTATTGTAATCTAAGTTTGTATTACTACTGCTATTGGAATCAAAAAAAGTTGTTGAAATTTCAGCAAGTATTCTTAGATACTTGCTATTTGAAATAAAATAAGCTTGTCAAAAAAAGACAACACGCGCGTTGTGTACATATAAATCAACTGTTGAAGCCTTCCAATAACTATGCTTGTCTATGCAAACTTTACTTACCCTATATTGTTGGACACTGAAGTATGCTACTTTAATGCAACTTGCTATGTATTGTAATCTAAGTTTGTATTACTACTGTTATTGGAATAAAAAAAAAGTTGTTGAAATTTCAGCAAGTATTCTTAGATACTTGCTATTTGAAATAAAATAAGCTTGTCAAAAAAAGACAACACGCGCGCAGGCGCGCGTAACGCACTAGTTATCTATAGCCCTGAGGCCCTAATCTCGATTACGAGGGGGAGTGCTACATTGAGCTAGGAGGATGGCGAGGACTAGAGGCGAACAGCTGGGGAAACTTCTTACCAGCGATTGAGTCGCCGGTGAAGTTGACCATGCCCCACAGCAGCACCACGGTGACAAATTGGCAGTGCATCAATGACCGCCCATGCTCGACGACACCGCCCATACCCACACTGCCCTCGGCGAAGTCCGCGAACGCCACAAGACTCCGTGCCGCGACCAATCGCGAGAGCATCTAGATGACCACGGCGGCGGCACTCTCTCTCCTACCTCTGTTCTTGCAACCGCGGCGGCCCTCGGCTTCTCTCTCTACCATCTCTGCATGTGGCTCTCCGCCGTATTTGCCAGCAGCATACATGAGAAGCCTCACCCACATCTCCTTGATCCTTGTGAGTGATTGCTGCAGATGCAATGTGCTATTTTGCTCTGGTTCAAATGGGTAGCCAGAGGCCCAGAGCCCTGATCTTTTTCGAGATCTGTCATTGTGTAATTTTCCAGAATTTGTAGCAGAATTCCGCATCATTAAAGAGAACCAAGGCAACGACCATCAAAGCCTGGGCAGCACACCGAATAGGACACTAGTCCTTTTCTAGAGCACGTTGGCCTTGGTGTAGAGGAGATCGAATATCATGCCTAGCTCCATTTATGGTTGGCAATAGTCTCTAAATTTTACACTATAATATTTAAGGATCGAATCAGATTAAAATCGGACCATATTTTTATTAATTTTTAACTAATAATTATTTAGGGTCTTACCATTTTATGAAGAAATATTTGGATCACGATCCATTACCATCTCTAGCTTTATTGCTACCGTTGACATTCGCCAAAGAACCGAATTCTAGTAGTGTTTGATACTGCTCGAAAAGATACTCTAGTATATCTCTAGCCATGTAATCCAGTTGGAGCACGGTCCGTCCCACAAACAATCCAGTTCGAGCGAGAAGCACCATCTGTAGAGCATACGATTCCTTGCTAGTGAAATGTGATTAGCTGCTGAGGCCGTTTTGGCTCGCACTCTTCGATGCCAACACCCTGGCCTCTCTCCGTACTTGATAATCCCATAA